>NC_060893.1:4264515-4874515 GCF_014805685.1 Silurus meridionalis | reverse complement strand
TTTCAAGCTAATTCTCGGTCGTACGCGGACACACACACACACACACACGTGCCCGGAGCTGCTAGTAGTAGTAGAGTAGTAGTGATAAAGGAAAAACGTGTTAACCCTTTAGTGCACTGCGGACTGCTTTTCACACACCAATAAACCGATTTCTAGTGTCGGATCCTTTTGTGGGACTTGTTTTCTTCTCAGTACGAGGACCGAGTGTCCCTGCAAAACGTGACATTGGAATATGGCGCTCGGATTTGGGAATGGGGGCATTTGGTTTATTCGAATGAGGGATGTTGTGATAGTAAACAAGTACAGAATGACCGAGTGTGTCGGTTTGGGTTTGGGTGTGTGTGTGTGTGTGATGCCTACTGTTTGTGTGTATGATCCCGGTATGGATGGAGATGTCAGAGACTTGCTCAGATCTGTCTGGCTTTGACATGAGTGTGTGTGTGTGTGTGTGAGGGTGTGTGAGGACCTTACCTCAGCTGCATTTACGTGTGTCTCGTTGGACTGCATTTCCTCGGTGTGTGTGGAGGTTCATCTAAGCAGGACCGTGAGCGTTTCACTGGACATGAGGAATCTAACACAAAGGAGAAACGATAAGTTTTCTACACACACACACACACACACACACACACACACACAGTGCAAAATGACAGTTGACATTTAACATTATTTGCCTACGGAACACCGGATAAACACACGCAGAACCCATGAGGACACGTGAAGGCATCTCGACCTACTTCCCCTCTCACGCTCATATCATCACCTGGAGATATTAATCCCGTACATACCGATACACGCGGGTCTCTTCCTCTTGTCGGTCTGTTTCTCGGTTCTGTCCTCTTTCTTCTCCGCGGTTATTCCACAGTTCCCGTTCACATCCAGCGCGTTATTCCCGGCGGGACACGCGGTGTAGAACCCCGGGAGCTCCGCGCTGTCCACCAGCGTCCACAGGAACTTGGCTCCCTGCCGCGGCGTGTGCGTGGAGAAATCGAACTCCCACTGCTCGGCCGCCGCCTCTTCCATCTCGCTCAGGTGGGCCGTTAAATCCCGCTTCAGCTCGTCGTGGTCCACGGGACCGAACAGAGTCCTGCACGCCGACGGCTTGGGCTGATCCGACAGCCGCGCTGCGTCCATCATCCGCTCCATGGTCGGGCTCCCGTTCGACACGCGCACGTCGGACATTATTATCATCGGTGGTGGTGTTTTTTTGTTGTTGTTGAAAAATATAAATATATATAATAAAAAAAGTCCTCCTGGATCAACGCGAACTTGAACAGCGATCAAGACACACCAGTGGCCCCGGGAGCGCGCATGCCACGCCGGAGACGCGCAATTTTAAATCCCCCACGAGCGCCTCCGAGAGCACGAAGAAAACACGAACGAGTGAAAGATTTCCTTCCCACGGAGCATCAAAACACACACACACCAAAAAAAAAGTCCCGAAGACGGCCGCTCCTGTCGACTTCAGCGTCGTAGTAAAAAAAAAAAAATAGGAAGAACAAACTGGAGGCTTTTCAGCGCCCAATATGGCGATAGAGGGAGGCGAAGCGCGAGCAGAGGAAAAACACACGACTGACACAAAGAGCGATTTAAACGTAGAAACACGGGGATTGGTGGAGAATTCGGGCCCCGCCCCCTTTAGAAGATTTAGTCCCTGTGAAGAAATTGCACCTCCCCCACACTGAAGACCAGAAACACACACACACGACTTATTTACCTGCTGCTACACTTTTTTTGCACACATTAAATACTTATACAGTTTATTTATCTCACACACACACACACACACACACACACTATTTTAAATACTCAACAGTTTATTTATCACACACACACACACACACACACACACACTTTTAAATACTTATACAGTTTATCACACAGACACACACTTTGAAATACTTACAGTTAATTTCACACACACAATATTAAATACTTATACAGTTTATCACACAGACACACAATTTGAAATACTTACAGTTAATTTCACACACACACACACACACACACACACACACACACACACACTATTTTAAATACTTATACAGTTCATTTCACATCACACACACACAAACACACACTATATTAAATACTTATACAGTTGATTTATCACACACACACACACACACACACACACACACACACACACACTATTTTAAATACTTACAGTTCATTTATCACACACACACACACACACACACACACACACACTATTTTAAATACTTATACAGTTCATTTCACATCTCACACACACACACACACACACACACACACTATTTTAAATACTTATACAGTTTATTTATCACACACACACACACACACACACACACACACAAAAGAACTGTATACATATTTAAAATTGTGTGTGTGCACGTGTGTGTGTGATAAATAAACTGTATACATATTTAAAATTGTATCTCACACACACACACTATTTTAAATACTTACAGTTCATCACACACACACACACACACACACACACACACACACACACACACACACACACACAATTTTAAATATGTATACAGTTCATATCATACATTCACAACTTCTTTACTTGCTTCTATGTTCACTTACTAATACACACACACACACACTTTAATAAATACTTGCTTCTGCATTCATTTATCACACACACAATGCATTTTAAACACGTGCTACTAAATTCACTCATTACACACACACACACACACCAATCTATTTTAAATGCTTGCTTCTACAGTGTGATTCTCACACTCACACACACACACATTTATACACACACATTATATATAACATTTAAATCACTTGTGTCGTCAATCGTGTGTTTTATAGTTTTATATATATTTATAGGAAATTTCTCAATTTGACTGAATGGTTTGAACAAAGAACAATACAAGTACAGCAGTAGTGTCTTGAATACTTTAGGTTTTTTTCTTCAATTGTTTCACTTTCACACACACACACACACGCACGCACGCACGCACGCACGCACGCAATGAAATGCGTTAGAATTTACTATTGTGTTATGTTGTAATGACTCATTACTAAATGGATAGGTAACCCTGACATCATCAGAGACATCGGTGGCCCACAGAGACCACGCTTCACAAAAACCATGCTGGTTTCTAGAAATGAGGATTCTGCATTTCTAGGAATGAACCTACAGCGAATAAATCGTGCCAACACAATGCAACTAAACCCACACAGCACTTTCCCTCCCATCGATCTCATTAATGATTCAACTGTAATTTGGTGTCTATTATTACCGTCCTTCAGTCGCATCAACTCCCAAAGCTTTCCAGTTCCTGCCAAGTAATTATTTCCTTAAGTTTCACTATTATATGACTGGCAAATCCGCATAATGCGGTCTTTCAAAATACACCAACCATGAACCCATATCCACTGTAGGTATTTGAAACAGATCCTTGATAACATGCACAGACTGAAGATAACATGTTTTTCCTCCTTCCAGTGTAGCATTTATTTTAGAAGACAATATCGGAGACATCTTGCATTTCTGGCATATTAGGCGCAACAATATAACTTAAAAAAAAAAAAAAAGAGAACAAGTCATATAAATAAGATAGACCAGACCAGAGCAACTCACAAGGCTGTTCTACACATCATGTAGTGCTTCACAACCCAGGTCCTGGAAAATCCCCCCAATCAAGGCACACCTGGTTCAAGTAATGATTGTAGGTGAGAAAGAGAAGGAGAAACACCATAATGTGCTCTACATTGGTTTGCACTTGTTCATGGGAAGAATGAAATAAGCGTTGGACTGACATCTAGTGGCAGAATGTAGAACTGCATGTTAAAAAAAAGGGAATGAATGTCATCCTGGTGCTTATCCTATGTGGTGAAACATCTCCCAAACTATGCAAAGCGTAACATTTACATTCCATACAGTTGTCCAGACTCCTCATTTATCCATATTTAGGCTCACATGCTCAGCCACTTGATTATGTAGAAGTTCTTTTTGCCCACACGAATCAGACTGAGTCCATTTGAGAAGACATGCTGACCTGCGATCAGTACCTGCTCAGGATTGGAGGTCCTTTGGTGGTTAATCCACACACCACCATCAGTGATCATCTGATACCTGAAACACAGAGTAAATCATTAGATAATTTATTTTAATACTATTCTATTTTTAATGCACTTGGAGGATGTCTCCATAGCATCTGTGTAAACATACACAGAAAACCTATAGATTTATCAACTGATTTGTTTTTCTCTGGTCAATGGCGATATTTAGAAATCAGGGCTGATATACGGCGATTTTTTGGATTACGGCGAAAGATCAGGAAGACCTTCAACGAGCTCAACCCCTGAAAACGCCAAAACTATTTGGAGAACAATCCACATGGTCTAACTTCTGCACCCACCCTACTCGCAAGATTTGGCTCGTGCAGACTTTACCCTCTACTCACTTCCAATAGATGAAGATCCAGCTGAAAGGTCTCCTTTTTAAAACTATTGCAGAGATCCGGCACGAATTGCAAAATGTGCTTGAGACGCTTTCCAAGACATATATTCTAAAAGTGGCAGGAACACTAGGGGGCGCTGTATTGCTGTGCAAGGGAACCATTTTAAAGGTGATGGTGTGTAAACGTAGATAACTAAAGTACTTTCTTGTAAACATTTTGATACCACTGTGTATATATTCACAGTTCTAGCTCCTCCGGTTTACCTGTTTGGAATGGTAAATACAGACTACTGCCATCTGCTGGCATGTAAGAGGTATGTTCTCTCATGCAAGCGCAGAACTTAAATTCGCGGTTCGGCACGTCAGATCAAAAAAAATCAGCCTGATAAATCTAATTATCAGCCCTGTATATAGCAATATAATTAGACTATGCATTTAGAATATATACAATATACTTAGACCAACGTAATTATATATATATATATATATATATATATATATATATATATATATATATATATATATATATATTTTTTTTTTTTAACAAAACCAGAAATAAAAAATGTCAATATAAACATCAATGTAAAAAAATAAATGAATAAAAATAGTGTGCAAATGAAATTGTGGTCAGAAAACTTAATTAGCTTGGTATTCCAAGTACTGCCACTATTGGGCCCTTAAGAAAGGCCCTTAACCTTTGTGCTTCAAGGGAGCTGTATCATGGATGAACCTGTGCTCTGCTGGGAAACGTGAAAAAATAAATTGTGTTTTTAGAGTTTTGTATTGTTTTAAGACTATAATTACACTCTTGATGTCACCCAAATGAGGATGGGTTCCCCTTTTGAGTCTGGTTCCTCTCAAGGTTTCTTCCTCATAACATCTAAGGGAGTTTTTCCTTGCCACAGTCGCCATGGCTGCTCATCAGGGATAAACACACATCATTCACCTTAAACTCTTAAATTCTGTAAAGCTGCTTTTAGACAATGTCCATTGTGAAAAATTAATCAAACATGAACACGTACCCTCTGGGTCCTTCTGGAATGGCCTGGATTCGACGGCAGGCATCCAGCACTGTGGTACCTGGCTCTAGAAAGAACTCCTGAAACGGAGCTTCTCTAAACAACTCCTTGAGTTCAGCATCATCCATCTGCTGCAGAGCGTCGATGTTGCTATGGTACAGAGCGTTGGTGCATCTGAAAGTGCATAGATATGTGAAAGTTAGAAAACAATACTCATATTAGGGGTGTCCAGGACTAACAATTTCCATAGTCGAATCATGCTGGTTGGGGTGTGTGTGTGTGTGTGTGTGTGTGTGTGTGTGTGTGTGTATGGAAGGGCATTTCCACTACATAAAATAAGGTTTGTTAATTGCAGCTTGATTCCTCACAATTCTCAGAATTGCGGGAAAAGTTAGAATCGTGAATAATGAAGCGGGAATCGGGAGAAATTAAGTAGGAATTAGGCAAATTTGTATTTTATGTGGTGGAAATGGGCTTCCATACTTCTCTCTCCCATACATTGTTAAGACCAGTGTTGATCATGGTTTGTGGAAAGTGAAAGTCTGGGCGGTTGGATTTATTCTCGCACGTCAAAAAATATTTTTTGACAGCTTCTTTTGCTAAATCGGCAGTTCTGTGTAAAATCGGACATTGCGCAACCCCATATAACCGAAAATGGTACAATCCTCGTTTTATGCCACCTCAGCGAATCAGGCTCGTCCTATCAAAGCATCGGATATTCAACTATTGCTATTGAAAGCAGTCACCGTTTGGCGCTCTCCAGTCCCTCCTTGCCATGTACCAGCTTGGTCACTTCAGCAGCAAGCCGTTTGTGTGCTGTTCTTTTGCTTGGATCTTGCTGCTGCTGCTCCATCACCTTCTCCACCTCGGCCAGTGGGAGAAACGTGAACAGCTTCAGGTACCTGAGGTTTAAACACAGCAGGTTAATGCTTCTTATACACATTCCAAAAAAATGTCAGGTTTCTAATTTGAGTGTATTGCTCAGACTTTTTCTTTTACACCATATTTGAAAAAAAGGTCTATAAATGATTAAGGCCGAATCATGCTGTAGGTCACATGACCTACATAATACATTTCGTTTTGCACAAAGGTCCTCTTCATGTCAATTCAAACACAAAAAAAACACCATCTCACTGTTCAATGTTGTTGTCCGGCAGTCTGAGGAAATACTGGTAGAACTCAAAAGGAGATGTTTTGTTCCGGTTCAGCCACACGGCATTTCCTGCAGTCTTTCCCAGTTTATCTCCCATCGAGGTGGTCAACAGCGGCACGGTCAGTCCATACACTTCCTCGCCCGTCTTTCTGCGAAGAAAACCAAACAAATGAACCTTGTTTATTCGTTCCCTTTGAGTAAACACTCTATTCTCATTAGGGTGTACAGCGCATCCGGAGCCTTTTCCAACAACACTAGACACAAAGTTGGGACAAACCCTGGATGGTGTCACATAGGGAGCTAATAACAGCTTCCCAAAGTCACTTTTTTACCTCAGGTTATGTAGCACAGACAATCCACAGGCTTGTTTTATACAAGATTACACTTTGCTTAAGTTAAAATCTATTTTTATCCATGAACATATATTAAATTATTCTCAATTGTCCACTAGAGGGCATCCAAAACCCGACATTTAAACATTCTTTGAGCACCAGAGATAGCAAAAGTACACAAATCCTATACTTAAGTAAAAGTAGAGATACTCATGTTATAAAAGACTCATGAACGTTGAAGAAACGTCGTCTCATTCCGCTGTGTACTGCATCAGCTTTATATGGTTGAAAGCTTCTTGACATGACTCGAAAGTTCTGACTACACTTTTTCACTCGAGTTGAAATAAAGCAGTTTGGGCTCTGACATGTACTTAAGTCAAATGTAGTCATCATAACTACCCGTTTTAGTGTCACGCTGGTAACTGGACCTCACATCATAAAACAAACGAATTTAAAATTGTTTCTTTATGAATCTATCAAGGCTGAAAATCCACCGCAAGCATCCGCCCTGCTCATTGTTAGCTTCGAAAACTATCCTACGGCTGTGGTGTGTGAGAGACAGGAAATTATACACTAGTAGTAGGTTGAAAAAGCTGCGCAATGACAGGAAATGTGTCGATGGGCTGAAAATGGCACGCAACTAGAAGTAAAGATCGATCATGTCACCACATAGATTAAAAAACTCCAGTAACAAACCTGGTTTGAAAATAACAAGTGCAGATGTTTGTGTAAAAAAATTTAATAAGTAAAAAGTTGTTCAAAAAATAAACAGTGAAGTACTGATACCAGAAAAATCTACTTAAGTACAGTAAGTACTAGTTGCACTAGTCAGAGCTTGCAAACTGCATCTGTAGCAAAGATGAAATATATTTCTGTTTGCTGGTTTTCATTCCACAAAGGGATTGAGAGAGGAGAAGAAAAGGATTTGGTCGCAGATACACTTACAAGGACATTTACAAGAAAGAAGTTGGACATTGAGAGGAAGCTTTTTCATGAAAAATTTATTTTATTTCCCTTTAAAAAATCCCCAGGAAAACCGAAATACACAAAAATTGTCAAAGAACGCAAACCCGGGGTCATTTTATGAGGTTAATATCGATGTTTCTGCTAGAGATGATGTATGCGGATGGTACAGCTGTGGCTACTGTGAAAGGAAACTTGTTGAATTGTGTTTATTGAGTTTCTTGCTTCTAGTAATAGCCTTCATTCTCACTGTATGAGATACCTGTCTGTGAGGCAGCGCTATTTAAAAACGTTTTTCTGTATAATATTGATGTCCGTATAATACTGATAGGCCGTGGCATCATAATGAGGGTATTATAAGGTGGGTTGATTCAGGCAGGACACCACTGAAAGCCTAGGTGTGAAATGCATGGCCCGGTACTGCAGTCACTATCATGTATAGTCATACAGTTATTTGTCCACACACACACACACACACACACACACACACACACACACACACACACACACACACACACACACACAGTTAAATTAGTATTCTGAGGTACCACTGTATATTTACAAGTGCTGTTAAAAAGTGTTGGCCCCCTTCCTGATTTCTTACATTTGTTTGAATGTTTGTCACACTTTAATGTTTCAGATCATCAAACTAATTTAAATATTAGTAGAACACAACATGCAGTTTTTAAATGAGGGTTTTTATTATTGAGGGAAAACTAAATCCAAAACTACATGGCCCTGTGTGAAAAAGTGTTTGCCCCCTAAACCTAATAACTGGTTGGACCACCCTTAGCAGCAACAACTGCAATCAAGCGTTTGCGATAACTTGCAATGAGTCTGTTACAGCGCTGTGGAGGAATTTTGGTCCATTCATTTATGCAGAATTGATGTAATTCAGCCACATTTGAGGATTTTCGAGGATAAACCCCCTTTTTAAGGTCATGCTACGGCATCTCAATAGGATTCAGGTCAGGACTTTGACTAGGCCACTCCAACATCTTCATTTTGTTGTTTTTCAGCCATTCAGAGGTGGACTTGCTGGTGTGTTTTGGATCATTGTCCTGCTGCAGAACCCAAGTTCGCTTCAGCTTGAGGTCATGAACAGATGGCCGGACATTCTCCTTCAGGATATTTTGTAAACAGCAGAATTCATGGTTCCATTTATCACAGCAAGTCTTCCAGGTCCTGAAGCAGCAAAACAGCCCCAGACCATCACACTACCACCACCATATTTCACTGTTGGTATAATATTCTTTTTTCTGAAATGCAGTGTTACTTGTACACCAGACGTAATGGGACACACACCTTCCAAAAGTTCAACTGTTGTCTCGTCAGTCCACAGAGTATTTTCCCAAAAGTCTTGGGGATCATCAAGATGTTTTCTGGCCAAACTGAGACGAGCCTTTAAGTTCTTTTTGCTCAGCAGCGGTTTTGGTCTTGAAACTATGCCATGCAGACCATTTTTGCCCAGTCTCTTTCTTATGGTGGAGTCATGAACACTGACCTTAACTGAGGCAAGTGAGGCCTGCAGTTCTTTGGATGTTGTTGTGGGGTCTTTTGTGACCTCTTGGATGAGTCGTCGCTGTGCTTTTGGGGTAATTTTGGTCGACTGCTCACTCCTGGGACGGTTCTCCACTGTTCCATGTTTTTGCTATTTGTAAATAACGTCTCTCACTGTGGTTCGCTGGAGTCCCAAAGCTTTAGAAATGGCTTTATAACCTTTTCCAGACTGATGGATCTCAATTACTTTCATTCTCATTTGTTTCTGAATTTCTTTGGATCTCAGCATGATGTCTAGCTTTTGAGGATCTTTTGGTCTACTTCACTTTGTCCTATTTAAGATATTTCTTGATTGTGAACAGGTGTGGCAGTAATCAGGCCTGGGTGTGGCTGGAGAAAAAAACAGTTTTAAACACTTTTTCCTATGGGGCCATGTAGTTTTGGATTTTGTTTTCCCTCAATAATAAAAACTCGCATTTAAAACCTGCATGTTGTGTTCACTTGTGTTATCTTTTACTAATATGATATTAGTTTGACGACCTGAAACATTAAAGTGTGACAAACACGCAAATGACACGTGTTCTCGTTCTCTCTCTCTCTCACAATCACACACTTGCACACCTATATACCGTATTTTTCGGACTATAAGCCGCTACTTTTTCCCACGTTTTGAAACCCGCGGCTTAAACAACGAATCGGCTTATTTATGAATTTTTCCTGGGTTTTTCCCGGTTTCACAAACTTCAAGCCAAAAAACTGAACCACATAACATTAGACCAATGAAATTTCCGAACGGAAACGAAAAAGCTAATCCATAAATTAGCCGCTTCGTTGTTTAAGCCGCGGGGTTCAAAACATGGGAAAAATGTAGCGGCTTATAGTCCGAAAAATACGGTAGGTAAGAAAGCTTTTGTGTATGCAGCCCCATTTGACTAGAATCACCTTAATCGAGATTTGTTGTCTTTGGATCAATTTAAAGTAGTCATTCGGCAAATGGAAGTTGATTCGAAGGAATGTAATTGTTTGTAATTTTGTTTGTATTGTGTAAATCTGTGTCAAAACTAATTGTATTGCTGCTCATTTTGACCAGGTCACTCCTGTGAAAGAGATTTTTAATCTCAGTGAGTTTTCTCCTGGTTAAATAAAATAAAAATAAATAAAACCTACATTCGAAGGTAAAACACTTTTGTACTTTTCCTCAAAGTGAAAGTTTAAAGGGAGTTAGTAAGTAAGTAAATAAGTGAGAGACTGTGTTTGTATTCACTTTTAGATCTTTGTATTCTTACTTGTGAATGAACTCATGGCCGGACATCAGGTTGCCCAGCTGATCTGTTCCTCCCAGCTGTATTCTGCATCCATGCACCTGATGCAGGTAATAGAAGTCAAAGGCCTGGAAGATCTGGTAGGAGAACTCGCTCAGACTCAACCCCTCTGCACTCTTTAAGCGGGACTGGACGCTGTGTCTGCTGAGCAGAGTGCCCATGCGGAAATACCGTCCTGCCTCGGTCAGGAAGTCCACCACGTTCCAGTCCCGGTACCAGCTTCCATTGTTCAGGACGCGCATGCTGCCCAGTTTCTGGGGATCGCTACAGAAATACAGCTCGTGATTCGTGAAGATCCGGTGCAAGCTTTCCATCACGGATCGGGCATTGCTGTCCACCGTGGCAGACGACACGCTCTCCCTCTCCTTGGCCTTGCCGCTCGGGTCGCCGATCCGCGCCGTGGCTCCGCCGAGCACCGCGATCACTTGATGCCCGGCGTTGCGGAAGTGCAGTAGGCCGACGAGCGGTAGCAGGTGCCCGGCGTGCAGGCTGTCGGCGGTTGGGTCGAACCCGCAGTACACGGTCTGCGGGGACGCATGGAGCAGAGGAGGCAGGCGCACCTGGGCCGCGTTTTCGGGGAAAGACTCCTTCAGGAGGCCTCGCTTGTGCAGCGATGAAAGCAGTCCGTTCCTGCCGACTACTGACATGTGAAAGCTGGAATTCGAAAAGCAAACCGGAGACCGGCTTTTCAGAACGAACCCTGTTTTCCCTCGCCATCCCGTGCACAGGATGCGGCCACAGGACGCCGCCATCTTAGTAATGACGTAATGAAGGCGCTCAGTGCTGCCCCTGGCGGCCATGTTAGAAAGGGCAAAATTCAGTCATAGTCTATTGAGTGATTAAAGGTCTCTACTCAGATACAGTTATAACCTTCTCTATTTTATATTATATACTTTATTATAAGGTTTTTATCATCAGGTAAACACAAACACCAAGCAATAATGTCCTACTGTCCTTGTCCAAAGTTCTAAAGTAACTGACGCACAATACTGTTATTTGCACTATAATGCATTCTCACACTTTATGTACATTACTGATATATATGATAAGTCATATACTCTATCTTTATTTAATACTGTCTATATTGTCTCGCATTGTCTATATTGTCTTGTATAGCCTGTTTTGTCTGTACTTTTGAGAGTCACAACTTGTGTGTCAACACACTTGGCCAATAAACCTGATACTGATTCTGATCTGATTCTGATAATGACTTTGAGCCTGATTGCTGCAAATCTGCCTTTCCTGAGCAAGCGATTTACTGATATTGGTACCAGAATCCATTTACATTTATGTCAGTTTGGTAGACACCCTTATCCAGAGCAACTTACATGTATCCCAGGGGCCCGAGTGTGCAGCCCGGTGTGGCTGGGATTAGAACTCATGACAACAAGGAATCAAACAAGGAATTAGTATCAGTTTTAGAGTAACCCAACAATGCACAATTAACATACAGGCACTGCACCGAACTGCTGGACTGAAACCAGACATAGACTTATACAGACAAGATAACAACTAACACAACTAAATGACCAAGCATAGAAGACAGTACACATTGGCACAGGACAGAAAGTGAAATAATCGTGAAGAGAATGTTTTATTGTGGTCTTTGGTGTGAGATAATATACCCTTTTGCAATATGCTTCTATAACCAACTGGACAATCACAATTACACACAGCTGGATGACCAAGCATAGACAGTACGCATTAGCCAAGACAGAAAGTGACATCTTAGTGAGAAGAAAATTGTACGAGTATTATATTGCACAAGTTGGAGGAGATCGAGATAGTGTAGTAGTAAAATGTCCAGAATAGTTCGGAGATATTGGAGGTTCAGCATCTTTGTGGTTGCTGGAAAAAGGTAGTAAATTGTTAGCTAACCTTACAAACCACAATGTTAGAAACTCCACTAGACAAGAAGTAACTGGTACTTTTACACCTGATGTGGCAAAATAATTATATTGACGGCATTACACAGTAATAAACTCACTTGACTAGCCTCTCCTAACTCCTGCCTAAAGCACATCATAAAATGCTGTTTATTAGAAAAGAGCGTTCTGGGAAATTGCATTAAGCACGAGGTCAGAGGCTTAGAAATGTGCAGTATTGCATGATCCTGCATTAAAATGTTCTCTATCTGTGGTCATTATGCTGTACATATCCTACTGCTGTTTATCTTGTCCTGAATGTAGCTTTGCTTTCAGGTGGGCTGTCAGGTGGGCTACATCATAGTCTTCCTGAACACAGACTGCTGTTGTCTTAATAATACTTGAAAACATACTCTAATATCTACACTATATGGCAAAAAGTTTGTGGCCACCATTTGACCAACCAATATTTGTTTATGTTTTTTGAACATCTCAGCACAGATTTAGTCCGTCTTTAGTGTTTTTTATTCCGACAATTAGTGCACTATTATGCCCCATTCTGTCTCGGGCCAATATCTACTTTTTTTGTCTCCTATGGTCTTCAGGCCAATGTGAACTGTCTTCTATGGTCTTTGGCATGTTAGTTCAAGCCAAAGGTGTTCAGTAGGGTTGAGTTCAGGTCTCTGTGCAGGACACCTGGGATCTTCTACTTGAATCTTGTAAAAGGAGATTTGCCCACCCAGGGTCTACACACTAGGCCAGTGATTAGGCCATGATTATGTGAACAAATTAAAAAAATATTGATCATTGAGGTTTTTCCATACCTCTCCATTGTGTTCACAAATATTCTCACACATTTGTTCTTTCAGAAGGCTCAGCAGAATTTGCTTGGTTAATTAAATTTTTTTTGTTATCTTCATTTTGTGTCAGTTTTGGGCTTGAATTTACTAGCATATTTCTTTTTGACAGCACAAATTTATCCCAAGTTGTTACTGTTGCACATCCAACAGATGGCGCCAAAGCCATACTAGTTTGGAGTCGAGCGACAAGTCAAGTCAAGTCAAGTTTATTTCTATAGCGTTTTTCACAAAAGACATTGTCTCAAAGCAGTATTATACCCAGAACTGCCATAATTATGCCACTATCAAAATCTCTGCACTCTGAGTCATTCTAATCGTTGATGTGAACATTACCCAAAACTACTGGTCATCTATACGTGAATCAATACTGAAAGCCCAGTTCATGCACAGTTTTTTTTACATTTACTTTTTACTCTACATTTACATGTTTTTTTTTTTACAGTGGGATAAATAATTATTTGATCCCCTAATGATTTTGTGAGTTTACTCCCTTACAAAAAATGAACAGAATTCTTATTGTAGGTTTATTGTAACAAAGAGAGAGAGAATAAAAGAAGAAAGTTAAATTAAAGAAAGTTATACATGGATTTGTATTTGATCGAGTGAAATAAGTATTTGATCCTGTATCAATCAGCGAAAATTCTGACTCCCACAGACCCAAATTAGTCCTGTCTATTTAAAAAAGTTCTCCTAATATCAACTCATTATGTGTAGAGTATAATCAACCTCTTTCAAGACCAAAAAGCTGTCAAAGGACATCAGGGACAAGATTGTAGACCTGCACAAGGCTGAAATGGGCTACAAGACCATCTGATTGTTGCCTTTGGGTCATTGTCATGCTGGAAGACCGGTCCACGACTCATCTTCAGTGTTCTGACTGAGGACTTCATGTGGTGATGTTTTCCTGTACCCTTAACAGCCCCAAAGCAGCTTGTTACCTCCTCTATGTTTAACAGTGTTCTTGGTCTCATATTCTTCATTTCTCTGCCTTCAAACACGGCAAATCGAGTTGATGCCAAAGAGCTAAATTTTGGTCTCACCTGACCACATCGGATACTTCTTAGCCTTCTCTGAATTATTCAGATGTTCATTAGCAGACTTCAGACGGGTCTGTTCATGTGCATTCTTGAGCAGAAGGACCTTGGTGTGTAATCAATAGTTTTCTTGGTGACTGTGGTCTCAGCTCCCTTGAGATCTTTAACAAGCTCCTCCTGTGTAATTCTGGGCTGATCGCTCACCTTTCTCAGAATCAACCTCACGTCATGAGGTAAGATTTTGTGTGGAGTTTCAGAGCGAGGGCGACTGACTTGTATTTCTTCCATTTTCAAATTATCATGCCAACAATGGTATCTTTCTCACCAAGCTTCTTGTTGGTGGTCTTGTAGCCCATTTTAGCCTTGTGCAGGTCTACAATCTCGTCCCTGACGTCCTTTGACAGCTCTTTGGTCTTGCCCATGGTGGTGGAGAGGTTTAAATGGAAGAGGATGATTTTGTGACGGGTGTTGATATTAGGAGTTTTAAAGGTACAGGACTAATTTGGGTCTGTGGGAGTCAGAATTCTTGCTGGTTGGTACTGGATTTTATTTTAATATGTAATAATCATTTTACTCTATCAAATACAAATTCATTTATAACCTTTCCTTAATGATTTTTTTATGGATATTTTTTATATTCTGTCTCTCTCTGTTAAAATAAACCTACCATAAATATACTAGACTGTTCATTTTTTTTTGAGGGGATAAACTCAAAATGAGCAGGGGATCAAATAATTATTTCCCCCCTGTTATTTAAATAACAGTGGGAGCAACAAATAGTTCAACGGTTGGCACAAAGGTGGGCAAGAACATGAAACCTAATAATATAGACTGACAACAATTAAATGCGTGACTGTGAGATACATAGGCTTACATTTAAAAAGAAAATAGACATATTATGTAACCTCCGAAAGCATGTGTCTCTTTAGAGTCTCAATACCCAAACCAGCAGCTCCAGAAATGCCCTGTTCCATGTTACAGCAACAAATTTGCATTTAAGGTGGTGTCAGATCAATAATTTCTGGTCATTTGGCAAGAAATTACTAAATCTCTATATAAAAATTCTCCTGGTAGAGAAAAAATCTACACAGCAGGAACATTAATACACTGCTCAAAATCAAACACTCTCTTACTTTAGGTAATCCGACCCCCAATCTACGAAGATGCGCCAATGCTCCCCAAGTCCCCAAGTGTTTCAGCAGCAGTCAATGAACTAGACGAGTGCTTCGCGTTCATAACTGATGATACATATCACACTGGCTGAGGATGCTGGATGATATACACTGACCAGGAATAACATTATAACATTATGTCCAGTGAGTGAATAACACTGATTTTCTCTTCATCATGGCACCTGTAAGTGAGTGGGATATTATTAGGCAGCAAGTGAACATTTTGTCCTAAAAGTTGATGTGTTGGAAGCAGGAAAAATGGGTGAGTATAAGGATTTGAGCGAGTTTGAAAGGCACCAAATTGTGGTGACTAAACGACTGGGTTGGAGCATCACCAAAACTGCAGCTCTTGCAGGGTGTTCCTGTGGGGTCCAATCCAACAGACAGGCTACTGTAGCTCAAGTTGCTGATGAAGATAATGTTTATGTTTGACTGATCAGGACTGTTTTGGCAGCAAAAGGGGGATCAACACAATATTAGGCAGGTGGTCATAATGTTATGAGTGATCAGTGAATTGCTCCGAATAATGACCATGGAATCATGATGATTTCTTGCCTTTCCTATTCGTCCCTATGGAGAGTCAACCACATATAAAAGCAGTCAGTATGTGATTATGGAAAGCACCGAATGCATCAAAGCCACCTTCATAATAAAGCAAAAAATAAGGGAGAATGTGAGGGAGAACCCCTGATATGGGATAGAGGATAGATTGATCAACGCCCAACACAAGAGACCACCCTCTAGGCGAAAGACCTGACTGGCAGGCTGCATTCACATCAATTAAAGGGTTAGTCTGGGCTAGTTGCATGTGGACTCAGGTGTTGTGTTAACAGTCAACCATCCATCTCCTCTGACTGCCCATATCTGAGTAATGGAAACTCTCCACGAGATGCGTGCATGATGTTCCCACTATGCTCTTAAATATAGAAAGGTTCAGATGGCCCACATGCACCTTTTACAAAGCTACATGGAGGAGTAGACGATGCCTTTAGTGGACTAACACAACAAGAACCAGGAGATATTGTCGTGCATTTCGATCTCTACCTGACACATTTTTTTTTTTTTTTGTAACCACCATCTTGGTTGCATATTTTTCATACTAAAAAAAAAGAAGTCAGTAATGCCACGCTTGGATTTTACAAACAGATTTTTTTAATTAGTTTACAGATTGTGTTTGGGTTTTGTTATCTACGTTATTTCGTTCATCTGTTGAAAAGAAGTCAAACATTGACCATTTATCAATTGCATGCTAGTTCTGAGCTGTGCTAGCGTAAAGTCTGAAAGACACATTTTCCCTGATACTGTATTAATGGAAAAAAAAAACGTCTGAAATAAAATATGATGCATTTCTAGTTAAAAAACAAAGTTTCAGGTGTGCAGTTTTTATTTGACTCCTCACAGTATTTGATAATTTCCTAAGCACTCGATTAGAAGCCAGTTTTCTCTTTGTTGTTGTAAGTGGGTTTGGCAGAAACAAAATAAATGCATTTTTGGCTATTCAATTGTGTACGCAGCCTTGAGGTCAAGCTGCTAAATAATCAAAAGTACAGGAATTTTGTAGCAAAGGCACAGGTATCGACTCGTGGATTGTGTCATGCAGTCAATTGCAGTCAAATCAGATTTCATTTGATATATCTGCAGAATATATAGCAATAAATCACACATTCAACCTGACATGTTCAAATACCAATGCAGCCATTCGAATAAATAATCCCGTCATGAAAATGTGCGATTCTATCTATAACTTCCTTGTATGAATTGCTCGTCATTCGTTTTAAGACCATCCTTCATAGGATTACAATGTATTTTACAGCATGATGCTAAACAATGTCGATGTTACTGAAATTACATCATGTGCTTTAATGAGCTTTAGTGAAACAGCAAATCATAAGGTGGAAATCGTGAAGAAAAATCAATACATACATACAAATACAGTTATGCGGAGTTAAACCGTGAATGAACAAACCCTGCCAACGCAATTATATTGTCCAGAGGAAACATCAGAACAGACATTGACAGGATGCCAGGATGAAAATTGTAACCGGCGAATTTTATGAGCGTCTACCTGAGATTACAATGTCATACAGGCTAAGAATTCACACACGACATCACCACAAGGGCTTTCGTCTCTTGAATACTCTCTCCTTGTGTAAATGGGTAAAGCAGGATCTTTACAGAACATGTTCATAAATGACAGTACGTCCCATTCCACTATTTTAAATTGCACTCTGAATAAAATCCCAACTATTTTACAATATTTTATATATTAACATAGTCTTGATTTAGTATCAAAAATATTACACCATTATACAACTCTAAATGTAGTGCCTGTGCTACTTAGGTATGTGCTATGAATGCAATTTATTAAATGTTTAATTTATATATATATATATATATATATATATATATATATATATATATATATTTAAAATTGCATTTAGGTCCCTTTCAAAGGAAATATGGCCACCTCGATTGTATAAGTGAACATGTACAGCTGTCCATTTCTGACTATGCTTTTCAGCTTGAAGGATCAGTAAATAGGTTTAAAAAACCTGATTTCAAACCAGGTGCGGTTAAGACAGTTCCCATGCTTACAGGTAAAGTGGTATACACTTCTGATACCTATATATGAAGCCTTACATTCAGAAGCACCAGGTAGAACCATGCATAGTCTAGTTCCATGCCAGAAGTAAAACCCATATAAAAAAAGACCTATATTTAATGGAAATGTTAACAGTGCAACAATTATACTATAGAAGCAAAATTATTGGGATGCCCATCTTTTCCAACCATACAGCATGTGGTTCTGCTCCAAACTGTTACCACAAACTTGGAGGCACACAAGTACATCGGATGTCTCTGAATGTGCCGTTATAACCTACTGAACACCTTCGGGATGAATTGGAACACTGACTGCACCCATGGCCTCCTTACCTACATCAGTACATGATTTTACTAACACCATTATGGCTGTATCACAAATCTCCAAAAACACTGTCCAAAATTTGGTAAAACATCTTCCCAGAAGAATGGAAGTTACAATGGAGACTAAATGTGTCAGAAAGCACATGATTAATATGGTAAGGTGTCCATAAACTTTCTTCTATATAGTATGAGTTTTTTTGTGTCTTTGACACAAACGTATGCTATTCTTCTCATTAAACATATATTAGAAAGATCGATTCTTTTATAAATCGTTACAAATCTTTTATCAATGAATCTCCCGAGAGCCTTTCTGGAAAATATGCCCAATTACTGTAAGTTTCCTTATTACTGACTGATTTAAAAAATGTCAACCATTAAAAACTACGTGTATTTCTTTTTTTATTTATATAAAACACTGACTTGTTCCACCTATTGTTTGCCCCCCAAAGCTACAGGGTTTTGAGGGCAGGATTGGAGCAATTCGAATCCTTGACATTCCTTTAGGACGATTTTCACAATTCCCCAAAAACTCTTTAAGTAATACAGAGGAGCTGTGGCTACACAATAGAGTGAGGACACTAGATCTCACTAATCCACCAATACCACCACTAAAATCCGCATAATTAATTATTGTCTCTTACATTTTTACCTCAGAAATGTGAAATAAAGGCTCAGATAACATTTGTTGAACATGTTACAGAAACTATATCGATATGTAGATGAATGAGCACAGTGAAAAGCTTGGATACCTGCACTAGAAAGACCAGAACAGCTAATGCTACACGTTTCATCCAGGTATGCACCAAGATACAATAAAACTGTTTGCTAATCTATCAAAAGCTGAAGTGGTTTTGAAAATGCTAGTTGTTGTGAAGTTGTCATTTTTTTTTTTATTTAATTTTTTTGAAGCAAAATATAAGAACTAGCAAGATTAGCTTTAAAAAAGGAGTGTAATAACATTTCCTGCTTGAGTGCATGCCATAAACAGTATTTGGCTGTCATTGATGCAATGACAAACATCGAACCGACATCCGGCGAGCAATTTTGGACCTGAGCAATCCAACTGGGTGTTAATAAACCTGCCTTGAAAATATATCAGAGGCAACCTAAGAAAATAAGAAAACACCCAGCAATATTTCGGACACCAGATCAGCCCACTGCAACTTTGTACATTACATTAGAAAAACAAAGGCACAAACGGACGCTAACTCATGAGACTTAGCGAGCAGCCTGATCCATATAACCCCAAGAAGTTAATCGAAGGTAATAAAGGGTAATTTGACTATTGTGTATATAATAAAGATTTGGTGGGCTTATTAATGACTTTTTTAGAGTCTACAAGCCTTTAAGTTCTTTTCTTTTAAACCTAAATTGAAGTCACTTGGGTGTTTTCAGTGTATCTTCATTCTTTTTATATTTAAGTAGTCCCGATTTCACGCAGAGCTTCCAATTCTGAACAACCAGCCATTATGATCCCACTTCATTCTGCATGTTTTGGAGGCTTCATCAAGTGTTTGTCACTCAAATGCTCCCTTATTTTCTGTTCAAAGGACATATTGCTGTATCAACAAGTCTGGCCAGTAGGCTTGTTTTCACAGTCTCGAGCTCATGAGGGAGGTCATGGAGATTAGTATAGACTTTTTTTTTTTTTATTTTAGAAAATATAATGAAACTTTAGTGCAGTGTGAATGAGGACAATCCTGCCACTGGCCATTTCTTTAAAAAAAGATTTCCATCGTTTGCTGGTATTTACTTTCCGGGCAGCACTGTCTCTTGTGCATAGTTGTTTTATTGGCAAGCCCTTTAGATGGGGTTACACTGTGTCTTTAAAAGGGACAGATCCCAGAAGCCCCTGAGAGCATTTCATTATTTTATTTTTTTAGGAACAAATGAACATCTGAGCTGTCAGACAAGCCTTTAATCGTTAGGAAAGGTTAAGGGCTTGTTCTCTTGCACCTTCTTTGTGTTCCGCTTCGAATTTAGTGGCACGTGAGTCTCCCTTAGTACATGTCCCTGTAGATTTCCTGAAGCAGAGGATGCAGTGATGTGTCCTCCATTTTCTTGATCTCCTGCACTAACTGGGCATGCTCCGTGACTAGTTGACGCAGATCAGCTAGTTTCTGCAGCAGGTTAGGAAACAGGAAGGTATTGTCTGGGTGGTTATTCTGTAGGTGGAGCTGCAGCACATGGACGATGCTCTCCTGCATCCGCTCGATGTATGGGACATTCATCAGGCCTGGACGATCTGAGTGACCAGAAGAACAAGTTTTAAAAGACCTGGGAAGTTCCAGCATGAAACGCATTATACACAAATGAATAGAAAAAGTGAGGTATTTAGTCCACAAGGTAGGTAGCCTCTTAATCAAGTTTTGGGAACGCTTTCGTGTTGTCCACGCTCTGAATCATGTGTGTAATCAGTCCAATGGTAAGCACGGTGTCACCGTTGGGGTGACATCATGACCAGGAAGCTATAAAAGCACATGGAGTGAAGCCGGCGCTAACTTCTGTTTGTTCATGAAGCGCTCCATGTGTGTTTTGTCTCATGGTATGTGGTAATGTCTGAGAAAATATATATATACTAAAATGAAGGCAAACAAAAAGACTAAGCACACTTTCCGGCTGAGTAACTAACACTTTGTAGTTTTGGATTTTGTTCTCCCTCAATAAAAACAACCTTCATTTAAAAACTGCATGTTGTGTTCACTTGTGTTATCTTTTACTAATATTTAAATTGGTTTAATGATCTGAAACATTGTGTGTGACAAACATGCAAAAAAATAATTCATCAGGAAGGGGGCAAACACTTTTTCACACCACTGTAGATTGGCAGGCCGATGAGCAGAAAGTTCCCCCATCCAGTAAGCTCGACAAACGACCTTTCTGCGACCTGCTTTACAGAATCTGCGTCAGGGTCTGCCTTTGTTTCCGGACCTGCACACTGAGGTTAGATTAGGTTTAGTTCCAAGTCCTCTTTATACTCTAACTTAGTGGGACTGAAAAAGTGTGGTTACGAGTCTGTGCCCCGGGTTGAAGAGACGTTGGCAGGCTATCTCTCCCCGGGTGCCTCATTGTCCCTAAAGACCCCGACACTGTATCCCGGTATCGTAGCGGACCCGGAGGACTCGCTGCCTCCCGCTCCTTTCGGGTTAAGAGCGGACTTAACCCGGAGTGTGGCAGCTTCTAAGACTTGGTTCTCTGGAGTTTCTCTCCATGACATCTGCAATGCTGCATGTTGGTCCACCCTGCTGACCTTTGTCTGGTTTTATAAGCTTGAGCTCAGTGCCACTTCTGGCCCCTCTGCCTAGCTGTGCTTTTACACACGAGACAGGGACTGGTCAGTCTGGCGGTATTGGATACTCATTCCCAAAGCTTTGTTGACGCAGCTCGAGTACCTGAAAGGGAATGTCTCCAGTTGACGTACGTAACCATGGTTCCCTAAGGGATTGAGACGCTGCATCTCCAGGCCACAATGCTGCCATCTCTGCAGCGCTTTCTTTTGCTTTTCAGAAGCTAGCACCGGCTTCACTCCATGTGCTTTTATGGTTTCCTGGTCGTGACGTCACCCCGCCGATGACGCCGTGCTTTCCATTGGACTGATTACACACATGATTCAGAGTGTGGACAATGCGGAAGCATTCGCAAAGCGTTGTTGACGCAGCGACTCGTTCCCTCAGGGAACCATGGTTACAGGTTATGTAACCTGGAGACGGTCTCTTACCTCCACAGCAGATTATGGCTGCTACAAACAGAGCCAGGTCGCTGTCATCCAGTCCCAGTGCATTGAACTTCATGGCGAACTGGAACTTGGGCTCCATCATGTCACTGATAGGTCGTCGCAGGCTCTTGAGGAACTCTCTTGTAATGAAGCCACTGCCGTAGGCAACCAGCAAGCCATCTTTATTCATGCAAGAGGCCAGCATAGCAAAAAGTGCCTCGTACACACCATACTTTAAAAGTGTTACCTAAAAAAAATGCACAAAAGTGGACAGGTAGAATGACATTGTTTAAGAGCAAGTATATAAAAGAAAGCTGTAATGGAGACATGGCCCAATGATTGAAAGAAGCACCACTTGATTGCAATAGCATCGTAATACCTTAAATTCACATTTCATTGACTTTTAAAGAGCAAAAAGCTCAAGCTGCATATCGACTTTCTCGTTTGATAGCTGTATGTCATGCAGTGGTGGACAGTAACAAAGTAAATGAAAATAAAAGAAGCTTTTTTTGCGTATCTGTACATAACTGAAGTATTTCTATTTGGGGATACTTTTACTTTACCTTCACTACATTTCAACATTTTGAGAGTAATAAATGATAGAAGAAACTCCTGACTCTAACTTGCCAAAAACCAAAAGAAGGATTTGTGTTCATGATCATTTTAAAAGGTATCAATCAGTGTTTGACTAATTAATATTATTCTATTAATAGATTGGTGTGCTAAGAGTAAGAAACATTATAGCCATAATAAATCCTAGTACTTTGGATACTTAAGTACATTTAAAGGCAAATACCTTTGTACTTTTACTCAAGTGAAAGTTTAAAGGGAGCACTTTTACTTTTACATAGTGTATCGCTACTTTAACTCAACTACATGGTTTGTGTGCTTCGTCCACCATCGTTTGCCATGGCACCAACCTGGTCATTTAGGTCGAGGTTGCAGAAGCCTGGAACGGACTTGGCAAACTCTGTGAGCTCTGTGACGGTCTCCACTGATGTGCACTGGCAGCAGTGGAAGATTCGCACTTCTACGTCCTTTTCGAGCAGTCCACCTGCACTGCCAACCATCTTAGCCACCAGAGTCTGCTCGGCCAGATGCAGAGTCTCCATGTCATGGATTACAAAGGGCTGGAATACAAAAATTACAACAAAAAATGTTTATCCTCTTTACTGACAATTGAGGTGAGAGTCCATGAGATATCTTCTTGGGTATACATGCAGCAACCTTTATCCAGACATCCATTATTATTCTATTATTATTCTATTATTATTATTATTATTATCCATTATTAGTCTACTTCTTGCCTTGTACATGTCAAATCTTAGCTGGACTCCACTAACTACTACTTGACATACAGTTCAGCGTCAGTACAACAACAAGCAGAACATTTTGAGAGGAATATAGGATGGAAGAAACTCCTGACTCGAACTTGCCACATCACCCATGGCCTTATTTGCGTGAAAAACTTTTTTAAAGCAGTTCAAAAGAAGCACAATTTTTAAATTATCAATCAGTGTTTGACTAATTCATATTATTCAATTAATAGATTGGTGTACTGAGAGTAACATTAGAGTCTTTTCACTTAATGAGTTGATTTAAATGAGTTGAGACTTGTCACATTATAATAGGAACATTATAGCCATAATCATAGTACTTTGGATACTTAGACTTACACATACTTTATTGATCCCATTAGGGAAATTATTGTGTTACAGCAGCAGCAGCAGGTAACACAAACTGTAGTAGGGGTTAAAAAAAAAAAAAAAAAACGCAGAATGTAAGTAAATAATTTTAACTTAAATAAATAAATAAATAAATAAATAAATACTTTAAGACTAGACAGTGCCAATTCTATCATTAGATTAATCTTTGTCAGAGAATGGAAGACATGACTGTTGCCCATCACATGAGAAATATCATCACCACCACCCTACATGGGCTGCTCAAAACTGGCCCCTGCTGTGAAATGCCACTCTATGAGAAGCATCTCCTTCTGATAGGGATTTCTTTTTTAGAAAATTCTGCTCCAGGAACATTACTGTGAACTTTCCCAGGTTTTACAAAGGATTTGATTACTGTGCACTTTCCCTCCCTGTTGCTGTCAGGAAAAATGTGTCTGCTACCTGAAGGGCAACACAGAGACAATAGGAGGAGTTACCTTCCTCAGGCAACAGGCCCCTCAACCAGGAGAACACCCCTACCCACACCACTACCTAATACTGCCTATTTGCACACACCCACATACATATTTCAATTATATTTGATCTCACAAAAAATGCACTTAATCTCACACGTTATCTGCATCCATGGATACAATGCTGCTATTATGTGTATATGCTTCATAGTTTATTTCTATTGTTACTATGCAACCATATTCTATTTCAATTTTTTTATTCATATTCGTTCCTATTCCCTTTTATTACACTGTACATAATTTGTTTTTCCTGCTAGTATATTGCAAATACTTTTATTCCTATATTTATTTTAATATATTATATTTCAACTTTTATTTTAACTTATTTATTATTTAATTTTGCGTAACTAAGAGGTCATAAAAAGTCAAATTTCAATGCATGTCAAATAATTTTTTTTCAATGTTCTATTCTTGCGTATTATGGTGTGAGGAGTTCATCACAACCCAGCATTTGTTTAATGCAAAATTTTAGCTGGCATTTCAAAATCATTTTTAATCAAGAATGGACCCATAATGTAAGCCGAGGCTGCCCAATAATCTATATAAAAATCATAATATGTATTTGAGGTTTTACCCTATCAAAGATGACATAAGCATGCACCTTCTCTAGGTTCTACAAAAATAAGTTTAAGATGAGCTCGAAGGGTGATCAGTTCATAATAGCATTGTGGTATATATAACCAGAGGTGCATTTGGTTTATCCAAACATATGCAATTCACAGGGGCACTGCAAGTTGTGTATTTACCCTTTTTTTTTGGAAGGGAAGGGGTGCCAACTAGAGGTTGACCAATTCATCATTTCTGGCGATTAATTGGCACCGGTAGTTTGATTGCTGGAATTATCTGCTATCAGCAAAAATCCATACCGATAGTTTTTCCGGGTTGTATTATACAACCATGCTGGGTGCCTCTACAGCCGAATCACTGATGCCATGCACTGTTAATTTGAAGTCTCTTTTTAATTAATTGTGGATATAACCGTTTTTAATTATTTTAAGTGTTACATTTTGTTTGAGTTTGAATGCACGTATTGTATTTTCCTCAATATTCAATAATATAATTAATATATTAATTTTTATATTATTTAGCACATTTATATAATTTAGTACATTTTTGTAATTTTGTATTTTTGTAATGAAGTTAATTTGGCATTGAGTGTTATATTTGTTTTTGTTTATTTGATCAAGTGTCCATTTTAAATACTATTGGTTGATTAATCGGTTATCGGCAAGTACGATCCAACCTAGATATCGGTATCGGTAAAATCCACTATCGGTCGACCTCAAAGAGCCAACCATGATCTTGTATACCCATCAGCAAAAACATCATAAAAATCATATAAATTAGCATGCAGAAGGAACACATTTTTTTTTGTCTTAGCATCGTGACTGTACAGTGCAGAAAGCTACTTTCGTTTTTTTTTTTGCCAGTGAAGTAAAAGCTACAGCTATACTTTTTAAAAAGTTTTAAATAAAGAAAAATGACAAAATCATAATGAAGAAATCAAATGATTAAGACTTGAACATGTCTTTCTTTGGAAACATAAAGGTGAGGTGTGCGGAGAGAAGGATCTCACAACATCCGAAAAAACACAGGCGTGTGTTAGATAATGTGGTTTGCTTGGGTTGCTGTGATTATAATCACATTATACTTTATAGTTATAGAACAGTTCTGGATTAAATAGATAGTTAAAAATAGAACTACCCGTATTTTCCGGACTATAGGCCTTTACTTTTTCCCCACGTTTTGAACCCCGCGGCTTAAACAACGAAGTGGCTAATTTATGGATTTTTCCCGGTTTCACAAACGCCAAACCAAAAAACTGAGCGACATAACATTAGACCAATGAAATGTCCGAACGGAAATGAAAAAACACACTTCACCTGTGTTCTGAGCTGCACAGCATCGGAAGAAAAAACTTCCACCTGTGGTGATTTTTAAACGCACGACAATGCCAAAAAATTCCCGAGAGAAATAGTTGTGAAAGAAAGGAGGAAGACAGTGAACAATGACTTTCTTGGTAGGTTACTGTTTAGATCCAAGCCATTGTAACGCGTTGAGTCTGGGTGAAGGAGAGCTCGCTAACTCCAGTTACAACAGAAATTTTCTTATTTTTCTTGGCAACAGCGTTACGCGTTAGTCAAAGAAACTTAGAAATGAGCATCAGAAAATAATAAGGACATATTCCTCGGTCTTGCACACATGCAGTAATACCGGAAAATGCGGCAGCAGGCTATTCCCAAAATGCCGCTCTGCTCTTAAAGGAGCCACAACATATTTCACCAGTTACACCGTGTTACAGACAATGTCTTTCGTTAAAGCCTGTGTAAAGTTCATTAGTTTCAGTGTAGACACCTACATTCTACATGTAGACACCTATACCTACATAGACAGGTGCGGCTTATTTATGTTCAAAATAAAAATCTTTGTCAAATTCAGCGACTTATATATGGGTGCGCTTAATAGTCCGGAGATTACGGTATATGTTCTCCTCTCTTAGGCAGGATTGGACATCATTTCTTTCAGAGGTTTAATAAAAAAAGTACACCATGAACATACAGATTATATATTATTACCTATGATGTATAGAAGCCTAAACTTACTGGTGTGTTTGTTTTGCCTGTCAGGATGGTCCGTGCCTTTGCTTTGTTCATGCTGAAGTTCTTGAGATAAGCCTCGTAGATTTGCTTGGCCAAAGTTTTCTGGTCAGCTAACTGAGGATTCTCCACCTCCTTCTCCCCAGTTAATATCTCTGCCTTCAGCTTCAGCTTCTCGGATTGGGGCATTCGGCCAAAGCGGATAGCTGCATTCAAAACACAGCACAATGACTCAGGGCAAGAAAATGTTATACATACTCACGTTACTTTACGTTAATTTCTTTCTTTTTTTTCTCTCCTTTCTTTCTTTCTTTCTTTCTTTCTTTCTTTCTTTCTTTCTTTCTTTCTTTCTTTCTTTCTTTCTTTCTTTCTTTCTTTCTTTCTTTCTTTCTTTCTTTCTTTTTTCTCTCTCTCCTCCCTTTGTTTGTTTGTTTGTTTGTTTGTTTGTTTGTTTGTTTCTTTCTTTCTTTCTTTCTTTCTTTCTTTCTTTCTTTCTTTCTCTCTCTCCTCCCTTTCTTTGTTTGTGTTTGTTAGTTAGTTAGTTAGTTAGTTTCTTTCTTTCTTTCTTTCTTTCTTTCTTTCTTTCTTTCTTTCTTTCTTTCTTTTTAAAATAGTTGTATTTATTCTTCCACATGGGTGTTAATAAAGCAGTAAAGTCAGGAACTGATGTAGGTGAGGTAAGGGAGGCCTGCGATGAATCCAGTGTTCAAATTCATCCCAAATGTGTTTAATAGGTTTGAGGTTAGAACTCTATATCAGGCCACTCAAGATTTTTCACTCCAACCCAAATAAACCATACCATCATGGAGGACATCTAAAGACATCCTATACAATTGTGTGTCATCAACATTGTGGAAACAGTGTGGGGAGGAACCACAAATAAGGATTTAAAAGTCCAGTGTCCCAATACTTTTGTCCAAATAGTGTATACATGCTTAAAACATCCCTAATTAAAGTTACAGACGCTTCCCACCTTACAACCGTTCATACCATGAATTTGTTACTGTGTTCATTATTGACTACACATATCTTCTAATGATGTAAGAGCTATAAATACTATCAAATACACAATAAAATATACTAAAACAAATGGATATAATCGAAATACTGTATACAATATTTTGTATTTGGTAATAAAAGGTCCAGTGCGCATCATGTAGGCTGGTTACGGTCGACGACTAGCTAAAACTATTAAAATAAAACAAATGCATAGTCAAATAAGAACAAGTGGAATGGGACACAATGAGCTAATGCACTAGAGCTGAAGAGCAGGTGTTGTTTCGATCCGATGACCACCGGCGTTTTGCCAGAAGTAGAAGCTAGTGTATAGTGTATGACTTAGCACACCAAAACATCTGTTCTAACAGAACGTGGACAGTAGGATCACACAAGTGAACTTGAGAAAGTGCTCAGTACAAAATGGACTCTTTCCCATATAATATATATATCGTGTGTGCATTTGTATATTACTCAAGATCAAATCAGTGCTCGTCCTGCTGGCAGTTTGACCCGCATGTTTCCTGAACCCGCACAGTCTGTTTTGACACTGTTCCATGATGTCACTTAGACTCCTTTCACCCTTGCTGCTATTTTTAGCGTGGCACCACTGAAGCACTGTGCAGTGAGGGGGTTGAGGGTCAGCATGCCACGCTGGATGTGTACATAAAAAGGGGGAGCTCGGGTGCACAAAAGCTTATTAGGTCAAGGACTCCGAGGACGACATTCAAAGCATACGTCCTCTGACCGATTACTGAGGAAGTGAAGAATTTGAGAGTGTGGCTGCAAATCTAAAATAATAAACCAATTTGGCCAACCGTTATTTTTAGCCTAATTTCTATTTAAAATAATGATAGAAGTGGAACTTGTTGCCATTTTTCTTTTTAATGATTAACCTACCCAAGCTGTTAGGCAGCATTCAGAGGCATGAAGCTTAACTGAAAGCTGCTAGCTGATCTTCAGAAGAGACCCCCTGGAAAATTAATGTGCTTGAGCATGGTACATATTAATACACTAAAACAATAGGATCTGAGATAACTTGAATGTTGTTTAGACAGTCATTTGGTAACCAGAATTTGGGATCTGTCAGTGGGGAAGCATACCAAAAGAAAGTCACCTTACCCCCTTTGGCACACGTGTAGCGTCAGTCAGCATGCAATCTATTACTAAATAATGTGCTGAGTATATCTTGAAGGGTTTTGTACAAGCTGGTCATGTGACTAGAGGAGACAGGCTAGTTTACATCATTTGACCAACACACTTCTGACTCACACTGTGCATAATATGTTGATAGGATGTCTGCATGCTTTTGAATTGAATCCACTTGTACTAGGAGACCTGAACCTGTTCCAGCATGGCAATGCCCCTGTGCACAAAGCTAATAGATTTTAGAGTGTTCTGGTCGAGATTTGTGCTCATTTATCCACAAGGACATGAGTACAGTCCTGTATTGATGGAGCATGAGGAGGTCCCTTCAATAGGAGACCCAAACCTGTCCCAGCATGACAAAGCCACCGTGCACAAAGATATGATTTACACCGGTTGGAGTGGAAGATCTTGTGTGCATTAATCCATTGACCCACGTTTTGTACTAATTTGTTATATGAAATGTGATATGCACTATAAATAGTTCCCTATAATAAAGTTGCATCAGTGTTGCTTCACCAGAGTACCAAGAGTACCAAACAAAGATATTTCAGGTGAAGTGGTTTTTCATTTGAATTAATATTTTGTTTTAAGTAAGTTCGTATTATTGGAGCCACACAATATTTACATCGTTTTGTCTGACATTAACAGCCACTTCAGCTTTATATTAGCAAACATGGTTTACAAGAAACCAGTCCAGCTAATAAGCACCTGATCAGACCTTTATTTTGATTATAGGGATGTTATAGTAAAGCCATTATAATTAGTAATGACTGATCCAACATAGTGGATGACCTGGAAAGCTCTGTTTGATCACATGCTCACTGTTTTTTCCTGTTCATAAAACTAAATGCGGAGTAAAAGGAAATGATACTTCGAAGCTTCTCCATTGTTCTTATTGTTGTTTGAGATTTTCCTGTTAAGATTTGCAGAATGACGGAAATAATGTCACCACAAAACAAAAGCTCCAGAGAATTCCTTCTAGGTTTCCAGGTACCATCATACACTACATAGACAAAGGCATTGGGACCCCTGACTTTTCCAGGCATATGTGGTTCATATAGGATGTCTTTGGATGCTCACTTACACTAGGAGACAGAAACATGTTCCAGCATGACAATGCCCCTGTGCACAAAGGTTTCTATCAGCTGCAGTGGAAGATCTTGATTGGCTTTTAAACATCCCATTTCACATTTGTCTCTGTTTGCTGGTAATGTTATGATAATAACCCCCACTCTCCTGGCAAGATGTTCCACTAGATTTAGGAGTGTGCTTGTGGAGATTTGTGCTCATTCAAGGGTCACAAAGCTCTATCGTAGGCCACTCAAGATCTTCCACTCCAACCCATGTAAGTGTGTTAGTAGTAGAACACTCACCGTTGTGGGACATGCCCACAGCTAGGCACTTTTGAAAGCGGCAGTATTGGCACTTGTTCCGGTTCTTCTTTTGGATTTTGCAGTGGCGTTCACACTTGTCATATTCTAGCTTGAGGCGAATGGTGCGCCTGAAGAAGCCCTGCGGAGAGCAGAAGTTCAGGAGTTCGCCGGGTTTTATGTCAAGTATCCCGAATACAGCAAGGGTAAATATTTACAAGATTTATCTAGTGTTTCATGTTCATCAATTTAGTCTCTTAAAAAAAAAAAACAACAACAGTGTGTGAATAAACCCTGAAACAAGTAGAAAGTAAGTTAATGAATGTTAAGTTGATGAATGCTAAAAAATGAATACTAAAACACTATTCTGTAATACAGAGCACATGCTTCCTCTTTCAATTCCTTGAAATTTTTCTATGACTGTATACACTGAAAATAACACAAATGAAGGAGATTCTTCATGAGGTATTCTTTGGTTTGTCCTATTTTAATGCATACAACCTTTTAAAAAAGGTTCCAAGTAGTGCTGACACAATTCCTTGAGTGTCTCGAGTAATTTGAATACACAAAATTATTATAAATTATTATAAAATAATTATAGAAATTATTTGCCCCGATGCTTTGTTTTGTCCATATGACTACACACGGAGCATTGTGTTTCCCACCGGACCATTATTACTAACGCACCACACACTGAACTCTGGAGTGCTCTGGACAGGTAAACACAGAAGACGCTGCAGAATGAAAAATGGAGGACCGGGGAGAAAACACCGCGGGGCTTGAAGAAGATTCAGACCACAGAAAGCTTCCAAAGTTTGCAATCATTTCATACGTTTCAGTGCGTTTAACATTTTTTAAAAGTCATTTGAAATAGATTTTTATAGTTTTATTTACGATTTTCTTTGTATTTATATATTTGCATTTTGATATAATATGGCAATTAAATGCACTAAATGGGTTTAGTATCTCAAAGATATTCTTGTATGCAATATCAGCAATAAAAATTTAAATTTTTCTAAAAAAAGAAAAAAAAAGAAAACAAATGACTTTTTTTCATTTTAAGTGACCCATCTTATTTTTTCTTGTATATTTAGTATTTAATATAGAAAAAGTACTTCGTATCTCTTATACTCGATGGATCAATGGAATAATCGGTAGAATACTCGATTACTAAAATTACCGATAGCTGAAGCTCTAATTCTGAGTGAAAATCCCTTTAGCAAGCTAGTTTTATTCATCCGAAGGACCCTTAAAGAACCCTTTGTGTGATGGGTAACAAATCCCAGACGTGAATTTGTAACCATGTCCCAAATGCAACTCAAAACGTTGAAACTTCAAACCACAATAATTCAAAATAAAATTCGAAGCCCCACCTGGGATTCTACCCAAACTGCCAATGATTAAACTGTTAAATCAGGCGACCAGACAAGCGCATGTCCAATCATCGGACCACACAATCTTCGCCTAACTTTCACAATCTGGATAAACAGTTAGTCACCAGTGACCGGTGCCAGCGGTGTGGACACTCGAAGGGAGTCTGGCTGACAGGCACATAAAGGACATTAATCAGAAATTTCCTCACCGCTCTTTAACCACTCTGTCCCAAGACACTTCCAGAAAGTTACGAAAGTGAGATGATAGTGAGTGCAGAACGTCCATCGAGAGCAGGGTGTGTGTGTGTTTGTGTGATTCGTGTAGGCGTGTGTCTCGGTTGATTTGAGGACAAAAAGGTTGGGGGCACAAGTCCAGCAGAGAGACAGCATGCACGTGGCCGCCCCGGCCTAATCACGGGCCCTGGACGTGACTTGTCCAGCTGAAACAGTGCGTGATGAAGTGTGTAAAGGCCTCTGCATGAGAGGGGGGGAGTAGAGACGAGAGTGTGTGTGCGTGCAAGTGGCCAGATAGTGTGCTTGTTTGTGTTTTCTCTGGGGGTGAATTGCATCTGAACGAAGCTTAAACCGGTGCATCTGCGCACAATATGCACGTACTCCACAGAGGTACACGACGCAGGGCATTCACTCGTCCAAAGCATTCCAACAACATGCAATTATTTTCTATTACCATTCCAGGCCTGGTAACACTAAACGTAATCTCTGCTAATATGTTTAACAGCAGTGATAGTTTTTTATGTTATTGCTGGTTAAAATCCTTGTTCTGTGTAGGTAAAATAATACAGCATGCTCTAATTGACCACATACGAGGTGGCATCGAAAAGTTTCGAGTCTGGCTCTGTTGACAAGAAAGTACTTTATTTATCTACGTTTACACACGATCACTTTTAAAACAGTGCTCCAAGCGTTCTTCTGGAATGTGTCCTGGAAGCTTTCTCTTTGAAGCATGTCGAGCATCTTCTGCGATCCGTGCCGGATCTCCGCAGTAGTGTCAAAACGACCGTTGAGCTGGATCTTCATCTTCGGGAAGATGTCTGCAGGAGCCAAATCTGGTGAGTAGGGTGGGTGTGGAAGTGAGATCATGTGGATTGTTCTCCGCCGATCATTATGCACAAGTTACCTAATGGTTTTGACATTTTCTGGGGATTGAGTTCGTTGAAGGTCTTCCTGATCTCTTGTCATGTTCCAGTGATGTTCTACCGCCACTCGAAAGACCTCAACGACGCATTGCAGCGTTGCCGTATGTCAAAGCGTATGTCATGTCATGTAGCAGGAATACACAATAACAGCAGGAATAACACAAGTTAGCACCATTATTCTTGAATTTTTTTTTATACCACCTACTATTTGGTGTTGAACCCTTTTTTGTGCAAACAGACAGGTTCGAATTAAAAGGAAACTGCAAAACAAGTCTCACCTTGCAACCCTCACAGGCATGGACGCCATAGTGATATCCCGAGGCTCGGTCTGCGCACACGCGACACTCCAGGTTTAGAGAAGCAGACGTAAAGTCCTCCTGTCCTGCTATGGCCCCACACACACCTGAAGATGGACTCGAGGCTGGGGTCAGAGCATCTTTTTACCCAAACACACACACACACAAACATAATGTAAAACAAACATACAAATCAAATCAAACTTTCTATAGTCAGCTTGACCTGATTTTGGACTCTGGTAGCTAAAGATTTTTTGCCATTGTGTCATAAAGTGACATGCAGACTTCAGACATTTCCATGCCTTTTGTAACACTCTGCTGCTTGCATAGTGGGAGGTAGGAAAGAAAGAAAGACTGACAGCTGACCGCAGACATCAAGTTTGTCTCAAGGTCATTCGTCTTGCTTGAAAATGGTTAAATATTTCAAATAATAAGAAGAGAAAATCCTCTCGGTGGTCTGGGAACCCAAATAAAGTGATCCTGAAAGCCTGTATTAACATCCAGAAGGAAAGTGTAAATGATATGCTACATGACTGGCCTAATGTTGAAACTTAGCACCGGGACTACAAATAATGCAATAAACTTCAAGCATTCTGGTAAAACAAGCTTTACAACGAATCATTTCGCAAGTCCAGGGACAGAGTTAATTAATTTAAAAAACAGCGATTTAAACTGTGGATTAATAAACCTGTGTGGTAGCATTTCCCAGCAACTAATGCAGCTGGGTGCCACACACACACACACACACACACACACACACACACACACACACACACACACACACACACACACACACACACACCCTGCTTCGTAGTCAAATGTTTGCCTTGCAACCTGTGATTTATTAGCCCTAATGTCCTATGCATAACTGCCTTAACTGCATGCCACAGGAGCACCTACCAGCTTGTGGGTTATGTTCCAAACTCAAACCTTTTTCATCATTCCTGAATGCACCTATGTAAATATAAACAAAATAGATTTGAGTAAATGCACTTCATTACTGTATTTTAGTTTTTTATTTTTTTGCCTACTTTTTAGGTTTACTGAGTACTCTACTTAATATAGCGTAATTTCCGGACTATTAAGCGCACCCAAATTTAAGCCGCATGTACTGAATTTTACAAAGATTTTTATTTTGAACATAAATACGCCGCATCTGTCTATAAGCCGCAGGTGTCTACACTGAAACTAATGAACTTTACACAGGCTTTAACAAAAGACAGTGTCTGTTACACGACTTGTATCTAAACAGTAGCCTACCAAGTCATTGTTCACTGTCTTCCTCCTTCCTTTCACAACAATTTCTCTCGAGAGTTTATCTTTTGGCATCGTCGTGCGTTTAAAAATCACCATCGGTGAATCTTTTCTCCCGATGCCGTGCAGCTCAGAACACAGGTGAAGTGTGTTTTCATGCCCGGTTGTTTTCAGCGTGACGAATGATTCGCATTTCCTGTTGACAGTCCGAGTGACCGGCAGGTCAAACATCAGAGGAACATCATCCATCTTTATGATGTGGTGCGTCCCGATTCAGTGGCAGCGCATCTGATTTAATATAAAGAGTTTCACTGGTTCACCTGAACCCGTTCGGCAATTTCATTGGTCTAATGTTATGGGGTTCAGTTTTTTGGCATGAAGCTTGTGACACCGGGAAAAACCCAGGAAAAATCCATAAATTAGCCGCTCCGTTGTTTAAGCCGCGGGGTTCAAAGCGTGGGAAAAAAGTAGCGGCTTATAGTCCGGAAAATAAGGTATGTGTAATACAACTATTGACCACTATATTTTAATTGACAATAAATGTTACAATTTATATTTCACACCTCTGTTGAAGGCTCCCCTACCTGAATAAATCTAAAAGAAAGAGCTAGAATAAATTCCAAAAACTAGAACCAGCTTTTGTTGAAGTTGAATTTTGCCCATCTGTGAGATTAAGATGTACATCAAATCACAGCTCTGTAAATATTGGTTTTACCTCATATTAAATTATTTACTCTAGTTTTATTTGTCCGTTGAATACTAATGGTTCTTCTACTTTGCAACATAAATGTAAAATCAATGAGAACTATATGTGAATAATGGGTGCAGTTCAGAGCTCCATTCCCCTGCACACCAGACCGTTATAAGGGGAAAGCTTTCTCAAATTACAGACACACCGAGAAAGCCCTACTCCACACACACTCTCAACAGATCCGTGGGGTTATGCTTGTGCTTTTGCAACTGCTACTCATTTAACACAAATTTGTATTCACTTCAAAGTACAAAGGAAGTGAATTTTTCTGAAATGTAGTAAAGTAAAGATATTATGCATTACAGCTAATCTTTATCAAAATGAAAATACTATACTTAGTATAATACATTATATACTTAGTAAAATACTGATGCTTAAAAAAATGTGCTTAAGTACTGTAACAAAGTAAAAACACTTCCTTACTGTCCACAACTGCTTAAAGACAAAGTTTAGAATTTGGATGTAAAAAACAGATATGGTTCTTGCAGTGCTGAATTGAAGACACCACATTAAAATTGAAATGTCTCATTCTGCAGGCTACAAACACACAAATACACAAAGATACACACAAATGCAAAAGCTCATACATTCATTAGAAGAATCTAGTGAAGCTTTCCTTATTATTAGAAGCAAGGACAAAGTTAAGAGTTGCTGTGTGCAAAGATGATGCTATTATATATGGGTAATAAAGTAAATATAGATTTTTTTTCCATTCTTTTGACAATCGTAGAAAAATCAAAAAGATATTAATTTTTTTTTTGTTTAAAACAGTAACATTTAAGATTGTAATGTAACGTGTATATATATATATATATATATATATATATATATATATATATATATATATATATATATATATATATATATATATATATATATATTTTTTTATTATTAAAATCAAATAATATAGGAAGGCTTTTTATATGGAAAAAACTGTCTCAGCTCGATCCCTACCTGGCACCGTGGAGCTTTCAGAGCTGGAGCACCGGCCAGTCGAGTGGTACTCGGAGACGTCCAAGTTGCTGAGTGCCTCTTCATTGATGGACTTGGAGATGTCTTGCAAGTCTTCGGCACCCACGAGGTCCCTGTAGAGCACAGAGTCCTCCAGATGAGACGGAGGACTGTAAGGGCTCTCCATGTCTACCATGTCAATGGCGGACTGGATCTGAGGCCAACTCACGCATCGGTCTGCGCACAGAGAAGGTGGTCGTTCATATATTTGCAAAAGTGTTATGAAACTAAACAGATTTCAGATCGGTGACAGAGTTAAATCACACTTATAAATGCCCAATATCAATAATGTTACTTAAGCGTGAACATGCTATGTTTTAATGTCTCGGTTTGCATGAAAAGAATTTGATTTATTTCGGTATTCGTCCTAACTCCTTAGCAGGTCGTTAATAAAACGAATCATTAATCAGGGCAGCGTTCGAAACCGATGGCCAGTTTAACCCTGTCAGTAGAGGTGTTTCGTCTTTCCATTCTTATCTGTATTCAACTTGAGATGTGTGCATTTGAAAATATCCTTATCTACGTGTCTGTGTTGTGTCTGTCCGAAGGAGGAGTTAAGCAGACAAGCCAAATGTGGCCAGGGTTATCAATAGTTACCATGCGCTTATAGGAGAATACATGGGTCTCAATATATCAGGATAATTCACTCTAACCTAGATTTAAAATCTGGCAAACATGCTGTTTACTGTAGATGCTACCGAGGCATAAACACACTAAAATACCATAAGCTGCTCATGCCTGGAGTAGAAGGCAATTATAAGTTCAGCACATATAGTAAGTTTGTGTAGGAGGTTTACAGTATTTCTCCAAAGTTTGGCAATGGATTAGAAATCAAGTCTCATCAAACAGACAGACTGCATAAAGGCAAAATAAGAAAGGTTTAAAAATGGAATGAAAGCCGAAAAAAGAAGACGACTCAGGATCAAGACATTTACAGCATTTGGCAGACACAAGGCAATGACCACAGACTGAGTGGCTCTAAAAAAATAAAACAACATTAAGGTGCACTGGATTTCCTCATCAACCAGCAACAAAGTTGGGATATTTATCTTGAGCACATTCGTGGTGGACCTAAAGTCTATCCTGAGAACCCTGGAGGAGACCTACAATTTATAAGTCCATCTAGTCACCAATTACTGGACATGATCGAGCTCAGGCTTGAACCCCCAACCCTGGAGCTGTAAGAGGGGTTTTATACCAGCTGTACAATGTGTTTCCTACGAAATAAGAAAGCATGACCAAGTGAAATGAGAGAAAAGCGCTATTTATAGTTCATAGTTCATGACTGACCCCGTAATTCTCTTTGCATAATGTATAGAGATTGTTGTATAATTAAGTTCACATACAATTACATATATAATCAACAATTAAGAAGGATGATGATTAACCTACTGTTAAGGCAAAGTCACAGAGTCTTCTGGATTACCAGGGTATTTCATTAAAACACATTATTTTAAACCTACTGGACTTGAAACATAGACAGCATATCATTAAACCCAAGAGGTATGAACTATATAACCACAAAACTAAAATAAGTTCAATCTATGCATTTATATCAGTCTCAAGCAATTATAAATATTAATATACTGTATGCCCAGAAATTTGATTCATGTGGAAAAAAAATCTCTTTAGTTTAATAATCACTTCGTTTTGGCTTGGGAATGCTTCCCACATGACAACACTATAGAATAAAGGACATGGTCAAAGTCCAATGCTGTGAGAAGTCATTTATAGCATTTGGCAGAAGTTGTAATCGAGGGCAACCGGCAATTATCTCCAACAATGCAGTTGAGAGGCAGTTAAGGGCCTTGTTCAAGGGCCCAGCACTGACAGGAGTTTGGCCATGCTGGGATTTAAACTCACAACTTTCCAAACCAGAAATCCAGAATTTTAACCACTAAGCTACCACTTCCCTTTTTCTCCAAGCTCTATTATACTTGTCCTATTGGTCAAGTCTAATCCAGTCTATCAGCCATGAGAACCAGTGTTTAGGATTCATGATAATTCACAAATGAATAATTCCTAATGAATTCAGGCTGTTTTTAAATCCTAAATCCTACAGGCACCTATTTAAATCCTTGGTTGAATGTCAGACCAACAAATCTTTTTCCATCCTGCTTGTCATGTGAGTGCAAAGTTTAGGGAACTACTTTGTCATGCGGTAAAATGTCGTATCTTAAAAAGGAGAAGTCCTTGACCCATGACTTGTCTCTCTAAACTCATTTACTGCCCTGATATGTTACATATTGCAGTTTACTGGCTGTGATTTTTTCACATGATGTAAGGTGTAGTGAATGGACTAGGATTATACATTTTAGATGGTATTTTACTGACAAATCCATGGAGTTTCATAGTGAACATTTAAGAGATGCTACACCACAAGCTGTTCTGATCCCTAAATCTTCTTCTTCTGCTTTTCGCATGAATTTGACAGACCCACAGTGTCTCATGTGATGCTTGATTTATGCGCTGGTGAAAGAATATGTGATCCAAATGACAACCAGGGGAGCTTTGGATATTGTTTGCCACTGACTTTTAGTGCACACAAGGACGGAAAAACCAGTAGGAAACTTGTTCGGTCAATGAGTAACTGGTTCACAGTAGCAACCATGTTACATATACTGTATACTCCTGGGCAAAAAATAAATAAATAAAAATGATATATAAATTTAAAAAACTCGAACGACCCCAAATGTAAAAAAACTGATCCACCATCAGCGGTTTAATCTTTGCACAAGGATTTTAATATGGATCACTAAGTAACAAGAGACTGACAGTAAAAGAGAATCCATATTCCATATTCTTACAGATATGCTATGCATCAAATTAGACAATCAGTGAAGACCAACTTAAAACAACCTCGGAAAAAACTCAAACAAACCTCTCCATGCACAAAATCTTCACTGAAAATCAGACTTTCAGTGAAGAACAAGCTAAAAAAATTCACTAAAAATAAGACATTCAGTAAAGAAAGACCCCCAGACAACCTCAAAAACCTCACCGAACCCCAGCAAGCAGCACTACCACTATATTCTACTAGATCGTCTGTGATCTCTAATATGTTGCTCCAGTTTGTATATTATTCTTTAATATTGTTTCACAAATGGCTCCAGGGTGGACGTTTCTTCCAAAGTAACGATGTCCTATATAATTCACTTGCATTTACTTCCAGGATGTTAGATGGGAAACATTGTGCACTTTAGTCCATCATATTTGGTATTGAGATTTTGATTACTACACTCTCTGTGATTAAATGAATTGGGGAAATTAGTCATTTTCCGTTATATAATTCCTTTCGCTTGTTTCTGAGCACACCCAGTGAAAGAATGAATGAAAGAGAAAATGACTCATTCCCCTATTTGTTTAATATTAAAATCAAGATTCGATATTCGTAATATTCATAATTCAGATAGGTAATTCGTAATATTCGATTCAATATTAAATCAAAACAGGAACAAAAGGCATCGTAACTCACAATTCGCGAAGCACAAAAATGAATAAATAGAACCTGAACCTGTCTAAAACAAAACACATATCAATTGTCAGAAAATGAGCATGGATAATTCCGAATGCACTTCTGGGAGCTTTGACAGAATGTGGAATCTTGGATTCAGAGTAGTTGAGAAGAGTAATGTGGAGGGATGATTTATTGTGATGTGCCAGAGAGGCATCTTAGAAGATCTGGTAAGAAAATATAATACAGAATGCACTTTTTTTTTACCAACAATGCTAATTTCTGCTATTTCCTGCTAAATTCCAAAAATATTTGGCCATTTTGGATCCCCCAAACACAATAAAATGCAATGCCTCTGATTTATGACCCAAAATCACACTATTCAGCAACAATAACTCTTTAATGCTTTTGTTTGATTCTGTATTAAATCTTAAAGATGATAAAGTTCTTGGTTTAATACTAGCCTGTTGTTTATTTATGCACCAAAACTTTGATAAAATCCAAAGCTTTTTGCTTGTGAACGTTGCAGATATGCTTCCAAAAAGTTTTACGGCTTCTGGAATATTTTACACCACATTTCCAAAAACTTAGTCATGTGCTAGACTGAAGAATGCTCTCAAAATGTCCCATAACTGGGACATCTGAAATATATCTGCAGAGATGAACCATTTGTCAAGCACATTTGCTTGGTGAACATGTAGTTTAATGTAACTGTTCCTTGGTTGGATCAACGACCGGACGATGCCTACGGAAAGAAAGTTGAGTAACAAGCTCCAAGTAGATCATAGTGATCATAAGTCCTCGATATTGCCACAGGAAGTAAATAAGCAAAAAAATGACAAGAATCTTATGCTTGGCATGTGGCCATTGAACTAGAGAATAACGTCTTTGCAAACAATTACTGTAGATGGCTATATAAATTCAGGCTATTAAATTAATATAATTTGGAAATAAAAAAACTTTTCCAAATGACAGACCAAGTGTCAATTTTGACTAAGGGACATGGGTCAAAAAGAAATGTTACATTATACTGAAGTAAATTATATTAACATTAAAGATGCCATTATTCCCCTTATTGATGATTTCATAATCTTAATAAATAAATAAATAAAACTACGACTTTCTTATCTGCTTACCTAATGATTTTTTTTTCAATGAAACTTACATTACAATGAAAACATAGAAACAATCGCATTTATAGTACTATAGAGTTAAATACCTAATAATACTTCAATCTATAAGCACTACATTAATATCAGTGACTGCTAAGGAGAAACATGAAGCTTCTCGATATTCTTCAAATGTGTTTCCAAACTGGGCTGAAAAAAGTACTGTACTTTCTAGTGTTCAACCCCCCCCCCATTTCCATTTGGGGTTAAAGTCAAATATCAACTTTTTACATTTTGCGAAATCGGTCTGTCCTTTTTATTTATGAGTGGATAAAAACTGGTCGAGCACGCAGCAAGCCACCAATCGGTGTAGAGCGTGGGCTACGATTGCGTAGCGTTTTTGATTGCCGCTTGGTGAAATCTATTTAGCACGAACATACAGTTCAGCGTCAGTGCAACAGCATGCACAACATTGTAAGAGTAATAAATGATGGAAGAAACTCTTTACGAAATATGTAGTTGCAAAGAAGTTTTCGGGCTCATGATCATTTAAATAGATATAAATCAACGTTTGACTAATTAATATCATTCTATTAATAGATTGGTGTGGTAAACGTAACAGAGTCTTTTCACATAAACTGAGTTGTTTAAGCAGAGTCTAAAAATACTATACTAGAACATCATATAGCCGTAATAAATCATTTGGATACTTACATGTTTTGTACTTTTACTCAAGGGAAAGTTTAAAGGGAGCACTTTTACTTTGACTGGAGTAATATATTACCACTGTATCTCTACTTTAACTCAAGTACATGGTTTGTGTACTTCATGCACCACTGCTCTTTTCATATATATTGCATGGCCTGGGAATCTCTGTTCTAAATGGTGGTATTTGGGGGGGAAAAAAAACCAAGCCAGCGGTGCTTTTCAGTATAGTATATTCAAAATAGCTGAAAGCCTAAAAAAAATGAAATTATTTAAGAATGGGGCCTGTATGCATTGTCCTTCCTCTGAAGGTCATCGGTGCTGTTTCACACACCAGTCTATTTTATACCTTGTTGTTCATTCGACCACATTAAAAACAAAACCTAACATACCAGAAAAGTTATTTTCCGTTTCATCTTATTTTGCCTGACAGACACCTACAGAATAAAACAGACAAACATAATAAAAGGGGGCGTGTCCTTCAATTTTGAATTTGTTTTCGTCTGGTTTTGAGGCACAACAAGGACAACGTGCGGTGGCAAATGCTACAGATTGCCTGACAGCTGTGAGGGTCCTGTTACATTTTCCAGTGGGCTGTTTTAGGGACGGGCTCATCATAATCTAGTGCTGTGGACATCACTTATACACTTCTTAGCTATTGCACATGGGGGACACTTAGGTGTAATCTGCAACAGTTTAAATATGACAGTATATGCTATGATACTTTTTTTTTATGTTACTTCAGTCATTTAGAGGGAAAAGACCTATATGGGGTTTGATATACACTACATAAACAAAGGTTTGTGGACACGCTTTCTGTGTCTATAATAACCTCCACTCTTCTGGGAAGATATCCACTTGATTTTGGAGTGTGCTTGTGGAGATTGTATGCTCAATCAGCCACAAGGGTGTTAGTAAAGTCAGGTACTGATGTAGGTGATGTGAGGAGGCCTGGGGTGCAGTCAGCGTTCCAGTTCATCCCAAAGGTGTTCAATAGGGTTGAGCTCAAAGCTCTAAAGCAGGAGATCTTCCACTTCAAACCATGTAAAGCAGCTCTTCATGGAGCTTGCGTGGTGCAATGTCATGCTACCGCATCCAAGGACATCCTTTACACCCGTGTCCCTCCAACATAGTGGGAACATTTTAAAGAAAAACCAAATATGGCTGGAGAAGACAGGTGTCCCAATACTTTTGCTTGTGAGTTTGCTTGTGATCAAGGAGATCTGAGTGATGTATAGTGATTTATAAAGAAAAACTCCTTGAGGGCATTCGCAAAATTTTAAACTCCTAATGAGTGTGTTACTGAACATAACACAATTATTATAGCTTGCAAGTGAATTTGTCATAAAATGAGTTTCCCATGTATAATATACTGTATTAAAGATATGATACATTTTTACACACAAACACACAAAAAACACCAACCACGTTGTAGTAGCGTTTTTTTGTAGTAATTTCTGGCCCTGAAAAAGCTCATTTGAGCGATGACTGATGTCACTCGAGGATGGCAAAACCTCAATATCCGTTCCAGAAAGCAAACACTCGCGATCTATTAGCAACCAAATCTTCACTTACTTTCATGACAATACACAAAATTAACAACACAAGAGTATGCAATCAAAGGAGCGCACACGCTTCTATAATGATCCGTGTAGGTACGGGTGAGACGCACTATCCATATAGGAACAAAAATGTATGTTGACATGCAGGAGTACACCAGCAGATGGGCAGTTAGTAGAACCAGAAAGTTCAGTTTTGGGAAGAAGAAGAAGAAAAAAAAGGGCTAAAGAACAAGTACTATAGAGAGAAAGAGAGCGAGAGCTGAGAACAGGCCCTGATTAGACGGCTCAGATTCCAAACCTGAAGCGCTCTTTCTCACGCCTGCCAGAGCAAAGGCTCACAAAGAATAAACGAATCAAAGAAGCCGAAAAAAAAAAGAAAGCGAGAGAGAGAGAGCGAGAGAGAGAAATGCAAGAAAAGCCAGAAAGATGCAGTAAGTCATTACACCCTGCAATAAATAATGCTAGAAATAAGTGGCATGTTCTGGCTTGTGCAGACAAGAAAAGCTATCACAATCTGTTTTCAGCTACAAACCATTCTTCAAGTTACTTTACCCTTACAATTTAATTGTATTTGAATAGCGCTGGAAAAAAAATTTATTTAAAGAAATCAATAGTTTAAAAATATCCATGAATTTGTTTCCATAGGTTTGATCCCTAATTGGAGAGCCAGTAGTGATGATGGCGAGAAAAAAACCCAGACCCTCTTTTCCAGTTCTTTTGCAGTTACCCTATTTATACAACCGAGCGGTTGAGGATTAAGGGCCTTATTTAAGGGTCCAGCAGTGGCATCTAGGTGGTGAAAGGATCTGAACCCCCAACCTTCCAACACCTTAGCTTTAACATCCCTGAAGGAATATGGGAAAGAAGACCTTGATCCTCATCTGACACGTTCATTCCATTGCTAGATTGAAAGCTAGTGCGTGTATATAGAAACGTTTGGAAACACCTAGTCTTTTATGGTATTTTGAAAAGTATGCATGTAAAAAAACACAAAGGAACTGGACTTTAAATGACTGGACAGATGTATCCAAGTTTGACATTTTTGTCTCTAACAGAAGAACTTATGTAAGTCGAAGAACAGGAGAGATTTTAACAGACTACCTCACCCACACAATCAAACATGGAGGTGCACGCTTAATGGTTTGGGGTTTTCGTCTCTAGCAGTGAACGTTGGAGAATTATTCCGGGTTTTAAGGAAATTCTGAGCCAACATGGCTACCATTCCATACTTCGACACCATGCAACTAGAACCGACATCACCTTACAACTAGACAACTAGAAACGTACATTCAAGCTCTGTCATAGAGCAAACAGTTGACGAGTGTAATATATCATGGAATGGGCTGCTTCTTTGGGATGAACCGTTAGGGTTCCTGGTGGTCTAGTGATTAGGATGTAGCGCTCTCACCACTGCAGTTCAATCCCCGGTCATTTAACCAACTCCAGCCATTCTTAGTGCCAGTCCCAAGCCCGGATAAATAGGGAGGGTTGCGTTAGGAAGGGCATCCAGCGTAAAAACGTGCCAAATTAAACATGCGGATGATCCGCTGTGGCGACCCCTAATGGGAGAAACCGAAAGAACGTTTCTTTGGGATGAACCTTTACAGTACCTAGTTTGTTGCGTATAAACCAAAAGAACATGCAAGTGTCTTTCAAAAACGATAAAAGCCTGGGTGTTTCCATTTCCAGGCAATTTACATTTTATATCCAGTATCGCATATATTGCAATTAACTGAACAAACAAGAAGACAGATACACTAACGTGAGTAAAGTGCAAAAAAACAATAGAAACCTGTCTTCTGCATGCACCATGAAAGCTATAAAAAAAAAATGCAGCTTCTTTTCAGGAGATTTTCTCAGCAGGACCCCACATGATCAAACATATCAGTCTGCTTCATGCTTCATGTCCGGGGCTGCTTTAACAACCGTGCTCTGTTTACACTTCTTCGCTTCACCTCATCGGGAATGACAGAGGTGGAACCTGTGCAACTCTTCCGCATCGTTGATTACTCCAACAACCGAAGCAACTATTTTTTGTCATTTTTACAAACAAACTATTAAATGAATAAATAAACCCAAACAAAACAAATAAATAAATAAGTGTATTAGGATTAATCACTATATATCTATTTAAGTCTGACAAACAGCAAATATCTGTAAAAGACCCACAATGTAACAAAGTCACAAATACCACCAGATTATACATTAAATTTGCATCGTGTCATAAATGACATGACCATGATTTCCTTAGGATTTGCTATATGTTAATTCAATAATTTAAATAATAATTTTGGGCATTTGAGCAAAGAGTCAAAGGCCCACCAGGGGCAGTTTGGTGGTGCTGGGGCTTCAACTCTGACCTTCAGATCAGTAACCCAGAACCTTAACCACTTAGCTCCCACTTTCCCATCCAAAATTCCCCAGTATTGTCTCATGTCTAATTAGCAGTATTAAAGAGATTGTGTTCAAATAACCCTTCAATGCATCTCATCTGAAATAATGCACAGCCATGAAGTTTTCGCACGAACCTGTGGAGCATGTGCCAGTTCGAGCGCACAAAGAAATTCTGAAATTCATGTCAACATCTCAAACATTCTCCTTTTTATTCACCTTTTAGATCAGTAATATAACCAGTAATAAAACATTGATGTATTAAACTAAAAACGAACGCAAAATTGAAGCGACTCCGCTGTGCGAAAGTTTACACAACAGAACTTGTTTTGCTCGAGTGCACCGAGTACGTCTGGAATTGATCGAGCATCTCCAGGGTTCTTCTCCAAACACAGCGTTTCATATTAACTACCTCTAAAAGCAAAACCAATTGGTCTGAGATGTGACCTGTGTGCCATTGTGGGAAAAAGCAAACCTGATGTTATTGGTTGAGAACTTGGAGGAAATAATAATACAAAAAAAAAAAAATCAGTTTGGTACCTAAACACTCAAGTAACCAGGATTGAGGTAAATGAATAATCGGTGGTTTAATTCGTGGTTAACGTCTCAGCATATCCGGCGCTTCACGTCAGTTTTTTTAATCGTTATCCGATATAAGATGTAGGATAGAGTTGACCTGAGTACCATCAATTAAGTTTTGATCCTATAAACCTCTCACGCCCGAAAAAGCTGAAAAAAAGGGAGCAGAATTGAAAATCCGGCCTCATACATATCACTCATTATGCATATTATGTATATGCATATTATGCATATATTTATGCATAACATGCATTAGATAAACTAATGGTTAATAACCCTGATGTTTGCATCTGCACGCACAATATTCGTCATTTATCTGACTTGCATTTTCCTTGTGCAGTATCCGCTGACTACCGAGAGCAGATCTGTGTTCTTGGACTCTCCTCCATAAAAACATCTTGGTCTCTTTGGTTTAAACTTTTTTTTCTTTAATAATAAATCAAATGTATTTCCACACTATGGAAGAGTGACACCAAGGAGATGTTGATGTCTGATAAGATAATCGAGGGAAAGAACGAAGGTGCTGGAGAAGCAATCGCAGGAACGCCGTCTTTGGTGGGGGTTATGTAATGAGGTTTTTGAGAGTGGTCTGATTTGGTATTGTGGGATCAAGTAGAAAGAAGAAAGACAGACGTACATGAAGAAACTAAACGAAAAGACAAGTTGACAGCTTTTCTGATGTATCGAGATGATGTAGGAGATCTAGGAGAATGACAGAAGTGTGCCTTCTGAAGTTTTTCAAGGAGGCACCATCAAGAACCATTCTTGGGGCTGGTCAAGTTGGAGTTTTGACAGTCTGGTTAGAAGAGGAGTGAGTATGTTAGTAGACAGCTTTAGACACTGCAGGCCGACGCCTACTTTTTTTTTTACTACAGCATTGTAAATAAACCACAGAGTGCGCAGGTCTACAGGAAAGACATGGTCTACCTGGAGGCGCCGTGCGTCCACGTTGCGAAAGTTCTCCGCAGACTTGAGGAGGAGAAGACCAGGGATCGGCACTGGAGACAAAGCGTGGGGAACGATCGTGCGTCTCCTTCCACGCGTCCTTGTTTGTCCGCCGCTGTCAAAGTCTCCGCTCCTGCTCCTGCTCCCCCCCCCCGCCGCCGTCCGCCGAGTGCCCCGACCAAACACTCCCGGAAGTCGCGTCACCAAACAGGAGCTCGCGCCGTAGCCGTGGAAACGATCAAGCACGCACCGCCCACCCCAAATCCCCGCCCTAGACACACCTACGGTTTGGGCCAATGGGAATGCGAGCTGAGGCGCGAGCACGTGACGACCCCCCCCCCCCCCCAGAGGAGAGCCGAGCTCCGAGTTTCAACACCATTCATATATTTACATATTTTTTTTTATTTATATATTATTAAAATTGTAGATATAAAGCGGTTATAACGTTTTATAAAAAAGTTGCATCATTTCGTGCCTATAAATTTGTCCTTATCAGTGTAAGTTTATTCCTGAGTGACACACCAGTGACTTACTGGGATATCCAGTGTATTCAAATAAAAAAATTATAAAAAATTATTAGAATATTAGTTATTTCAGGTTTACTGGGACATTGATGGAAATTAAATTGGAAAGTCAGAATTATTGGCGCAAAAGTTAATTCAGTTATACTGGGACATCAGTGAATTATGGTTTACTGGGACATTAGTAAATTCACGTATACTGGTTGATTCAGGTATACTGGGACATCTATGAATTGGGGTATACTGGGACATCTGTGAATTATGGTTTACTGGGACACTATTAAATTTATGTATACTGGTTGATTCAGGTATACTGGGACATCAGTCAATTATGGTTTACTGGGACATTAGTCAATTTACATATACTGGTTGATTCAGGTATACTGGGACATCTATGAATTGGGGTATACTGGGACATCTGTGAATTATGGTTTACTGGGACACTATTAAATTCACGTATACTGGTTGATTCAGGTATACTGGGACATCGGTCAATTATGGTTTACTGGGACATTAGTCAATTTACATATACGGGTTGATTCAGGTATACTGGGACATCTATGAATTGGGGTATACTGGGACATCGGTGAATTATAGTTTAGTGGGACATTAGTAAATTTACGTATACTGGGACAGTGGTGAATTCTTTTATACTTGGACATCTGTGACTTCAGATGTACTGGGATATCTTTGAATTTGTGTATACTGGGACATTAGTGAATTGGGGTATACTGGGACATCTGTGAATTATGGTTTACTGGGATATTAGTAAATTCACATATACTGGTTGATTTAGGTATACTGGGGCATCTATAAATTGGGGTATACTGGGACATCAGTGAATTATAGTTTACTGGGACAATAGTAAATTCACGTATACTGGGACAGTGGTAAATTCTTTTATACTGGGACATCTGTGACTTTAGATGAACTGGGATATCTTTGAATTTGTGGAACTGGGGCATTGGTGTATTCAGGTATACTGGGACATCGGTGATTTCAGGTTTATGGGCGCATACGTTCATTCAGCTATACTGGGACATTGCTGAATTTAGGTATACTGGGACATTAGTGAATTCATGTACACTGGGACATTGTTGTATTAAGGTATACTGGGACATCGGTGATGTCAGGTTTATGGGCGCATAAGTTAATTTAGATATACTGGGACATCTGTGAATTTCAAGAGGTATACTGGGACATTAGTGAATTCATGTATACTGGGACCTCTGTGAATTCAGGTGTATTGGGATGTCAGTAAAATTTAAATCTACACAGGCATCAGTATATTCAGGTATATCGAGGTGACATGGTCACCATCTTAAATTGTTTTGTTGTTCAGAAATGTGTCATTACCAAAGTATTACAGATATTTCTGTTGGATCTACAGTGTGTATAAGATGTATTACTGCAACAGATGACTATAACATTACCTATGCATAAGTGTAATTTCAATCATGTACAGGTGCTCATACTGTGATTGAATCATTTTTTAAGACAGTTAAATACATTGGAGCAGTCAAAATAGGAGGAGTGAAAGAATATAATCAATGTAAGAATAAATGCATGAAAGTAGTTAACTGATGCACTGATCGAGTTTTTATGAAACAAACATATTGTATCAGAAATTCACTGTTTTTATCTACACATACATTCATGTTGGGTCCGCAAAAAGCAAAGTTAGTGTAGGGAATGTCAAGAAAAAAACATCCTAAGCTGCTACAATTAAGAAACCAAGTGATGAAGCAGGCTTTAAAGGAATTCCTTGGTCACCCTCACCAAATGGTGAGATTTTGCTAATTGCAGTATCAGTGCTCATGCTACAAATATAAAATGAGTTGAAAATACATTTTTTAATAACATTTGGATGTGAACAACCAGAATCTGATTTATAATGTGGGCATTGGGAATCAGTAGACTAACCAACAGCTGGCGCTGTTTGTACTTGCAGCTAAAGTATACCTACACTACCTACAGCAACCTTGATAGTAGACAACAGCCCCAAAGTCCTAAACGAACATAAATATATTTTTTCTTCATAGTATTAAATAAATAAAAAAAGGTTGTTTCATGCTTTGTGCAGGCAAAGATCACTAGATGGACAATGGTGTAGACATGCTTGTTCTCCATATCCTGGGTGGGGTAAAGGACTCAAGGGGCCATAAGCAGCTGGTTTGTTCATGGCCCTGTTCTCAGCTCATGATGGGTTGAAGCCCTTTGGCTCACTGCCTCTGCTTGAGCTACTCCTGACTTGAAGTAAAGCAGAGCCTTTGCCAGTTTCCCTGGGGGGGGCTAAACATGAGGACATCAGCACTGTTTTGCAATATACCCAGAAATCTGTTCTCCTCCTCAGTGCCTGTGAATCTCGGCCCATCTCCCCAGGGCAGCATGCTTCAAAAACGGCATGCTTTAAAAAACGTCTGGATGATTTCATGACACACAGAGTGAACCTCATGAGCTTCTGCATATGGCTTTTGCAATAAAAGAATAGTGATTTCAGTAACTATTTCAAAAGAAGTAGTTAATCACTGCTTACTCAACTGTAGGATTTCCAATTTATAATACTCCATGTCACTGCTAACACTACATGAATGGAAATTTGTGCATTGATAAATCACAGATAAGAAAAACTGACAAATATGGAGGCATAGAAATGGGGTATGCAGCATATACAGTGCATAGGGGCGTCGAACATGTAATGTATTTATTCTTGTATTTAACCCTCTTCATTTGGGAGAGATAAATTCATATCTCTCCCAACTTCATAAAGATAGATAAATAAATAAATAAATAAATAAATAAATAAATAAATAAATAGACAGACAGTTAGATAGATAGATAGATAGATAGATAGATAGATAGATAGATAGATAGATAGATAGATAGATAGATAGATAGATGACAGACAGACAGACAGACAGACAGACAGACAGACAGTGGATAGATAGATAGATAGATAGACAGACAGACAGACAGATAGATAGATAGATAGATAGATAGATAGATAGATAGACAGACAGACAGACAGACAGACAGACAGACAGACAGACAGACAGACAATAGATGGATGGATGGACAGACAGACAGACAGACAGACAGACAGACAGACAGACAGATAGACAGACAGATAGATAGATAGATAGATAGATAGATAGACAGACAGACAGACAGACAGACAGACAATAGATGGACGGACAGACGGACAGACAGACAGACAGACAGACAGATAGATAGACAGACAGACAGACAGACAGACAGACAATAGATGGACGGACAGACAGACAGACAGACAGACAGACAGACAGACAGATAGATAGATAGATAGATAGATAGATAGATAGATAGATAGATAGATAGATAGATAGATAGATAGATAGATAGATGTACAGCATACACACTTACCTGCTACATTTTTTGGTATATTTCTACTCTTGGTTTAATTCATACAGTTCTCCCCTCAGACATCCATGTGGTAATGGTGGAAGCCTCAATGCATTAAAACACACTGGTCAACACTGTAAAGCTCCTCAGTATACATTCGAAGTAAAAGACGACATTTGTACATTTCAATTTGTACATTTGTATTTTGTAAAGGACCACTACTGCGATCAACATTCACAAAATACTATTGCTATCACCAACACAGAGTTCTACTGTACTATTGCATCATCTTTTGCCATATAAAACTGTTAATAGCAGTTCAATCGAAAAAATTTGGCATCGAATAATTACACATTTTTCATAACAGCTGAGGAAACAGGAAATAAACGCATAAGAAAAGTGTCAAATGTTCCACGTTGCCGAGGTCAAATCATTTGTGGATTTATTTATTTTTTTACAGGAATTCACACATCACTTGCTTCTTACTTCTTATTAATGGGCATAATCATTTCTGAATTGTATTAACTGTCAAAGAAAAATCAGGTTTTGGCAGTAGTACAGACACAAACATCTGTTTTCAGCATCACAGAGAAGTTAAAATGTATTAGCGAGACGTAGACCGAACTGGAAATGAGTAAAAAAAAATGCCTAGAATGCAATGTTTTTACAGTAAGACACGGTGTTCTGGGTGAAGCAGCTCGAATATGTGCAGTAGAGCCACGTTGTCAGATTAGTTTGAAGTTTTATTTGTCATAAATACAGATGTCAGTGACAGTTTGTACAATGAGATTCTTAAGTTGACTCCAGGCAAACTACAACGACGCTAAATATTTAACATTAAACAATATAAAAACCGTATGAAAAAAAAATACAAGTAATAACGAGGCAAAATAAAGTTATAATTATTTCATTTTTTTATAATTATAAATGGGTGCAGAAGTATTTGTATATATTACAAGAATTATATGAATGTTTACATATCTGACATATTAGCATGAGGACTTTTTTATTAAAATATGGAAGACATATGATAACAAGAATGTATATATTATCTGTGTTATAATGTATATATTAGCTGTGCAAAAATACGCAAAGTTACGTAGTGTGAACGTGCAATAGTACTGAGTGCAAGTATGTTAAACTGTGCAAATATGTGTGTAATGTAACAGAGTCAGTTGGCAGGTGTAGTTTGCAGTGACACTGTATTACAGTTCGTTGATGATTCTGATAGCCTGAGGGTAAAAACTATTCTTCAGCCTATTGGTTCTGGAATGAATACTCCAGTACCACCTGCCTGATGGCAGTTTGTTGATCAAGCTGTGTGCTGGGTGACTGGGATCAGCTGTGATTTTGTGCTTTCCTCAAACACCGTTTGCATGCTCAAATGCATCGATACAGAAAACACTGGGTACTATTACAGAAATGTTACTGTCCTTCATCTAAACAGAATTTCCTCATACTGTCTTAGCTGCATGTCTTAGATTGTAGCAAACAGCAGGTGGGACCATTTCTCATTACTGTACTGATCAGGCAATGCTCTTAGAATTTTGTCATTTATTACAAAGTCATTTATTCAGACCTCCTCCAACAACAATAAAATACAGTAGCAAAACACCCAGAATTAAAACAACTGCATTTCGATAAAATGCTGAAACTTCAAGCTGATGCTAATAAATAATTACACATTCTTTTATATTTAAAGTTCTTCTACTGGAAAATGGGCTGCACACATATGCGTAAAAAAACACAATGGCTTGAATTTGACAAAAATTTCTGCTGGATTTCTGCTTCCCCACAGATTGTCCTAGACATTTCCAAACCTGGTTTTATTACAAGCTGTGTTTGACACCTCACATGTCCCAAATCAAGGCTTGTCGAACTTGTATTTATACACCATGTGCTTATCAGGTCTATTTCACTTAATGTCAGTCTTCCGTGACCCTTTTATCCGGATCTTGAGAAAGATGATTTTCCCGATACTATTATATGCGGCTGGATAAATGTTGTATTCTCTTGATATAAAACGCCCTTTTTTTGTAAAGGAAATAATAGAAAAATAATAGGAAATATAGTTACAAAAAAATTATTTTGCATGAACTATTAAACAGCAAAAAGCATCTTTCCTAATCTGCTTGCAAGCACATTCAATAATTCACAACATGCAGTAAACTGTATTTATAACCACTTAATAAAAGTATAAACGTGGCTGGTGTGCCTTGAGTGAAGTTTCGCTGATAGTGGTGTCTCACATGTCCCCAAATCCTTCAAACAGGTCTCAATTGGGTTGAGATTGGGGAAATGTAAAGACCATAGCATACTTTTCAACTCATCAAACCATTCAGTGCACTGTCTTTGAGAGCCATCTTGGAATATAGCGTTCACAACAGGAAAAGAATTTTCCAAAATGAGGATTTAGAAACTGTACAGCATTTAAAAGAGCCTCTGGACCCAATTCTTCAGAACTGCATTGTTTCACTTGGTGTTTTTCACACATATGTGTAAACTGTGATTTCAGAATCAGTCAGAATCAGAATCCTTTATTGATCCACTATAGGAAATTGTTGGATTGAAGTTGCTCACAGTAAAGTTAAAGTAAAGATTAAAGTCAAATAATAAAAAAATAGAAAGTGTAAATAAATGTTAATATATTCAAAGATATATTTATTAATTGATTTAACTATATATTTAAATTTTACATATTTTGCGTTATATATTATGTAAAGTGAATATATTAGTTATAAATATATTAAGTAATATATTGAGGGAAATGAAATTTGTAGCAGCAGTGAAAGAGATGTATAATTATTATTATTATTATTGCACTGAAATTATTGCACATAGATGCCCAAGATATTAACATTACATAAATCTGGCATTAAAATCTATAACTATAACTATATAATCCATATTACCTATATTGGAGACCAGCTTTTTAACACTCAGAGGGAGGAGTTATATAGTGTGATTATTTATTTTTGAATAAATCAGCTTTCTTGGGCACAACTAAAGATGTATGCACTTGCATCTATAATATGTAGCCTCATAGTCATAATATTCTGTGTCAACCAATGAACAGGTGTTTTTTTTCCCTTAGATATCTCACAAATGCACAGACCATCAAATGTGTGCTTTCATCCTCAATTTCTAACCCTGTTAGCCGTCTTTCTCATAGAGCTAAATTCGGATGTCACTTTCATCACTGTTCCTATTGAAACACATCCAGCTGAGGTGACTTTTCTCCCCACTGAAGCTCCTGCTATCACTGGGCTACATAATGAACGTGCCTCTAAAGTCGCTTAGATCTTTTCCTCTTGTCATCTGAATCAAAAAATAAAAAAACAAAGGTCATCTGGGCTTGCTCAGAGCATGGTTCATGGTTTAATTGTGTCCTGAGATACAACAGTCTGGAAGCATTTGATGCGTATGTTTCTTCACACGATTATTTTTCCTTATATGGTAATTCTTCTTAAAAGAAACAACAAAAGACACAGTCATTCACTCTCACATTTAAAAAAAATGATGTGTATGGTACAGTTTATAATCGACAAAACACTGTAAAGTGCTACACAACGTACATCACAACGAGGCTGATGGAGGCTGAATGACGCCCCCTGCTGGTGATGAAGTGTTGAATCGCTGCCCTTCAGGGAAGGCAGTAGGTTGTATAGTTATCTCCTGATGGGGCAAAATAACTACCCAGAAACCACACAACCTACTACCTCATCCTGTACGAACACCAAAATTTACCCATAGGGCAAATGGGGGGCAGCCTGGATGATCCAAAAGCCTTTATAAACTTTGCTTTATCATGTGCATTTATATAGAAAACATCATTAGGTTTATATTGCTATGGACTGCATAAAAACAATATTTAAACAATATATAAAACAAAAAAATATATAATTGTATCAGAACAATAAAAGCATTGCAAAATCCAATACAAGCAGGTATAAATATATATTGTAACTAATCTTCTGGACATTACCCAATCATATTCTGAAACTATTTATCTATCAGGCAAGATGATGGCAAGTCACAGAAAAAAAAAACCCCACAGACATATAATCAAGAATTCATGAACTTGACATACTTATTGCTAGACATAACATGAAAAGGATGCACTAAACAGCATGCCATAGCCGTAGCAGTCACTCCACATCAACACCATAACGATGATATTATAGCCACTTCAGGAAAGACAGTAAGTTGTATAGTTATCTCACAGCAAGGGTATGGCCCTAAAACTATACAACCTACTACCTCACCCCAAAGGACAGTTTAACACAAGATAGATTGGTCCGCAGGTCCAGATCGGGCTGGAAACAAGGTTTTACGAAGCGCACAATGAGACCAAATACCAAATTGCAAATATATGAATAAAATGATAAATTTGAGTTTTACTCACGTAAACATACAATACCTAGATCGAACAAGATCGTATTCCCGTCAGAGGATTTCCTGCTTGTCTGGTGGTACTTCTTTCCAGTGTGTCTTAACATTTTTCGCCTCCATCTGTAGCACAGCAAAAAAAAAAGAAAGAAAAAAAAAACAGGACTCATTAAATTCATTAGTTGATCTAGGTCCATGTTCATAAAGTTAATGAAACGTTTCTTATTGGCAGAATTGCAGTCTCTTCTGTTGCTATGCAATGCAACAACCAATTGCAAATCTGCTCAGTCACATGACAGAGCGACGCTTCACTGGTGGTTCACAATAAGGCTGCAGTCTTGTAAACTGGAAAGCACATCCTTGCGTTTTTTTCCTTCTTTAAAATGAAAACATGAAAACCTTGCTTAGAAAAATGCGAAAGAGCTTTTATTCGATTTGCGTTAGCAAGATTTTCCAGTAGGTTGTAGAATTGGACAGTGATCCAACGTTCAACTGGTGCACCATAGGAGTAGATTTTTTTTGCATTTAAAATCTAAGAACAAAGAATTAAATCGTACTTTAGAAACGTGTGAATTCTCACGGGCATCGCGTTATTGAATTTGCGCCGTCGCTTGCCTCCTACACCGTGAAACCGAGTGTAGACGCAACACGAGAAAATGCCACGTGTCCCAAAACGATATTGTTTCGATGCATGGTATTAAAAAAAGAACCATTTCTCAAAAGGTTGTACAAAAAAAGTTCGAAAAAGCTAGAATTCTTGAAAGAACCAGCAATATAATTTGTATTTACTAGGTACTATGTTTAAAATGAAAGTGTGAAGGATATCTCCACAGGGTGTGAACAGGAGAAATCCATGCAGTCATATGAGCAGACCTAAGGGCTAAATAAGGAGCCCAAGGTTCCTATGGCCCCAGGTTAACAGGCAACAGGCTTGAAACAACTATTTATACATGCTAAAAGCTCCTATTACACATATGCGCAGCCAGCCTGGATGAATAGACGTTGCGGTGGACTGAGACAGACGCCGTGACCTCCCGTTTACCTCTGCAGTTGATACAGCACATTTAAAGTAACTAATGACTCGACCATACCAACACAGAGACACACTGTAATGCATATGCTCAAGGACACGAGCAGGAACTGACTGACGCATACATAAATGCATAAACGTAATCCTATCATTAAATAAATGGATAAGGCAACATATTTGCCAATGGTTTCAGAATTATTGGCACTCTCGCAATGAAATATTGCATAGAATTTTACACATTAATTAAACACACCCCTACATATTTCCCTTCAGCGTTCCGAATCACTTCAGCAGTCATCCACGACTTCCTGTTTCCCTGTGGTATAAACATGAGATGACACAGAAGCCTGAATTCCTTAGGCACTCGTCAACAGGGAATCAGGCAATAGCCACGTGCCTTGAAATGCCCCTAAAATGCATAATTACGTTGATTATGTTGCAGTTAAAAATTAACCAAGCTGTAAGGATATAGCTGAAGAAGTACACATGAGAATGGGGCAACTATTTCTCCATATATCACAGCTTGAGACTTGAGGATTTTGAGACTTTAATGCTCTAATATAATAACAAGTCGAATTTAACATAGAAATGCTAAAATTATCAAAATAATAAAAAACAAGGTTTCTATGTTGCCATCACAGTCCCCTGGCCGAAATCGCAACGAAACGTATATGGTAAGGACCTAGACCTGGGAAGGATCTGAAGAGATTCTCCAATCAAATCAAGGTTTACAGAAATATGTCATGTCATGTTGTTAAAATTATGGTTGAACAACCTACAAAATACAGCAGTAGCAAAATGTGGCGCAAAAATTCAAATATTTTGCGTTGGGATTTATTTGGGGATGTGTTAATGAATGAATGAATATAGATGTATACTTTTTGGTGCGAAATTAAGCAAATTAACTTTAATTGACGGACCAAAAATGAAATAATAGACAGAATCTAATATATATATATATATATGGCTGTTAAAATGAACATGTTAATAACACGTTAAATTTATTATAACAACACAAAATTTATTAACGCTTGATTAACGAAGCTTGCATTTCCGTTTGAGCTTTTTAAATAAATAGATATAAAAGAGGCGAAATTAAAACCTTCAACGCGACACACAGAATGACGTCCTTTCTTTACTTAGATATATATAAAAAAAAATAATACTCCACCAGAAAACCATTTTTTAATCACTAAACATTTGTTTTACTGATGCGCCAAGTCTCAAATCAGCACCAAAGTCCGCCATGACGCACACATCCGGCAATTAAAAGCGTCCGTGTGGAAACGTAGCAAAAGTTCCGTTTGGTGTCCTGATGATTTAAGTAATTGAAAACACCATAATTACTTTAAAACATTTACAAGAATATTTTGTCTCTATGTTGAGTTTGGTTTTCCTAATAGTGAACACACATTTGCATAAAGCATCAATATTATATTCCATGCCCATATTGATTAGAGTATTAAAAACTTTTCATTTCATTCTATTCATTTAAGGTACATTTTGAAAGATCCACAGCCCTGAAATATATATTAGTGAGCTGTGAAATATATATATATATATATATATATATATATATATATATATATATATATATATATATATATATATATATATATATGTTGTCTTTTATAAATCATTTTAATTAGGCAAGCATTATTCGTTATCATTTTTTTTTTCGCTAATACAACATTGCGTTGAAAAGCTGAAAGAAATTTGAGCATACCGCGGTCCTTGGTGTACTTTGCGCAGAGACAAATTCTCCTGGCTTCCGTGAATATTATGACGTAATTATGGAGCAAATGGACGCCATGCAGAGGCTTCACTCGCTGTGTCATGCACATGGCAGCCTGGTGCATCCGCAGACAAACAGTCTACCTGACAAAGCCTGTGATTGGAGCAGATGAAGGCCAAAACATAAGCACAGAGAGAACTCAAGCTGGAAAGCACACAACATTGTTTTTGCACATGTCCTTTTCACAACACATATGCCGTGATTCTATCTGTGGGCATGCAAGGGTGCACGGGGTTAAGAAGCAATTCAAATCAACTTATTAAAGCCGTTTTATTTAACCATTTATATTTTCGATCATGCTGTCGAAATACGCTTCGAATACACAAAGAATAGGGCAACCTGAATAATATTCTCACATCAGCAAGAGCCTGCTGGAGATTCAAATGAAACCAGAAACAATAGGGACAAATACGGTATATTAATTGTAAAGAAAATGTAATTTAATTTGACTGGGAAAATAATACTGCTGCAGACACAGGTGGTGGTCTGCTGAGAGCAACTCCAGGCACCAATGAGAGCTCTGGATTAGACTTCTCAAAGAAGAGAAAAAACTGCAGCACTCTCCAGAGCCGATAATAATCACCAAAGGTGAACGGAAGATCATGTCATAATATACAATACAAAATTGGGCTCATTGACTCAATAATCTGTCATATATTAGGACCCATTGTTCCCTCACGGTTGAAATTTTCCATGGCTGGATCTGGGCAGGAAAGAACCAGGTTTGTGCTTTCCCTTGCTAAATTCGGCTAGAATTTCAAGAGTAAATATTTGGTAACAATAAATAAAATTGCACCTCAGTGACAGGTCGAAATAAAGTGATTAGGCGTTCCTCCGCTAATCGCTTCTGAAGCAGTCACCTCTGTTCACACAGGAGACCAGCTGCATCCTGTTATGAGTTAAGTAAGTTAAGACTTGCCAGCTTCCAAGGACCAAATCCGAGTTCTTATCCACAAATTTCAATCCAGGAGAAGCCGTGATTCGTTCTCCCCAAACGTGTTGGGTGTATGGTGTTTATTACAGGCTACATGTCCTCGTGTAAGACTTTTTTTATTTTTTCCCACAAAATGTAATAACTATTAAAAACCTGTCCAAAGCGAAGTGTGTCGAAGCAGCTTTCTTCTGATGCAAACGATTTACAGTGACTGACTGAGATGATCTATCAGGCTGACACATTCTCAAACCACATGCCTTAACTATGCCCCTCTGCCATTGGAAGACAGAAATGCATCTGTTGCTAGGCTATTAATAGAGCACTATTCAAATACTTTTGACTGTTTCAAAGCTTGGCAGCAAAAAAACGGAGGATTTCAAACCTGGTGCGCTAGCAACGGAGACTATTTCTAGGTAACCGGGTCTGCTGTTCTCCTCCGAGCTAAGAAATAACAAGATATTGAAAAAAAATTCAATAAAATACATAAAAATGGCACCAACACATTTTAAGCTTCCTGAATTTTGTTTTGCATTTCAGGTTTGCTTGGAAAGTTTCCCCCCTATATCTTCATGCATCCCAGTGTGACGCCTCATGCCGTGCAGAGATGCCATCTGCTCCTCGGAACTCTACCCGGGCACAGGTCCATGGCAGAAGGACACTCTAGAGGTCCTGTGAGCTCGCTTTGGTAGTATAGGAGGCGGTGTGGAAATGTGTGCGTAGTGGGCACTTATGTAATGTGGGTTATAGTTCATACACACAATATGGAGGATAATGTGGGCCAAAATGGGGGAAAGCTGCAGCTACTTTTTAACTCATTTTTGCCTGCACAAATGGTTCTCGACTAAATTTCAAGATAAGTAATGATAAATCGTAATAAGTGCTGAAATAGTGAAATGTGTCTGCTCATTCCAAGTACATCTTTAGCTGCCTTTCTCTCGACGCAGATATTAAAGGTGTCTTTAAGATGTTCTCACCATCTGGCTGAGTAACCTAATGCTTGGCATGCGCAGAATTCCAGAGCAGATATTATACAGCATTGATGGGGTTGCAAAGACACAGCCTTAGTGCCTATGCACAAGCAGGTTGTATTTCTAGCCAAGCATCTTGGGGGGAGAAGGGTGGGACAAAGGGCAGGGTAGACACGTTGTGAGGGTTTCAGAAGTACTGCATACCCTTGCCAGTACTTCGGCACAAGTGGAAAACAACAGTTTATGGCACTGGTCCAAGGCTTGGAAGGTGGAGACAAAAAAAAAGAGAGAGAGAGAGAGAGAGAGAGAGTCCAGGACACTGCAAAGCTGCTTGTTCACATGCAAGTCAGTCAAGTAAAAAAAAGCCTGCCTAATAGGAAAATGCTAATTTTTTCTTCACTCAATCGTCTGCCAACCCTGTCTAGTCCTTCATTCCCAGTCTCTCAAAATGCAGCACTTTTATATACTTTTGCACAACGCTGCCTGATGTTCACGATGTTCACCAAAAACTTTTTTTTTTCCAAAAAGCTTTAAGCATAGAAACGTGAGAGGAAAATAAACTGTTTTATTTCTATTTATGTTATTTTTCTAGTGAAACTACAACTACATTACTAAGAAAACAAGTAATGCAATTGACCATTCAAGATGTTTGAATAGATGTAGTCTTCAATGGCTAAAGGAAAACACAATGGGCAGTTAATTATAACCAATTTCTCTAAAATGTACCAAATCTGGATACAGAAGAATAGCAATAAGCTCTTGTGCATGATCAAACACTCGACTGATGATTCTGTTCTAAAGTATAGTAACGTTTTTGATTGGGGGTATTTAGAAAAAGACTTCCTATGCTCCTGATAGAGATTTTTATGGCCCTTTAATGGAAATAACAGGTTTCCATGATGGAAAAAAAATACTTTTTTATATTATATTATATTATCATTTAATGATACAATGCACTTCTTGGCCAGCGATATTTATAGACTTAATATTTGCCTTATTTAACATATATAAACCTATTCTTATGGACCTGTCACAATTATCTGCATGATTTACAGCTGTAATCATGATGTTTGTACATATTAGAATAAAAAAAATTAATCTCAAAGTATCATAAAAATAAAAAACCCCGCTATCTATCTATCTATCTATCTATCTATCTATCTATCTATCTATCTATCTATCTATCTATCTATCTATCTATCTATCTATCTATCTATCTATCTATCTATCTATCTATCTATCTATCTATATATATATATATATATATAATGTGCCACCTTTCCTGATGGGAAAGTGTGTATTTCCTGCACATTCTATATTATTTTGTGTTTCGATTATTATAAACATACTATCAAAAAGGTCAATCGTTCCAAGCATGATGTGCTGTAAAGTCATATACAGAGAATCTCATTGGTTGTAAAAAAAAAAAAGAATATGCAGAAAAAAGTTTGAAAGGATTAAATACCACTTTTTCTGGGTTTTTTTTTCATAATAAATTTGCTTGAAATTGTGCTGTGAATAAAACGCCCCTAAAAGCAGGCTGAAAAGCAGGCAGTCTTTCTGTGGTCGTTAAGAACATCGCAGTTTGTCAATTTCACTGTCTAAACAAACCCGATTCTTCGCTTTATTGTATTAGTAATTAGTAAGAAAGTCACGATTCTGCTGCATTTCATTGAAAGCTGAAACGATCCAAAAACGGCAATATATAACCCAGTCTATGTGTATTTGAGCATTGAGGTTAATGTGTATTTTTCCAGTTTAGAAACCAAAAAGTATAGAGTCCTCAGTAATATGAAAAAAAAAAAAAGGTTAAACTGTAAATGCGAACATTCGTCAGACATTACATTACGTTTTCACGTTGTAGTTTTTATACAAAAAGAATATAAAAAGTGGCTCATATGCCGCTCACCTGTGCAGGAAACCTGGTCCAAATGTGTGAACGGCTTCAGATCATGCTTCAGGTAACCCTGAAAACAACAAATCAAAAACAGGCCTCAGGTCTCAGCCCTGTAATCTAAAACAAACAGCTGACACACATACTATAACAGTTCATTCTATAATATCATATATTATAATCCATATCGTCTCTGAAATGATTCCTGATCTTTAATCTTATTATCCTTTATTTAAACCGGCCGTTGTGCAGATGAATTCACACTCTTGTGCACCTGAGAGCGACTGATTAGTCTTGGTTTAATATTATTCACTACGTCGTTCTCAACAAATTTGTTGATTTTAACAAATACACACACGCGCGTGCGTTCACCCACGTAGAATCGAAATCAAAACCTCTGCAATTAAACATGCAAACTTCGCACAGGACGTGGGCTTCAAAACAGATTGCACTGAATATATTATGCAAAAACGTGTGAAATTGACCTACAACCAGATAGAAGTACATGTGATGTTTTCAGTGCTGGAGTATTAAAAATAATTAGGTTTGCATTATTATTGGAATAAATCTCTTTCGGTGTAAAAGAAGGATCGAAAGAGAGAGAGAGAATGGGCACGATTCTGAGAGAAAACGAGAAGTACACGAATCCTATATTGCACACGGCCCAGGAATACACTCCATATTGTTTTTTTTTTTTACCAATTGTCGGCTTTATGAGGACCTCGAATATAATGAGAAATTTGCCTATGTTTTTCAGAAGTAGGGTTTTGCAAATCGAATCGACTGCTTTTAAAAAAAAAAAAAGAAAAAAAAAAAAGAAATGCCATTTTTGCCATGTCATTTAAAAAAAAAATTATCAAAAAGTTGGAAAGTGTCTGGGCGGGTTTGCAATCGAAACGGCGATATTTGCCTTATCAGCGAAAACGTACGTACTTGTTAACGAATAGGACGCGAAGTAAACCCGCTCAAACTGACGTTTGCACTCCGATAAAAATGAAATCAAAATGGCGGCGCTACTTTTCACCAAGGCTTCGAGCCTTTTCTGCTCAGGAATAAGGCCCTGTTCCTGCAGCTTGCTGAGCATCCAGGAGATACGTCAGTCACGTTGAATTACCAGAGCTTCATACACAAATATACATGATGTGTGGCTCTGAGTGACTTCGTTGGTGGCAGTGCACGGATTCGGAGGAAGTCAAATTTTAGGGTCGCTTCCCCTTTCGTTCCTCTCCCTTTTTTCTTTCTCAAACAGATGCACACACATACACACACACACACACACACACACACACACACACACACATACACACACACACACATGCACATACACAAACATACACCTTGAATATTTAGCAAGATAAGCAGACCGAGGAGGTGCGATCTATTTAATCATGCCTATTACTTCCATGGCCATCGAGAAAATCTTTCTTTCTGACTATATTCCAGTGAGAAATAAAAGTAAACAACAGCAAAGACTCCTACTCAAAGGCATTCATGAATGTTGTGTAGATAAACACCTTTAAATTTCCATATGTACATAGAATGCTTGTTAATAATGGATTTTCGGATCTAATTTCTTTTGGGTGTTTACATAAAATCTACGAAAGAACTGCAAAAAAATGTAAATTGCTGATTTTATATATATATATATATATATATATATATATATATATATATATATATATATATATATATATATATAACTTAAATATAGTTAAAAAAAATAGAATATAAAATATATTTAAATTGAAATAAGAGAATGTTTGTTACGTCTCATAGTCTGGAAATTGCATTGTGATACACGACAGGCTAATTCTCCAATTCTCCTGAAGAAAATATTTGTGGGGAGCAGAATCCATTTTAAATCAATTATGCCGCCATTTTGGACAAAATAATACTGCAAAAAAAGCACGACTTGGCTGAATTTTTCAAGGCCTCAATAAACATCTGAATATTTCGCTTAATGCACAATACAAACCAGAAGATTAAGCAGAACGATATCATGTGAAAAAAAAAAGGTCTGAATAAAAAGAAAAAAAAACGCACAGAAAATGCTCACATGCATCATTATTCCTGTAAAAAAAAAAGGTTAAAACATAATTTCGATGATCGAAATTTACATACTACGGCCAAAATAAGGATTAATAATGCTAAGTCAATTTTTTGGAACACGTACACCTGTCATACTAGGAAGACGGACAAATATTACACGATCTGTCGAAAGATTTTCTGCAAAATCTAAATGCACAGACTAACAGAAGATACAATTTTACACTCTCAGTCACACACATACACACACCCCGATCTCAAACCAAAAAAAAAAAGTCGCAACGGAACTTACAGAAATCTAACCCTCAAGGTTTTAAAAGTGTTTCGGATACTCAGGTACAAATTCCTACAGGCCTCAGAAAGGTTTTTTTCCCCCTGGCCAATATCTTCTTCACTGTGGAGATATAGAGATGATAGAGACGCTCAGAATCTGAGAGGAGAGCTCTAGCTAAGTGTTTCCCCGTTCTGTCCTCTCTCCACAGCAGCCTGGAGATCCAGGCTAACCCCCTGCACTGCAATATGCCTCGGCCGGGGCCTGGAGCTTCTTCGGCTCAAAGCGGCCTCGGCAACAATAGGAGGCCACGTGGGTGTCTGGGAGGCGTGTATGAAGCCCGTCTGCAGACTAGAGCCTGGTCCGAATGAATGGAGCATGTTAGAAAACACACAATTAGCATGTCCGCTGAATGCAAATCAGCATGCAGTGCCTGCCTTCGCCTTGGCTGGGCCTGGGGAACATTTAACAGGCTGGAAAAGGTCCTCCCCTCCTCCTCCTTCCGTTTTCCTTCTTTCCTCCTTTCCCTCCCCTCTTGGCGTCGCTCACTTGTTCCTTTCTCGCTTCCCTCTCGGGCTTCTGAACCATCAGCACGACAAGCTCCTGGAAGTACTGTTCTCGATCCATGCATGTGTTTTCCAGCGAGCAGGATTTCGCTTTTTAGTTCTGGGAGAGATCGTGGAGAAGCCACGTTCCCTCCGTGCTCCCGCTCACGTGTCTGTGTATTTTCACATGAAAAAAAAAAATCTCTGCTCTGCTTTTTGGTCCGGTGGCCCGAATTTTCCTTCTTTTTTTTTTGGGTTCGGGCTTTTGTGAGCGACTGGCATCTGTCCCAGGCACAGCTCCCGTACACCACTTGCCCTGTCAGAATTGAAAAAGAGAGACGGAGAGGAAGGGGAAAGGGAATGAAAGAATGAGACAGAGGAAGTTGGCACTGAGGCAGGACCCAAAATGTGTACCTGGCAAAGCACCCGGGGCCTCATGGAGCCCAGCCCTGTACATAGAAAAAAAAGTGGAAGATACAGACCTACCTACTGTATAGATCTCTGTCCAAAACGATCCCATGCTCCAAGTCACTATAAAAAAAAAAAACTAACAAAAAAAAAAAGGCTACAACTGAGAAGACTCATCGCGAAGCTTAAAACGAAGAAACCAAACTGAAACGAAATAAACTCCAGGGTTGGAAAAAAAAAACCTGGTGCTTGAAACCTCAAGCAATGCGCTGGAGAGTGTGACTTGTTGGCAGGGTTTGGTTCGGCTGCAGTGCAGCGGCTGTAGACAGAGGGTTAAATCCTATTAGGAGAGCAGAAGCCCTCCCTTTCTGGCTAGGCCCACTGGTGGGGAGGCCCTTGCAGGCAGAAAAAGCAGCTGAAAGGTTTTCTTTTCTTTTTTTTTTTGCCTTTCTTTCTTTCTTTCCCTTCCCTTCTTCCCTGCCATGCTTTTCCAGTTTCAGCTCCAAAAATCTCCCCATGTCTTAAAGAGAGGAGTGAGAGGAGGAAATGAGGGGAGCATAGGAAAGAGAGCCAGAGAAAAAGTGGACGGAAGAGTGAGTGAGAAAAAGAGGGAGAGAGAGAGAGAGAGAGAGAGAGAGAGAGAGAGCTGACTAATGTTGAAATATGAGACTCAGTGGGGTGAGCCTCTTTCTCATCATACGCCCCACATGGTTTTGCACTTGAGAGGGCGGGAAAGAGAGAGCGAGAGCACGAGTGGGAGGGAAGAAAAGCAGCAAATCCAGGGTGGTAGGAGTAAAAGAGATAGAGAAAGCGGGAGAGAGGGAGGGAGGGAGAGAGGGAGCGAGTGTGACATACAATCCACTCCTCCCCCAGTGTACAGACCCTGCATGCACTCACGCACCGGTTTCTGGATTTCTGAGATCGCATATCGTTTGACGAGATTCAAAATATATTATAATAATGAAAATTGTAAAAGAAATCTGTGCTCCTTCGACGTCGGCCATTCAGTACGATATTCACTGAAATAAATTTCTTTATTCGGTCTCTCTTTCGTGAACTCTCGAATTTTCCTTCGAGACGAAGAAAAAGTAACTTGAACGTCCTGGGAATTGGCAGAAATTAAACTGGAGATGGAATAGCTAGTCTCCACCCCTGCTGTACTGATTTCCTCATATGCCCTCCCTCACAACATTTTTTTTCTCCCCCTTTCTTGTTTAGTCCCCTATGCCTCCATCCATCTACCCCACCTACTCAAATCCCACCCTGCCTCAATCATAAAAAAAAAAAAAAAAAACAAGCCAAGAAAATGAAGAACTAGAACCGCACCTTATGAGAGCGCCGAGAGGAACAGGCTTGGATATTTATGCTTTATCTGCATATTTCTTCACGCTTCGTCGTTGTCAGTTGTGCTACCACGGCATTTTTTCCTCATCTTCCGGCCCCTCCTTCATTCACCCTAACTGCCAATTACCATTTTCCATTTGCGGTCCTGCAACGTACCGCAGATAAACACATAAATAAACAAGTAAATAAATAAAGCGATTCAGAGTGGAAAAAAGCAGGAAGGAAAAAAAAGAACTTCCTGCCTCTTTATAAGTCTCACACCAAAACCTGGACTGGACTTGGTGCACGAAGTTTTCCCCCCTCCCATCACACTAACTCTCGGGTCTCCTGAGGAAAAAGCCAGTGAACGGTAAAACACTTGATCTGCGTCTAATGGATTCATTTTTAGTTGTCGTTCAACATGGTTTTTTTCTTCCCTCTTTCACGATCGAGATCCTGCAAGCCCGCATTGGATAGAGACTAATGAAAAGGTGGGGGAAAACCCTTTTCTGTCTTTCCTGCAGTAGCTTGGTGGCTTTTTCGATGCATTCTAACATGGCTGCTACTTTCATTTTATGTGGTACAGTTTAAGACCTGGCTCACCCTTTGGCTTTTTCGAATGACTTTGTTTCAAAGGGCTGCTTCGTGTCTGTCCACACACACACACACACACACACACATGCACACAGACTCCCAATTCAGCACTGCCACATACTCCAAAGGCAGTGTCGGAAGACCTGATTTAATCGCTGCTACAAAACAGAAGAGTACGAGTGAGCAGGTTGTAGCCTTCCGCGGACAATTGTCCGTTCTAGATCGCACGAGAACCGAAATGTTCCACTGACCGCTTGTGCATCAGTCAGACCAGGAAATTCGCCTTTTTTAAGGGGTTCTCTCGACGTCACATCTCGCCACAGCTTCGAACCAATCCGCAACACCCATTTCTAGAGCTCCGATAAAACATGCGTAGCTATATTTCATTCTTTTCACTACAACCCGAAAGGATCGCACGAGTCACCGAAAAAACGTGTTTACAGATCACACGAATGTGAGTTTTAACACTGATTTATAAACTGTACTGTTAATTGGTACTGTATCCTTTAATGAACGTACATTTGTATTCAGACCTATGTCGTGCATGGACGACAATTAAGGATTAAAAAAAGAGCAAAAAAATAAGTTGAGACCGTCTAATACGCTTCATCAACAATGAAGTTTCTATAAAACAGAATCTAATGAGAAGCCATTTAGATGCCTTCAGCAATATAGTACTAGGTGTTCGTATCCTACATGGTATTCTATTAACTGTGATAAAACAGTGGACAGGGAGTGCAAATGGTGACTCATATCAAATCCACTCTCCCACTCGAAGTGAATATATAACACAAAATGGCTGCTCTGCCATGTTTTAGGCACTTGGCTTGTCCATTAGGGCCTTTACATAAAACAGACATCAATTTTCTTTCCATTTCAAATGAAATAAAGGTGCATCTGAAACAGCGTCTTGTGTATTCTTTTGCGTTTCTGTCTCTCACACACACAGACATCAAATCCAATTGTCACATCATTGCGCTATTGACAGACACCCACCCAGTGCTTTTGAAGTAGTCTGACCTTTGACCAGTACATGTGCCTAAAGGACCTCTCTATTACTAACCACTGGTTTAAGAATGAAAGAGCATGACCTCTAGGGCAAAAGCGTGACTCAGGGGGCCGTTCAGAGCCCCATTGAAACTTTGTGGTGCTTGTTTGATTTGACAAGGTAAAGACTGTGCACACATTAAGTGTCTCTAACAAGAGGTTCAGCCCCTAAGGGATGACCTCTGGGACCCCAGGCAGCACTTCTTATTAACTAACGTTGACCTAAGACCCCTGGAATCAACTGAGCGTGACCATGCGCTACCGCCCACACACACACACACACACACACACACACACACACACACACACACACACACTTACGCACTACTACGATCACCATCCACCACATACACACACCGCAAGTGAGGTGTCACTCATTTAGTACTAATCGTGTTGTTCAAATAGTTTAATAATTAGTTTTTGTGTCCTAAAAATTTGCTTTTAGGAAATAAGAAAAATAGAATTAAAAATAAAAGAAATGGAGTTAAAAAAGAAATTTCTTGGTGTTTCATAAGAAGTAGAACAGATAAACTATACCTGTTTAATTACAATTATGAACAAAAAAAGCATATTTGTATTATAAGTATTTAATTATCATATTATTATATAATAAAAAACATGCAACAAAATAAAACAATGCAAATGTTTGATAAACTATAAATATATTGCTGTTTTTCTATCAGGATATAGAAATGATAAACTACGCTCATTTTCACACTAATAAATAAACCGTCTCATTTCTTATTTTATATAATAATAAATTCATTACATCATTTAAACAAATTGTTTAATAAAAAAATTATTATTAAAAAATATGACCCATCAAAATTACAGTCATTGTCACACACACATTGTCAGCCATTCATTAAAAAAACATACAATTTTATTACATTTTACACAACATGCATTTATGAGACAAACACTATCCATCCATTTCATTATTATATTATATTTTTTATCTTTTTTTGCTCAGTCTTATCTATATTCAAATCAGAGCTTTTAGCAATAAAACCTTAAATATTTGCATCCCAATGTCTCCTGCACAGCATTATGAGACAAATGTATATGTTGTATACATATGTGTATATTATATATTTATATAACATTTATTACCCTTAAAACGTATAAACACTGTAGAATAGATGAGTGTACAAATATTTGAATATCCATCAATATTTAAATCCACACATGCAAGAAATAATTAAAAAAAAATCCTTTTTGAAACTTGGTATTATTATTATTGAACACAGCAATAGCATTAAATCTAATATCAGGATTACCATGTTACTAATACAAAATAAATAAAAATCATAAGTAATTTACTATTGTGTTCAATGCACAAACTTATACATTCTCATCATACTGATGACAAGGACATAATAAAAGAAAGACATTTTGAATAGTGGTCCATCTCCTGTATTACATATACATATTATTTCACTGACTTTAAATCACTTTTTTGGAGATTTTACATTTTCATCTCACAAGCTTATTTGACCCACATTATCTCGTGTTGCAGATTAAATACCCTACAGACTTATATATATAATTTCAGTAAAAATAAAAGCCTGTTAATCATTCCAGTGTTCCAAACAAGAAACCAAACACCCCTCAAAAAGGGAAGGCAAACGAGGCATTAGTGTGCAGCAGTTTGCCGATGCCTGTGTGTGTGTGCTCCTGCTGTGTCCACCTGCATAAAACTCCTTTGCTAAACTGGAATCTTACTCATAAAATCATATGTAACCAAAAAAATATAGACCAAATAGACCAAATGAAGAACTTTTTTTTCCTATAATACATATTAATTCTTTGCAAAAAAAAAAAGACCCCCAAAAAATGCAAAAACTAATGCAAAAAAATCATGAATTAATGCAATGCAAAAAAAAGAATGCAAATGAAACATCATTAAAAAATATAATAAAGGAGAATCCGAATTTCACTAAATACAACGCCTTAGTTTGGATTAAAGACGATAAGCCTGTAGTATTAAAATAGTATTTAATTATTAGGTAATATTTGTCTGACTTCTCTGGAAATGTCCTTTCCTACACAATTAAAGCCGGACCCTTGACTTTAAAAGCAGTATTTGGTAAAAAAACAAGAATTTACATTCTTGAAAAAGGTCAGAGTCTCTTCCAAATGGTCTAAAGTCCACTGAAGGCTTTTGAGACTTTCGAGGTCTGTCTTACATCAACGTTAGCTGCCTCTTAACTGAACAGTCACTCAGACAGGACCTACACATACGATTCATCAGCAGAAGTCCTCGCTCTCTCGTCCTGCACTAACAGAGCCACGATGGCCCGATCGATATCATCACCCTTAATGTATGTACAACAATACACACTATAATAATCATAATAATGTTAGCTTCAACAAGAATTTAATTTTAATTTAATGATATTAATGTTTTATTGGTTATTAGTATGAAATGGCTACAACTGGTATGAAAACAGCCAACAACCTCTTTAATGAAAGAAATAAAAGAAATATGTATTACTATAATTAGCATCATTATTTAGATGGTAAATGCTATTTAGACCACGTTATGTATTATAATAACTGAAAGCGCTGTCTCAAAGAGATGTGAAGAGATTTATAATGATATTTTATATCAGGAAAATAACCGGGGAATAGAAATTCTTATAGAAGGGTATTTCCTCACTTTCTTTTAAAAATAATAATAATAGTAATAGTAATACGTATAATACCACAATTCAAACACATCAAATCACAGAGAGAGGAACCTGTTCTAGTAAAGCAATTTCTTTTTATTCTGGATTCAGAACGTTATTCTTGATGAAGCCTTGCATGCTCTCGGCACGCTCTCTTTTTAACCACATGCATTACTTCTTCGAGTAAAACCTAATGATCAAATATGGGAAATATAGCAAACAAATACATTTATGGCCGATCATTTTTTTCTTCTCGTATTTGTCTCACATTCTCACAAGCTCTGGGGTCTTTGGCAAACAATGCTGGGTAAATATTTTCATAATTCATGTAGTTTAATTTCAACCCAGATGATTTATGCAATATAATTGTTCTGCCTATGTGGTAGCAGTTCAACTGTTCTTTTTATTTCATGTATAATTATTATGATAATTATAAGAATAATTATACTAATTATTATTATTATTATTATCATTATTATTAGTGTTACCACCAACACCACTACTGCTACTTATTATTCTGACTTAATTAATAAATTATAATTATTATCATAATGTTAATAATTTTATTAATGTTATTATTAGGATGCAATTGATGCACCTGATTCATCCCAGACTAATGAAGAACACATTATAAATATAAGAATATGTATTGTTCATATCTATGTTTGAGCTACAATTCTAGATAAAATGTACTTTATTTTTAAAAAGTCAACAACATAAATCATCATATTCTGAGAAGCAATTCTGCCGTGTTTCACGATCAGCTCTGAAAAAATCCTGCAGTTATTTTCACTGTTACATGGCCTCACCCTGTGAAAGTAGATGTTCTTAGCCACGCTTATTACTAAGTTCAGCTTTTCCCCATGAAACAAGGAAAACAAAGACGTTTCAACCAGAAGCCTTGACAAAATATATTCACGCTTTTGCGTTCTTTTGAACGGTTCTGTATTTTCAGTGTAACATGGCACCTGTTGAGATAATGGCAAATTATTCCAAAAATGTGAGCAACAACTTAAAAAAACATTGAAACTGACATGAAGTCCACTGCTATCTAAAATATTGCATGCTGTAGGTTGCCATATTCGGGCCACCTTAATTCCATCCTAAAATAATTATTACATTTGATTTAAAAAAAATAGTTTAATAATTATTTCAAAAAGGATAATAAAGTATATATTTATATATTTTTTTTTAAGGAGACACAGTTAGGACCCATTAGTAAGTAACAGAGTCTTGATAGTCTTTCTATCATCTGCAGCAGACCAGAAAACTGAAGGGAAAAACAGTGACACATCCTCAAAAAAAAAAAAAATCTGTTTGCAAGTTTCCCTCGGGTCTTTTTTAAATGAATAAAAATAATGATAATAAATGGATTCTCCAGTTTTAACTAGTATGTTTGTACTACAAAATGTACTACATTTTTTACAAAAAAATGTTATTTACTGTAACACTTTGCCTGGCATGTAAACCATTTACTATTTACTAGGGATGTGCATCTCCATAACTGAGAATAATGTGATTTGCCTTTCAATGTATAGCCAATAAAACGATATATTAAAGGTAAATATGAAGCATCTACCCATGCAATGTGATACCATACCCCCCTATTAGAAAGCAGTGCGATCCGATTTCGAATTGATTCAACACAATGTGATTCACTTGAAAAAATATGATGCTATGCAGTTCACTATTGTACAAATAGTTTGCTTTTATTTCTTTGGTTCAGACAGACAGCAAATCATCAATTTACTTAAATGCCTTTTCACTTCTAACGTATGGCCCTTTTACTAACTCCCTTTTAGTGCAAAAAGAAAAAGAAAAAAGATGAAATTAAATTAGGCGTTCTTTTTCTGCTCTGTCTTCAGGAAGATGCAGCTCTACCTCTGCCATGTTGATCTGTATTTCTATGTGATTCTCAGGACACGACTCGATCTTTGTAGTGTTGTGATATGTCATATTCATGTAGCAGCAGTGGTGCTCGAGAAACAGTTTAGCGAGGAGAAATCAACTTACGTTGAAGATATTGGTCACAAATCATTAGTCACTTTCTAATTAATAAAAGTATAGTGTATCTACTCATAATTCTTTATGAATAAATAGTTTTTTACCGATTTGTAAATATGTTCAAAATAATGCATTGCGATAAAAATGCCAACTTGTGTCACACTTTTTTAAATTGCTGCAACTAATCGTTAACTTTTATCCCGATCTCACCATCTCTACTATTTACTATTACTTCATGCACTTTAAATCATGGGGGCAGTGTTTCATCTGTAAATATAATAAGAGTTGACTGATGCTCTAGGAGCAGTCACATATATGTTCCTATACCACCCACACCAAGCAACAAAAGTCCATCATGCCCAATCCCCATTTTTGTTTTGTGTGTATGGTAAAATTGGTGTACTCTTTCACCCTCTCTACCTCTCTCTTTTCTCCAGTCTAGACTGAGGGGGTTATGGGTGAACTCTGGACACTAATGTGTGCCAAACCCATGACAAAAGAGTCCTTTATGCACAGTGTATGCAGATAGATCTGCTTCTTTTGTGCATAGACAGGGAGCCTAAGCCTGGATAGAGATAGGAGGAGGGAGAGAGGAGGTTTAAAAAGGGGATGTGAGCAGACCTTTTGATTGGCATGTAAGAAAGCGTAAAAGATTAAGACTTCTGGGAGATATATACTGTATATATATATATATATATATATATATATATATATATATATATATATATATATATATATATATATATAGTGGGTTCCATATTGTTCCAATAGCCTCATGAAACAATTTTATAGTGTTTATAGCTACAAATTAAACAACACTATATATTTTCTTTTTTGGTCCACTGACAGTTTTCTAGAACCGCATGAGTAATTACATATACACAAACATATGCACACTCACACCTAATTATACACAAAGAGCTTGGGTGATGGTGGTGATTGCGAGCGATTGTGCGAGTCCCTGCGTGTTCTGTGCCAGTCAAAGTGAAAAGAGTTGGCACGGGCCTCTTTCCACCATCTCATGTGCAGCTGGCACTGCCCTAACAAAAAAAAAAAAAACAACCCAAGGCCTTAGTGTCCTGCATTTGCTTCCATAACTGTTGTCTGGCTGCCTATGGTTTGGAAAAATAAATAAAAATACGCAGAATCATGAAAGTTATTTCACGTGGAGAAGGTGGGAAGGATCGTTATGATAGATGAAAAGAAAGGCATGAGAGAAGATACACTTTCCCAGTTTGTCTAGATTGACCTCTGGATCTTTCTGGCTAGATTCAATGAGATTCGCTGACTTGCGCCTACTAAATCATTCTGGTGATTCAAATGAGGCTGTGCGGGCAAAAGCCCCATGCGGGAGCCATATGCACATATTGATGCAACTAGGAAGTCATGTCTGTGCTGATGTTCTTTGACTGTAAAACACTGATTTTGCCGTCACATATCACACAGACATCAGACATCAGACACTATTGCATTTTCAACTTAAACTATTAAGAAATACCTATATTCATGTATCTGCAAGTATTTAATAAAGAATGTAATAAAAAAAAATGATTGTCTGACTACGTAATTCCAGCCTATTGCACGGATATTAGTACAGTGATCTTATTTACCATTACTTTACAAAACCATTCGACATGCACTGATTAATGGATTATTTTAGGGTGTATTGCAGGCTGCACAAAGCAACATGCCCCAGAATGCCTTGCGAAAGTCCAGCTGTAAATGTTAACTCTTTCAGAGGCAGTGTCATGAGTGGAGCGTCTTTGAAAGTTCGGGTTCCACAGAAATACATGGAGAGGCAGACATTGCTGGCGTTGTCTTGTCACTAGTTTTTGTGCTCCCCCTTCGCTTGAACTAGAATGGAATGTTCCACAGTCCATATTTGGTCATAGTACAATTTTATTGCTCATTCACAATCAGGTCTTTTTTTCAGATTTTAACAATATGTTTTGAACTTATACATTTTGATCACTAAAATGTAATCTTTTACTGACTTTTTTATGAATTATAATTTTTTTCACCCAGATACGTAGGTGTACACTTTATTGCCAAAATTTTGTGGACACCCGGCCATAAGATTCATATGTGATTTTTGCACATCCCACTCCACATTTAGTCCCCATTTGCTTATATAAAATAAATCCATTCTTTTGGGAAGATGTTGCACTAGATTTTGGAGTGTGCTTGTGGAGATTCGTGCTCATTCAGACATAAGTGTGTTAATAAAGTCAGCTACTGATGTAGGTGAGGTGAGGAGGCCTCGGGTGCAGTCACCCTCTACCTCAAACTCTAGAGCAGGAGATCTCCGACTCCAAACTATGCAAAGCATATCTACATGGAGTTTGCTTTGTGCACAGGGGCATTGTCATGCTGGAATAGGTTTTGGGTCTCCTAGTTCAAGCAAAGGAAAAATTCGAAAGACACCCTGTACAATTGTGTGCCTTCAGCTTTGTGATAACAGTTTGGAAAAGAGCCACATATGGCTGGGAATGTCAGGTGTCCCAATACTTTAGTCCATATAGAGTCGCTATGATTTCTCTCGTCGATGATGACAAAATTTGTCAGCCACACGTTCATAATGCAAACTTCTTTTCCCTTTCAGAAACTCGAGCTGCGCCAAAAACGCTTTGGGAACGCCTCGCGTTGTTCACACTCTGAATCATGTGTAAAATCTGGCCAATAGGCAGTAGTGATGTCATTGGTGGGTGACATCGCGCAAACCAGGAAGCTACAAAATTGGAGCGCAATGGGAGCGAAATTAGCTTCTTTTAGTTCAGGTAAGCGCTTTGTGTGTGAATCTGTGCAGCCATGAGCTTTACCTGCAAGCAGAATTCCGGGGATACACGCAGCCGATGTGTTGTTTGCTTAGATTAGGAGGATGCTTAGTCGGCTCTCGAGGGAGTCAACTGTTAGCATTTTTAGCCGTGTGGCTATGCACTCCCAGAGAGTGCTATCCTCGCAGCTCGGGCCAAGGCAAAGCGCCACCGAAGGTCACAAGGCTTGCAGGCTGCTGGCCCGAGCTCCCGTTCCCCGGGAAAAGCACTCACCTTTAGCGGTTTCTTCTCCCGGTGCATGTAATGTGGTGCTCTGTCTCTCATATCTCTCTTATGAGCTCTCCCTTACGGCTCAGGTCCCGCTCTTGCCGAGGTGAAGCGGCGCCGAAGGTTACGAGGCTCGCAGGCCGACCTAGCAGAAGGCATGAAGACATGAGTCCTCTCCAGCCTCCCCTGCTGGGCCGAGCTCCTGTTCCCCGGGGAAAGCACTCGCGTGGGCAGTTCCTTGTTCCGCAGGTGTAACGCGGAACTCCGTATTTCTTCCTCCGAGGGAGAATTGTCGGATGCTAAGGAGCCCACGGACTCCTCACAGCTTGTGCTGTTCAAGTAGCTCCGGGAGGTAGTGACGTTGGCCGTTGCTAAGCTAGAGAAAGCTTGGCCTGATAAAAAGTGGAAGCAACGCATTCCCAGCAAGCTGGATGAGCATTTCCGGCGTCCCGCGCCACAGCCGCCTACCATTCTTTCCCGACCATACACACCGAAGTGTCTAGGTCCTGGGAGACCCCATATGCAGCCCGTACCTTTGCCCTGCATTCGCTATACGCGAATATAGTAGGGTTCAGGGAGTGAGGTTATGGGGAGATGCCCCAGGGTTGAAGAGATGCTAGCTGGCTATCTCTCTATCGATGAGTGTGTTGCAGGCATACCAGGCTGACCCGCTATGAGAGATGGATGAGGGATTCAGCTCTGGGGCTGACGATTTAGGAGTTATGTCGTGCTGCAACCTAACCCTCAGGGCCACCAAGTTACGGCACAGGCCGTAGGTCGGCCAATGTCAGCTCTAGTAGCCACAGAAAGGTTTCTAAGGCTCACCCTGTAAGTTGAGATTCCTGACAGGGACAGGGCTTTCCTTCTGAACCTCCTTGGGAAATTCCTCCCAGGAGGGATCTCCTCTCACAGGCAGGGGGAACCCTGGTTTACCCTTGCCCAGAGTTATGGAAGCAACTGGTCTCTCTACTGAGGTAGTAGAGACCATTCTCCATTCCAAAGCTCCCTCCACAAGGAGGTTGTATGTCACTAAATAGCATCTGTTCACCACGTGGTGTGAACACCACTAGTTAGACCCAGTCAACTGCCCGGTTGGTTTAGTTCTAGAGTTCTTGCAGGTACACAGCCACAGGATTGGCTCAGTCAACCCTGAAGGGTTATGTATCCACTATCATGGCTTATTGTACCCCGCTAGCAGGGCAGTCGCTGGGGAAACACCCCCACACACGACGCAGAGTGCCTGTGACCCTAGACCGGGGTATGTGCCTAAGGTGCCTGCAGCTCCCTCACAACCTGTCGTTCTGCAGGCATTCTGCCCTCCTCCTTTTCTAGCCCCTAACCAGGAAAATCAAAATCGACTGCGAGCACTAGACACATCCGTCCACAGGACGAGTCCGTGGAAGAAGTGGGAGCAGCTGTTCATCTGCTATAGCCCTCATAGGAAAGGTTTCCTGGCTAATAAGCAGACGCTCAGCAGATGGATTGTGGATGCCATTTGTCTGTCTTATGAGTCCTCTGGTCTTTCCTTTCTGAGTAAGGCTCATTCCACCCGGGGTGGACCTATATGGCCTGGTCTGCTGGAGTGTCGCTCCAGGAAATTTGTAACGCTGCGGGCTAGTCCACCCCGCTGACCTTTGGCAGGTTCTACGACATCAGTTCTACGACATCAGAGCCACTCCCGTCTCCTCTGTCCTGCATGCAGGTTCTGCTCAGACACACTAGGCAGGGACTGGTCAATATTGCGTGATTGGACACGAAGAAAAGCAATACATTTGTTATAATAGAATCAGTCTTAGATGACATTGTGCCTAGTGACAATTTATAAATATGGGTGCCAGGAAAACTTTCCCCACGCTGTTACACCACCAGCAGCAACTGGATCTGTTGACCCAAGGCAGACCAAGTCCATTGATTTATGCTCTGGATATCAAAAATTAAGTTGTCAATTTCTGTACAGTTCTTAAAGTTATATATTTCCTCCCCATTCTGGTGTTTGAATTGATATGAACATTAACTACAATGTGGCCAGTACCTGCATGATTTTACATTTTGCACTGCTGCTACATGATTGGCTAATTGAAAAACTCCATCCATCCATCCATCCATCCATCCATCCATCCATCCATCCATCCATCCATCCATCTATCTATCTATCTATCTATCTATCTATCTATCTATCTATCTATCTATCTATCTATCTATCTATCTATCTATCAATCAATCAATCCATCCATTCATAGTATATGTCAAAAGTTTGGATACACTTAGTCTCTCATGGTTTTCTAATTACATACATTCTCCTTTTGTTTCTATGCAACAGAATAATTAATATGCAAAAACACACATGAATTGGACAGTGAATGACTGGAGAAAGTTCAGTGGACAGATAAGTCCAAACTAAATTTGTTAGAAGAAGAAGTTAGCAGACTGTGTCACCCCCACAGTCAAATAAGGATGTGGAAGCTTAATGGTTTGAGGATGTTTTGGAGTAGGGAAGGTTGGACCTATTCCAAGTGAAAGAAATACTGAACCAACATTGGCTACCATTCCATACTTCAGTAATTCCATCTGGACTTCACCATACATCAAAAAAATGACGTAAAAGAATGCATCCAAGCTCTGTAACCGCTATTTTGTGAGCAACCAATTGGCTAGTCCAGTCTGTCCAGTCAGCACCTAAATCCTATTGAACTGCTCTGGGATAAATTAGATCGCCAGGTCAGAAAAAAACTAGTGAAGAACACCTTTGGCAAGTTTTACAAGAGGTACAGCAAAGTATTTCATCTCAATGTTTAGAGAAAAGACATGTCCGAATGCCAAGAGTGTGTAAAGTGGTTCATGCTAAGTAAAGATTTTACAAAGAAAATAAAATAGGACATCTGTACATTTATAAATCTGTTTGGTCAAAGTACATCTTCATACTGCTACATTATCTCGTTTGATTTAGAGAAACAAAAGGAACATGCAGGTATCTGATTAAAAACCATACCAGACTAGGTGTTTTCACACTTTTGACCGGGTCTGTATATTTATTTAGTTATATATTAATTACTTTTTTGTTAGTTTTGATGTGCTGTGGTAAATAATAATAAACCTTTGGGCATCATTTGGCTTTGATCATAATTTTTAATCTCATCTAATTATGTAATATATTTATTTTGACATTTAAAACGATTTTTCAGTGAAAAAAAAAAAACAAAACAATGCTCTGCTTTCCATTGTCCATTTGCCTGATGTTAAATTAAGGAGTGATTGTTATATTAAATAGGCTTTGACCCTTTTTCCTAACCTTTTACTTTTGCATTGACGCTCATTCTCTCTTTAGCTCCAATCTGGTGCAACTAACAACACATGCATGCATGCAATGACACTATTTACTCACACATCTGGTTAACACCTGTACTAGAAAGGCTGCTTTTGCTGAAATGGAACAGAAAGAGACACAGGGACATAAACAGAAAGACAGATATGGTGAGAGATGAACCTACACAGCAAGCTGAAAAAGGAAAAAAATTAAATAAAATTATGCAAAATTCAGATTCTGAGATATGACATGAGAAGGTATCGTTAGTGAAACGTTATATATTTTAACCCAATTTTAAATAAAGAAGTATTCAATTCGGTTTTAATCGCATGTGCTCGTCAGCTGCCAGAGAGAAGTCACTGGTGCCACCTCATGGCCTAACGTATCTACTGGAAATGTGTTTTTCACATATTCCTAGAACTTTATAACAAATTTTGTACTTTAAAGACATTAGAAATAACGCCAAATTTGAATGGACCTGAAAAGACTGGACAGTGCTCCAACAATAAAACCTTGGGCAAACAGATAACGTGGGCATGTTTGTGTTCCTGGCATGGACTCCGATTCCGCCTGTGATTTTGACCGGGGTAAAAAGCAGGCACACAAATTGTAATGTAAAAAGTTGATCCGAACGCCATGATTACTAGATTCCACATAAAGAAATTTTTTATTAAAAAATATATGCAGTTCGTTTTAACATTCATTCTCAATGAATTTATACAATGAATACTATACTAATTAATACTATACTAATTAATACTATATTAATATAACTGTTAAACTATAATAAATTAAACTGTTGATGATTTAATGTTTATTCTAACTATTTCGAATTGTAATTTGTTGAAGAACACAGTAATATTTACTGACATTGCACTAAAAAAATGTTAAACATAATGCATTTGTGCAATTGGGAAAAAATAAATTGAGATTCACAAATCACACCAATTCCGATCTTACTGTTCGGTCTGAAGTTGCCAAATATCAGACCTGTATCCGATTTTCCATTTTACGTATTTAACACTCTTTTGGGTACCACATGTGAAAGTGCCTCGAATAAAAATTTAATATTGTTACATTGGGGGCGATAAATGTTTGTGGTGGAAATAACATTGTGGTGAAATTCTGAGAGTTGAGCTATTGGGCGTTAAGCAATTTTTGCCTGCCGCATAAGTACAGTCTTATAAGGACAGCGTATTCGTACTGACGTTTTTGGCACATGTGAGCCGAATGCAATCCTTTTTTTCAGTACGTGTGGAACAGTTAAAATCTGTGTTTCCTCAGGAACATATAAAGTGGAAAGTTTGCTTTGTCTTCACCTCGCACTTTGAGCATTTTTTTATTAATATATTTAAACTTCAAAACATACACAACACTGCTAGAGCTATAACGAAACTAGAGTTAGCGCAGTGTCACAGATTTGTTTTGTGTATGCATAAAAACACAGAAATCAATAGTGCTTGCTATAGCTGCTAACCTGGAAGTGGCTAGCAGCTAACGCTAGCGCTTTGGATTTAAGATTTTTTTTTGTCACAAACATAGTAATATGCAGGATACAACTTTCAGTTAAATGAAAAGTTAAAAAAATAATAATTTAAGATCCTAAATCTTAAATCCATATTGCTAGCGTAAGCCGCTAGCGTAAGCCACTAGCCAGTACTTGGTTAGCGGCTTAAGTTAGCACTATTGATTCTGTAGTGTTTTAAGTCCAGCTGTAAGAAATTATCTTGAAAGGAGAAGATCTTGACAATTCCACATATCGAAAGAGCGAATAAATAAAATATAAAAAAGAAATTAAGACATTTGTTAAGTATGCTGAAATAAGTAAACATTTAAGTAGATCATCTATATAGAAAATTAAATATTAAATGTGACACACACACACACACACACACACACACACACACACACACACACACACAAACACCCACAATCTGTATTACCCAAATGGGGTCTAACAAATGTAAATTATTTAATTACATTTTTTCCATTTAATTGATTGAATTTGGGCCAATATAACTGCTTACCCTGCTTACTAAATATTAAATGTGAAACACACACACACACACACACACACACACACACACACACACACACACACACAATCTGTATTACCCAAATGGGGTCTAACAAATATAAATTATCTAATTAAATTTTTTCCATTTAATTTATTGAATTTGGGCCAATTTACCTGCTTACTCAATTTATTCACTATAATAAAAAGTGTATTGCATTAACTTGATTTATAAATTTTGTTTTATATATATCATTTACCCAACCAGGCAATTTATTTAAAATCGGTTTAAATATGTAAACTGTTCAAATGTTGATCACAAATATTAATAATTATACCCCGCATTAATAAAAAAAATTACAAGCAATTGTATGTTTTGTATTTCTTCCCCCCTAACTGTACAGAAATGGTACGTACATAATCATAAATTATGTGTACCATTACACCCCTAATATTTTATATATATATATATATATATATATATATATATATATATATATATATATATATATATATATATGACATAATTTTTCATGTAATTGTATAATTGTTTTAATTACGTCATTATTAAAAACAAAACTTCGGCACAATTTCTTGAACCTGAAATGCGATAGCAATTAAATACGACAGAAAAGCAACTATTCTTATTTAGCATTAGCATGGAAATAATTATTATGCATCAAACCAAGAACTTCGTTTTGCACTGCCCGCCAGCAACTTTTAATCATTCACTGATAAGGCTGGGACCGGGCACACAGTATGCCATTAAAGAAGTGAGAGCCATGCCAGGTTACAGAACTGCCCGTATCCATGGCAGCCGACAGGTGCCGTCTGGGTCACAGGATAAATAAATGCAGGCCTCTTTGACCAGCAGGGAATTTAATAAATACGCATGCTATAGCACTGATGAACCTTCAAGACATACACACACACACACACACAAACATTAGCCCATAATAAACCTATTGTGACTTTCCTGATCCCAGTGACCCTCGCAGATGCTCGATGTATGCACTCAGGCTTCTGCAGTAAGTCAAACAGGTCATGGCCAAGTCTTTGTTTGGCAGCTCATTAATCACAATTCACAATATGGCTTTACTGTGTATGACCTTCTGTCATATATAAACATATGTATACCAAAAGAACAATGGGGTCTAAACAGATTTACTTTCACACCAAAAGCACTGCAAGAGTTTCACAAAACAAATACGTTTCCAATTTATTGCAATATTGTATGAAAGTTATACATGTTCAAAACAGTATATCAAAAAGATATTAAAAAGGGATCATGTAGAATTCAAGAATATGAACCGTATGAAACTATAAAAATATCACTTTGCACACTCAGCGTTTGAAAAGGAGCTGAGCAGCACGCTAAACTTCTTTTTACAACGGTGCTCTGTGTTACGGTACATTACCACTTGTGCTTCTGGTTATGAACATGCCAAGAAATCGACTTCACAGATTTTGCTGTATCATCACAGTTTTACTTTTGAAAGCTTTAAAGGTAAAGTAGGTGTCTATGTCACAGATAATGTTTTCAGACAGATTTCTGTAATTGAAATTTATTTGACATTAAGTTTTATTTATTTTATTGACAATGTCTATTGTTACATAGTGCCATAATGTGTGAATTGAGTAAAAATGCAATGGACATTGATATTTCTATAAAAACATACCAAAAGGACCTGTGGTTGGCTACATATTGCTTTAACTGTCTATTACATGATATTGCATTGACATGATATTGAATAATGTGATAGTTTCCACTATATGTGTATTGTGTAATAGCTAAGACTACAAAAATCTTTAAAAGAAAATGGTTACTGTAATATTCAATGTGTACACGACCACACAAAGGACTCAGCAATGGCCTTGACCTGTTTTCATCACATAAAACATTATACATTTTCTGATACTTAACTTTTGATATGGTCAAACTAGGAAGGCAAAACTAAACTGTAATTCTATAATACATTCAACAGAAAATTCAAAAGGTTTTCTGTTATCTGGATCTCTTACCCCTTACAGATTCCGATAAGTAAACTAAATTTATTTAGCGTTTTTAACAATGCACACTGATACATCTAATGATACATACATACAATATGTGAATGAAAAAATGCCAAATCCTAATGTTTTTGCATAAAACGAATTTTTAGGTATTATATATTGGATGTTTTAATTTGAAAATATTTGGTCTGTAAATATGCCTTAATTTAAGGCACATTGCAATTAGAATTGATTTCATCTACATTACACTACTGAGAACAACTGTTTGTGACAGCCATCTATATCCTTGTTAACCTCTTAAGGTTATATATTTTGACTTGGCTAATAAAAATATAAAGCGATTGCTTACACAAAGTGAATAAGAAATAGGAGTATGCAAATCAAAAGGCTGATACTGAAATCCTAGCACATCTGCCGTTTTCATCATCTTTAAATTCTACATAATTTTATAAGAAATAATGTGTGTATTGTTGTAAATGTAATGTGGTGTAAATTGAAATTGAGGGTTTCAAGTTTAGACATGGGTGCCAACTATTTTCATATGATGCCACTGTATGTTTACATTCATGTACATACGGTAACCCAAATGATAATATTTCCATTTCAAAGGACATCCGGTTGAGATTGTCTACACTTTTACAGTCTATTATATGATGTTATGTTGATATTTTGTCATAGTTTCCACAACATGTGGGGTCAGGGTTGGGCAAAGATACATTAAAATGTATTTTAAAAGCAAATAAATACAGCAGCCACACCATGAATCGAAATAAACTACTATAAAACTATAAAAAAAATACAAAAAATTACTCAAACCTTCCATCAATTGGCTTATTTGAGCTGTTCCTTCACCATTACACCAACTCAGTTAACCATGCAATAAATCTGACATATAAAACAATGTTAACAGATCAAATATTCACATATAAAACCCCTGTGATCTCACAGATGAAGGTTAGTTTTAAAGTAACCAACAGTTTAATGTTTAACAGTTTGAGAATGAATCATTGTATCCTAATTTAGTTGATTCGTGTTTTGTAACGAAGGGCTGCTTTACATCAGCAACACCGACTCAATGACAAACAAGTCATTCATAAGAAGACGACTGTATTTATAGCAACTAGTTTCTACAATATTTGCAATCAGATATTTATTTATCAATCATTGGACACCGATTTGAAAGCTGGCAGCCTGAACGTTTCTTACCTTCACCACCTTCTTGCATATGGATCGATTTTCTGTTTTGATCTTAACAAGTCTGGGCAAAATACTGAGTAGGCACCAAACAGGCCTCATTTTTATGATGTCATCATGTAGATTTCTTACAAAGTATTTTGTGTTTTAAAACTACAAAAATACAAGACGCAACTAAATTTTTATAGTAATATTACCTTTTTTAACCCTATCAAATACAAATTACAAAATCATATTTTATATATAAAATACATATTTGAAATAAATGTATTATAAAAACTGCCCATCCCTGTGTGTGCCCATACACTATATTGGGTGATGTGTAACAGTTTATACTGCAAAAATCAGTAAAAAAAAATTGTTTACTGTAATATTAACATTAACTGTTAATAAAAGGTTAATTTAATTATTGTACAGGACCACACCAAAACTACACCATTGATTTAGCATTTTTTTTAATTAATAAAAAAGAAACCCATTCGCAATTTTACATTTTTCAAAGTCAGATAATTGTTTACATCACTATCAAGGTAAATGCACATCCATCAATTCTTAACTCAAGATATAAAAATGCAAAAGTACAACTCTAGCCAACAGACAATGCATTATTTATGAGCAAATTCTCCTGGATTTTCGCAATCTGCGAATATAATCCACAGGTTTCCAGCCCTAGTTCGGGAGCAACCCCTGTCCTGTATGTTTTAGAGTTTTTCCTGCCTTTTAAACGCCAACTTCAAGAGCTCGAAATGAGTGCATCAGGTGCTGGAAGTATGGAAAGTGCAGGACAAAGTGCAGGACAAAAGGGTAATTTTGGAAAATCATCAGCAACCTGTGCTTTAAATCCATCGAATTTTAGCTGGTAATGATACAAACTGATAGGTAGCTATATTTATATAATATTACATCACCTGTATTTCGATGCTGAAATACTGATTTTGTTCATAGGAAAAATAAATACTGCTATCTTCTCAGAGGAACATAGAGTTAATACATGAATGAAGAAAAACAATTCCTATTGACCTATTGTAGGAAACAGCTAGTCACTTCTTAGCGTCCCTCGTGCAAATTTAATGTGTGATCTCATAAAAACAGGACCCCTCTCCATAAGCACTAAACGATCCACAGTGTCAGACCTTCTCCCGACGCAATGTTGAACCAAACAGGAAAAAAAAACGACTAAATCCTAGCAAGGTTTATTTTTTTATTTGCTTTCAGGACATGGTTGAATTCAGGAACTGGATTTTGCCTGCTGTTTCTTTAAAGGACCTGAAGTTTTCTTGGCAGCGAAGTGAAGAAATGCAAGTTCGGCCAAAATAGACAGTGGAGCAAAGGAGAGCAACATGCCAAAATGCAGGGGCAACTCAGTCCAGGGGCTCATTTTTCCTAAATGATTCACGCTGGAAAGAAAAGCATTCCCCTGTCCTCAGATGAACTCTTCCCTCCCTCCCTTCCTCAGCTAGCGCTTACAAGGAAACCATGGGGGAGGGGAAAGAAAGCCACACACCACACCCCCTCTCTGCTGTTTTACACACACACACACACACACACACACACACACACACACACAATACAGGGAGGGAAAAACTACAATGCATACAATGTGAGAATGCAGAAATAAGGTTCCATACAAAATATTTATTTATGCAGTTCATCATTTCTTTCTGGATCGACCCTCTACATCATTACAAAATCATAAAAGTCTGCTTGCTTCATATTGATCCTTTTTATTGCTTTTAAAATAACACAAAAAAATAAAACAATAGATGAAGGGCATTACAATATTGTTGCATTACATTGATTTCATGAAACTGTAAAGATTTTATATATATATATATATATATATATATATATATATATATATATATATATATATATTGAATATATCATAATAATCAATATTTTATTACTTAATATGGAAAAGTATTAGAGAACACTTTCACTCGCACACACTAATATATATATATATATATATATATATATATATATATATATATATATATATATATATATATATATAGTGTGTAATATTTATTTTATTTTTTTAATTTTATATATTTATATATATTAAATATACATTCCTATATTTTTTGTATAGGAAGTTTTACACAACTCTATCTGTGACCATACATCAGCAATGCCCGATTTACTCTCCCAAAGATTTTATCCTTGAAATATTTTTAATACCACACTTAAAAAAGCATTATTTTCCACTAATTAGCACTGCAATGCCATAAACATAAATGTAAATTAGAAAAACAAAAACAAAAAGAAAAAAAAATTAACACTGACATGATTTAATGAGAAATCAAAAACTGAAATATCCACAGGTACAACCATTTGGTTAAAAAAAAAAAAAAAGAAGAAGAAAAATGATGCAAATTAAACATTAATTGACAGATTTTATGACATGATAGCACATGCATATGTAATACTACTACTACTAATACTAATAATAATAATAACAAAGTTATAACATTCATGTAATAATACATGACATCTCTTTATATGAAATATTTTTTCTTCCTATATATATAGCTTCGACGAATCAGCCTTCGATGATCAAACCCAGCTCGATAATTATTTTATTAAATACAAAACCTATAATAATGGACATAACGATATTTCGTATTCAGGATGAATACTCCTATATACTATACTATAATAGAAGGCCCTTCTATTTACTCTTCTGTGTTTTTATACGCACACGTATACAAACACACGATTTTATGGATGTTAATATCTGGTTATTGTGCACTTATTTAATACATTATTTGCAAACTATATGATTTTTTTTTGCCAAACATTTTCAGCAGAACACATCCTAAGAAATCAGGGAATCAAGCTATTTCCTTCCCTTTTATACATTTAGTATAATTAATTAATTAATTGCTTAATCAGTTTATATGTATATTGATAATGCAAATATATATATATATATATACATTTTTTTTTTACAAATATAGGAAACAATAATGAACATTACACACACGACCCCAGAGCAGAAAGAAAACAAGGGGATGAGGACAAACCTCTCCAGCTGCTCAAGAGTCTGACTTTGTCCGACATTTTCGGCTCGTCCCATGGGCAAATTCGAATGTCAAACAAAACCAAAACAAAACTCAAAAACCGAAAAAAAAAAAAAAAAAAAGGGGAAAAAAAGTTGAGCTCACAAAGCCATGTCATTCCCGCTGTCACCGCTCTTTCTCCAGGCTCCATGAAGCTCTATGAAGCTCCATGAAGCGCGCTGTGGAGCTCAAAAGCAAAGCTGGGCTGTAATGCACAAGGCTGTGCGCGCGCCCGCTAACGCCACCCTCCCTCCCTTCCACCCGTGTGAGCTAATGCGTGCGCGCGCTCGTGTGGGCGCGTGAACGAGAGATTAAAGGGTTCAGCGGGTTCTTCCGCGCGCGCGCGCGCACGGGCGTCCGTTACAAATTCGAATTTTTTGGTTTGCCCTTTCTGTTTAACGGCGTGCGTGTGCGCGTGTGATTCACCTACATTTAATGGCCATTTTAATAGGAGCACCTGTCCATTCATATGTCAGTACAATGCATCCATTCATACAATACATTTTGAAAAACGTTCACCTCAAGGAACTGATGATGGTTGGTGTTCCTGATCATGTTTCCGGCTTCAGTTTCAAATAATGTTCACGACACACATCAGAATGAGGACAAAACGTCCTCGGTTCAAATCGGTGCATAAGATGATTGGAAGGAATGGTGGTGTAGGGTCTCTCAGGAACACTTTAGAAACTTACAGGCTACAACTGCAGAAGGCCATGTCCGGTTCATTCGGCGTTTGTTAAGAACCGGACAGCTAGGGTTCAAGGTGGATTCGAATTCGGACTGAATTTACAATCTGTCCACTGGAGTAAGCATAATTCAAATGGCACAGCTTGGATTTTGTTTCTGACCATGTTCATCCCTTCTTCTCCAACAATTTGCCCATTATATAATGACAGTATGACACTCTTACTCTTACATTTTCTAAAACCGATTCCATGATGATAAGTATATTGTACTTCCTTTTGACTTCCTTAGTCACCAGATCTGAGTGTAGTAGAAGAACTTTGAGATATGGTGGTTTGCAAGATTTGCTGCATGAATTTGTTTAAAGCGAGCAAATAGGTGAGGAATTCATGTCAACATTGACCACAATCGAGAAAGGAATGTTTCCAACACCATGTGGAATCCATGCCATGATGAATAGTGTAAGGGGTCAACAGTGGGGTTCTACCTAGTATTAATACAGTATTTTTAATAAATCTTTTGGTAATTTTTTTGGTTAGGTGTTTTTTACACCATTTTATACAGAAACCTATCTAATCCAGCCCATTCTTTTATTCAGTAATAACAGTCACATTAGTGTGAGAATGAGAAAGTGTGTCCAAGCCAACTATTAAATACATTATTTAAATACATTGGTGAACTCAGAAATACCAAAAGGTCTGAAAGATTACAGAAACCAACTGACAAATGAATGACAGAAACACACCCTCCAGGAGGTAGAAATATTTCAATATATAACAAGACAACAATCAAGAAAAGCTTTCACCAGAGTAAATACAGAAGTTTACCACATGGTATAAACAAGTGTTTTGAGTTTGCCTTAAATGAAAGAATGGGATACAATTACTACAACAACATGTCTGTTAGATCCCATTCTAACTAAACTAGTGAAAGATAGTGTTACATACAGCTGGTGAGCCTCTTCTCAATATTATTAACTCCTCACTATCTTTAGTCCACATCATTAAATCCATTAAGTTAGCAGTTATTAAGCCCCTTATTAAGAAACCTAATTTGGATCCAAATAAACTATTAAATTACATACCCATTTCAAACCTTCAGATCTTTATGCTGCACTCAACACTATAGATCATGACTTTCCCCTGGATAGATTACAGAATTACTTCAGTGGGGGACAGGCATTAAGCTAGTTTAAATCCTACCTGTCTGATTGTTACCATTTTGTAGATTTAAATGGAGAACTATTAAGGTTAATGCAAGTAAATTATAGGGTGCCACAAGGTTTAGTTCTAGGACCCCTGCAATTTTTCAATATTCAAATATTGAAATATTATTAGAAGGCATGGGATTAGCTTCCATTGTTATGCTGATAATACCCAGCTATATATCTCATAAAAACCAGATGAAACATCTCAATTGGCTCGGTTAACTGAGTGTCTTAAAGAATTAAAAGACTGGATGACGCATAACTTTTAATTATAAAATTCTGATAAGACAGAGATTTTGCTCATCGGCCAAAAAACCAATACACAGAAGCTCCAGCAATTCAACTTTCATTTGTAAGGATGTACTGTAACTACTAGTTCAACAGTAAAATATTTTTAAAAGGAGATATTTTATGCAGCAACTTGTCTTTTAAAATTCATATCAAAAACAGGCTTCTTTTACCTTAGAAATATTGCTAAGCTAAGCAAAATGTTATCTATATCTGATGCAGAGAAGCTTGTCCATGCATTCATGACCTTCAGACTGGACTATTGTAATGCATTATTAGGTGGTTGTCCTAAATAATTAATAAACAAGCTACAGTTTGTCCAGAATGCAGCAGCCAGAGTTCTCACAAGGTCGAGAAAATATGATTATATAACCCAAATCTTATCATCTCTACACTGGCTACCTGTTAAGTTTCGAATTGACTACAAACTATTGCTACTTACTTACAAGGCCATAAATGGTTTGGCTCCCATATATCTATCCAGTCTTCTAACATGCTACAGTCCTTCACGCTCCTTGAGATCTCAAAACTCTGGACTTCTAGTAGTTGCTAGAATAGTAAAGTTCACTAAAGGTGGTAGAACATTCTCACATTTAGCTTCTAAACTTTGGAACAGGCTTCCAAAAAGTGTTCGGGGCTCAGACACACTCTCCCAGTTTTTAAGTGCAGATTAAAGATGTTTTTATGATAAGATCTTTTTAGCGAGTCCTACACATAACACATATCATCACCTTGTGCTACCATATGTTTAAATGCACATTATCAACTAGCTTGTTAATATTATGAACTGCAGCTACGCTAATTCCTCTCCATTGATTCTCTCTCTCTATCTATCCCAAGGCATCTCGAAGTTGTGGCAGCTCCAGTTGTGTCCCACCTCATGAAGATTATAAACCTTCAATGAAGTAGATGTCGACTCCGCAAACATCATGAACCATCTAGAGACATACCAGCACCATTTGGAACCCACTTCATGGAGAGTTTGGAGATTGGATCTCTTTGAATGCTTAAAGGCTCTGGCATGGAGGAGTTGGTGTTGGATCTATGATGATCTCAAATGTTGAGCTATTTCATGAGTTGCTCAGTAGCTCCTGGTTCCATAATGTCAACTGAATGTATAAGACTGTAGAAAGGACATTACTCATAATCACACACTCCTACTGGTGGTAGTTCTAACTCTCCAGGGTTTTGTATTGTTTTAAAATGTATAATCACACTCTTGATATCACCCAAATGAGGATGGGTTCCCTTTAGAGTGTGGTTCCTCTCAAGGTTTCTTCCTCATAACATCTAAGGGAGATTTTTCTTGCTCATCAGGGATAAAAACACATAATTCACTTTAATTCTTAAATTCTGTAAAGCTGCTTTAAGACAATATTTATTGTGAGAAGTGCTCTAGAAATAAACTTGAAATTGAACAATTACAGTGTGTAAACAAAATCTTATTCACAGGTGAGACAAAGACCAACTTGTACCAGAATGATGGGATGCTAAGAGAAAGGAGAAGGAAAGGAACTGCTCATGAGGCAAAGTGGCCATGTATGGCTGCCAGTATATTTTATTTCCATCTATGTTTTGATGATGACAAAAGCAGCAGGATGAAATCTGAAGTATGTAGGGCTGTTATCTCTTTAGATTTAGCCAAATGCTCCAAAACTTATTGAAGAGTGCTTTACAGTTCCGATGGAGACTATATTTTGAACAATTAAACTGAAAAAAAGCATAATTATACTTGCTGAAGGCAAAACAGACGCTACCTATAAAAGAAGTAGGGGTAAAAGACAGCTGTATTAAGTCCCTTGCCACAGCCTCACTGATGAAACAGCTAATATAGTATGCAAAGGGGTTGTAGACTGTAGACAATCATTAAATGCAAAGGATATGCAAACAAGTGTTAAAATTATGACTGCTAGGTTGTCGGATTACTTTTGGTCCCTAGGTGGAGAAGCACGTATCAAAAGTTTTTTAATTCATACACTGTGCATCTAAAACGGATCTAAATCCCTTTGAATTAAAGCAGATTAAAGTCTGCACTCTATGTCATTGTTCAAATGTTTAAGGACCAGCGCACATGATTCTGGCACTGGCACGAAATATGTCATCTTTGTTCCTAACAGGCATTTAGATGTGCCATGCCAAATAATTTCTTATAAAAGCAATATTATGTTTACATTTTGCCCTCGCCCTCCCACATGAACAGATGGATGATAGAACAAGTTTCGGGAACTACAGCGCATGACAGCAGATGAATTTGATTTTCTCTCAGACACTGATTGGCTGCTTCTCAGTGCCCTTCTTGCCCTTCATAGGGTTTCACACTATGTGATTCATCACTGAGAAAATCACACAATGATTCATTAGCAGGCTGGGAAAATTGCGTCACTGAACCATTCACACTACACAAGTTGTGGCCATTGGACCGTGTAGAAAGTAGCCACTGAAACTGAAAATGGGTGTGAGTTGGAAATCTGGGCTGAAATTGTATTGTTTGTACCAGGCTTAACAAAACTATTGATGACGTTTTATCTATGAAGGCTTCAGGTTAAAGAAATTCAGCCTAAAATGGAAGTCAGAGCTTCATTCTGTGTAATCACCTGTAATGGCTGCCAATTTTCAGGATGTTTGAATGTACTGCAACTGAAATTGCTTGATATTTTGCAATTGCAACTACTGCTTCATAACTTTTTTCTGCTCAACTCAGATAAGACAGAAGTACTTTTACTAGGACCACATGCAGTTAGAAGCAAACTTTCCGATTACGTAGCATCTCTGGATGGTGTTTCTGTTTTAGCGTGTACAGCAGTCAAAAACCTTGGTGTTATTATTGACCCGAGTCTTTCCTTTAAGGCTCACGTGAATATTTTTACCAGGATTGCCTTCTTTCACCTTAGAAATATGATGTCATTACAGGATTCAGAAAAACTAGTTCATGCTTTTGTTACATCTAGATTAGACTACTGTACGCTTTACTGTCTGGGTGTGCGAGTAAGTGCATAAATAAGCTTCAGTTAGTTCAGAATTCAGCAGCAAGAGTCCTCACTAGATCACCCCTGTTTTAATCAGTCTACACTGCTCTCAATCAAATCTTGCATTGATTATAAAATACTACTACTGACGTATAAAGCACTTAACGGTCTCGCGCCGCAGTATCTGTACCAGTATGTGTACCAGTATGATCCTCCATGCCTACTTAGATCAAAATGTGCAGGCTATTTGTTTGTACCTCAAACAATGAAGACTACAGCAGGGGGCAGATCTTTCTCTTATAAAGCCCCACATTTATGGAACAACCTTCCAATCAGTGTTCGGGACTCAGATACAGTCTCAGTGTTCAAGTCAAGGTTGAAAACATATTTATTTAGTCATTTATCAGTAGATTTTTTCTTAGGCAAAGGCGCATATCTGGAGGGATCATGGATATAAAGTGTTTGGTGAACTGGGATATTTGTATGCTGTCGTCCCCTCACTTTCACACGTTCACTCAGGTTTGTTGACGGTGGTGTGGTGGGTCGTCTCTTATCTCAGAGATCCCTCATGTCGGTGTTACCCTCTGGTTCTCCCTTTTAGCTATGCTGCCATAGCGAGTCTTGCCACATACAACAATAAAAACACATAATAATCTATATCCTTCTTTTCCTGTCAAACCTCTTCTCCTCTCTCTCTCTCTCTCTCTCTCTCTCTCTCTCTCTCTCTCTCTCTTTCTCTCGGTCGAGGTAAACATGCTCCTGAGGTTCCAGTGACCACTGTTCCTGCCCCTCTCCCCTCTCCCCTCCGTGGATCTTCACACTTCATCCAGGCCTTCATCCTCCTAAATCAGGTCTACATTTAGCTTCTGATCACCATCACTGTACCCAGCAATATCGTAAATATGTGCTATAAATGGGCATTTTGGTGCAACCCGTGGAGCAAACCTCCAGGTGGCTGCCCCAAGCACCTTCTGGCCGATGTGATGAGACGGAGCGACGCCCTCTTCAGAGGTCTGAGGCGGAGCAACGCCCTCTTCGGAGGTCTGAGGCGGAGCTATGCCCTCTGCGGAGGTCTGGACCACGTCATCAGCAAAACCCAGAGGCTAGGCGAACACCTTGGAGAAACCCGAGGGTGGAGCAGAGATTGGGCACTCGGCGGGACTCTGGAGCGGAGCAGCGGGACCTCAGTGGGACTCTGGACAGGCTTGGGGGCGACGTCACCAGTCAGGCAGGAAGGCTGAGGTTGGGCAGCCCCCCCAGCAGAGCTCAGGGGCCGGAGAGACAGCCGTTTAAGGAGGTTATTTAAAACCATTTGGTTTTCCAGGGATTGTTCATGACGCACCCGAAAATACTCGGTTCTCTGCTGTGGACTCAGCTTCAGAATGTTGATCATCTTGGTTGGGTCCCTGAATTGCCAATCTGCAGCAGAGCTAGCCAAAGGCTTCAGTGCATCTGCTGGGTCCATGTTTTGGCCAGATTATTCTGTCAGTGAACTCGGGGAAGACAATACAGGGCTTGGTGAGTAAGGACCTAAATGCAGGATGCACACAGGGAGTTAGTAAAATACAGGCTATAATGGGGCACAGGAAAAAAACACAGTCCATTAACAGACCAGTGTCAAAGCAGGCAAACAGGGCAATGCAGGGAAGACAAAAAACAAATCCAAAAAATAGTCCAAAAGAGCCAGCAAACAGAACAATGAAGATAGGGAAGAGCAAAAACAAAAAACAAAAAACAGTCCAGAGGTCACAACCAAAACAGAGCAGAACAGGGGTTAGGAATAGGAACAGGAGCAGGAACCAGAGCAGGCAGGGTGTCAAAAGTCATCTTAGGGGCTAAGAAGCCGGTAAAATAATCTGGCCGAGAGCTAAAGTCTTGGTTGTTCTTAAATAACGGGAGGCACGGGAAAAGTGGCAAGATGGCCGCCGACCCGGAAGTGCGCACCGCTGAACCGGAAGTGCACGCTGTGTGCCCAGAAGATCCTGACAGAATTGTGTTTATTGGTTTCTTGCTTCAGTAATGGCATTCATTCTCACTGCATGAGAGACCTGTCTGTGATGCAGCGCTCTGTTATACTGCATTTCTGTTTAATGTTGATGGTTCCTATAGCCATAATGAAGATATTAAGAGGTGGATTGACTCAAGCAGGACACCACTAAAGGCCTAGGTCTGAAATGCATAGCCCATCACTGGTGGAATAAAATTCTTCATGCACATTTTAAATGTATTGTAAATTGAGCAAAAAAAAAAAAAAAACCCTAAACAATTTCTGGTTAATGGTGTTGTATATCCTGAAGTAAATACTGTAATATGTGCGCTGGGTTTACTAAACCCATGTATGCATTGTTCAATTTCATTAGCAGATTATAGAACTTCAGTATATGGAACAGCTCAACAGTGTAAAATGCTTATACAAGCCACTGTATGCTTACAAAAAAAGAATCCTGGTAAGTCGGCTTGAATCACTATTACAGACTTGCTAGAGCGATGGCTGTTTTTTCTTCTCTGTACAGTTATCTCTTTTTAACCACTCAGTGTTAGTTGAAGATTTATCAACCAGTGCACCTTCTGGCCAGAACATCTGACCAGAAAAGGTGCAGATGTCTTCTGCAGGATCTGGCACATTACTAAACATTGTTACCTTATGCCACACATCTCCCTAATTTCTCTGCTTGTTAGCATCTACTCCTGTCTAAGAGAAAATGGCACTATTGTTACTACAAAGGTAGCTAGTAAAAGGTTACTACATAAGTAATGTTAAATAATCTGTTAAATATTTGTCCCAGATAAATCTGTCTTGATTTACGCAACATTCACACAAGCCTTATTTCATTTGTATATACACCGCTCTGCTGTGGTTTTATTGTGGTTTGTGGTTCGAACAGTTTAACGGCAAGTATAATTGTAAGGTAGTTTTAGTCCACATCCAATCACAACTTGATAAAGTTCAAAATCATACGAGCTTTACGCTGTCTTCATAATGAGTGTCACTGCAAATCTAGACAGCTAGCTAACAACTAGCTATAAAGACTGAAGCTAGACGTTTTCTTTTACAAAAATAGTTATGGCATTTTAAAAAATGGTTTTAAATAATTGAGCTTATTTACAAAGAAAGAAAAATATGAACAGAAAAACACCCAGAAAATAAATATATAAAATAAACCAACAACACCTATATTGAGCTCAAACAAGCTAAAACTAGCTAACAAACTAATATTCATATCCAACTGGTTAGGATTAATACATTGATTGAACATATTAGCCAAACATATAAAATGACTCTGCCTAGCTCTTGTAAAACAATAGAAATTAATTTCTTGATCACTATACATTTACTATGAACTCATCACTATTTCACTTTACTATAATGGTCTACTATGCACATATTTTTTAGATCACAGCCAGTAGATGGCAGCAGACAGAAAGAGAAATAATACAGCAGAATTTTTAAGCTAAACAATGACATACACTAGAACATTGTTGTCACATGCTTCTTGAAGCAACTTCATATACGTTCCGTATGCTGGATATTCAACATCATTCAATTTGATAAATATGATATATAATGATTCTTACCAATTGAGTTGCTTACAAGCATTCAAAAGTTTAAAACCTTCAAAAGTTTAAAACCTCGCTGTTGTTTCTGGACGTTCTCAATGGCTCAGTGAAATTACCTGCTGAATATTAAATGATTGGTTACTTACCAATGTTATTTCAAGTTGCATGCAACTAAATAAAGCCTGATTGTGACCAAGCACCTTTAAATGTTCCAATAGCCATGTCCATTTATAGGAATGGGGTGTAAATGGACCTATAATGAAGACAATGTGTTGTAACGGTAGAATCTCGACTTCACTTTTGATGCAGTAAGAACCACCTGCAAGCAATGAATTAGCAAATGGTGCCGGTTGTCTATTTTCATTTTTGTCCACAAATTGTGACCACATTTACACCATATAGATCAGGGGTCACCAGCCTTTTTAAAACTGAGAGCTACTCCTTGGGTACCGATTAATGTGAAGAGCTATCAGTTTGATAGACACTTCTGAAATAACAAATTTGCTCAATTTACGTTTAATTATATGTTATTATTGATAATTAATGATATCTATCTATGTGAAGACACTGATCATGTTAATGATTTCTCACAATAATTAACAACAACGATTTAACAAGGTAGGAAACAGATAAATATCAATATGCAAAATTTATTTCTATAAATCTCTGCAAGTATTTACATTTTCAAATGATCACTTCTACAACGTTTTTACTAGCCACTAACAATTTTTAACAAATCGTGCAGCGGTTTCGTGCACACATGTTGCATCATGTTTGTACAGATTAGCAATTACGTAACAAACAAAAATCAACTTTGTAGACCAGCTAGCTCTAATCTAATATGACATTTAAAAAAAAATTTTTATATTGTCATTTTCAAATTCACACCAATGCAAGTGTGATTTAAAAAAGAATAGCAACAAAAAAAATTTATGCAGCTCACTGGTAACTGCCGCTATGGTGAGCAATTTTTAGAAAAGGCCAGAGGGCGACTTATGTGGTCCTTGCGGGTGACCTGGTACCATGTTGGTGACCCTGATATAGAGCTTTCTCCTTAATGTCTTTCTGGCAAAATGTTGAATCTATAGTGTCTACTACCTGGCTTTTCTCTCATTATATTGCTAGGCTTATTTGCCGTTCACTAGTTAGCACTTTAAATAGTTTAGTTTTGTTGCTAATTCTGCACAAGGGGTTGAGCATTTTCCTTCCATCACTTCTTCTGAGCTTTCTCCTGCCAATCAGTGAACCTGTGAACATGTGCCACTAGGATGACCAAAACATTTGAACATTCGAAGTTAGCTAAACTCCATATGGCGTCCTTTCACTTTTCCTCTCATGTCCCTCACGTCAAACTGAATGGTAGACCCATTACTCCAGTTCCTCTAACATGGTGGACATGGTTAACTGTCTATTGCTGACTTTGCTACATTATCTAGAACACCGACACTGAATTCGTTTTCCACACACCCCAACTGTCTGAACAGCGAGGGTTCCTGCGGCAACATACCATTAGCATGTTTTAGTGGTTTCCCACTAAAGTTTGGTAGGAGCTGGTTTTTCCACCATCTCTCACTGGACGCTGAACGATAAAACAGTCTCTAAATCTCCCGGAAGTGCAAATGCCCAGTACATATAAAGACTGATAATGGCACTGAGGGTAACAACAAGTGGGGGTCTGAGTCTGAGGGTCAATAACTTTTTGTCAGAAATATTTACATTACTTTTACATTTACAGCATTTAGCAGACACCATTAACCAAAAGCGACATACAAAAATGTCTCTATCAATGAATAAATCAACACTGGTTCACTAAGTTTCTGACTTATAACTCTGTTCAGTGGGATTATGCTAATTTAAGTGTTTCATGAAAGGTGTGGTTATTAGAACACTGGTTATACAGTGTATCCTATAAGACGTGCAGCAGTGTCACCCATAGTTGCAGGGGCAGGAATTTATTGTCATATTTCTAAAATATTGCTTCTTTTTTTATGTTGTTCTATGAATATTATGCATCAATAAACACAATTTATGAAATTTGAAAATATTGTTACAGCTGCCAAAAGTCTATAAATACAATTGTATTATATAAATCTTTGGATTATTATTCCTGGTCTTTATCGACCATTAACTATTAATAATGATGTCTTTCAAAATGGTTTAGAGACAGTGGCATTGTAAAAGACAGGAGGTGGAGCTGGAGGTAGCAGAGCTGAAGATGTTGAGGTTTTTGATTAGGAGTGAACAACGATGGACAGGATTAGAAATGAGTTTATTAGAGGGCCAGCGCATGTAGGACGTTTTGGAGACAAGGTGAGGGAGGCGAGATTATGGTTTGGACATGTTCAGAGGAGGGACATGGAGTATATCAGTAGGAGAATCCTGAGGATGGAGCCACCAGGAAGGAGGAAAAGAGGAAGGCCAAGGAGGAGGTTTATGGATGTGGTGAAGGAAGACATGCAGGTAGTTGGTTTGAAAGAGGCAGATGTATGGGACAGGGGGGTATGGAGACGGATGATCCGCTGTGGCGACCCCTAATGGGAGCAGCCGAAAGAAGAAGAAGAAGAAGACATCTCTCAAAAATACTGGTATTTTTATTGACCTTGCTGGTCTTGAAAGCATTAAGTATCAGACTATAATGAAAATCAGTAGCTCATTTCATCTCTCAAATCATCTCTCATTTCTAATAGTAGGAGTCCAGTGTGAAGGGCATTCTGCTGTACAGACTGAAGTACAGAGTAAAGTGGAATCTTATTGAACAGTGCCCTCTAGTGGATGATGACGCCAATGTTCTCTTTTGTTCTCAAATTGAGCTTGAAACCGTATAACGATTATATAATAGTCTGTAATTAAAATGCACTGATTAACAACTGTCGTTATCGATTTCTCTCTCCCTCTCTCTCCCTCTCTTTCTTTTATTTTCCTCAGTTTTACTGGATAAAGTGAGGTGTCTCCACCCCCCTTCATGATTGTGAGCACTATGTTTAAATGTTGATAAATTGCCCATTTGGGGAATAGTAATAGTAGGCTTTATTATACATAAAACAAAGCTGAATTTATTGCCTTGTGCAATTGTCTGTATATGTGTCTTTGGTTTGGCTTTCATTTGCAGTTTTTTGACGAGGAGCATGTCAATATCCTGTCATGTTTCGGTAGGCGGAGATGATGGTTTTATTTGACTTATGGGAAAACAGTTAATTCAGGACCAGAATTTGGTCAATGTAAAAGCTTTAATCCTTTCCTGTTCTGCCACTCCCAAGTGCAAAATCGGGCCTTAACCAAGGCCAAAGAGTCCATTTTGACCAAAAGCAAATAAATCCTGTGAAAGGAATGAAGACATCTGACCAGAATATAGCATGTCTAAAACTCTTCTCTTAGCCTTTATTTTTTAACTTGGAATAAGAACACTGACACTGTGTGAATGAATATTGTTCCATAAAGTAAAAGACATTTCTTTTTACAGCATTATATTATATAATATTAAGGCTAATATCAAGAATTTGTGAAAATTATATTAAAAAAAAGCAGATCAAAAGAAAAGATTTCACTCTTGAGATAAATTAAATCCTAGCCCACAAATTGACCATTCATTCACAATTGTTCATCCAAGCCTCACAAGATTTTTGGAAGCAGCTCAGAATTTGCAGTCATGAAACAATGCTGCAAGTATGTGGTTTGTGGTTTAAGTTCAGTGTGATCATCTGTTAATCCAACAAATCGAACTAGAGCAAAAAAAAAAAAAAAAACCCTGGATGCTCAAAAGACTCAAATGTTACTCTGTGGCTAAGAGGTCTGAGCTTATGCAGCGCTTAATGACTTTCGCACATGCATGTGGTCTAATTGTTTATAAATCCTCTACAGCGTCACGCAAACTAAAACAAATCGGTGAAATCATCATGCACTTGGTGACCAAGTCAAAAGCCTCAAAGCACTTATTTGTGTTTGGAAAAGGAGCATTTTAACTGACAGGCCTGAAAATCTCATTGTCATCCATGTTGACAATGAAGTCATGGTCTCGTCCGGTTTGATTGAAGATGAGCATCTGAAACCTTCCCTCTTTCTCTCTCTGCAAAAACACTTTCAGAACTGTGCCTGTGAAAGTGTCAGTTAGGTCATGGTGGCATGTCAGGAGACTGTCCTGAAATGAGAGCCAAACAGACAGGGCAACATTACCATCAAAATAAAAATGCTGCCGTTTCCATTACATCAGAAATTGAACACAAATATAAGATGGTAACACTGAATGTTCTGTCAGACCTCAGGTTTTTGTTTTTTGAACTGGTTCCATGAGCTATAAGATCCTTAGACAACTATAAACCATATGATGTTTTGAATCTGGTTTTGCTTTTTGTCTCTCTTTTTGATTAAACATTGGCATCTAAAGAAGCTAATTCCAGGCTAATTCTTAGCGCCTGCACTGCCACCCTGTGATCTGCTTCTCTTGAAGAACGTCAGACTTAAACAGAAAGGCCGCATTGCACCTAAAGTTTCCCATGCCCATCAATTATACTTGTGTATTTTGAGGCAAGTAAACCTGTCTGGGACTTCCCGTTGCTGAAGCATGGCTGTGTGTTGCTTTCTTAATGCATGCGCAATAAATGCTGGTGACCTTACGCATCGTTGCCAGGTACAGAACGGCTCGTGTCGGATGATGATAATAGGCTGCACTTACATTCATGTCACTTGTATATTTACAAAACTACTAAACAGAACTCAGAAGGTCTGCACCTTGTCTGTGTATGCAGGCCTTGTTTTAACAATACTTTCCTCAAATTGCTACTTGGTGTGAGGTTACAATTATATATATATATATGTATATATATGTGTCTAAGTTAAGCTGGCAGAGCATACATGAACAATGTGCTGAATTTTGTGGATGGTAAGATTCACCAATTCGCTTTGGTGCATCAGCGTAAACGTTAATGGTGTGATGCATCGATTTAAAAGTCAAGAGTCAAGTCAAGAAGCATTTTATTGTCATTTCAACCACATATTGCTGACGCAGTACACAGCGAAATAAGACAACGTTCCTCCAGAACCCTGGTGCTACATAAACAACATAAATTCTGTACATTCATTTAAACGATATTTTTACTCTGTACATATTGCATTATTTAATTGTCTGGTTTACTCTTCTGTTACATTATGTCTGTACTTTCTCCTGCACTGAAAGCTCCCGATGCCAAGTCAAATTCCTTGTGTGTGTAAGCATAATTGGTAATAAAGCTATTTCTGATAGCTTCTGATTCTTATAAAGCTACATAACAGAAAAACACAGAGCTAAGCACTAGTAAGAGGTCTGCCAATGGAGGGTCGTTGCGATGGCATCGTCTTTGGAGCGGTTGGGACATTATGCGAACTGCATGGGGTCCAGTGAGTGTGGAAGCTGGGTCTTGATGTGCCTCATGAGCAGCCTTCGAGCACTTTATCACGATGGCTGTGAGTGCAATGGGACAATAGTCATTGAGGCAGGAGACTGTAGACTTCTTAGGCATGGGGACGATGGTCATCATCTTGAGGCACGTAGGAACTGCGGTGCTCAGGGAGATGTTGAAGATGTCGGTGAAGACATCCGCTAGCTGTTCTGCACATTCCCTGCCAAGAATGTTGTCTGGTCCAGCAGACTTTCATGGGTTAACTCTGCATAGTTTTCCTCACTTCAGCTCTGGTTAGACAGAGCACCTGGTCACCGGGAGGAGGCATGGTCTTCCTCACCGCCATGTTGTTTTGCACTTCAAACCGGGCGTAAAAGCCTTTCAGCACATCTGGGAGGGAGGCGTCACGGTCACAAGCAGGTGAAGTTGTCTTGTAGTTTGTGATCCAGGTTGCCATTTGTATCATGGTACATCATTTTTACCATATTTGCATCGGAAAAAAAACATATTACATATAATTATTAGTAGATGTGTTATACTTTCATTATTTAGAAAGTGACCAATCATTTTGTGACCGATATTTTCTGTGTAGCTTGATTTCTCTTCGCTAAACTGTTCTTAAGCGCGTTCTCTGAGCACTGCTGCTGCTACTTGAATATGACGTATCACAAAACCAGTGATGTGCTAGTTACTAAAAAATAGTACCTAGCTACAGTTACTCGTTACTTCATTCAAAAAGTAACTTAGTTACTTTGTTGATTACTTACACCAAAAAGTAATGCGTTACTGTTAAAAGTAACTTTTTAGTTACTTTTTTAAAGAACCTTCTTTGATGTTCCCATTAATGCCCTCTTATGCGTTATGGTCTACAAACACAAAACTGAATTTAACACAATGTAATTTTTAAACACTATTTTATTAAAGTCAGACCAGCACACACTGAATATATCACAAGGATTTCTGAAACAAATAACAAAACAAGCTGAATAATATATTCACAATCAAACACTAAAGTGGCTTCTGCTGTTGTGTTGAGCTCTTAAACATGTTCCTTTCACAGCTGAAGTATGAAAACTGTCAACAATGTAGAACAGAACACCGGGTTAGCTTCTAGCTTCTAGCTCCTCAGGCATGGAGGTCTGGGAGGAGCTTCGAAAGATTGGAGTTGCTGCTATCGCAGTAGATACGAGCTTCGAACCAGAAAGACACAGCTTACATTTGCCTTAAAAGTTTTTGTCTTTATACTTAACTAAAGTAAAATAATGAGCATATTTCCACTTTGAGAAACTCGTCTTGCTCTCGCCTCGACTCGCCATTACTGCTGCACAGACATGAATAAACGGAGACACGCCCACAGTGCGTCTTCTTCGTGTTTACAGTGGTTCAATCACCAATCCTACAATGCGTCTCTGCTGTAAACAGGTTAGACTGTAGTCTACACTTCAGCCAAAATTAATTTATTTATAAAAGTAACGGGTAACGCACCATACGGTAACGGTAACGGAGTTACTTTATTTATAAAAGTAACCCGTTACAGTATTAGTTACTGTCAAAAGTAACGCGTTACTGGTAACGCGTTACTACCCAACACTGCACAAAGTTATGGAGGCGTGTCCTGAGAGTCACACAGAATACAGATTAACATGGTAGAGGTAGAGCTGCATTTTTCTGAAGCCAGAACAGGAAAAGAACATCTGGTTTTATTTAATCTTTGTTTATGCACTTCAAAGTCCTGTGTGTGAAGGCACTTAAGTAAATGTATGTTTTGCTGTCTGTCTGAACCAAAGAAATAAAAGCGAACTGTCTGTACCATATCGAATTACATTGCACCATATTTTTTCCATTGTATCGCATTACATTGTGTTGAATCAAGTCGAAATCGGATCGCATTGCTTTATAGCAGGGTGAATTGTATCGCATCGCATCGGTAGCTGCTTCATATGTATCGTATCATTGGCATGCATGGAGATGAGAATTGCATCGGCCTTAGATATGGAGATCCTCATCCCTGCTAACCAGCTTTGATATGACACTTCAGAGTATCCACTTTGTAGATAATGATGCAGAGAATTCAACAAGCCATGTACAGACTAGATTAATGTGTCATGCTGTTGAAATATACTGACCTAGGCTTTTGCCCTATCTCAATATTGTAAGATACATTATGTAAGACAAAACCATGGTATATGCTGGGAAGTAGCTCAATAGTTAAGGTAGTGGATGGCAGATTATGAGTTTTAATACCAGCTCAGCCCATAACCATCAAATACATTAAATATTTGTAAATATATATAAATAAATCACAGCAGATGCAGAATTTCGATCTAAAATGCAATACAATGGTAAAATAGTATTTTAATTGTAAGTCGCTTGAAATAAGAGTTTCTACCATGTGCCCCAATCAATAATGCTAAATAAATACTATTTTACCACTGTATTGCATTTTAGATTGAAATTCTGCATCTGCTGTGCTCTGAGTCATAGTGTGACTAAACCCTTAAAACACTAATAGTTGGTTCTCTATAATTCGTTTTACTGTAATGACATTAATTCTTAGATCTATTGCATACAGATGTTTTACCAAACCACAGGCTGACTGACAAGATCAGGGAGAAATAGATGTATAGGGATGGGGTTTTTTATTTTACACAATGTATCTGGCAGCCAAAAGCCCATCTGGCATTTACAAATGATTCAACTTTGATAATGGAGTGGACCTTCACAAACAAAATGTCTATAAATGTAAAAACCTGTTCTAGGATTAATTATAGAACAGAGCATTAAGGGCTATAACAGGAATTTGGCATTATGTACAAGACATCCACTTTTAAATGCTCCAGTATTTATTGTGGATTGATCAAAAAGTTGTATGCATCCTAAGATGACTAGTGAGTTCCACATAAAGGAATCGGCAGAGTTGTTAAAAGAGTACCTGAAAAGCATACTTGAGTTAAAGTATAGATACCTTACTGCAAAACTTAGTACATTACAAGTTAGCCCTTTAGCCCTGTGTTTTCTGTGATGTAGCTCTATGTTGTTTTATGTAGCATCAGGGTTCAGGAGGAACGTTGTTTCATTTTACTGTGTACTGTGTCAGCTGTATATGGTTGAAATGACAATAAAAGCTTCTAGGCTTGACCTGACTTGACTTGAGTTACCAATTCCAATATGACTCACAGTGTAATATGTATCTCACAGTACTTAAGTTTTTCACACACATTGAACCTAGGCTCAAAGATATACTAGTCCTCAACATAAAGACATGTTAGTGAAAACCAAAACTGTTGAAACTACAAATCAAATCATACACCACAACACAACGTTAAGATAGGATAAGATATACCTTTATTTGTCCCACAGTGGGGAAATTTCTCTGTTACAGCAGCAAAGAAAAAGAAATGCAAATATATAAAAAAATTGAGACATAATATAATATACAGTATATACACAACACAACGTATAGACCACTAGTAATTAGTTACGCTAACAGACATATTGCACACAGGTAATGTTGCACGTTTTTTTTAAATGTATCTTATTGCACGTGTTTTTTAAAATACTTTGTTATTGTTATTATTGCACAGTATTAAAAGTGTGTATTAACCCGGATCACCACAATCGCCTCGTCAACATGCCAGAATGAAACAAAGAACAAACAAGTCAGGGAAAAAAATAAGACCAAGTAGTAAAGTAATCTGCAATTAGTAGAAAAGTAGAAGAATTAATAGTATTCAAAGGACAATGGACAAAAGTTAAACCAAATATTCAGAGGTGACTGTGATTTGATGTTCTCAGTCTCAGAAAGGGGCAACATTTTTATTCAAATTGAACAAAAGCTGGTTCTTAATGTTTTTAGAATTATTCTAGCCTTTTTAAACTGAGAATGAGGCTAGCAGTACTAAAATAAATTCACTCACAAGTATCAGATGTGGGTAAGGTAGTGTTGAGCTTTAACAACATCTTCAACAGAAATGCAAAATATAATGGGCAATGCTTATTTTTAATTAAAATATAGTGTAGTCAAAAGTACATATATTGAACCATAGTTGTAGCTGTTGTAGTAGAGAGTAAATGTTGCTTTCGTGTATCTTCGATATTTAGTAAAACTAGAAAGTGGCCAAAAATGACTTAAGTACAGTAACAATGTACATTTACTCATATTTTACACCACTGAAAAAGACAAGACTCTGAAATGCCACATTCTTGGCCTCTTCTATTGGGCATGCTGGGTGGATGTGAGAAAGGGTAAATGCCTTGCCATTTTTTGGATCCAGGATCCAAAACTTATGAGTGAAAGAAGCCCATCTTTATTGGGACCCTTCACAAAAATTTGCTAAATGTAATATACACACATACACCATCCCAAACTACTCGTGTCTCTGTGGTTATGTGCCCATTGTAGATTCAGATTCCAGTTCTTTGCTAATCAGAGTGGAATGTGATCTTCTGCTGTTGTAGCCCATCTCCCTCAAGGTTCAAAGACTTCCCAGTGAATGAATAGAAGTCTGGCTGTTTTAAAGGGACTATCTAATTGGAAACAGGTGTCTTGCATTAGTAATCAGTGACTGTGATCTGGGAAATGAATCATGTGGCTGGTCATGTGGCACACTTCGTAGTCTGTTTGGTTCTTGGGAAATGAAGTGCAATGCAGATGTTTTTAGGACTGGAATTCTGAGAACCAGGCCTTGTTGGGTGGTGACATAACAAAACCCCCCAAGCTTCCAACCACCCAAAAACCCCTACCCCCCCATGCATTTCTAGATGTAAGTCAACATTGAATTGTACCAGTGGACTGAAAAGTTTTATAGACTCTTGGATGACAAGTAAATAATGAGTTAAAGTGTTTAAAAGAATGAGGAGGTGAATACATTATCATTGGGATATTTTGATGTAGGTTTTTGGTTTCCCTGTGCGTCCCGCATAGTGTCACCAAAAGACAAGACTCTGGAATGATGTGTTATTGGCCTCTTCTCTGAACATGCTGTGTGGATGAGAAAAAGGGCATATTCCTTGTTGTTTTTTTGGATCTAGGATGATAGAGAGATTATAAATTAAAACCATAAGAAGAAGAGGCCCATCTTTCTTGTTTGGGGGGAGGGGGGTGTAAATTGTTTGGCAGTTTAAAGATACGCCATGTTCTTGTGGTCTGTGCAGTTGACAAACAGATGTTCGGTTCATTCCAGCCATTGACACCGCTTCTCTAAAACTTCACCGCCTGTTTCCAATGTCATAGTTATGGTCTATTGGGAAACATTTTCTGGGAAATGAAGGCTGTTGGGTGAAGGTTGGTGACATGCCTTCTTATCTCTGAGTCTGTTTGGTTCTAGTTTTTAAACCATCAAGCAGCTTGGTGCTGGGATATAAGGATTTATCTATGATGAACGCATCCTTGGGCTTGTCGAAAGCTTGATCTTATTTTATGTGAATTTGCATAGACATTCGGGGTGTGGAAGGGTGTTGGAATGGGGCTAAATCTTTTTTGGAAAGATTTTTGGTGGTCTTTTCATATTTACTAGCCATTTGCTGACATTATTGCGTTTGGAATGGTCCAAAATCATCCACACCAAGTACATAATCCAGGAGCATGATTTAGGAGATTTTATTTTTACAAACATAATTTACATTTACAGCATTTAGCAGACGGCCTTATCCAGAGCAACGTACAAAAGTGCTTTGAAGTCTCTATCAATGAATAAATCAATACTGGTTCACTAGGTGGCAAACTTAGGAGACCTTAATCCTAAAACTCTGAAATTACAGCATACTTATTTTACACAAAGTTGTAAAGCAAACAGGGAAATGAGACAGCTGCCTCTCTAACAGTCTAGCCAGCACTCATTTGGTTCACTTGACTGTGCATGAATTGAGAATAGGCCAGAATGTTATCAGTGTAAGTTATGAAGAATCTTTCTAGCGTGTCACGAAAAAACATTATTAATGAATGACTGGGGGCATTATCAAGTCCATATGGTACCATCCAGAACTAATTTTAAAATAAGCTATTGTCTCATGATGGACTTTGATCACATTAGGCACATCTGAGATTGAGCTTCTCCAACATACAAGCATTTCATAGCTGTTAAAGATTGAAATTGGATATCGATATTTGATTGTTAACTATTTTAAACCTCGATATACAATACATCTTTATTGCACAAAGAATAAACCAGCTAAAACAAGAGAGCAAGATGGAAAGATTATATGGAAGGAATGTTACCCTTGTTTGAGGGCATCAGAACTGTACTATACACAACCTTTTTGGCAACCACTCTGAGATATACTCCCGATTGGGGCATAGTAGAACCTAAAAAAAGCTTAAGGCACAGTAATTTAGGCTGGGATACCATTGGCTTTGATTAAGGAATACTTCCTTAAAACATTCCTTACATACCCATATCTGAAGGTAACATCTACAAATATTTTAATCATCACATACCTCTTGAATGCATAACATTTCACACCCTGGATCAGATTTTGGTTAAAACACCTGCAAGTGCAGCTGCAAGTTTTCTTCATGTGACTCCCAGATTTACACATTTGAATCTGACATTTTTTCCCATTGTTCCTGGCAGAATTACTTTTTAGATAAACAGATTAGATAAAGACGATTATTTTACAGCAATTTTTAAGTCTTGCTATGATTTTACCTTGATTTGGGATTTGACTTGGCCATTTTATCACATTCAGGTAAATCATATTGAACCATTTTAGTACAGCTTTGGCAGTACACATTGGATTATTGTTCTGTTAAAAGGTGTACTTTTAGAAATCTCCAGTCATGTGCAAGCTGAAACCAGTTGTCTTCTAGGAACCCTGACCAATTTCTCAATCCAGTCTAAAAAAAAAAAAAAAAAAAAAAGCATCTTCACAGCTAATGAGCATTGAGCACAATTTGTTATGCCAAATGAAGTGTACATTAACAAGGCCAAAAAGAAAAAAAAGCTCATTTTCATCGGTCCAAAGGACATTTAAACATGAGATTTCATATAAATTTTTTTTTTTCTATATTGGTTTTCTTCTTGCCACAGTTGCATAGTTGTGAGGTGTCTGAGTTATGGATGTCTTGGGAACAGTTTTTCCACTGTCGCTGACTTTTAGTGGACAGCTTCTTCTAGGCAGCATTGTATCTGGAATTGTTTTGATAGCTCACTGGTCTTCAAAATGCTGTTTATTCAGATATGTTCCCTTCTTCCCTAAGAAATTCAGGATTGGTTGCATTTATATTAAAATCTCATGACACTTTAATGTTATATACCGTAATTTCCGGACTATTAAGCGACTATATATAAGCCGCACACTGAATTTGACAAAGATTTTTATTTTGAACATAAATAAGCCGCACCTGTCTATAAGCCGCAGTCTACACTGAAACTAATAAGTTTACACAGGCTTTAATGAAAGACAGTGTTTGTTACATGGTGTAACGGGTGAAATATGTTGTGGCTCTTTCAAGAGCAGAGCGGTATTTTGGGAATAGCCTGCCACTGCATTCTTCCGCTATTACTGCATGTGTGCAAGACCGAGGAATATGTCCTTATTATTTTCTGATGCTCATTTCTAAGTTTCTTTGACTAACCCGTAACACTGTTGCCAAGAAAAATAAAAAAGCACGAGTTTTGGAAACCTGTCTGTGCTTATATGATTTCTGTTGCAACTGGAGTTAGCGAGCTCTCCCTTCACCCTGACTCAACGCGTTACAACGGCTTGTATCTAAACAGAAGCCGACCAAAGTCATTGTTCACTATCTTCCTTCTTCCTTTCACAACTATTTCTCTCGGCAGTTTATCTTTTGGCATCGTCTTGCGTTTAAAAAAAAACGTTTTTTTCTCCCGAAGCCGTGCAGCTCAGAACACAGGTGAGGTGCGTTTTTTCGTTTCCGTTCGGAAATTTATATGGTCTAATGTTATGGGGTTCAGTTTTTTGGCTTGAAGTTTGTTTAACCGGGAAAAACCCAGGAAAAATTCATAAATAAGCCACTTCGTTGTTTAAGCCGCGGGGTTTAAAACATGGGAAAAAAGTAGCGGCTTATAGTCCGAAAAATGTGGAATATTATTATTACAATTAATTAAATGATTATTATTTATTATAATATTATGGGCTATTTAGATAAGACATATGCCATTAAATTAAGTCATAAGTCAAATCAGTTTAAGCCAATAAATAATGAAATAAGCCCACTTAAAAAAAGTCAGTAGTTCAGGCAGTGAGGATCCACAATCGAATATTAAAAACATTTTGAAGGCAAATGTGAACATATCCTCAAAACCACACACACATTTTCAATATATTCTGTGTTTCGGTGGTCTAAAGTAGGGTTTGGTGTTTGTATAAGGCCCAGTTCAAACAGCCAGAGATGTATGCTAATAGGTGTGTGAATGAGTTTGTGAGTGATTGTTGAAGAAAGAAAGAAAGAAAGAAAGAAAGAGAGAGAGAGAGAAAGAGAGAGATTGAAATAGGAGAAAGAATCAATGTCCTGTAAGCAGGCCACTCCTTCGATAAATGCACACTTTGGTCAATGCTCTCATGTACCAACTCAGTAAACTCCACATGGCAAACTACATGTTCATGTATATAAAGAATATATGAATGCAAAGGGTGGGAAAAAGTTACCAAAAATCAATATTTACTCTTTTCTTTTTGCTGTCGCATGTGGCTTCTAACTTCTACCTTGAGTTGCTCAGTAACAGTCAACTTTACAATAATTATACTTTTCTACTCAAAGAAAAGAAGAAAAACTATTTAGATTTCTTCTAACAAAAAAATCTTAAAAGGATATTTTTTCCATCAAAAGAATTGACACACTTAAAGAATGTTTAAAACAGATGCAAAGCCGAGTCATTGCTGAAAAACAGATTGAAGGCTAATGGCTAAAAAGATTAAGGCAGGAATGCTCAGTTTAGTTGATTTCTTGGGTTGGTTGAGTTTCTGAATGACCTATTAGACAGCACCATGTCTGAATTTCTTCACTGCAATGAAAGGCGAATGTTAGTTGCTAAATACAAAGAAACAGTAAACCCATTGTGAAATATTTTGGTGACTCCAAATCTTTGGTGGTGGCAAATTTTGGTGGTGTATATTCATAAATATACTTGAAATCACTGTGGATGGTTCCACTTAGGAACCAGGAAGATGGATTTGGACTGTACTTAATATATCCTGTTTGCTACAATAGCTTAGGACTACAATCACTACAAACAGCTTTGCCCTCAAGTGCACTCAAGTGTCCACCAGTGAATAGTTCATAAAAGTTAACAACTTGGATGGACATTCAGTATCACCCAAATGAGGATGGGTTCCTTTTGGAGTCTCATGGTTTCTTCCTCATACCATCTCAGGGAGTTTTTTCCTCATCACTTTCACCACTGGTTTGCTCATTAGGGATAAACATATAGAGACTAATTGATGAATTTATCATTTCTAATCTTCATTTATTTATTTTTATTAAAGCTAATTGTCACAATGATTATTGTTAAAGCACAATACAAAAAAATATTTACATTCATTGTGGTTGGTGGTACAAGGACCTCTGTAAAAAAAAAAATATAATAAATAAATACAAAAAAGGATGTCATGGATTTAATATTTGACCAGAAATGGAATAACATGGGTTAAAAAGAGATAGAGATTATTAGAAAAATTGTTGAAAGAATACAAATTCAATCTTTTACATTTCATTGGCCATGGATTTGAATTCTACATTCACATGTGCAAATGTGGGAATATAAGTATGCTCTGAATGGAGGGGTCACCCAGGATGCATTTCACACATAGGCCTTCAGTGGTGTTCTACCTGAATCAATCCACCTCTTAATACTATCATTATGATGCCACAGCTAGAACCCTAGAAACCATCAAAATTATACAGAAATGCGACAAGACAAGACAAGCCAAGACAAGACAAGATTTAACTTTATTTTTCCCACAATGGGAAAATTTCTCTGTTACAGTAGCAAAAAAAAAGAAATGTGCAAATATATAAAAAAGTAGAAACATAATACAGTAAACACAGCACAATATATAATACAAAAGAAGAAAAAGAGACCACATAGGTCTCTTGCACATAGGTAATATTGCACAGTTTTAAATGATTGGTATTGCACATTTATTGCATACATTTTTTTTATTATTATTATTGCAGTTAAACAATAATAACAGTGTGAAATTTGGTGACTGACAGACTGTTACACTTAGGATGTAACAGTCTGTCACTGAAGGAGCTGCTCAAAGATGTTTTATACAAGGGGTGAGAGACGTTCTCCAGCAATGATGATAGTTTAGCTACCATCCTCCTTTCTCCCACCTCCTGTACAGTGTCCAGGGGAATCCCCAAGACTGAGTTGGCCTTCCTGATCACCTTGTCCAGTCTCCTCCTGTCTGCAGTAGAGATGCTGTCGCACCAGCAGACCACACCATAGAATATGGCTGAGGCCACCACAGAGTCAACAAAGGTCTTCAGTAGTGCTCCCTGCACTCCAAAAGACCTGAGTCTCCTCAGCAGAAAGAGTCTGCTCTGTCCTTTCTTATAAATTGCCTCAGTGTTATCTGTCCAGTCCAGTTTGCTGTTCAGATAAACCTTTTTGTAAATTGTTTCTGTTTCTGTAAATGGTTTTCCAGTGGGTACGAAATTAGAGAAAATTGTTTGTTTCTGTGCAAATTCTACAGGAAAGAAAACCCAAAAGTATAAATGGTTCTCGGAAAAGCTTAACAACTGTTTCGAACTGTTTTGGCTATAAAATCAGTTTGCAAGCTCCGCCGATTGCACTCTCTGACCATCTAATCAAAGGACATAAAACTGCTGTTGTTATTGGACGCCCGCTAGATGGCCTTGTAGTGGCCAGGTCAAAATCTGATTGCTTAAAGCAACAGACTTCAAGCAGCATGAATTGTATGCTACAAGCACCCTCAATGTTAATTTGTAAAGGCCTCACAGTAGATTTTGACCGTGGCAACACGTGATGTGATAGCTAAAATCCAGTTGGATAGAAACTCCAATGTAAACAGACACTCCTTGTAGCATACCTATAAGAAACATTATGAGGAATGAAGATAGAATAATACATATTTATGGACAAAATATACCAGATCTTAAAGGTATACCCAGGAAAGCCATGACATGCTGTAATTTTGAGCGAAAGATTCTCGTCATCAAGAAGGTGTGTGAAAAAGCTTATATTCAAATCCATTTTTCAACTCTTCATTTGGAACCATTTAGTTTCAATGCACTATATTAATTGTACTGGACTTCATTTTCAGTAACTGCTTCATCATGCTCTTGGTTCTAGTGGATACATAGTGGATAGTATTTAATCACTGGGCATCACACACACAAACACACAACTGCACACAAATCCACACCTGAGGTCCATTTAGAATGAACAAGTCTGAACCTACAAGTCTGCTTTGTGAGGTGACTGAAAACCGAGTACAAACAAGGTCAGTGGTGGGGAATGCATTGACCTCATTGTCTAGAGATTGTAAATCCAAATCCCACAATGACTTAGCTACATGTGATTGCCCAGGAAGCACAGTTGCAGTCTGGGACGGTGGGATGGGAGACACTCGCCTTCCTGTTAATCGTGTTGACACTAAGCAATAGGTGGCTATTAATATGGGCTCATGTTCAAAGAAGAGGGCAGGTTTGTCATGTAGGTTGATTGCTTATATTAATATAATGTCTTTCTTTCTCAATTCTCTAATAATATGTGTGTATGTTTAGCAACAGCTGGTTTTTATGAAGTGAGTCAGCTAAAAGGACAGGTCTCTAGTTTACTGGCATGAAACTCAATCCAGCCATTGAGCTCTTATCTCCAATACCCTAGCATTCTCACGGTCCATGGCCTCTGGTTGCGAATCCCACAGAGTACTGGGGTCTTTTGTAAACAGCAGTTTTGCAGCACTGTCACCATGTCACAGGAAAATGAAATCCCTTTACTCAGAGATAAAGAGGTACAGTAGAGTTTAACTTTGAAGCTGCAGAACTGCTCTAATCAATCTTAGTGGTTTCTGGCAAAGCATCACAAGCGCTGTTTGTGAAGGGTAAATCGATGCAGACATCCTGAGCCATGTCCTGGGGGTTGCTTGTGAAGTTAAAAGCACATACAGTATCTCATAAAATGAGTACACCCCTCACATTTCAGCAACCATTTTAGTATACAATACTAAAGAAATAAAACTTGAATATATTGTAGATTAATCAGTATTTTAGATTAAGTGCTGGAAGTGCTGGATAACAATGGTGTTCACACAAAATATTGACACTTTGGACACAGTTTTGACATGTTCACTTAGGGTGTACTCAATTTTGTTGCCAGTTATTTTGACATAATGGTTGTATGTTGAGTGTTTTTCAAACGGACAGTAAATCTGTACTGCTATACAAGCTGCACATTAACTTCTCTAAAATATATCATTTCTATAGTATTGTCCCTTGAGAAGATATACTAAAATGGTTGCTGAAGTGTAAAGGGTGCACCTATTTTTGTCAGATAACGTACATGATGAAGTAACTCTGTGCTCAAAGATAAGTGAGTCATATTTTAAATGGCAAATACAAATGTACATTTGTTTCCATGTGGGTTTTATGTGAGTACACATATAGAGTCTTTTTCGGGGTCTTTTAAAAGCTACGCTCATGATGCCCAGATGTCACTGGGTTTCAGCTGAAAAGACCAGATGCACCATTTACATCTGGTTCAGCCAGATGAGGAGGAAGAGCAGATGCTAATACAGCTGTCTGAAAGCCAGAGTATTGCATGGCAATAAATAACAGGACAAAATTCACTGTAAAAAAAAAATCACATGTACAGTGTTAGCTTTAATCACCTATTTTACAATAAGGGGAAAATAAACACACAAAAAATGAGAGGCATGCTGGAGCATATTTCAAAGACTGATATGACACCAATTTACTTTTCATGAAATGTCTTCTGTAAAGATTTGAGGTTTCCTAAATCATGTTTTAGGAACTTTGGAAATCCGTACGTGCTTTTTGAACGTCCCATTCCACATTTAGTCCCTATTTCCTGTTATAATAACCTCCACTCTTCTGAGCAGATGGTCCACCAGATTTAAGAGTGTGCTTGTGGAGATTTGTGCTCATTTAGCCACAAGGGTGTTAGTAACGTCAGGCACCGAGGTAGGTGATTCAAGGAAGCCTGGCATCATCTCACAGTTTTTTACATCCCCTAGTTCAAGTGAAGGGAAAGTTCCTTGATACTGAAAGCAAAGACTTTCAATACAATTGTGTGCCTCCAGTTTTGTGGTAACAGTTTGGAGAAAAACCACATGTGGCTAGAGGAGTCATGTGTGCCAAAACATTTGTTCAAATAGTGCATGTAACCATTGGTATGAAAATGTTTATTTTTATGAATTGGGCAATTCTTATTGATCATCAGTCATATTGTTCGGATCAATTGTATTATTATTTTTATTATTATTTAATCATACATTTATCCTTTACCATTATTCAGTAATTACTATAAATGCATGTGTTCCTACAATGAAACGAACTGATAAGGTATCAATCACATTCATGCTGTTCCAACAAAGCTGCAACAAGCAAACATGTTTGTCATGAACGTCTTAATAGGTTGTAATGTTTCCTTTTAACTTTAATTGAAGGACCTGGAGCTGTTTCATCATGGCCATGCATGCTAATAAATAGAGATATCTAAAGACAAACACCTTTGGCATGAACTTTTAGAGAGTTTAAATGGTGAATGTATCTGGCGATGTCACTGCAATTCTAACCACGATTTGTTTGTCTGAGTCAAATTTAATTCCCAGTTTAAATTATGGAAAACGTAAAGGTTCCTGTAATCCGAGGCTAAAATCTGTAGTCTTCGATAGCTGGTTTGAGATGTTTACCAACAGTCGATTAATGGCCTTTGCGAACATTTTTTCCTCAGATGAAATTGTAGCAGTTTCAGAAGTTTTTAGACATTTTCCTGCAGGACTTCTCCTACGACGACAATCAAACCAAGAACCAATAGGTGCCAAACCTGATGACGCAATTAGCGTGACAACTTCAAACCACCTCAGGGAAAATGCGAAGTCAGGTGGAAGAGAAACGTATTGAATTATATATTACATATTGTTTTTGTTTGCTGCCAGCTACCATTAGCGAGAGAACGTGGGTCTGAACGTGGTGGCATAAAACTTCGAACGAGTCTTTTTTGTGTGCGTAAGTTTTTGACTTGTCGGACATTATGGCAACTGAGATCTTACACTGTGACACGGGGATAACGATTGAACAATCAGACAAGCAACAATCGCAAAGGACTATTAAAAATGTCACAATGTGAGCCTGGCATTAGGTAGGCAGTGGTCAAGACTTGCTAATAATATTAACATGGTAGAAAGACATGTCTTCTTTAACTCGCCAAATGAGACTAGTTATTTGAAAGGATTTGTAGTAGCTACATGTATTTTACCTTTGTGTATTTGTGTTTGAGTGTGTTTTTGGTAGTACACAGCATACAAGTCAAGTTCAATGACTTAACATAGCCTTTGAGTTGTACAGCTGTCAACGCTTGATCTTTTTTTTTCACATATTAATAGAATTAGCTTTGAAAAGGCGTTCTGTTTGAAGAAAGAAACATTCAAAGACTATCTGCAAACGTATACACAATGATGACGTGATCTGGTATGGTATAAAAGTACACAAAACGAACACATGTCCTCACAATAGTAACCCATAAAAAAAAGTGTCTCGTGTTTGAAGAGTTTAATTAAAGCAAATGAGAAAAATCCCCACCCTTTGTCCACAGGGACAAACAATACCATCTTTTTACAGGAACACTTCAAAAAAACGTGTCTGTTTAATTCCCTTGTGGAAAACTTATACTGACATTTAGTAATACCAACAACCATCTGGTATTAGTGATCTTATTTTAAAGGATTTTTTTTTCCTTTTTTAAGAATTGTAAAGTATGGGATTAAGAACAAAGGTCCTTTCTTTTTCAGCTTATTTACATCACCGGTGTCTCACTCACAGTGATGAGTGACATGCCCCAAATAAATGGAAGACACAGAAGAAGGTATGAGCATCCATATGTCTCGGATTTAATTTGACTTGTGTATTAGAAAGTAAGATACCTGACATCAATCAAGCTTTGAGAATCTTTAATGTTTTTAAAAGTAAATACATGTAAATAGTTAAATTATTACAATTACGACATCATGTTCATACAAGTATTGCAGAACTACAGTAGGTTATAGTAAAATGCAGCTAGATGGCAAACTAGTGGACTTGATGAAGTAATGGTATGATGTTTTCAAGTTAGAGAAATACGGAAAAGAGAGAGAGAGAGAGAGAGAGAGAGAGAGAGAGAGAGAGAGAGCTTCTTTAATACAGGTTGCTGTGGTTTGCACTCAGTCACGCACAGCGGATTGTCATTATAAAGCCAAAATGAATGGAAAACATTTACAAAGTCATCTCACCCTCTTACTATAGGCACATATGAGTAAACCTTTCTCAGCACTCACAATATGGAGTGGCTGCATGGTCATGGGTAATGTTAATTATTAATAAGCGGGTCAAAAGTATTTATCAGCGCTCATAAGATCAATTGTATTGTTATTATTATTATTATTATCATCATTATTATTCCATTATTCAATAAAAACTATGAACTTACACTATATAAGCAAAATCGAATACCTGACCCATTAAAAATATGTCAGCTTATGTTGCATTATTATAATTTTCTGTTATAATAACCTCCACTCTTCTGGGAAGATGTTCCACTAGATTTTGGGGTGTAATCGTGGAGATTTGTTCTCATTCAGCTAGGGATTTAGTAAAATCAGTTACCACAGTTACCTGTTCAGTGTTCAGTAGGGTCACTGATCAGAAATCAGAGCTCTATAGCTCTATATCACCTACCCTTAAATTACCTAAACTAACTTTTTAACCTGATTCAACCATCTCCAATACAACTACTTAGATTTTCATTTGGGGATTCACCCCTAACTTCAACTAGCTTAACTAGCTTTTACTGATTCAAGTAGCATAAACATTTTTATAAAAGTATTATTAATTAAAATATCTTCACCATAGTTAACTAAATTAGCCTTGATTTAATCTTATCTTGCTCAAAAAAAAACATATATTTGATTCAATCACCTACATCACAACTATCCAAGCCAGCAAACCACCTACTCTACAACTACCTAAACTAGCGTTTATGGATTCAGACACCTACCTTACACCTACCTAAACTGGCTTTTATTGATTTAACTACCTACACTAGATTCTATAGAATCAGTCATCTCCACTACATAAACTAGCTTTTATGGATTTAGCCATTTACTTTACAACTACCTAAACTAGCTTCTATCGATTCAACCATCTCCCCAAAACTTCAAAAATATCTGAACTAGCTTTTATGGATTTAATCACCCACCCTACAACTACCAAGACTATCTTAAATTAATCCAACCATCTATACCACAACTGCCTAATATAGCTTTTATAGATTCAACCATCTACCCTACAGCTATCTAAACAAGCTTTAATGGATCCAACCATCTACCCTACAGCTACGTAAACAAGCTTTAATGGATTCAACCATCTACCCTACCGCAATCTAAACAAGCTTTCTTGGATTCAGACACCTACCCTACAGCTACCTAATCCAGTCTTTATGGAGTCAACAACCTACCCTACAACTACCTAATCCATCTTTTATGGATTTAGACACCTACCCTACATCTACCTAAACAAGCTTTCTTGGATTCAGACACCTACCCTACATCTACCTAAACCAGCTTTTATGGATTTACACACTACCCTACAACTACCTAAACTAGCGTTCTTGGATTCAGACACCTACCCTACAACTACCTAGAGTTCTTTGATTCAGACACATACCCTACAACTACCTAAACTAGCGTTCTTGGATTCAGACACCTACCCTACAACTACCTAAACTAGCGTTCTTGGATTAAGACACATACCCTACAACTACCTAAACTAGCGTTCTTGAATTCAGACACCTACCCTACAACTACCTAAACTAGCGTTCTTTGATTCAGACACATAACCTAAAACTACCTAAACTAGAGTTCTTTGATTCAGACACATACCCTACAACTACCTAAACTAGCGTTCTTGGATTCAGACACATACCCCACAACTACCTAAACTAGCGTTCTTTGATTCAGACACCTAAACCAGCTTTTATGGATTAGGACACCTACCCTACAACCACCTAAACAATCTTAAATGGATTTAAAAATTTACCTTACAACTACCTAAACTAGCATTTATAGATTTAACCACCTCCATTGCAAGTAGATAACCTAGCTTTTATAGATAAAACCTAAACTAGCGTTTTTGGATTCAGACACCTACCCAACATCTACCTAAACCAGCTTTTATGGATTCACACACCTACCCTAAATCTACCTAAACAAGCTTTCTTGGATTAAGACACATACCCTACATCTACATAAACTAGCGTTCTTGGATTTGAATTTAGAAATTTACCTTACAACTACCTAAACTAGCATTTATAGATTCAACCACATCCACTGCAAGTAGATAACCTAGCTTTTATGGATTTAACCACCTTCCCCAACAACTACCTAAACAAGCTTTAATGGCTTCAGCCACCTGCCCCGCAAATACCTAAACCAGCTTTTAGACACCAGTTGCCTTTTACTGACCCCCTCAAAAGCATTTGTGGTTTAAATCGTGTGTGAAATTCCTTTTACACCCTCATGTGCAGCCTGATAAAGTTCGTCCCGCGCTCCCAGCAGCGGCGCACATACTCGGTGTAGGCGTGGCTTCAGACACCTGCCTTCGCCTACCTGCCTCCAGGCAGAAAGAACTTTGAGATGTCGTCAGGACACAGAGAGCAGCTCTCGATGCGCTTTGGAACCTGATAGCCTCCACCTTCCCACATTCCGCCGGGAGGGAGAGGAGGAGAGAAAGTGTCGAAGAGGGAACTTGAGAAGCAGGTTCACCTGACGAGGAGAGTAGAAGAAACTCAAATCTGTTCTGCTTTCTTTTTTTTTTTCTCTCTCTCTCTTTTTTGTTAAACAAAAGAGCACGACGGAGGGAACGCCAGGAACGACACGGGTTCACTTCTCAAAAGTGTGTGTGTGTGTGTATAAATATGAGTGCGCGCCTGAGCGTGCTCGTGAGTGTGTGCGTATGTTTTACTCCAAACAAAAGACTCGCATAGCATCTACTGGCTTCATTTTAACTTTCACTATGGGTGTCGGATTCCCGAAGCCTTTTAAAGGAACTCGGAGCACCTTGCCCGCCAGACGGATACAGTTGCTTCACCTGTGACTGTACGCCGAAGCGAAGTGCCAATGTGAGAGAAGCTTGTTGGAGTTAATGGCCCGGGCACAGCGCTTTTTAACACCATGCCCAGATCCCTAACCCAGTGGATGATAAAAGTGCTGCTCTGTTTCACCATCATTTACTTGCGCCTCGGGTGAGTTACGCCTTTATACAGTGATCTGACGTGGGTCAAATGGGGGGGTCTCATGAGTAGAGTGTTTATCAGGTAATGGGCATAGGCATTGTCTATATAACATCTGTTGGCAACTTTGTTGGCATCTTGGCTAGAATAAAGGTCAGTTTAACAACATGGCACTTCGCGCTTCTCCATTAAAGCACCTGTAACCGGTATTAGTACATTTCTGAACTGCTTTGCATAGCTGTCCAGAGCATGTAGGCCAAAACACCATGCATGTTACGTGAATGATCTGTACATGCTCTCTCTCTCTCTCTCTCTCTCTCTCTCTCTCACACACACACACATACACACACACTTTTCATAACCCTCATTAATAACAGCTCGAGCTGTATTTCCACATTCCTTCGCTCACACTGTGCATGTTGCAATCGCCTCACCTGTAGTCTAGAGTGTATTATAAATGAAAAAAAAAATGGATGCAACTTACATAATATTATTGCTAAAAAAACTACACAGCTTTCTTTTCTTTTTTTCTAAATGATGTATTACCTTTTTTTTTTTTGCTGTAATTACATCTTAATTAAAATACTCTGCTCAAACCTTATGCACAAGTTTTGGTCACCTTTTCTTCTATTTGGATGTGTATCATTATTATTTTTATATTTTTATAGTTTTTTTTTATGTGAACATGTTGTTCGGTGCATGCACTTATTTCGAATGCAAAAATTGCACGCACACAAATAAACATACGTGTTGGGATGCATACAATAGGATTGTTTTTTTTTTTTTTTTGCATGCCGTATAAAGAAAAGAGGATATTAAGTAACAGACCGCTTTTCAGATAACATTCAGATCCAGGCCGTTCTGGAATTACCTGCAGAAACATAAGCAAGTGAGACAGTCAAAGTCGACAAAAGAGCTACGGCGAGCTCTCCGAGATGTTTGGAATAACTTAGGGGCTGATTTCCTTATAAAACGACACCACAGAGAACCAGTGCCATGTTTTTTTTTTAAAGGTGTTAAAGGTTTAAAAGGGATATTAGTTTTCAGTTATCACCGCTAACATTTTTCCTTGAAAAACACACTATACACAGAATTTCACAAAAGTAAGTACACCCCTTCGCATACCTTCTCAAGGGACAATACTATATAAATTAAATGTGGATATATTTAAAAGTAGTCAGCTTGTATAGCAGATTTACTGTCCTCTAAAAATAACTCAACATACATCCATTATTGTTTAAATAACTGCTAACAAAAGTGAGTACACCCTAAGTGATAACAGCTGTACGTTATGAAAACGTGCAAAGCCACATGTCTTATTCGTCATGGTCATGTTTTTGTCTGCTTGACAGAAACATACACATTTGTGTATCTTGTATTAGAACAGTTCAAATGTGGTGCTTTGGGTACAATTCTCTCATACTGACCACTGGATGTTCAACATGGCACCTCATAGCAAAGAACTTTATGAGGATTTGGGAATTAGAATTGTTGCTCTCCAAAAAGACGCCGAGGCTCTAAGAAGCTCGGTAACACCCTGAAACTGAGTTACAGTACAGTGGCCAGGGCCATACAAAGGTTTTCCAATTAAAACAGGTCTTGTGAGGGTCCATCAAAGAAGTTGAGAACTTGTGCTGTGCGTCAGGTGCGGAAGCTGGCTTCAAAAAACATATGCATAAGCGCTGCCAGAATTGTTTTAGAGGTTGCAGAAGCAGAAGGTCTGCTTGTCAGTGCTCAGACCACACGTTGTAAACTGCAACAAGTCGGTTTGCATGGCGTCGTCCCTGAAGGAAGCCTCTTTTGAAGCTGGATCACAAAAAAGCAAGCAAAAGGTTTACTGAAGACAACCTGTCTAAGAGCATTAATTACTGGAACCATGTCCTGCGGTCTGATGAGACTAAGATAAACTGGTTTGGCTCAAATGGTGTCCAGCTTGTGCGGCAATGCCTTGGTGAGGAGAACCAAGAAAATTGTGTCTTGCCTACAGTCAGCCATGGTGGTGGTAGCATCATGGTCCGGGGCTGCATGAGTGCTGCTGGTACTGGGGAGCTGCTGTTCAATGAGGGAAAAATAGTTTCCGACATGTGACATTCTAAAAGCAGGACATTATGCCCTCTCTTCAGAAACTTGGCCGAAAACACACCGCCAAGATGACAACTGCATTACTGTGGAAGCTGAAAGTTAAGGTGATTGAGTGGCCAAGTATGTCCCCAGACCTTAAACCTATTGAACCCCAGTGGGGCATATTCAAAGCAGAAGGTGGAGAATTGCAATGTGTCTAACATCCAGCTCAGTGAAGGAGTGGATGAAGGTCCCAGCAGCAAACTTTGCTGCTCTGATGAATTTCATGACTAGGAGTATTAAGGGAGTAAGCGAGCCAGTGGCGACTGTGCCAAGCAAAAACTTCCCGAGATGGCATGATGAAGAAACCTCGAGAGGAACGTCAAGAAATTCAATAGGGAACCCATCCTCATGCAACTCAACCCTGAAGTGAATAAAGACATGTATGATACAGAGCAGGCAAGTTGTGTATAAAGATGTGCAGAACAAACCCTATCAGACCCGTTTGCTTCCCCTCGGGCCCTCACCCACCATGACTGTAGCACTCGGCTGAGATACGAGACAGTGGGTGATGACAGATCGGCTTTCAGGTGCTTGTGCAGACAGATCTGAAATCTGTCTCAGGTTTCATAGTGGAGACCCCCTACCCTGTTTCCTTTTGTGTGTGTGTGTTGGATTCAGCAGTAGGGGAATGATCCAGCTTAAGATGAAACCTGATTGTTTGTTAAGCTTGGGGAAATTAACTAAAGATATAGGAGGACGCCTTGAAGCATGGCTAAGCATGGCCAGAAACTCAGAATGAAGCTGATGTCCACGATGTGTTGAAAGTGGAGTCAGGGTTGCCCCTTTTTGTCAGGAGTAAAGTGGGCGGACAGACGCGCATCTACCCAATGGCAGCCCCCGAATACGAGAGAAAGAAAGAGACTCTCTTTTTTTTTTCTTCCTCCCCTTGCCATTCGAAAATCCTTAAAACCATCATCGTTCCAGTTTTGGCACACACATGGTGAGGAGCCTCGCCCGCAGAGACATGACACACTCGCTCTCCGCGCTCGCCGCCGCTGCGCCGCGCAAAAAGCTGTTCCGCGGAGCCGCTCCAAGCCGAGGAGACTCCACTCCTGCCTAACGCTCGACTCCAAAAAGGATACACCGAGAAGATCTCCTTTTATTTATTCTATTTTTTTCTTCTTCTTCTTCTCCTCCTTCCTCCCGAGTCGATCTGCGAAGCGGCACATCGCTCCATGTCACCATGATCGTGTTCTCGTCGCGCACTGCGCTCCTGTCAGTCTACTACCCGCAGATCTTCCTCATCCTCACCAGCGGCAGCTACCTGTAAGTGCGAGCATCCAATAAGGTTCACCCCTAGTGACCTACAAAAGTCAAGTTCTAAACTTACTATGTAGTTTTGTGCATCTCCTCTGATTAGTAAGTTGACTCGTATGTCTAATGCTCATATTTAATACGTTTTAAAAAATATATATAATATTGTCACGGATTTCTGCATGAAACTGCTGTGGAGTCGTGATCCGGAAAAAAAGAACTCATTTGGCCACTGAGTGGCAGAAATGTTCAGAGACATCGAAAGGCCAAGGGCAGCTTGAGTTCCTGCACAGGTGCTGTCTCATGGTTTTCATCTCACCTTTGGGTTCTGCCAGAAGGAAACCTTTTAAATAGTCACCTGAGACAAGAAACAGAGGAGAACAGAGAAAGAGACAGAAAGACTCTCTGTGCCTGACTCTATCTATCTATCTATCTATCTGTCTATCTATCTATCTATCTATCTATCTATCTATCTATCTATCTATCTATCAAGTAACATTGCTACTAACTATTTATCTAGTAAAATATCTATCTATCTATCTATCTATCTATCTATCTATCTATCTATCTATCTATCTATCTATCTATCTATCTATCTATCTATCTAAGTAACATTGCTACTAACTATTTATCCAGTATCATATCTATCTATCTATCTATCTATCTATCTATCTATCTATCTATCTATCTATCTATCTATCTATCTATCTATCTATCTATCTATCTATCTATCTATCAAGTAACATTGCTACTAACTATTTATCTAGTAAAATATCTATCTATCTATCTATCTATCTATCTATCTATCTATCTATCTATCTATCTATCTATCTATCTATCTATCTATCTATCTATCTATCTATCTATCTATCTATCTACGCATATTACAGTATATTCGTCTATGTGTTCAGCTGAAGTAAATTGGACTGCCAGACGGACACCCCCCGAATTCAAAGGTTAATATAAATGCGGTTTTGAGTCCCTGTGGTCAACACTTCAGTACCAGACGATACGCCATTGTTTCTGTTTTTTAAACCTTCTTAATTCAGCATATAGTATTTCTAGTATTTCTAATGTTCTAAGTCACTAGAATGAAAAAGCTCCAGGTTGTGATCAATGAACAGATGTAATAATAAAAATTAAAAAAGATTTGTAAAAAAAAATCAATAAAATCATCAATAAAATAATAATAATAATATTAATAAAAGTGGAATACTTGTACAATAATAATAGGACTAAAAGACATTATTGCAACTATAATAGAAATAATAATAATGATTATTAATAAATATAAAATGATTAATTTTTGAAATAATAATTATAATAAAAATCTAGTGCTTTTTATTACAATTGACACCACCTTCATGCCAGGATATTTTCTGTATTGTTTATGTCCAGGGCCTACCACGGAATCTCTACGTCAGCGCAGTTATGTTTTAACAAAACTATAATCATCAACAGATTTGCAAATTCAGTTTAATGGAACGGAAACTATTTTTTTTTCACTCCCATTGTGCAAAAGTAAACAGTAGGAGCTGAGAGAGGTTGTGAGGTTGAGATCGGAGAGTTTCCCGTAAGCATGTGGTGCCAGCCAGTTCACATGGGTAGCTTTGAGGTTGTTTAAGTCAGTTTTGTTTTAAGTGGACAGTGAACTGCATGATATCTCAAGCCAAGCACAAAGACACCATTTATTTTCTCTTGTTTAAATGGAGAGTGCATTTACTTGTCCGGCCGGATTATTTATTTATCATTTACCAGAAAGTCCTGCTCAGTTTTTCGCGTTTGATTTATTTCGCTATATTTTCCGTCGACCGCAATTCCATCCACCGCAGTTCCATCAACCGATGCGTGGTTTACATGTAATGGTACCCCAATTAAATTAATGTTTTTACATTCTGTTTATAGAGCTAGCAGAAAAAAATTGTCTTTGAGAGCATGTGTGTGAGAGCTTTAGAACAAAAAAAACTCCTCGATATTTCACCGGTTTACTTTTGCCACGAAGCCTGTGAACCTATTAATCCTTTCCGGACTGCTGAGCCTGTAGAAACGTAGTGTCAGGTCATCCACCTTTGCCGGTCGGTGGAAAAGCACTGCAGCTGAATGTAGAGGTGGAGAGCGAGCAGTACACTGTACACCCACACACACGGGTTTCCTGAAAGCTTCGTCACCAGACCGTGACATGATCAACAAACAGTGTCAACTGCATGCAATGGGATGGTGACATCACCACAGACCTGCCAGCCAGTGATTGTGTCTCGTCCCCGCTTTCTTCCTTTTTTTCGTCACAACCTGACCTGAGGTACAACGTTTATATTCAGATTGTTGAACCAAAATCACCACTGAGCAGACGTGCCAGTCAGGGCATTATACTTGCTGGAAAGCTGGCATGTCATTATACGTAGCCTTTTCTGGACACTGAATAAACAATATGATGGTTTGGGAACGGTTTAGTGTAAAGAGTTCCACAATAATGTCGATTTTGTGTCGCGAAATTTTCAAAAAAAGCTTATTTACAAATGAGGTCGAAAAGGCATTCTGGATATACTGTATATATATATATATATATATATATATATATATATATATATATATATATATATATACACTGAGATTTTTTGTAGCTGTAGATTTTTACATTTTTTCTTCACTTTAATGTAAATTTATACCAACTCAAGTAGCACTCAAATAAACAAGTTAGTAAGAAGAAGAAAATATACATTCAGTATGATTTAATCTGTACTGTACACCAACCAGAGGATGATCAGTTTCAGTATTTTGTAAGCTATATTGCAAACCCCTTCCCTCTTTTTTTTTGTCTTATTGGGTTCCCTTAATTTCTGGAATGTTCTTTGACTATAGTGACAATTAAAATCCAGGAGCATTTTAACATAAAATCGTTCAAATTTGCATGATTTCTTTTTGTTGTTGTCTGAAATACAACCTAAAATACTGTCGAAATGTCTCAAATTTTTTTTTTGTTCGAACTTCCTTATTTAAGATTAACTCTGAAATCTTGTGGTAACTCCAGGGAACCTTCTCTTTTGTTAAAAAGGTAATGTTTCTCAAAGATTTCTGACATAATATCATAAAAAAGGGGATGCACCAGTGTGAGAATTTCTCTGCTGAAAAATATTGCAGAATTATGGTTCGGAAATTGACTTATATGTGATCCGGTCCTAAAAAATTAAAAGGAAAACTGTCAAAAAAAGCAAACATTTGGAAGGTAGAGAGATTAGAGGCTAGAATATTGGGTGTTTTAGTTTTAATTTCGAGTTTGAGATTGGCCAAAATATTTTTATTAGTTGCTATTTTTATTAGCTGTTTTTTTTTTCATTTGTGTTATTTTGTGCTGGCGTGTTTTTCTCGCCGGAGTTCATGTTTATTACGGGGCTGTTAGAAGTTAAATAAAACTTGTTTGAGGATGATTGGCTTTGCGAAAAGCTTGAAGCAGAGGTATGGGTCCACCGTCTCCGTGATGCGGTCTTCGTTTAGTTTTCTTGCAAATATTCAGTATGTGTTAGGGTCCTTCTTGCTGCGACACCTTCCTTTTTTTTAAGATTTAGTTGCATTACCTGCTTGCATTTGCAGTCCAAAACACATGGATTTGATTGTCTGCAGAGACGAGAGATGTCTCCCGATCTTGGAGCGAAGGACACGTTTGTTGGTTCCTCATCTCTGTCTTTATTGCACATGTGGTTTTGTATTTAAGAATAATACTTAAGCCTTTGTGGACATGGAAATGCAACTAAAGTAGACTCAAGCCAACCATATCCAATTTCCAATGAACATTCCCTCCCTTCCCAACAAACCCCCACCCCCAACCCCATCCACAACTTTCATGTGTTTTGTAAGGGAATCCATAAGTAGTAAGTGCCCTACCCCCACCCCCACCTCATTTTTTTATTTTTTTGCTGACACACATCTTGCATGCTGCAGCCTGCCCTGCTTGTGGTGGAGTCCTCGGTGGTCGACGTCATACTTCAAAGCTGCCAGTGTGCTTCCATGGGCTTTTCACAGCCCTTGTTTCTGATATGTTTGAAAAACTTATATCTGCATGGGTTTAGATGGTTGTAAACACAAGGGCTTGGTTGTTTAGCTTTTTTTATCACAAGCACAAACTATGCCCAAAATACCCAATGCCTACTTGGGAACGATCGTCAGGAGCGAATCAACACAAGAACAGGGCTGAGTTTACTGATTTCTGAAAACTCAGCAGAATTCTGTCAAAACGATCTCATTTATTGACATCGTATTATAAACCAATCATCCTTATGTGTTATATTAAATGCTGCTGAAATGCTGCCTAATAAATGCTTAATTCATTTTTAGTTGATTTGTATAGCACTTTTAAACAATGGATATGGTTCCGAAGTAGGTTTCAAGAAATAAATTGATTACAAATATACATTTCAGTATTAAATAATAATTCAGTTAATTCATTATTTATTTAAATTTTATTTGTTTAGCGCTTTTTACAATGGAAATTCTATCAAAGCAGCTTTACACAGATAAAGCGGTAATATTTGTCCTTGAGATCCTCTGAGGAAGAACCCTGGGTGACACTGAATTTCCATTCATAACAGTTCCATCGTTGTTGAAAGTTATCATTTGTTCACTGATGGACTCTTGAATGCAGAAACTGTTATGAATATATAAAATTATACATCCCCTATTCACCTTTAAACGTCTAGGAACGTTGCATGAATGTCTCATGAACTTTTCTTTTTCGTCATACCATCTACGTTTTGTAAATACAGTGAGATACCAGATTTGAAGGAATAACAGTTATGGTGATTTGAGGGACATGGATGTGAACCACTTCTAAATTTGAGAAGCAGAAATTACAAATCGTGTCGTCGCCTGCGGCGTGTCCGCCGCTGGTTAGGTCTGGAAACAATTGCAGCCATGTTACCTAACAATTAGTGTACCAACCCAACTTACTTTATCAGGGACTCGTGCCAAACCATTGTGGCCAGACCTCACCCACAAGCAAATAAACACAATCTCATTTTCTGCTCTGACCTTTCCGACATGCATTGTCCAATGTTTGTCTTTTATACCTTCTAAAATATATTGTGATGTCATTTCTTTTCAGGAGATTGTATTGAGAAACTTTTAATAAGGCTCTGTCTATTAATTGTACTAATATTGTTATAAACTATAAAATAGTTTATGATACTGAATTCAATTACGGCAATGTTTTTTTTTTTAAGCCTGTAGGGGAAATGTATTGCGTATTGCATTGTATTGTATTCTCTCGATTTCCTACATTTATCATACATACATACTTCTGTTTATAATTAAGGTCTCTCTGCTTCTCTTCCCCTTCAAGGGCCCTTTCTTCTGTGGTGGCCCTGGGTGCCAACATCATCTGCAATAAAATTCCAGGCCTGGCTCCTCGCCAGAGGGCCATCTGCCAAAGTCGTCCTGACGCCATCATTGTGATAGGCGAGGGAGCTCAGCTGGGCATCAATGAGTGTCAGTACCAGTTCCGCTACGGCCGTTGGAATTGTTCGGCGCTGGGAGAGCGTACTGTCTTTGGCCAGGAACTCCGAGTAGGTCAGTTCTGTGCTAAAGGCTATTTTTGGTTCACTCTGAGAAAGAAAAAGGTCAGTTGAAGATCTCATTCGATGTAATTAAGAAGAAATCTCTGGTGATTATTTCACCTACATATTGTTTTTTTTTTTGTTGTTATGACTGATAACGTTGGTTTTTAATTAAAATAACTAATCAAAATTTAACGTTTTGCTGCACCAAATTTGTAAAAATTAAAAATATATATATATATATATATACAAATATATATATATTTGTATTTTTTTGGTGAGATTTTGACGTGCTTAAGTTCACTAAAGCGTTAGTTGTATGAGAAAGAATATGAAAATGTCTTAAGTGGCAGTTTTTACTGCAATACTGGTTCATATAAGTCACATACATTTAAGGACATCACAGTCTAAAGAATTTTCTTTTAAGAACATTTGTCAAATTAAAGTAGGGCTGCAACTAACGATTATTTTGAAAATCAATTAATACGGCGATTCTTTTTATTTTCTCGATTCTTCAGATAAAATAATAACAATAATAATAATAAAAAAAAAGCTGTTTTGCTTATTATAACTAGAGAGAACGCTAATTCAGGGTATTTATGTATAAAAGTGTACATAGAAAATGCAAAAGCCACATTTTTGCTGAGGAGTGTATAGTGGATTTCTCCATGAACAAATTGCCTCATGCTGGGTTTTTTCTTTTTGTAAAAAAAAAAAAAAAAAAAAAAGCATTTGAGCATGCGAGGTATAAATTGTGTAAATTAACATTTTATTGTTTTTAATGATAAATGCAGATGGCAAGTTGACAACCGTGCTTTAAAAAATACACAGACATTTTGTTTAGTTGTGAAAATATAAGCATTTAAAATATAATGAATTGAATTTTGTATAACCATTAAATGATATACGCGTAAATTAAATATACAAACATCGAAAACAAGCGTTTGAACGTAGTAAAGCCGCAGTACATCACGTTTGAAAACGGATAAGTTACTAGCAGACAAACGCTATTAAAGAGAACAGAACGGAGAAATGCAGCACGCTAACGAAGTTAGCAAACAAACAGTTTGCACGATAGCGCTTCATTAAACTACACCATTTTAACACGATGAGGTTTTTGCTCACCGTGTTGATGTTCCGATTTCATCCGTGACTCCAGTGTGTTTTCTTTTCCCGCTGCCGGTTGACCCCGTACTCATTTCGCACGTGGCCGTGTTATCTTGCTGTCACGCTGAGCCGTAACTTGAGCAGCCCAACTAACCGATAACGGCATTCGTTGACAACGAATTTCATTTGTACATTATAATTTTATTTGTTCATTAAATACAAGCAAAGTATTTCAGCTGAATGTTTGTAGAGAGACTAATTATCCAGCAGTGTATAAAGTTCTTATTCACGCTAAGGTGGACACCTGTCCATGAGATTCATACGTGCTTTTTGAACATCCCAACCATAATTCTGAGTGTGTCCCATGGATACTCTGGTCCAAATAGTGCCAGTGACTTAATATATAGGTTTATAAATGGTTGCATTTCTGGTTCTTTTTCTCCACTTTTCTGTCAAAAGGAAGTCAAATATTTTGGATTGACATTTCAGGCAAAGTCCTAGAGAAGTATGGCTTTTTATATATTTCTCTCCATTTCAGAATACTTTAATAAGAAATATTTTGAGAAATGTGATAATAGCTAATATGCAGATGTACTCGAAGTGAAATAAATATAGTACATGATTTGTTATTCATATTGCTTATCTAAAGAAAATTAGAGAATTTGTCTCTTTTTTTAATTTGCTGCATGTAAAACTTTTGAAATGGCTACAAATGACTAGCAGTAGACATAATAACAAACATGGGCCAGAGAATCGCGTGCCAAAAACGACATATAAATACAATTCTGAAATGTAATAATTAATCAGGACAATATTGTTATTTTAAACTATTGTCACTTATAAAAATTGCCTCCAGAGCTGTTTCTCCAGTTGAGGAATATGTTAATTGTGGTTGTAATATAACTGCCAAGCTTATAGCTATAATTCTCATTTCTGCTTTCAGATGTGGTTGTGTTTTTTGTTTCAATGGCAAAATTGTATTTTGTTATGTCCGTTTGCTCTTTGATACAGTCCAAGGTCTAACGTTTATTTATTAGGGCCAGGAGTGCTGTTTTATTTAAGCTTCAAATCTAGCAATTGATTGCACATAAACTTCACATGCAGAACATCAGTCTGTCATGATTGTGGATAGATGAACCTAAGTGCAGGATTTTATTAAAACCTGTGTAGCAGACAAACAAAAGAGCCAGACAATACTTAGACACATGAGGCAGGCTAATGGTCCAGCAATCAGATTATCTGGATAAAACAAATGGTCAAACAAATCTTTAACTGGTTCCTCTGAAGGTTTCCTCCTCATGCCATCTCAGGGAGGTTCTTCCTGAAATGATTGCTTCTGGCTTACTCATTAGGGATAAATGTATTAAAACAAATATTAGATTTCTTTATTTCTGTCAGACTGCTTTGTATAAAAAATGTCATTTGTTAAAAGCATACAAATAAAACGGAATTTCAACATAATTGAAAAACTGGGCGAATACCAAAAGCTTGAACTCGTCACAGATATAATTCTAAAATGAGACTTGGCAAATGTCATAAACAGCGTATGAAGGATGTTCAACACTGAAGTCAGAGCTCAGTGGTTATGGCTCTCATTTACTGATAAGAGGGTTTGGGTTTAAGCCCCAGTATTGCCAAGCTGCCCCTCTTGAGCCCTTGAGCAAGGCCCTTATCTCAGTGTTCTTCAGGAGCGCTGTATCATGGCTGATCCTGCACCCTGACCCCAGCTTCCTAACATCGCTGGGATATACGAACAAAGAATTTCAGTGTGCTCTATTCTATTCTATTCTATTCTATTCTATTCTATTCTATTCTATTCTATTCTATTCTATTTTATGAGATTAGGAATAGTGAATTCCAGATCACAATGTGTTGAAGTGAGAATCCAAAATGTTTCTGGATGATTTACTATTTCTGGAAAGTGTGGATTTCTGGACACTTTTTCAGATAATACCGCTCACAGCTTCTTGTGCGAGGGAGGAGGAGTTTTGTGATAAGAGATGCATTTTAGAGAGGTGTTAATGAAATGTGGGAAAACAGCTCAATGGAATGAGATTAATTAAATTCTATAGTATACATTGAGTATACACTGTACGGACAAAAGTTCAGGGACCTTTCCAGCCATATGTGCTTCTTCTCCAAACTGTTCCCACAATGTTGGAGGCACACAATTGTATAGGACGTCTTTGGATGCTGTAGAATGAAATGTTCCCTTCACTTAAACTATATATAGTAGTCCAGATTTAAAGTGTCCCAGTTTGGTTGCCACTAAAGTGTTCATGTGCTAGTCAGTGTATCCTAGCATTTGCTTACTCTTGTGCTAAGCAGTCAAAAGTAGGCACTTTTTGTGCATAGTGTAAGTAGGCATGCTGTATTTGGGACACAGCAATGGACTTGGAGGTTATTTAAAGGGAGTAGAGGGATAGCAAAACAGAGGTCTGTTAGTAATCATGTGACCAGGCTACACATTCTCACTTACAACCCGTCACATATGGTTTGTCAGGATGCCTTGGCATCACTTTTTTGATGCCCTGGGTATCGCTTTGGCGTCTTTTTTGAATCTGCAGGGTTAAGGGTAGGGTTAGGGGTAGGGTTAGGGGGTAGAGAGAACAGGTCAGGGTTAGGGTTCGTTAGGATTAAGAACGTGTAGATGAATGCTGTTTCACAGATGGCACTTTGATATCAGGCAGGGAGTGAATTTTCAAATCAAAAAATCATTTGGAGAGCTAGATAAATATGACCTTGGGGCAGTTTGCTTACCTAACATGTCAAATTTCAACATATATATGTTTATAAATGATTATATTATATTCATTACAAGAGATAATCTGTACACAATGTCATCTGAGATTTCACTAATCAGCTCTTCATTGTTCATGCGATTTTCGGATTTTCGACTATACTTTTCACAATTGTAGAAAAAAAAAAGACATAGAAACTTTTATTAGTGGTTTGAGAAAAAATTCAACTGTTGAAGTTTAACTGTTCCATAGTCAAGCCTGTCCAAAAAACACAGTTTTTATCTTCTGAGTTTTTAAACCTCTTAACCATATGAATAATTTTACAGCTAAGATGAAGTTGTTTTTAATGGCTTCAGTGGGTTTTTACTTTTCTGTTGACTTGTTTCAGATAGACTCAGAGAGACTCAAGTTTGTTACTTTCGCACTAATTGAAAATATCCTTCTCGGGTTACTTCCAAGAAAATAATTCCTCCTCATTCCAGTTACTTAATGTATTTATTTATTTTTATATATACTGTTAGTCTTCCAGTTTCTATCCAACAATTTTCTTTGAATGAATGGTGTTTCAACTCAAAGAGTTAAAGGTCATTTAACCGCAAAGCTGATTCGCTCTCCGCTTGGCCAGTCTCAGAAAGCTTCGACAATCTCTGGTCGTTCTATTTTGGCTTTTCAATGCAGCACACATTACTAGCCGGGTTATTGGATATTACTGAGCCCCTGAGATTTTGTTCAAGGAAAGATTCTGTTTCAGAAAATGGTCAGGTAATCCGATCCTCATTTTAGTATTAACCGGGAAATATAAATATCTGCGGAAGGAAAATGGTGGCTAAATATCTTTATATCCTACTGTTGAAAAACATAACTGATACTGACAAGGAAGAACCTAGAAACAGCAAAAGTTAGACTGAAAAAAGGTTGTAATTTAGAATAACAGCTGCTCCCCAAACAGCATCAAATGAAAAAAGTTCTAATTCAATTTCAGTCAAGTCAATAAAGCGTCTTTGTGCGTTGTAAGTCTTTTCCAATCTCCACTATGCAAGTAAGTTGTTGAAACTGGAAAATTTTGCATATATTGGTTTGTAATCCTGGTTATTCGGTGCATCCATGTAAAAAAAAAAAAAATTGCTTGAAAACAAGAGTATACCGATCTCATACACTTCAGCGCAAGGTAAATGAAAGGGCAGGTGAATGAGTCCTTCAACCTTAAATGGTTTTAGAATTTTATCAAGCATAGGCTAGGAGTAAGACAGAGTACATGTGTGTGAATGAGAGGGAGGGCAGCAGGGAGAAGAGTTGGAGTAGATGGAGGAGTCCAGGAGGAGGAGTCCAGGTACAACGATCAACAGTGCAAAGTAATGGAGAGTGTGTTGGAGAAGTGAATAAAAGAGTGCTGGCAGGGTGGAGTGGGTGGAGAAAAGTGATAGCAGGAGTGATTTGTGATAAAAGAGTATCTGTGAGAGTGAAAGGGAAAGTTTATAGGACTGTGGTGAGACCTGCGATGTTGTATGGAATAGACACAGTGGCATTGAGTAAAAGACAGGAGGTGGAGCTGGAGGTAGCAGAGCTGAAGATGTTAAGGTTTTCGTTGGGAGTGACGAGGATGGACAGGATTAGAAATGAGTTTATTAGAGGGACAGCGCATGTAGGACGTTTTGGAGACAAGGTGAGGGAGGCGAGATTAAGATGGTTTGGACATGTGCAGAGGAAGGACATGGGGTATATCGGTAGGAGAATGCTGAGGATGGAGGCACCAGGAAGGAGGAAAAGAGGAAGACCAAGAAGGCGGTTTATGAAAGTGGTGAGGGAAGACATGCAGGTAGTTGTGTTAAAAAAGGCAGATGTAGAGGACATGGGGGTATTAAGACAGATTATCCGCTGTGGTGACTTCTAATGGGAGAAGCCGAAAGAAGAGGAAGAAGATATTCATAGTAAAAAAAGATTTTCAGGTTTGATGCAAATGACTGAAAGCATCCATCAATCCATCCATCAATCCATTTGTCCTCACAGATTAACAAGAATAACAAGAGAGCTCTCTATCTTCTCTATCTAAAAAATCTGAAATAAGTGGAATATCGCCAGAGACGTTTGTTGTTTGTCAATGTTTAGTTTTTTTTTTTTATTGAAACGGGATGTTAATATGTATTTTTGACAGTCAATAATACAAGATACCCCCTCTAACAGTGGTCCACTTAGTGACATAGTGAATGCACAGACCTTTTCCGGAAACTTTAAAATTCTAATAAATATATTTATTATGCAATATTGATATCACAACATTCTGGTTAGGAGCTATGAGATTCTATTCAAATTCAAAAAATTATTGTCAGGGTTAAATACTTATAAAACAATTTTACTTTCCAACACAGTCTTTACAACAGATGGAAACACACACCTTAATAGTTCCCTTTTTTCCTTAACTAGCAACTTACTATTATATAAAGTCACATCATCAGAACTTTATTATTATCTGATAATTCTACCATCTGAGCTATAAAGGTTGTAGAGCATTCAGATCGAGAGCGGCGTGAAGGCGCACAGAGTAGCATTGCTGCAGCTAAATCTCGCCAAGGTGTGAATGAATGAGTGAATGGTGCACTCTGACGGACTGGGATCCCATTCAGGGCACATGATCCCTCCCAGTCTGGATTGTTACCGGCACTGGCTCAGTTACATAGTTCTTGCCAGTTCACAATTTCATCCTTTTTCTTTTTTTTTTTTTGAGGGATGTTTATCAGTAGCCAGGTGTCCTGGTTATAGAGGCAAAAGAAATGATTAAATAGAGCTGTATGCATAGAGAAAGCACTAAAGGAAGATAAGAATGAATATGAAAAAATGGTGTCGCAAGTAGCTTGGAATTTCTTGGCATTGGCTCCACTTAGAACGTATAAACAAGTGAAAAGAGAGTGAAAAAAGTACATTCAATGCATGCTGTAATAAATGAAACACCTATACTATTAATCTAGGACATATACAGTATTTACCACCTTGATCTATTCTTTTTATATAAGTTTATTCATAGCTACCCTTCTTGTACCATACTAAAGACTAAAGAGTTTGACATATTATTTAGATTTGTCCTCTGACAAATGATTCCTTATAAAGAAGTAAATGACCTTCTGTCTTTTTTCTAACAAACTTTGGAAAGTCTTTCACTATCTTTTCATTTTACTGGACTTCTCCAGAATAAATGTCCAGAGTATTTACAAAGAAATCAAATAGTGGTTTATATGCATTTGGACAAGAAATGGGTGATACCATAATTCAAATTCAGTACCAAGCAATAGCAAGATTAGTTTATTTAGCAAAATCTAGTCAGGTATTAAAACCAGTGAAAATGTGAATATTAGGAATTATATGTTAAATAATACGGGGGGGAAGAGATATAGAAATTACAATAAACTGAATTCACTGGCTAAAGGTTTGTAGACTAAAGCTTACCATTACACCTTTGTGTGAGCCATCCATAAACTGTAACACAAAAGTTGGATTGTATAGGATCTCTATTTGCAAACTGTGGTGCTACAATTTCTTATCACTAGGTGATGGCACAAACCTTTGATGGCCAAAATTAGAGTGAAAGAACTCGAGTATTTGATCCAGAGTCAATACCACAGCCTACACACAGAACACTTTAATAATAAGCTGCCACTCTTTGGGACCCTGAGCAAGGTCCTCAACCCTCAATGCTCCAGTGGCTCTGTATCATGCTTTGCCCTGAGTTCTGACCCTATCCTAACATCAGGTATGCAAGGAAAGAATGTCAATGTGCTGTAAAAGTTCATGTGACAAGTATAAAGCACCTTTCAAGCAACCTTTCAAGCAACCTTCTAAACAGTATTCAGAACTGGAAGACCAACTGAACCCCAGACTTCCTCACACACATCAACATCAGAACCTGGTCTCACTAATACACTAGTGGCTGAATGATCACAAATCCCCACAGCCATGTTCCAAAATTTCAATCAAATCTAAAACCTTTCTAGAATAGTTGAGTTTGTTATAACAGTTAAGTGGAATTGTATCTGGAGATGAGATGTTCAAAAGGTATGATGCCCACAAACTTTGGCCATATAGTGTGTTTTTGAGTGTGTCTGTGTTGAAGTTTTACATTCTGTTTGATAAATCAATAAGCAGACAATATTAATATTTCTATGTTATGATTTTGCTCCTGCATTGTTTAAAAGACTGTGTGCTGATGCAGCATTTTACTTGGTAACCCCCCTACCCCATCCCACCCTATCCCTGTTAGCCAACAAAGCCTGATTGCCAAATAGACTGGGTAGGAAGCATTATCAGTCTAATCTGTATCCGCCTCTGGTGGCTCGGCCAATGTAGGCATGCCTGGAACTTTGCATGGACAAATGGATAGACAGTCGGATGGATGGAAGGGCAGAGGGATGGGTTGTGTAGGCTGTGTTATCAGGCCAAATCTGTGTGCCTCTGTTGGCTTGGACAGTGGAGGTGGTGAAACGGGATGTTTGCAGATCAGATTGCTCAGCTCCACACAATGCGATGAATGCGCTGCATTGATTGGCGAGGGAGAGACTGGCTGGATTCCTATTACAGTTTTTCTCCCAAATGTGTTAGTTGAATACAATTGTATTTTCAGACGCATAAAAAGATGTTCGATTTGACCTTTTTATAGCATTTGGAACCTTCTGGGACAGGGTGGACAGTAATGAAGTGAATGTAATTCTTAAGTGGATTTTTCGTGTATCTGTACTTTAATGAAGTATTTCCATTTGGGAAACCTTTGACTTTAACTTCACTACATTTCAAAGTGAAATATCGTACTTTTTCCTCAACTACATTTTGTGAAATCAGTCGTTCGTTTTCATTTATGAGTGGATAAAAATGTAACTGGTTATCCACGCAGCAATCCACCAATCAGTGTAGAGGCTGTTTTTTGAACTTCTTTTGATTGGCACTTGGTGTATCTATTTATCACCAACATACAGTTGAGCGTCAGTTCAACATCAAGTAGAACATTTTAAAAGTAATAAATGATGAAAGAAACTTCTGATTCAAATTCGCCACAACACCCGTGGCCTTCTTTTTGCGATTTTCTTGTAGTTGAAAAGAAGGTTTTGAGCTCATGATTATTAGAATAAATATCGATCAGTGTTTGACTCATTAATATCATTCTATTATTAGATTGGGGTGCTGAGAGTCACATTAGAGTCTTTTTACATAAACTGAGTTGATTAAGCAAAGACTCTTGTTACAAAAATGATAATATGAACATTATAGCCACAATAAATCATAGTGCTTTGGAAAGGGAGCAATAATATTTTACTTAGTGTGTCTCTACTTTAACTCAACTACATGGTTTGTGTACTTTGTGATGCAATTCAAGAGCATGCAAATGTGAATGGGGTCACAATCCAATCATTTCATTGTGAAATACTGTAAAATATTTAACTGCATGCTCATATAGTACTTTAATGTATATAGTATTGTTATGTATATAGTATTGTTATGTATATAGTACTGTAACACATGTAATACTGTAACATATATATATATATATATATATATATATATATATATATATATATATATATATATATATATTACTGTAATTCACATAGATCTGTACTGTAATGTATATAATTCTGTAGTATTATGAATTTTTGCTTGGTCTTGAATGGAATAATATCCTAAGGCCCTTAACAAGTTTCAACCTTTTTTTTTTTTTTATTTGAATGAATTTTAAAGCAATGCTTGATTTGAAGGCATAAAGGCCTTGCTATGGTGAACATGTACAAGTAACACATAAACACACATTTGAACATCTGTGAATGCATCAGTTAATACTCAACCCCCTTTAAGCATTTTTGCATCCTCTAACTGTAAAACTCATGAACCACAGCATTGTATATACTTTTTACAATAATGCATGTTCAAAGCAATGTGAAAATCAAAGTTACCCATTTATTGAGCAGTTTCTCTGTTGTTTATATACAAGAAGTACTAAGTTTTGCTTCTGCTTGAAAAAACATTGATGGCGTATTCCCATGTATCTCCTATAAGGGACCCCAAAAGTTAGTGCAAAGTTGACATGATTTTGCTCAGCTGTTATATAATTAACGCTTATCATAATATACTAATCTACATAGTGTTTTGGTTTGAAGCTTAATCCAAACCTGGTTAACTCCAGACCTGCAGCACCCTATAACCACCAGTGGGTGCCACTTTTTTCTCTGTATTTATTCAAGCATCAACAAGCACCTTGTGTGACTAAGTGGTGCAAAATGCACTTCATGCAGACAAATGCTTCAGTGGTGAATAAACATTTGAGGAAAGCTCAGACCTAGGAAGGTAGTATAGGCACAGTGTAGTCACTGGAGATCAACACTTGAGAAATATATGCAGTTAAACGCCTCCAGGGTTCAAGTGTGCCCAAGCCTCAAGGTGCAAGTGTGTAATATCCCTGTGTTTCTGACTAATATCTTACCACAAAGTGCTCTAGTGTTCTCCCACATATAATTTTGAGGCTGGGGAAAAAGATCACGGTGTAGCTCTCTCAGGTCATTTTTCAGCATTGCTATACTCTGCCAAATTCAGCAGGTACTGAGAGAGCTTACTGGGGTACAAGGAGTTCTAAGTAAATCTTCCAAACTCTTCCAAAGGAAAAAGCTCAAAAATAGTTTCACTGCAGAACTGCATCGGGATAATTACTTTGCCGATGTGGATTATATAAAATCAAATGTTTTGACAGGTTTGTCTTTGTTTTAGGATGTTTCAGTGCTCTCCTATTCATAGTGGCCATAAATGTGTTCTTTAGTTTTAGTAGTATGTATAAACTGCACACTTTTACATTGGACAGCCACAAAATTCAATTCAATTCTGTACAATTTTAAATATGTATAGCGCTCTTAATAATGGACAATGTCTTAAAGCTTTACACAGATAAAAAGGTTCTAAAGTTGTATAAAATAACGTATGCGTATAGTTTTGTTCCATTTAATTTTAAGTTTATCCCTAATGAGCAAGCCAGTGGTAGGTGACTATAGCCAGGAAAAACTCCCTGAAATGGCATGAGAAAGAAACCTTAACAGAAACCAGACTCAAAAGGGAACTTCATGGATCTTAGGCTGTTGATGTGGAACCATCCCCAGCTGCACAGAATGTCTCCAATTGAAGTGAACTTCATCCATATGTAGAGTGTAGGGGTGACTCAGGCAGATCAGAAGAGAAGAAAGAGAAGGGAACACTGGTCACTGGTACCTCAGAAGCATGTTTAAATAACGAGGAAATTTTAAGAACTGTTTCCTCGATAGTTGTAATGGTTGCAATCTGATCAGTTGTTTTATACAGAGTTTGTTTAGTAAAAGATCTCAGCTGCTACACACACCACAGACACACATACTATATTGACAAACGTTTATGGACACCTGACCATAAGATTCATATGTGTTTTTTTAACATCCCATTCCACATTAAGTCAGAACAGGTTTGAACAGGTTTGGGTCTTCAAGTACAAGTGAAGGGAAACTTTCATGCAACTGCATCCAAAGACATCCTATACAATTGTGTGCCTCCAACTTTGTGGTCACAGTTTGTGGAAAACACATTGCTGGAAATTTCAGGTGTTCCAATACTTTTGTTTATATAGTGTATTTTTTCTATACATAAGGAGGTCAAACTGACCTATTTCTAAATCAGAGGAGAGAAAAACTATCTGAAGCATCTTTCTTTTTTCCTATTCATCTTGGACTCTTGTCACAGACACTTGCCACTGAACTCTTTGAGCCACGTGGTTTAATAATGCCGTGTTATTCTCCCCGGGCAGCTCCAAGTCCATTGAGGTTTTGCTGGTCAGTCCAATTTTCCACTGGCATAGCACAAGGCTATCCTAGGGTGGTTCCTCCTGGAACAGAGTTACATCATTGTTACTGGACTCTTCACATCCTTTAAAAAAAATTCTGGATGTCAGGATCCACATTAATGCAGAATGGGGTAAAAGGAAGAAAGTGAGACACAAATAGAGAAAACAAATGCAGCCGTAAATATGTTTTTTTTTTTTCTCCTTGACGAGATCAAGCAGTCTGTGCGTAAACAGGGACAAACACTGCAAACAACATCAGCATGACTGCAGCAGGAAAAGTTGTACTTTTTAAATAAGCACTGTGTGTGTGTGTGTATGTGTGTGTGTTTGTATGTATGTATGTAAGTGTGTATGGGTGACAATAGCATATAGAAAGAAAGTCTTCTACCCTGCGAAGACCACCGAACAAAGCTGTTTGCATAAATGTTTAGCCAAGCGCATGAAGAATATGTTATTAAAAAAAATCATAACCCATTACAGTAAGGTTGGATATGGGTGCTATATAGGTTTCTAATCCATTTAAAAATTAAAGCATTGTCAGAAGATAAGGTTTTACATTTGCATGCTACTTGCTTTAGGTACTTTATATACTTTGTGATCTATTTAATAGCATTAGCAGGAGCACAGGGTTCTGGTTGTCATACTGTATGTGTACCATTGGGAAAACTGTATTCATCTTCGGAGACAGAGAAGCATGTGGCCTTTTCTCTCTTTCATGTGGCCAGCATACAAGGTGCTTTGCTTGAGGAATTCAGCACTTTGGACAGCACCTGCACAACTTTTTTTTTTTTGCACTGTCAGTGTGCCATGGTTTTGTGCAGACTGTTTGTTAGACTGCAATGTTTTACATTTGAAAGAATTATGAGAAATTATTTAGAATATATATATATATATATATATATATATATATATATATATATATATATATATATATATATATATATATTAATTACTATAAATACCAATCATCTACCAATCATCCTAAACAAAACATGCATAGTACAGTTTAAGTTTTAGGTTTTAGACCCAATGCTTCTAGCTATTTTAATCTTCCTTTAGCATACAGTGTGAACGAGTGGAGCAGATATCACAGGCTAATCTCTTTTTCCCCAGGCAGCAAGGAGGCTGCATTCACCTACGCCATCACAGCTGCCGGAGTGGCCCATGCGGTGACGGCGGCATGTAGCCAAGGCAACATGAGCCATTGTGGCTGTGATCGTGAGAAACAAGGCTACACCAACCAAGAGGAGGGCTGGAAGTGGGGAGGTTGCTCCGCCGACATAAAACACGGCATCGAGTTCTCCCGGAGATTTGTGGACGCTCGGGAGATAAAAAAAAATGCCCGCCGACTGATGAACCTGCACAACAACGAAGCAGGGAGAAAGGTAGTCCTTATAATACACACTCTATTTGTATATGGTTTCAATTGTTTAGTCTCTAGGAATGCATACTGGCTTGAATTAAGATTTGGTCATGAGTGACCAGTAACCAATAGGTAATTATGATGCTTAAAACAATTCAAGATTGCTGATAATTTGCACAGGATATAAAGAGATGATTATGGTAAAGCTCAGGTTAGTATACCGTTTATTGTAGGTATTTGGGGGTGTAGTAGCTTAGTGGTTAAGACTTTGGACTTTGGATCTAAAGGTTGTGAGTTCAAATTCCAGACACACCAAGCTTCTACTCCTGGCCCCCTGAGCAGGGCCCTTAACCCCATAGCTGCTCAGTTATTTTAAAAAGATCAGTGTGAGTCACTCTGGATAAGGGTCTCTGCCAAATGCCATAAATGTAAATAAATAAGTGTGGGAAAGAGAGAAGAATAATCTGATAAAAACTTGATTTAAAATTTTTTATTTTTATGTCAGATGTCTTGTATCTGATGAGAGTTTGTTGCCACCCTCTGGTTTTTACCTTGTAGCTGTTGGTGGAGCAACTTTGATGCGGGATGCTCTCTGTGCTACACTGGCATAAGATGAGGATGAGTAGAGTCCAAGCTTCTCAATATAGAGACTGTAGTGACTCAGGAAGGCAGATAATATAATCAGGTCATCGCTGATGTGTACACCAAAGACAATGACCAAATTTTGGCAGAGCTATGATTATAAAAAAAAAAATACTTTGCATATCTACAGTATTTGCAGTTTTGTGTGAACATGAAGTACAAGAGGGGGATGTGTATATATCTTTGGAGGTGTATCATCTCTGTTCAGGATCAGTGTAAAGGAGCTTCACCATTAGCACTTGGAGTCTACTTTTGAAGAAGTTGCATGTAGAGATGTTCAGGACCCTGATCTTCATTATGAGGTTTGATAGGAATGATGGTGTTTAATGCCAACACATAACATTTATGCATCTCTGGATGCATGAGATCCTTGTGCATTATTATATGTTATGTTAGGTTTCGGTCGAACAAGTGTTTGAAGAGAATTCCATATGACTATGAAGCACACTAGGCAACTCCCCATACAACGGCGCGCAGGGTGCGATTTTGAAAAGCTTCGGCTGATAAGTAACAGTCAAAACATTTTTGACAGCTTGTTTTCCTTTAGCCAATTACTGTGCGCTTTCCCTCCACCATCTTGTGGCATCCTCCCCAATTCCAGCACTGGTTTGGCTTGGCTCTGCTCCCCTTGGCCATGTTTGTTTGTTATTAGTCATCCAAAAACATAAAATAACATGCACCCTAACAGCACAGCTCTTCTGCTTCAGAGTGCACTCTGGTGGCAAATGGATCTAATTAATAACGCAGCTCTTTATTGTGTGTGCTGGACGAGCCAGGCTGAGCGAAGTGGAGCGGAGCCCCGGCTGCGGTTGCCAGATGGAGCCCTGCCATTCACCCCCCACCACCCTTCTAGTTCATTGCATGGAATCATGAAGTGTAAAGTCAGTAACAGGATATTATTGTAAGGCTCTTTCTGCTGCCCTGAAAACACAGTATTCGCTTCAGTGCATCAATGTTTTTTCCCTATGCCTTTTTATAAAGAAGCCATCATTGTAATAGTTGAACGGTGGCATCACCAAGTAGGAGGGGAGGTTGGGAGGGTTTTCATTGACCATGTGACTCTGCAACGAAACAGGGGCTCTGCTGCTTCTCTGGAATTTCAATTGCTATCAGACGTGTGTGTGGTTTCAGCTTGCTTTGAAGAACTTCGGGCAAAACTGGTGTAGATCATCCGACTAAACGTAAAACGTACTCTCTCAAGTGCGTACAGCCGAGCTGCCATTAATGAAAAAGGACTAATGTGGAGTTAAAACTGTATAATCCATCTTGGATGGGTTTGGATATTAGTGAAAACAAGCTGAATAAAGATGTTTTTTGGAAGACGTTGAAAATTGTGGCTCAATGCAAACAATCTGTGCCAAAATATGGCGAGGTGATAGCTCAGCTTAAGGCATTGGACTCTGGATCGGAGGGTCGTAAGTTTAAATCCCAGCACCACCAAGCTGCCATTGCTGGGCCCTTGAGCAAGTCCCTTAACCCCCAACTGCGTAGTTTAAGTCACTCTGGATAAATAAAAGAAAATAAATAAATGTTTTACAGACTTGCTGTAAGAATTTATGCATACAGGTAGTGATGTTGGGAAAGCTGAATTACTCAGATAATTATATTATATATATATATATATATATATATAAAAAACAAAACAAAAGGAATACAAATATACTTAGTTTAAAGATGTGGTTGACTGAATGATCCACATTCTTGGTAAATGATAATCAAATTCTTGGTCTTCACCAAGGCAGAAGGATTAATACATGAATGTAATATGACTAAGTACATGTCTATAGTTTTATTTCTTTTATTTACACCTCTTTTCCGGTTATAATTATTATCAATAATTATTACCCTGATATTGTCAATAAAAATGAATTACTAATATAATGACTGTCAAAGGATTGGACAGATAGTCGTTCATCGTTTTTGAGAGACACGGGCATGTTCTTCGTGATCTTCGTGATCTTCTCCCAAGTTCCTTTTGCCAAAAATGTCTTTTTTTTAATCATCTGTCCACAAAACCTTCTTCCAGTCATTCATTGTCCATTGTAGTGTGCCTTATTATTGGCAGGTACTGTAAAATGAAACTATGGCACATGCTTAACAGAATCCCATCACATAAAATCCTGTTTAATGCTCTTCTCCAGAACGCTTTATCATAACTCCTGTCTCTTTTGTCCTCAGGTGCTGGAAGAGCGGATGAAGCTGGAGTGTAAATGCCACGGCGTGTCCGGCTCTTGCACCACGAAGACATGCTGGACCACCCTTCCAAAGTTCAGAGAAATAGGCTACGTCCTGAAGGACAAGTACAATAAAGCGGTCCACGTGGAGGTCGTCCGAGCCAGTAGACTACGCCAGCCTACTTTCCTCAAAGTGAAGAAAATCCACGGCTATCAAAAACCAGAGGAGACAGACTTGGTGTACATTGAGCGCTCACCGAACTACTGCGAGGAGGACGCTAAGACGGGCAGCGTAGGAACGCAGGGACGCTTATGCAACAGAACGTCTCCACATACAGACGGCTGCGACCTCATGTGCTGCGGCCGAGGCTACAACACTCACCAGTACACCAAGGTGTGGCAGTGTAACTGCAAGTTTCAGTGGTGCTGCTTTGTCAAATGCAACACCTGCAGCGAGAGGACGGAGGTTTTCACCTGCAAATGAACAATCGTGTATCGATCAGGACATGTACGAACCAATATGGTGGAAGAATTACTGACAGAGAGAAATTATTTTAAAGAAATATATATAAATATATATTAATACAAATTTCCCGAAACCTAATGGAAATTTGACAGTCTTCAGCTCTTCACAGCATCGTTTTGCACAGCAGAATGTTCATACTTGCTTTTCTCACAGAGGTTAAATCCTAACCTCACTACACACCAGTCCAGCTTTTCTTTTAACGAGTTTAAACTCTCAAAAGCTCATGCACTGATGTATCCATACTGACTCAAAGAATAAGGGCTACTTGATGCATGCTATGCCATGCCTGGGACAACGCATGCATTCTGGGGACTGTATTTTTTTCATTTAATATGATGCTGAGAAATCAAGGACCCAAAGGAGGCCATGAACATTTGGATATTAAGAAAAATCAAATAAGGATGGGCTGAGGTAACCACATTTATAATATAGGGCTAATACATCCTTAACTCTGTAATAAAAGAGAGGTTAGTACAGTCTGAAAAACTGAGTTTTGCTACATTAAACCTCCTACTGCCAACTGGAACTTGGTGGGATACAGTATGTTAGCTGTCCAGTCACACTGGAACTGTATGTTTGAACACTGAAAATGTTTATTTATGTAATAGTATCTAAGAAAAAAAAAAAAAAAAAAAAAGCGAAGCACTAACGGGTAGAAAATGTTCTTATTTTGTACTAAATGTAAATAAACAGAGAAAGATGGGGGAACAAAAAACTGTATAAACTCCTGACTGAAAGTGACTGACAGACTTCTCGAGAAAAAAAAAAGTCCTGAGACAAACTTCTATTTTCCTAACATGGTTCAACCCAAGAATAAGTGTGTCGTTTTCCGGAACCACTTTTCTTTTTTTTTTTAAAGACAATATAAATATTTAACATTGTGCTGTAGCTTAGGGTCAGAGTGCAGTGAGGTATGCACTAAAACTTTTGAACATTCCACTTTAAAAAATAAAATAAAAACCTTAGACAATAAATAAAACGCACTCCTTAATGACCTTTTCTCAATTTTCTGGATATGTTGCTGCACTGATCTTTTTTATTTCTAGAAACGAAATAAATTTGCATTTGACTGACTTTGAGATTTGATTGGATAAATACGTGGCCTAGTTTGCTTTTCAGAATCAGGATATTGATCCCCTATGGAAATTGTTTTTTTATTGTTTTAAATGTTTTATATTTTTTATATACAGTTACCTTTATGGCAAAAGTAACTGGATATATACACTATATGAGCAAAGTTTGTGGACACCTGACTAGAAGATTTATATGTCCCTTTTAAACATCCCATTCCACATTTAGTCCCCATTTGCTGGTATAATAACTTCCACTCTTCTGGGAAGATGTTCCACTAGATTTTGGAGTGTGCTTGTAGAGAGCTTTAGTCACAAGGGTGTTAATAAAGTGTGATGTACGTAAGGAGGCCCTGAGTGTAGTTGGAATTTCAATGAATCCAGAATATACTGTATCTGGTTTATTTATATATTTAGCCTTTATAGGTTTATGCCATTTTTTTATGCTAATAACATTCAGTGGTGAAGTATTTTTTACTGTATTAAAGTACATTTTAAAGGTATCTGTACTGTAACTTCAGGAAACCGACTTCACTACATTTTCATCTCATTTTTAACTCCACTACATTTCAGAAAAAAAATCATGACTTTCCTCACTACTTTGAAGTGAATGCATTCACTGTGTCGAATGAGAAATCTGTCAGAAGACCACAAGTGTATTGGTTCTGGTCAAGTGTGTGTGGAGTAAGTGTTCTCTCACTGTATGTCTGTAACTATAGAAAACTTTTCTGATGAAGGTCTGGTGTGCAGGTGAATGGCACACTGAACTGCGTCCGTTATTCACATAGAGTTCTTATAGATCAGTACTTTAATTTTTAAACTTAGGTCAATTCAAAAGACAGTAGTATTTACTGAAATTGGAATGTAAAAGGAGTGCATTAACTGTTCCTGAAGACATATTTAAACCTGGGATTTGTACTTTTCCTTAAGTGTAGAAATGGTGTGCTTCGGTCACCATTGATAACAATCATAATACAATAGTATACTACAGTAAAACCCTGTTGGTTTCCATGGTAATTTTATTTACTTTCGTTTTCCCAGCACCATCACTGATTTTCTTGGGAGACATTTTTCAAGATTTCTAGTGAAAATAAAATTTGCTCTTGAAATAGGGTTAAATTTTGCGAGCAAGATCGCTCGTATCTCCGTTTGCTCGTACTATTAGTTGCTCGTACAACAGGGTTTTACTGTATTAGTTTACTATTCAAAAAACAGTGAGGATCGAGGACCATTACCCTTTCCAGCTGTTATGTATTTCTAGTCAAAGTCGTCTACGTTGTTTCTCTTGGTAAAAACCTGCTTTCCACAGTCATGAATTGAGACCCTATTTGGGATTGTTCCCCTAAACAAGGCAATAATATTCATAATGCAAGAAAGTTGTGCCAATTCTTGTACACTGAGAAAAGTCCCTTATTCTCCAGATGTTCCAACCACCTCTAAATACGACCACTGGCCATGTGGATGAAACATAAATCATTAAAAAACATGAAAACACAATAAATCTGTCTAACTTGCTGACTTGGACCTTATTTTGTACACACCACATGGTCATAATAACTTGTGGTCACATCCCTTGATTATGGTATGCATGATAGTTATCTCTGGCAGGAAAAAACAAAAAATCAGGAGCCCATCTTTTACTGAGCTGTTGGATGGGAAGGATGGGAGTTCTACCATTTCAAAGGTGTTGTGTAATTCTTTGACAGAATGTAATTTTAAGGTGTTGTATGAATGCTGAAATCTATCTTTGTTAGGATTCCAGTGGGCACAAGGAAAAAAAATAAATAGGAAAAAGGCTTGGCAAATAAATATTTTAATGAAGTCCCTCAGAATATATTTTTATTATTTTATTTATTTATATTTTACTTTATTGATCCCACATGGAAATTGTTATTTCTTCACATATCTCAGCGATGTTTGGATGCAGGGGTCAGAGTGCAGGGTCAGCCATGATGCTGCACCCCTTGAGCACAGAGGGTTATGGGCCTTGAGAGCAGATTGGCGATATCGGTGGTTGAACCCCCCACCTATATATAGTAGGTGGGGGGGGTTCAACCACCGATATCGCCAATTTGCTCTCAAGGCCCATAACCCCATAATAATATATATATAGTAGGTGGGGGGTTCAACGACCGATTATGGCTTCATAATGGCACTCGTCAGTGGGTGGGATATTATAATTAGGCAGCACGTGAACATTTTGTCCTTAAATTTGATGTGTTGGAAGTAGAAAGAAATGTGATTGAGTGAGTTTATCAAGGTCCAAATTGTGATGTCTAGATGACAGAGCATCTCCAAAACTACAGCTCTTGTGGCATGTTTCTGGTCTGCAGTGGTCAGTATCTATCAAAAGTGGTCCAAGAAAGGAACAGTGGTGACCCCGCGACAGGGTCATGGGTGACCAAGGTTTATTGATGCACGTGTGGAGAGAAACTGGCCCGTGTGGTCCAATCCAACAGACGAGCTCCTATAGCTCAAATTGCTGAAGAATTTAATGCTGTTAATGCTTGACAGGTCAGGACTGTTTTGGCAGCAATATATATATATATATATATATATATATATATATATATATATATATATATATATATATATATATATATATATATATATACACAGTATATACAGCCTAAAGGTCAACACTTTCTTTTCTCCACATCATATGACACATGGGACCGCCCTGAATATAATCTCCTCTTAAAATTACGTTTTGCAGCTTATTAACTTAGCATTCAAGTCAAACTGTTCAAACTGGCATCAAAGAGAGTCTTATCCTTTCTACATGATTGATATTACTCATAAGGATTGCTGCATTTATTAGGCCTGTATTCCTGTTTCTGCACTGATTATACTGATAGGCCAAAAAGACTAAGATTACATACAGTTACAGCTGGTCATGCACCCTTGGTAATTTAATATTAGATGTATTTTAATATACAGTGTATGTATTTTCAAGTAAAGAGAAGTAAGCATGTTTGCCTTTACATATTATGCCATCCATATACTTTATTTTGTCCAAGAGATAATGATGGTTCAGGTCAAAGACTCACAGGCTTGAAGCTTTAAGAGATTAGGATCTGAAAACTTTTTTAAGGTTGTTCATGTCATTTTAATAGAAATGCAATGATTTATAAACACTTAAAACTCTATAATTCAGCTAGCCAAGGTTCATCCAAAGGATAGCTTCTGAAGGAATAATAATAGAAAGCAATAAAGCATATCAAATAATTACCCCCCAAAAACCAAAAAAAAAAAAAAAATTAAAATTTATATATATATATATATATATATATATATATATATATATATATATATATATATAAAGTATTACTATTTTTTAATTTTTTAATTTTAAATTTTTTTTTTTAAACTCGCCAGTATCTGGTTTTACAGATAAGCAGCAACACAGAATTAAGATTAGATTTGCCATAAAGGATTTTGACAAAAAACATTTTAAACATTAAAATAATATGAAAGACGAAAAAAAAAAGTACCCTGCTGCATGTATTCACTTCTAAAGCACTTTATGCCAAGTTGTCAGGATCATTAGTTAATCATGAGTTTTATGCTGATAGCTAATGCCAGGTCAGTGGTCATTTATCTGCAGTGTGGTTTTAGAGCAGGATTACACCGGTCAAGCAGAAAGCTTACAGGAAGCTGGGATTTATACTGTATTCTCTAATAAGTGATACTGTGACATTCACAGTCTTTTCAATGAATGAATTTAGAAGAGAGATTAATCTTTAGTTTTTGTGCTGTGACACTTTTGAGAAGCCTGAAATAAATAGGGTCAAAAGCTCTTTTGAACCTTGAATCATGGTTCTAATGCCCTGGCTTTAACACTCTGATTAATCTGAGAAACTGGGCTCAGATCCGTGTTCCTTTTCAATAGCTTCATGGGTGGTTGGACTAAACAACATGAGCAAGACAATCTGTTAACGTCTGCCAGTAGTTTCCAAGTGAGATAATTCTAATCGGAAGCCCAGAATACATTTAGCAGGCAGTAAACAGGTAAAATTTGAGTAACTGGGAGGTCTTTAATTGTGAAAAGTGCAAGATGAATAGTCAACCGGCTGCCAACTGTCACTTAGCTCCCATAACTAACTTTTGGAGGCCAAGAACAAGAGAGGAAAATACAAACCAGGATTCTAGATGCTGTTGATAAAATCCTTCCCTGTTTCCTGTGGTGATTTGGCTCATTGGTATCGAAAGAGTTGCCCATGGTTTGACCCGTCTGTGCTCTCTCTCATCCTCACACAAAGTCCTTCTTTCAGGCTTTCAGGAAATGGGCCTCATCAGTCTGCTTCAATGAAGCTCTGGCAGTGTCGTTGAAGCCAGTTGCCAGGCATCAGGCAGACAGCGGGGCATAGATGCTGTGAGTGTATGGGCAAAGGAAAGTTTTTGTAGTCGTAGAAAAGGTTGACCGAGTTCACATTTGCTTGACGTATCCAAACACTTATTTAAGATAAGAATACGTTGTAGGGGTGTTTGTCTTGGGCATAAACTGAATGAATATAATCAGGTGACGTGGTCAATAGCATGTCAATTGGTGCCTTTGAGTGCAGTAATTACGATTATCATAGAATTATCAGGAATACAGGGTTTTTCACTATTCACCATGACAAGTGAACATAGTATTCTGTATTACAATATCAAAAAATATATAATAATATAGTAGTAATATTATAGCAATATTATATTTTACTAGTAATTATAGAAAAATAGTATTATAGTATGGTATTTGGGATGCCGGTATCACAGGTTTCAATTACATCTCTCACTCTCAGTGTTTCAGGCACTGCTTTCCAAATACTTTTCCAAGGTCGCACACATAAAGCACGATAACACGACCAAGCAACACATTTTGTGGCACTCAAAAGCGGAACAGCAAATCTCCTGGTAATCTGAACGAGACCCACAGCCTTCAAACAAGCTGTGTTTTGCTCTCTGTGGAGATAATACACAGCTGTGAGGGGGAGACTTGCGAGAGTGGTGAAAAATAAATTACAGCAAAAAAAAAAAGGAAAAAAAAATGAGGAGGGAGTGATGGGTGAAGTCTAAGAAGTCAAGGGGTCTTTTCAGCTGACAAGTGAAATTTACCAGAGTGGTAAAGAAAGCGGCGCTGTCCTCCACTCACTGCCAAATCTGTTTCAGAGCTGCTAAAGCCTTTACCTCAGTGTGTGAAGAGGAACTGGGAAGCAGTGCATCTCTTATACGGTTTCTGGGTTTTGTTTTCTGAACATATTGGCATGAAATTGAGTGATGACTTACGAAGCGAGGGCAGAATTTCATCTGACTTACAATGTTTCACAAAGAAAAGGATTTGAAACTTGTTATCGGTTGCAGTTTAATATAGATTTAGAAAATTATAGTTGAATTTATAATTATCTACTAAATCACTGAAAAAGTGATTTGGAACGTACTTGTATTTCTGAATACTACAGCAATTCATCATCCAACTGCATCCATGTCAGACTGACTTCCCCAAATGTAACTGTTTAAAAAGTCCTTTGGGGTAAGTCTGGGAAATTACCAATTGCAGTTGTTTTCAATTGTCATGCAAATGTCACAAAAAGATATGCATCCCTAAGTTGTCCCATATGTGTCTGATACAGGATTCTTGCTTCTAAACAGTTCTGGGTGTCCTTTGTTGTGTTTTTCGTTTCATGATTGCCAAATGTTAGTCTAGGCAGGCCAGTTCACCACACATTACACCACACACACTATTCTACTACGAATTCATGCTATTGCAATAGATGCAGTATTAAGTTGCATTGTCTTGCTCAAAAATGCAAGACCTTCCCTGAAAAGAAAAATGTGTTGCTCTAAGACCTGTATATGCCCTTCAGCATTGATAGAGCCTTTCTGAAAGTGCAAGCTGATTATTACACAGGCACTAATGTACTCCCATACATCAGAGATGCGGCTTTTTAAACTGAACGCTGATAACAAGCCAGACGGTCCCTCTCCTCTTTAGTCCGGAGGATGTGGTGTCCATGGTTTCCAAAAAGAAAATAACATTTTAATTTGTCTGACCACAGAAAAGTTTTCCAATTTGCCTTTACCATGCTTACACATGCCTTCTTCTTTGCATGATCAAGTTTTAACCTGCATTTGTGGATAATATGGCAAATTGTGTTCACAGACAATAGTTTCTGGAGGTGTTAATTAGCCCATGCAGGGATTTCCATTACAGAATCATGACTGTTCCGACATGACATGAACATCCAATTGCGATTTTCACCCTTGTCTATTGTTCACAAAGATTTCTCCAGAATCTTTTAAACTTTTAATCATATTATGTACTGTAAATAAGCAAATATTCAACTGTTTTTCAAGTTTATGTTGGGAAACATTATTCTGAAATTGTTCCACAATTTGTAGACACATTCTTGCACAAATTGGTGAACCTCTGCCCATCTTTACTTCTGAGACACTCTGCCTCTCTGAGATACACAATCTGTACCCAATTATCTTACTGACCTGCTGCTAACTAGTAGCAATATGTTTCTTCAACTGTTTATTTTTTAATAACTTCCTTAATTACTTACTTACTTAGTTTTTTGTTTCCCGATCCAAACTTTTTTTTATCTGTGTTGCGTCCATTAAATTCAAAATGACATAATTTTTCCCTTAAAATCGTACATGTACTCAGATTAAACTTTTGATATGTTTTTTTTGTGTTCTATTGTGAATAAAATATGGGTTCATGTAATTTACAATCAATGCATTCTGTTTTTATTTACATTTCACACTGTGTCCGAACTTTTTTGGTAAAAATAAACATAAATAAATTAGTAAATATTATTATTATTATTATTATTATTATTATGATTATTGTTATTATTAATATAACGTGTGTTTTTCCAGCCTTTAGTCAATACGTTTCATCGTAATTTTTTTTTAAGCTGTAGTATTTTCAGGATGTTGTTTTGAGCTCAAATATGAACAAAAGTGACACCTCAAGTTTCGTCTTTCCCCACATTCCCACAGTGGCATTGTTCAATACGTCCAAGAATTTAACCCAGCCTTGAGCCACAGTATGCAAAGCCCTGTAGCCTGGAAACAAATGCAAAGCTTTGTCTGGAAATTGTGTCTCTCATGATCCTCGTTGTTTTGACTGCTTGTCTCATTTAAAGTCTATCATTTCGAGGTTCCATATCATCTGTTTAATATTAGCGGTAAGGAACACATAGTCGTTCAAAGGCAAAGGACGGGTGACATCATGCGTGGTACGATGGTCGGGAATGAAGCACGCATGGTAAATGGATAGGAGGAGGGTAGGAAGAAAGAGGGATGAAAATAATATAAAAGAGCAACCTGAATGTCCCCACAAGTTTACACATACAAACATATTTACATGTACAGAACATTTCATTATTTAAAGCAAACAGATGTTTATTACAGGCCATTTAAACTTCGGATAATCGTTCCTTGAAATTTCTTTAACATCTCTCCTTCTTACGTCTGCTGGTGCATTTGGACAAACAATCTCAAGCAGATAACTGCAACTATCCATTATGGCTTGTTGGAACTCATTTCCACTACTGGGAAATAATAGATTTATTGCAAGCACTCCCTGGTGAGAACGTTTAATAACTATGCTTTAATAACTAGCTGTTCTCGTGCATAACAGCAAAGCATAAATAACGTTGAATAAGCAGATATATTGCAGGGAATATATATGTACAAGGCGAAGGACAGGAGAGACAATAGAACAGTAAAGAATTGCTCTCAACTTGGCCAATGTGTCTATTTATGTTGGCTGGGTTGGGCTAGCAGTACTTGCAAAACTCAAGTGGGGTTAATGTGTGTGTGTGTGTGTGTGTGTGTGTGTGTGTGTGTGTGTTGCCTCCCTCCAACCTCACACCACGACTAGCATCAGCAGTCTGAGAGGGTGGGATTGTAAAAAAGGGCCAGAGGAAGAGGCTAGTGTGTGTGTCTGGGTTTGTGCGGTTGGGTTTGCATATATCTTTGGTGTCTTATGCAATATGTGTGTGTGTGTGTGTGTGTGTGTGTGTGTGTGTGTCTTTGCCTGCCTGTTGTAAAATTGTTTTCTGTTGGTCTCTAAGAAACCTGTATATAAGAATACCGGTGTGTGTTACTTGTGTGTGTATATGTGTGTGTGTGTGTGTGTGTGTGTGTGTGTGTGTGTGGGTGTGTGGGTGGGTGTGGGTTTGTGCCCATGTATTTCTGTACGAGAAATTTTCGAGGACGGCCCACACACGTCCGGATCCCACAGCTACCCCGGACTCACCCTCCCCTTTCTGCAATCAGACTATAATATAGTGAGAAACTTTCACGATGTTTTCCCGTTTTATGATTTCTGTCTCTTAGAGACAGAGCGAGTCCAAATGTCTCAAAAGATAATAACTACTGCTCTGTCCATTAGAAATAAAAATGGAAAACATTGCATGGCTAAGAAGATACATTTGAATGACTTTAGATTCAATGAAATAGTTTTAATAATAATTTGAAAATTCATAGAACCATGTTAGAATGCCAATAAAATGGCATATAAATGTGATAAAGGATGCCTTGAACTACATTGTATAAAAGGAAATATTGGGACACAACTAAATAGGATGTATATGTACAATTGGAGGCACACAATTGTCTTTGGATGCGGAAATACAAGACTCAAAATCAGTTCCAGCGTGACAATGCCTCTATGCACAAAGCTCCATGAAGATATGATTTCTATGGTTTGGGGTGGAAGATATTAAAGCTCTGACCTCAACCAAACCAAACTGAACACCTTTGAAATAATTGGAACTTTGACTGCACCCCAGGCCTCCTCATATCACCTACATCAGTTCCTGACTTCACTAACACACACTTGTGGCTAAATGAGCACAAATCTCCAAAAGCACACTCCAAAACTAGTGGAACATCTTTCCAAAAATGTGGAGATTATTATAACAGGAAATGGTGACTGAATATGGAATAGGGTGTTCAAAAGCACATTCCAATTGTATAATCATTTGTCTATAAAAGTTTGCCATTATAGAGTTGTTTAGTGAGGTTTAGTTCACATTAGTGTGCTTGGAAACAAGCTAGATTTAGAGTAAGCCAAATGGTACTGGGGTTTTAGTAACTTGATATGTTGGATAGCTTGCTAGGTACAGTAGGTTGCTTACAACATCTGTGCTCATCAGCCTTTTCTTTATCAGCAATTCAGGATTTGATATAAATTTCCTGAATCGTGTTGAAGTCTGTCATCTTAATAAAAACATAGATATAGTGCCCTCCACTAATATTAGCACAATTTGAATATATCAGTAAAGAAGGCTGTGAAAAATTGTCTAAATTGTTTAACGGTCTAAACTTTTCTTCCAAAAACTCACTCTCATGGATATCAAATATTTGTGAAATATATGTGCTGTTAGCACGCTTTTAGTCAAACATTTTGTGCTACATCTCTTGGCCAAGATAAAATCTCTGAGTCCTCTTATATAACACCTGATGAGGTTGGAGAATACATTACAGAGATCTGAGATCATTCTTTTATACACCATCTTTCTAGATCCTTTAAATTTCACTGATGGTGGTTTTTGGTTATCTCTATGTTAATATACAGTAACATTCAAAAGTGCAAAATTTCACCATGCTGCTTGAAAAGCTTACCAAAGGCATTCTTTATTAACTGGAGATTTCATTCGGACCTTGGTGACTAGGCAGGCCATTCCATTATCCATAACACTTAACAAAACCAACTGCTCGTTCTGTAAATAACACTTACAGAAATTACTGCATGTCATTGGATTGTATGGTGAAGCTGGTTCCAATTAGACACAGTAGAAACAGAATTGCATTGTTTTGAAGTACGGAATGGTTGCCATGTTGGTTCAGTATTTATTTTCACCACCTGTAATAAGTCTCCAACCTTCCCTGATCCAAAACAACTCCAAACCATTATGTTTCCACCTCCATGTTTGACTGTGAGGGTGAGGCAGTCCGCTAACATTTTTCTCCAGGTATCTGTTTTACAGAAGTTCTTCTTTTAGAGAAATTTTGAAGTTGGACTCATTTGTCCACAGAACATTCTTTCAGTCATTCACTGTCCAATTCTTGTGGGTTTTTGCCTTTTATCGAGTTTGTTTTATGGAATCAAGAGGAACATGCATGTGCCTCTAAGACTAACTTTCCAAACTTTTGGCAGGTACTGTAAACAAATTATGACATCTGACATGAAATATTTTTTACATTTTATAGATTGTTATAGAGGTTTTGAAACAAGTAGAGTGTTACAGACATAACAATGGGCTGTAATTCAAAACAGTTCAAAACCCATTCAGTCATGTTCAAACAGTAGCACTTTTTATTATTTTTATTAGTAGTAGTAGTAATAGTAATAATAGTAGTAGTAGTAGAAGTAGTAGTAGTAGTATATTTGTTTTAATAAAACTTGAAATTTGTGGAGGCATTTAAACGCATATAGACTTTAAGTAGTCCAGGCAGGGCTTTTGCATTTTAAAACCGCCTGTCTGAATGCCATGTTCTGAATACCACTGATAAAGCTTCAATGTGCAGCACAGCTGAGACCGCAAAACTTGATACCTCAAAGCAAAAATCCCAGGACATTTGGAAAATATTTGCATTTTCAACATCTTGGTTAGGTCTCAAAGCATGCATGATGTTTCCAGTAAAAAAAACACATTCTAAAATATGTTTGACATATGAGGATGAACATCCTGTAGGGAATTCAATTCAGTTTCAGGCTTTGTAACAGATTATGTGGCACATGAGTTGGATCAAATACAGACATGGATTTATATATGGTCCAACCTACAATTAAAACAAGTCTATCATCCGGTACAAATCCCGACAGTTTCAAATCTTGCTGTATTTCAGGTTTCTATTTCCAGGTCCAGATCTACGTGAATCAAATGCTAATAGAGTTAACTGGTAAACACTCAAATGTTACACATCAAGTCCTCATTACAACAGCTCAACAACCTGGTATCCCATGTGAAGCTGCAGGTAGGAGCCATGCTTATGTGGCACACTAGGAATAAGCAGATCAAACCTAAAGAATTTATATGTTTACTATTGGTGTTGTATCAAGTGGACCTCAAATTACAATATCAATCCTACCTGCAATTTTTTAAACGATTGAGTTTAATATTCACTTATTATAAATAGGAATTACACTTCTTGGATAAAAAATAAGGACTGGGACACCTGCCTTTCCAGCCATATGTGGTTCTTCCCCAAACTACTACCACAAAGTTGGAGGCACACAGTTGTACAGGACGTCTTTGGATGCATAACATTTTTCCTTCACTTGATATTTATTAGAAAACCCAAAATACCCCAGTGCACAAAGCAAACTCTATGCAGATATGCACCACATGGTTTGAGTGGAAGATCTTGAGTAGCCTGCTATAGAGAACGCTGAATGCACCTCAGACCTCCTCACCTCACCTACATCAATATCCGCCTTAGTAAAGTCAGATATTGATGTAGGTGAGGCAGATCACCTTTATCCACACAATGTATTTCCTCTTGCACTGTGCCTCAGTTCATAGAACAAGTCAGTATTCTGTCAATAAATCATATATCTTGAAGTAATGATGTCACCTGTATGTTATGAGCAAATGACAATAGGATTATGATTTGTTAAAGATTTATTTGATAATAATGACTATAAAATCCCAGAGAAAAAAAAATTCATAGAAGTATTGGTATTAATGATATCGATACCAATCCCTATTGCACACCTACCTGACTGTATGTGTGAGAATCTTTTATTTGTAATTGTGCTATTGTATATCATCAAATCAAGTTTTTGTCAACTGAAAAAGAGTCACTTTGTGTTTAAAACCACAATGCATTTGGTTCAGCGCATATCCACCAGAATGTCAGCCATAACATTAAAACTAATGACCAAATAACTTTACATTGATTACCTCACTGCAATTACATCTGTCAAAAAAAGGGATATAATAAGCAACAAAGGAACAGCTAGTTCTCAAAGTTAATGTGTTGGAAGCAGGAAAAATGGGCAAGCATATGGATCTGATGGATCAATAACAAGTGCCAAAGAGCCTGATCCAACACTGTTTGCTATTGCATTGGATTTAAAGGTTGAGCCAAAGATATAGAGATGGAGCTGATGGTGATTAGCCATTGCCTAACTGTCTTTGGTAGTTAACATAATCATTACAAACCCTAGACTAACTCTCAGTGTTAGCAAATCAGCGAAAAATATTTAAGAAACCTTTCTCACATGTATGGCATAATGACATGTTCTACTGATTCCCTGAGTTTCCCATTTTATTTGGTGTTACTTTAAGTGAAAGGCTGATTTAGCTACCACCATATACAGTGAGCATAACAATAACAAATGCAGGTAAAGTATACAGGACCAATGGTTGATGAGCATATAGGGTGGTATCAAAGATTTAGAGCCTCGGGCACCACAGATCTGGTCGCTTTCGCAGAATGTCCTCCCTCAGATGCCTGCTCAAAGATGATGAGCATGCACTTGGTTTAGCTGTGGACCCAGTTTCACACAGAACTTGCTGTCCATGATAAAATTAGACATGGTAATGTGTGTGGTCAAAATAGTACCAGTTGCACAGCTCTCTATATGCACAGGACGATGTCTTTTAGCACACTGACATAAAGGTCGGTGCTTCCTGTGACAGTGCGTGCAGCCTTGTGCTGCCATCTATTGGTGTGTTAAAACATTTTGTTACCACCTTTTTGCCCTGCACTTGAGGAAAATACATAAACTTATCAAAAATTAAAATGTCAGAAATGTGGATTGAGAAATGTGGAGCAGAGTTCTCCAACTGGCTGGCCAGAGAAGCTGTGCATCCACCAATGAGGTCGCACTGGGAAAAAACACAAAACACCTCTGATGAACTTCCCAATCATTCTCTTCACTATGCATACATGAAAAAAATACTTTACACATATTCTGTAAGTGATTAACTTGCCAAGAATCCACGTGTGTTCATGGTAGGCCCTGAAGACAGACAACATCACAGCAACCAGATCATTAGGGGTTATAAAAGATTAAGAGAATCTGACATGATGTCAGAAAGACTATTGTAGATGATGTTAGTAGGACTATGTTTATTAACCATTTGAATAGCTGTAGGTTTTCATGTTTTGAAAACCATACCTAATAGCATATACATTATACAGACAAAAGTGTGTATACACCTGATCATAGTTTTGTTGTTGTTGCTTTTTGAACATCCCATCCCACATTTGCTGTTATAATAACCTCCAATCTTTTGGGAAGATGTTGCACTCCACATTTTGGAGTGTGCTTGTGAAGATTTACTTAGGCCATGTTCACACTAATTTGTTTTCATTTAAAAACATATTTTTCTCTGCATTTTGGCCTTCCGTCCACAGTGAGATGACGTTTTCAGTCAACGAAAATGTAGCTTTTTGAAAAAAGTGGATACATTTAAAAACTCTATTTCATATGTTGCAGTGTGGACTGTGAAAAAGGAGGTTTTCCGGAAATTTTTTTTAGTCATTTCTTCAACGTTTCAAAGAGCCGAAAAGTGAACAAACGCCAGGTGAGGTCAAAGCTCTAAAGCAGGCCACTCAAGATCTTCCACTCCAATCCATGTTCACCATATCTTCATGGAGCTAACTTTGTGCACATGGGCATTGTCATTCTGTAACAGGTTTTGCTGTTTTATTTCGAATGAAGGGAACATTACATTCATAGCCATCCTATACAATTGTGTGTCTTCAACTTTGCGATAACAGTTTGGGGAAGAACCTCCATATAGCAGGAAAATTCAGGTGTCCCAATACTTTTCTCTATATAATGTATTGTGGCATTGCTTTGGTATTCAATAGATAATAAGATATTAGATTCAATGGAAAAATGCAGTAATGCACAATGTGCATTTGTCCCATGAGTCCTGAATATGGTAAAAAGCCTAATGTGATTTGACCTGTCTATGGGAACATGGATCGCATAATTTATACAATATAACAGGGGCTTTCTGTACAAACGTCCAACTGGATTACAGGGTTATTTTCCTTAAACCCTAAAAAAATAGTAATGATTCTGTCATTTCTGTGTGAAAGGATAAAATATGAAAAACAAAGTCCATGGGATGTAGCCTATTGGCGCATTTGGTATTTTCTGGATTATTGTGGTCAGCGATAATAGGGAATAAGGATAAGATGCTTGGCTTTTCTAGCCAGTGTCTGCATTCCATAGGAGAAGCGATGAATGTATGAAAAGAAAAACACTGGTCATAGTTCAGAAATTACAATATGAACTAGCCTACTTCTGTAACAGACCATTGACTGCTTATCCAGTTATGATATTATGTAAATGATTTAGAGAAAGTAGCTACAGGGAGAGCTGTAATGAAAGGGTTTTAAATGACAACACAACTTTGAACATTGTTTAAAAAAAAAAAAAGTTTTCAAAACCAAATGGCCAGACAACATTCTATTTAGTCTCTCTTCTTCAACATAGATGTAGAGCTGTGTCTCAGGGGAAAATATGCTAGTTTACTATGACATGTTAACATCCAACTAATCTGACAGAAGCTTTTTTCCAGAGTGACTTACAAAGTGCTTCGCAGTCTCCATCAATAAATACATTCTAATTATGGTGTACTAGGACAAATAGGAGTCTAAGATATTAATAAGATATTAGAAGACCTGTGACTTAGCTGTTCAGACATCAAGTGGAATTTTGTACCACGACCTTGGTGCCAGTACATAGAATAGTCTAGAAGTATATCTTCTTTGTACCTGGAAAGATAGTGGGACCAGTTGAGCAGTGGTTAAGAATCAGAAAGAGTATGGTGTGGTATGGAGGGAGATAATAGCTGTGAGGTAGAGGGGTGCTGGCCTATTTTTTTGGCTTTGTAGCTAAGCATTAGTGTTTTGAATCTAACTTAGGCAGCTACAGGAAGCCAGTGGAAGGAGCGTAACGGTGGATTAATGTTGGAGAACTTATAGCGGTTGAAAACAAGTAATTCAGCTGCATTGTGGATCAGTTGCAGAGATCAGATGTCTTTCAGAGGCAGACCTGCCAGGACTGAGTAGCAGTAGTCCAGATTTGAGATGCAGAGAGACCGAACAAGCACCTGGTTGCCCTGTGTGGAAACAGAAACAGTCAAATTCTTCTGATGTTGTAAAGGAGAAATTGGCATGAGCATTCTACATTAGCAATGTGAGAAGAAAGAACAGTTGATTGTTCACGGTTACCCCCAGGTGTTGTGAAGTGACCAAAGGTGTTTACTGACATTAAGCATGAATTTTTCTATTATTATTGCCCAGATAAAATTATTGATATTTTGGGAAATAGAACCAACTAACTTTGTTTGGCAGTATAATACGCATTTGCAAACCAAAATAATAATTCACTCATTTTTAAGGATTAGTTTTCAATGGAAGTGGACTTGAGTGGGATTAAAGCCCAAAATAGTTTGCAACTATTAATTTAACACAAATCTCACAGCCATGATCCAAGTGGTAAAGCAAAAGCTTCTGTAGCAGGAGCAAAATCAAGTCTTATTGTATTATTGTCTGGTTTTATTGAGATGCTCAACAAGCACATATGGGTGCGATGGTCAGGTGTACACACTTTTGGGCATGTGTAAGTATAGAATTTTGATGTAAATGGGGTTACAAATGTTATATTAGATACATTTTAAGAAATTCTGATTTTTGATCATTATCATATTCATATATTATTTATACTAATTACAAGAAACCAATTAGTCTGCATTATTTTATTTATTTATTTATTTATTTATTTATTTATTTTATTATTTTGTTTATTTAATTATTTATTTTATTATTTTAGACATTTTGGGTTATTCCCAAGGTATAACTGCTCTTTATTTTTTAATTAAATGTTTTGTTGTTTTTAGAACATTCAATTTAGTATAAATAAATTCTATAACAAATACTATTATTTCTATTTATTTTATGGCTACTATTATATCTTTGGTTGGTTTCACATTAGTTACTACATTGCTTCCTCTGACACACGTCCTCTCTGCGTCTACAAACCAGTAATTACTGCCCAGGAATGTTCTTTTTAGTCAAACACCAAGTCAGGTCAATAGGGCCTCTGGAGGAATGCTCTCCTGAGCATTCCACTGATAATCATCCTTAAGGTTATGGTATTGGGGAACTGACCTGTTCAACAATGATGCATAGGTCAATGGTTAGCTCTTTCTCACAGGCCTGGTGGTGTGAACTAAACATTCCTAATGTTAAGCCAACTCTTTGTGGTCATGGCCCTTTACTGTGATTTGAAAAAAAAAGGAGTCTAATTTAAATCACGAGGTCCATCTATTTCCCCATCAATCAGTTGTGGTTAGAGATAAATTGCTTTGACATTCCAATGACCATGAGAAGCTTCTCTGACAGATGTCTAGAGTTACCCATCTCTTACCAGAAATCCTCTCAGCTGCTTTTAAATGCGCCTCTCATGCTGTGAAGTTCACCCATTTTAACCTCCTTCAACAAAAATGCAAAGGCTTTGCATCAATTAATCTACTATAGAAGCTCAAGTAAAGGTGCTTTTAGACAGGAGAATAAGCCATTTCAAATTAAATGATAAAAACAGTTTGAAAATGGAGATGACCATTAAAATAATTAAACCACAGCAAATAATGTCTTCTGTCTGTTTTTTTTTTCTTCAGTCCCTTCTTTAAAACGTATAAAATAAATAAAAATAAAACATTTTTTTAAAGTCATAATGGAAACAAGAATCTCCAGAGAGAGGCATTAGATCTATATGTACATTTATGCTATTCAGCATTTTATTGTTATTATATGTCTATTTCTTAATCAGAGCACCGATCATACAGTATAACAAGGCAAGTCTGGGACTAAAGTAATGGCCATCAGCGCAAACATGGTTTAGAACATATGCAAACATTAAGAGTTGCAAATATTTGTGTTAAGACAATGCAATTGATGGCTTTATATACACCACAAAGCAGGAAGTAACCTGGGAAGTTACAAATAAGTGGTAAGCTAGATATTAGGGGGATGAGAAAGCTAAGCTATGAATTCTTATTGATTCAATGCAATGAATGTGTGTTTTTTTCCAGTAGCTTGGTAAGGACATATATAATTAGAGCATGTATATCATTCATATATACATTTACTTAACAGCTAATAATATCACAAAGCACACAAGGCAAAAGGAGCACTGACTAGACTATAAGACATATATTCACAGTGTACTAACGATTCAAGATTTCTGATAATTTTAAAACCAATACCACTAAGAGGTCACTGCTGGGCTCTTACACAAGGCCCTTAACCATCAGCTGCCCAGTTTTATAAAAATAAAAAAAAAAAACAGAAAGTTCTGGATGAAGGCATCTGTCAAATGCCATGAATGTAAAAAAGGCTTAATTTGGTTTTTTTCTGATCAAAATAAGTTTAAATGCGTGTAAATACAGGTATGACATGGTGTAAATATACTGTATAAGCAATGCTTTATATCACATACACACACACACACAAATACTGTAATGTGTTAAATTATTAACAAATAACAGTATACTACCCCATACTGATCACCATTCTTTAAAACTTCTAGGTAGACTAAGCCAGTGGTCCCCAACCTTTTTTACGCCACGGACTGGTTTAATGTCGGACACTATTTGACCGGATCAGCCATTAAGGACTGGTGAATAAATACAACAAAGTAAATTATACGACCACCGTAAAAACTGGTATTTTCTAAATATAATAATAAACGTGAATCCACTGTGTTGTTGTTTGTTCATTTTGCTAGCTTGGGGGTTTCAGTTTAGCAGTAATGTATTATGTGTTAGCATCCGGAGCAGCCCCTTTAAGAAGGTAGGGGTTGGAGGTAAGACATGTGACCGAGGCATCATGACATGCATCAAGAGTGAGTCATAGACAGATGTGGCGGAGAGAATCCGGTCATAGTTCAGAAAATAATAAATAAAATGGAAATAATGTAAGTTATGTATACTTTCTGTGTGGCCCGTTACCAATTGACCCACAGACCGGTGGCGGTCCGCAGCCCGGGGGTTGGGGACCACTGGATTAGCCTTTGTCTCAACTTACAATGTTTTCAAGTTACGATGGGCTCATTGTAACTCATCTACATCGTAAGTCTGGAACTACCTGTACCAAACATGGTCAATAGTAAACTTTTCGGTTTCTGTAATGAGTGCATTTCGAAGAGCCTGATAGACCAAAAAACTTATAGGGAATTGTTTTTTAATGGAGTTTTATGTTGAAATAATGAAATGTATTTATAAAAATATAATGATTTATTATAAATTAAAGTAAAATGTTAATACAGTACAGTACTGTATACATAAAAAAGCATGGAACGTAACTACCGCAATAAACGAGGGATTACTGTACATTCATTTAGTCTATTGCCGGTAAATTGCTCCTCCAAAAACATTTCGTGGAATTAATCTGCATTATTCATGTTCATTACATCTGTGACTACGCTTCAGGTACGCATTTTTACCTGAAAAACCAGGAAGTAACCCGAAAGTGGTAAGTTAGGACTCTGGGGAGAGATAATTCAGCTTGCAGGGAGGTGCAAAGACTTTTGCACATGTTACTTTTTTATATTTATAAATTGTGTGTTTTATTGAAATTAACTCAAACACTGTATGTCTTCAGAATATAGTTATATTTCCTTAAGACACACGAGACAATAGTAATTTAAGAACCTTTTGCACATCTGCACAGAGCTGTTGGTTCGGTGGAATAAAATCTTACTGTATTATTCTATCTGCTTTATAATATCATTTCAACAAAACCCATATACACAGACACACTAATATGGGGAAACAAATCTTGAATGTATTACTATATTTATTTACTTTGGCTGGGTCCTAGACATGTATGGGAGGTCATTGTGGCATTTGTGGGCTTGTGTTTATTGTTTATGCAATTTTTTTTCCTCCTAATTAATGCTATGATGACGACCTCTGTCAAAGACATGACCAGAAGACATCTGAATCTCACGCAATGTACAGCTGAAGCCCAAGGCTGCGGCTTTGAGGGTTGCGGATGTACTAAGCCACTGGCTTCGAGGAAGACAGATGTGAATGAAAGAAAGACACCCAGAAGCAACACATTCAAAAAGCATTTAGCATTTATCAAGCTTGTTTAGTAACAACAGAACATAACATAGCATAACAACAATAATTATATTAATATTGCCTTCATATACATATTTATTAGATTTTCAATATTGAAAATATTATATACCTTTTAAAATCATAGATTAAACCCATCTCTGTATCCCATCATTAGAAGGATGGAGATCTTCATGTACAAATATATTTAGCAAAAAATGCATGAAGTCATTCAATGTAAAAAAAAGATGCCCACTTGCCCTCGGACTCGTTCTTTCCTGCTGTATGAGGAAATGCTTTGAAATTCTTGCGTAATTATTCATATACCACATGTAATCACTGGGAATTAGGTTGAAACAAAAATGGGTAAAAGGTATGGTTTTTTTTTGGTGTGTGAGTAATGTGACCATGTGCTTTAAATAGGAATATCTATCTATCTATCTATCTATCTATCTATCTATCTATCTATCTATCTATCTATCTATCTATCTATCTATCTATCTATCTATCTATCTATCTATTTTTTTAGCTTTATTTTTTACAAAGATGAAAATCTGCTGTGACATACACTTCTGATTGTATACTGAAACTGCCTGTCTTAATGCCTCACTCAGTAAAGTCATTATAGACCCCTGTGGTTTTCTCAGCCAAGCATGTTCAGTTTCTTCTGGAGATGTTGACTCATTCATATCGTCTCATTTGAGTGGAATGGCTTAGCCAGAAGACCCTAAAAAAACCTTCGGGGGAAGTCAGAGTTAAAAAACGCCTTATTTTTGCAGCATGGTCAGAAAAAAATACTACATGAGACTAAAGGGACGTTGGACGTTATCGGAATATATTAACCCTGGAGAGGAGGGTAGCTGGCCTTTAGTTCCAGAAAGCCTGGCAATGCCTACGTTTAACCTTCTAGAGTTGTGGTTTGGGTGGTGCGCAGCCATTCATTCAGACATAAATGTTTTTAACCAGACCCCTAAATAGCGCACAGCATACATCAGCACCTGGAGCTTTGCAGGACTTCTTCTCCAAGACACAGGAATTAAAATATTTTGTGTTTTTGTTGTATAATATGCATCAGGTATGAGCTGAATGCTACAAAAATGTATGTATGTTTTATATATATATATATCTATCTATCTATATATAATTTTTTATTATTTTTTTATAAACTTTATATTTGAAAGCGAAAAGAGTGATGACTCCACTAAAGGAGAGGCTCTGGTGTCCCAGACAGGGTCAGGGCCTTGGGGTCAGAGCCACAGGAACAGGATGTGGGTATCCACTAGTCTGGAAACTATTATAAAGGGCAGGCCAGCACAGTGGTCTACACTAAACATTACAGTGACAGTGATATTGGACGCTTTCTTTTTCTTTCTTTTTTTTTTTTACTATTGTTTATCATTTATGCATGCATCCTTTATTCATGCTTTCACTCATTACCCTTCCAGTCATTACTCTCCGTGTGGCATGAGATTAGTCTTATGAGACCAGATTTCCTTCCACTGTTGTCTCAATCTTTTCTGACTGTGTCATCAAGCCCACCACATATTCCCAATATAGAGCAAAGCCTCACTCTCCATGCTCTCTTTTACACTATTGCTGAACAGTAATGATTTTTCCTTACACACACACACACACACACACAGACAATGTGCGTAAAACATGACCTTTATTCTGTTCTTCCAGTGTGTCACCAGCAGAGGCGACATGAAAAAAAAAAAAACAGCTGGACAGGACATTTTTTTTCCTTTTCCCATTTCTTTTTTTCAAGTGTGAGTGAGGCCTAAATGATTTTATTGGGGCGGTGATCCAATGACTTTGAATATAACGTAACACAATAATATTCCTTAGAATAAATATATTTTAGAACAAAACATATTTAGAAAGTAGATGTTCTTGAAAACGGCTTGACGTCTTAAAGATAGATAAAAACCATTTCTTTATATCCAGCTTTCGTTCTGAACATTTGGTCCCTGCAAATTTTTTTTTTCTCACCGACTAAATATTTCCATTTGAACTTGCGAATCCAGGCATCGCTCTGTGATACAATGAGACAAGTGTTTGCATAGAAACTGAGAAGGCTTTCTGCTGAGTTTGTATGCTGCCAGAAATACAAGTGACTGGTGCTCTGTTGACTGGAGCACTTCTCATCCCAGACCTGGCCACATCTTTTGTGTGCTCTGTGTGGGGGCTCTCCATTCAAATCTAACTGTGGGATAATAGCTTACTGATACAACCCTCATACACCTCTTTCTTACTTCGCCTGATTCAGAGTTGTAATTGCATTCCCTTGAGTTGAAAGGAGGGATGTAGGTGTAGATGAAAAAAAGAAAAGTTAGAACCTTACATTACCTTACCTTATGAAACAACCAAACCGAGATCCTACAGTACTCTGGAAAAAAGCATATTTAAAGATTAGACTACCTTTTATTTTGTAGTTACACCAGAGCTGAGATTTTCAATGTCTGGCGAGGTGGAGTTTGATGAGGCGGTTTAATCCCCCTGTGGTATTTTTAATGGAAGTCTCTTCAGGAGCTCTAGTCATGTGCAGGAACAAGTGGCACTGCTGTGCTGAGGGATTAGACCCTCATGTGGGAATTAAAAGCCATTTAACAATACAGTAATCAGCATGTTTCCCTCTGAAAGAGCCTCTAGTCTCCCATTTTAGAAAACCTGGAGTATTACACTCTTTCTCCAGGAACACAAAACCCCTTCAAACGTCCTGTTTAGAGGAAACGAATTAATCCTGTGTGTTCTACATGACCCACTTCTTGAAGAGAAGAAAGAGATGGACAAAAGGAACGGAGAACCAATGTGGACACCCACTGTTAGGCTTCTGCATTCCGATTTCTTTTTTTTTTTCATAAGTTTAAATGAAATGTAAGTAAATTTAAGTATTAAAGCTTACCCAAAGATGAAACGATATCTGATATAGGTTTGCTTTTGAGACTTAATGAGCAGTGGCATATGCTAAGACATATCACATGTATGAGATTGGAAGACAGCAAAACAGAGCACAAATGACTGGCCGTATTTAACTGTGCCATCAACACCAAGTTCAAGTTTATTTCTATAACACTTTTCACAATGGATATTGTCTCAAAGCAGCTTTACATAATTTAAGAATTAAAGTGAATGATGTGTTTTTATCCCTCATGAACAGCCGTGGCGACTGTGGCAAGGAAAAACTCCCTTAGATGTTATGAGGAATAAACCATGAGAGGAGCCAGACTCAAAAGGGGAACCCATCCTCATTTGGGTGATATCAAGAGGCTGTTTATAAATCTTTAAAACCATACAAAACAACTAACATGGATACCGGAACGTGTGATTGTGAGTAATGTCCTTTCTACAGTCTTATACAGTCATTTGACGTTATAACACTCAAAGAGGTCCAATGTCAAAACTCCACATGAAGTGGAATCCAAATGGCGCTGGTACGTCTCTAGATGATTGGGGATGTTTGCGGGTTCGGCATCTACTTCTTTAAAGGTTCGTAATCATGAGGTGGGACGACAACCAACCAACCCAACCAATCTTTAACAAATGCGGACATAATGTTTTTAAACAGAGCTGAAACGTGATGTTGCATTGAGGCCGGCATTCATGTTTTTGAAAATTTGACCACATCCACAAATGAAGACTTTGCATTTCAAAACAAATTTTATTGATTATCGTTAAATATAAACAAAACGCACTCAGCAGACTTATAATAAAACACAAACATTTACGAATGTTAGGTTAGCGGACAGGTTCAGTAAATACACATTTGTACAGAACTGACTGCCTCGTCCTGAGCATCATGTTTCATTTAATACATCTGTGAATAATCATGGTTCAAAGACAACAAACTCCTTTGTAATCGGGACAGACCCAACTTGATTTCTCTTTTTTTTTTTAAGCTCTTTTGTAAGCAAAAGGTTCTCACATTCATCTCAAATTCTGACACTGTCAAGCCATTAACAAGTACTAGGTGGGGAATAAAGTAATGAAATTGCTTGCTAGATGCAGGATAATTTCTTAAACATGAATTTATGACATTCTTTGGTAAAAAATAAATGTAATTCAGTGCCACCCAGATAAGGATCGGTTCCCATTTGATTCTGGTTTCTTTTAAGGTTTCCTCCTTGTGCCATTTCAGGGAGTTTTACTTGCCAATCTCTTAAAATCGCTATACAAATAAAATTTTAACAATGTAATTGTGAGCTACAGAAAATGTGCACTTCAACCTCTAAATATAAAAAAATAATTATACCTCAGTTTTTAATACCTCAGTGTGATTTCCACATAAAGAAAATAATCTTTTAAATAGAACTTGGCTTTTAGCAAAAAGGTGGTATCAAAAAAGTTTTGAGACTAGCTTTGTAACAAGCCAACAGATGGCAGCACAAGGCTGCATGCACAGTCACAGGGAGCGCTGACCTTTATTTGTCAGTGTGCCAAAAGACATTGTCCTGTGTACACTGTGAACTGTGCAACTGGAGCTACATGCATTACCATATCTTCTACTCTGAGATCTTTTTACACGTCAGTTTCCCAACGGAAACAACATGATCCCACTTCCACAGCCACCTTCCTCAACAGATTTGGCTCCTGCAGACTTCGCCCCCTTCCCGAAAATGTAGAATCAGCTTAAAGTGTCAATCAGAAAAGGTGCTGGGGGTGAATTTAATAGCATTTTTCAAAGAAATGTGCATCTCCAGGGCTACAGTATTTCACAAAAGTGAGTACACCCTTTACATTTCATCAAACATTTTAGCATATCTTCTCAAGGGACAATACTATAGAAATGAAACTTGCATATTTTAGTCAATGTGCAGCCTGTATAGCAGTATTGATTTACTGTCCACTGAAATTAACTCAACATTCAGCTATTATTGTCAAAAGAGCTGGCAAGTGATAACAGCTGTACATCACCCTGTTAGCTGTAAGCCACATGCCCTATTCATCATGGTAATGTTTTTGTCTGCCTGACAGACAATGTGTGAATCTTGTATTAAAGCAGTTAAAATTTGGTGCTTTGTGTACAATTCTCTCTAGACCCCTGGATGTTCAACATGGCACCTCATGGCAAAGACTCTCTGAAGATTTGAGAATTAGAATTGTTGCTCTCTAGATACCGAAGCTATTAGTAACACCCTGAAACTAAGCTACAGTACAATGGCCAAAGTCATACTGAGGTTTTCTAAGATGGGTTCCACTCGAAACAGTCCTCACAAGGGTCCATCAAAGAAGTTGAGTTCTCGTGCTGTGTGTCAGGTGCAGAAGCTGGCTTTGAGATAACAGATGCATGAGTGCTGCCAGCGTTGCTTTAGAGGTTGCAGAAGCGGAAGGTCAACTTGTCAGTGCTCATCTATATGCCGCAACAAAACAGTTTGCTACAGTCAAGCATGGTGGTGGTATCATCATGGTCTGGGGCTGCATAAATGCTGATGGTACTCATTGTGCTGTGGCTCATTGAGGGAAACATGGATTACAACATGTACTGTGACATTCTGAAGCAGAACCTAATGACCTGTCTTCAAAAACTGGGACGAACGACGGTTTTCCACATAATTTACATTTGCGGCATTTAGCAGAAGCCCTTATCCAGAGCGACGTACAAAAGTGCTTTGAGTCTCTAGCAATGAATAAATCTACACTGGTTCACAAGATTACAAACTTAATATAAATATACATCTTGAATTCTACAAAGCAAACTTGGAAAGGGCTAATTTAAGTGTTTCAGAAAGAGGTACGTCTTCAACCATCGCATGAAGATAGTCAGGGACTCCGCTGTACGGACATCTAGGGGAAGTTCATTCCACCACCTCGGTGCCAGAACAGAGAAGAGCCTTGAAGTATATTTACCTCTCATTCTGAGAGAAGATGGTACCAGTCACGCAGTGCTTGAGGATCTCAGGCAGCGTGGTGCAGTGCGAGATGTGATGAGGTCTCTGAGGTAAGATGGTACTGGTCCATTTTTGGCCTTGTAGGCAAGCATCAGTGTTTTGAATCTAATACGTGCAGCTACTGGAAGCTTGTGAAGGGAGCGCAGCAGTGGGGTGGTGTGGGAGAACTTGGGCAGGTTGAACACAAGTCGTGCAGCTGCGTTTTGGATCATTTGCAGTGGACGAATAGCGTTCAGAGGAAGCCTGTGTGGACAGAAATGGTCGAATCCTTCAGATGTTGTAGAGAAGAAATAGACAGGAACTAACCACATTAAGTAAGAAGAAGGACAGTTCATTGTCCATAGTTACCCCAAGGTTACAAGCAGGGGCTGAAGGGGAGAGCAGAGAGTCATGAAGAGTTGTTCAGAAATCTTGACCTGGAGATGAATCACCTGGGATGCCCAGCAGTTCTGTTTTGCTGGGGTTGAGTTTTTGTTGATGAGCACTCATCCATGAAGAAATGTCTGTCAAGCATGCCGAGTTCTGAGCGGAAGCTGTGGTATCTGATGAAGGTGAAGAAAAGATGAGTTGAGTGTCATCTGCATAGCAGTGGTAAGAAAACCCATGTGAGGATATGACTTCACCAATGGAGTGGGTATAGAGGGAGAAAAGATAATAACAACCTCAAACACATCGCCAAGATGACAACTGCCTTGTTGAGGAAGCTGAAGGTGATGGAGTGGCCAAGTTTGTCTCAAGAACTAAACCCTATTGAGAAGCTGTAAGGCATCCTTAAGAGAAAAGTAAAGAAGTTCCATGTGTCTAACATCCAGCAATGTCATTATGGAGTTGAAGAGGATCCAACAACAACCAGTGCAGCTCTGGTGAATTTCATGCCCAAGAGGATTAAGGCAGTGCTACATAACAATGGTGCTCACACTAAATATTGACATTTTGAACACAGTTTTGATATGTTCAATTTTGTGCCAGTTATTTTGACAATATGGCTGTATGTTAATTTATTTTAAGTAAATCTGCTCACTGACTACTCTAAAATATATCACATTTTCATTTCTATAGTATTGTCCCTTGAGAAGATATACTAAAATTGTTGCTGAAATGTGAGGGGTGTACTCACGTTAAGATACTGCAGCTAAGAAATAAAAAAAGGGTTACTCATTTCCAGTGTGCACCACATCCAGCTGGTTACTCCATGTATTTCAGTATCTAATGTGTATATTTTTTTTTGTTGCCCAACCTGTCAATAATGTTCAACTCATTTACTTTTACACAGTATGAGCAAATTCTATGACACAGAGACACATGCTCCTTCACTTCACTGATTGGCCTACAGTCTAAGTTTCTAGCAATATGTCTTTCTTTATATACTCCTTTCTGAGGCTATGCAAAACACTGTTTAAATCATCTGCCGTAACGCATGAGGTAATGACTAGTCAATGCTATTGGCAGTGATCATCCAGTACATGACATATGTGTACCTCATTTATTCATCGTGTTCACACCTCTGAGTATTGCTAAAGACAGTTCGCTTTTATGGATCCCGATTTGTCTTTCATCAACCATCACCTCCTCTGCATTCCATGCTGCCTCCCACTGCATTTTGCAATAATCCTTGCCTCAACCTTCCACCTACATCATGCCTATGTGCACAGCTGAGAACTTAGTAGTGTGCCTCATGTCTACCTGAATTTATTATCTGCTTGATAAAGCAGTATTAAGAATAGATCCAGGTAATGTTATGAATGATGTATGTAAAAAATGCTAAAACAGTAAGAAACACAATAAAGGCTTGAAAAGTCCTTTATCAGCTGTAAAAGCAAAGTATCTTTAAAACTGTGTAAAACTGAGTGAAACTGACAAATGAACCTTTTCAGCATTTTAGTAAATGTTTACGTCTCAGGACATTTGGACTCTAGATCAAGCAGATGGTTTTAAGTAAAAAAAAAGTGATTTGTTTCGATAATATTTTTCTCCTGTACTGTGAAACAATTAATAGCTCTGTCAGTAAAGGCCTGTTTTTCTAATTAAATGTTGGCAAAAGGTGAAGTCCCTGCTGAACTTCATGTCCTCCATCCAGCAAAACCAAAATAAAAACAAAACAGACATGCTCACTCGCGGTCTTGCATACCGGCAAAGCCACGACAAAGGCTTTCCATGCCTCCATGCATGACAGAATCCAATAATTCCACAGGCAGCATAAGTAGGGGAGGGGGAATGAATGAATGAAGTGAAACCAATGCTGTTTCCAGGCTAGCCCATCTTCTCCTTTGACTGATGTCATACACAGTTCAAAGTTCATAACCACACCATCTTCAAAGCTCTGTGTACTAAGAGCAGATGCAGTAAGGGAAATGGAGTTTAAGATAAATTTAAATACAGGATGGGGGGATGGAGATGGGTTTTCCTAAAAGGGCTGAGGAAAGCTTAACTCCCTCCCCCCCATCCTGACCACGTTCTACAGAGGGACCATTGAGAGCATCTTGAGCAGCTGCATCACTGCCTGGTTTGGGAACTGCACCGTCTCGGATCGCAAGACCCTACAGAGGAGAGTGAGGACGGCTGAGAAGATCATCGGAGTCTATCTCCCCTCTATTATATACATTTACACCACATGCTGCATCCGCAAATCCAACAGCATTGTGGATGACCCCACACACCCTTCACACACACTCTTCCCCCTCCTACCATCAGGAAAGCGGTTCCGAACCATTCGGGCCTCACATCCAGACAGTGTCAAGCCATCAGGCTTCTTAACACAGATCTCAACTAAACTGACACACAGACACACACACACACACACACAAAAATGTGTGACTGATCTATACAACCCGGACTCAACACACAATCGTACTCACTTCGCACATCTATGTCTTCAGCACCACTTACATTACATCACTTCAAACTGTTTACATGCCGTTTTTGCACATCTTTTCTGGATTGCTGCTATTTGCTCTTCTTCTATTTGCGCTTGTTCTGAACATTTTTGTTACTGTTCACTTTACGTCTTTACAAAAGGTTTACTGGCCCTGTCCTGAGTCCTGAGCCCTGTGTTTTTTGTTTTCTGTGATTGTTGTATGTAGCACCAGGGTTCAGAAGGAACATTCTTTTATTTCACTGTGTAAAGAGTCAGCTATATATAGTTGAAATGACAATAAAAGCTTCTTGACTTGACTTGACTGTTGACAATACAAGGTCACAACTTCCACATATAATAATTAAATTTCTTAACTCAATTCCGCAACAACTTTAAAATAAATGTTTGTTAAACATGCTCCTGAGGTACCAGTGACCACTGCCCATCTCCTCCTGCCCACTTCATCCCGACCTGCCTCTGGATGGTTTTCTCTTTGATTTGAGGCCACTCTGGACAGCCAGGGATGGTTTTACATCAATGGCCTGGGGATACATGAAATTATAGAGTAATACATGAGCATTTAATGGTGGATTTGGACTGTACTTAATGTCAACAGTCTGCTACACTGACTCAGGACTACAGTTTGCATTTGATCACCATCACTGCATGCCGTTTAGCTGTAAAAAAAAATAGACATTCGGTGCCACCCAGATGAGGATGGGTTCCCTCTTGGAGGACAATGTCTATTGTTAAAAGCTCTATACAAATCAAATTGAATTGAATAAATATTTGCGCAGAAAAAAAACATAAGATTCATTTAATCTATTATAATATGCGTTTTAAATGTTTTAGGATGGCAAAAACAAACGTGTATATAAAACTGAAAGTAAGTAAGTAAACAAGTTAGTAAGTATGATAGTAAGTAAAGAACGAAAGAACGAAAGAACGAAAGAAAGAAAGAAAGAAGGAAGGAAGGAAGGAAGGAAGGAAAATAAGTAAATAAGTTTGTAAGTAGGCAAATATGGATGTAATTAGGTAAAGAAGAAAGAAGGAGATAAATACTGTAAGTATGTTAATACTGTAAATAAATACATAGGTCAAAAGTATAAATGCAAATAAATGAATATGTAAGAAATAAGTAAAAATGGAAAAAATTTGGTGATAAAAAATTCAGGCAGGTAAATAAGTCAATAAGTAAGCAAGTAAGTAATAAGTAGTTACAGTAGGTACAAAAGTTAATAAGTAAGCAAGTGGATATGTAAGTAAGAAGGTAAATAAGTAGGCAAATAAGTATGTATGTTTCAGTGGCGGGCCGTGCATTTGATACCTGGGCCTTCAGTGGGGACGTACCTGACTTAATCCACCTCTTAATACCACCAGTATCACGTCGCAATTATAGAAACCATCAATACAATACAAAAACACAATATAACAACACATGGCATTACAAAGAGAGAGGCATATGGAGGGTGAAAATCATTTTACTAAAGCAAGAAATCCAGTTAAGGCTCCAAACCTTTACTGAACCGGTGTAAGTATGTAAGTTAGTGAATTAGTAGGTAAGTAGGTACAGTAGGTATGCGGTATAAAAAATATGGTGTAGGTATAAAGATGTAAATATGAGTAAGTAAGTAACTAAGTAAAAGTAAGTAAAAAGTATATAAGTAAGTAAAATGATATGTAATAAAGTAAGTAGGAAGGTAAGTAGACAAATAAGTAAGTAAGTAAGAATGTATGTATGTGATTAAGAAAGGTAATAAAGAAGTAAGTAGGTAGGTAAATAAGAAGGTAAATAAGTAAGCAGATATGTAAGTTAGTAAGTAAATAGGAAATAGTTTATTAAATAGTTTATTTTTTATTAAGTAAGTAATATGTTCTTGGCTTTGTTTTGAGGAGAAAAAGTTCTGTACAGTATTTCTAACTTGTTACATTGTGAAGTAAATACAACATTAATAACTAGCAAAGTAGCCATTAGACAATGCACATATATCAAATGGGTCTATTAAATGTAAAACGGTGGGTGCAATTTTAAATGGCATCAAATGCAGGTGCATTCAAGTTCATTTGTTAAAGGAAGTTACAGGAAGCCATTTGTCTGGGCGATAGGTACTACATACATCCACACACACATAAACCATGCCACAGAAGGTGTACACAGTCTGTCCAAAACCTTTTAAATATTACCATTTGTCACCAATGTGCTACAGAATGGCCAGACTCTGGGGATTTATCCGATCAGTTAGAGAGGATGAATTTGCGACTGGTTTTGCTGTAGAAACAGGTTTCAGAATGCGATGATCGATCACTGAGACTTGCTCGAGTGCACTCTCATGCTCTACCAGTTCCCAAGGTATTTAGGATTTCCATTCTTCAGAGAGATCAAATAAGGTTTCTGACACAAATAAAGTGCATCTAGATCACAATAATCCACAAAACCACTCTCTGGGAACACTATTAATATGCGCACAGTTAAATTGACAGTGTGCCTTTCTTGGCGGTGAGGGAATTAATCCTCTTTATATCCTTAGAGTGAAACAAAGTGTCACCTAGTAATGTGCTTTTAATCTAAAAAGCTTTAGCTGACTACTTTATATAGACTTTCACACTGAGGGAACTAGCAAAATGTGGTTTAGGAAAGATTTATGCTAACTTTTGTTTATGAGTATTTATGAGTTAAACTAAAATGGAGACAGTAAAGCCATAGCAGTTTTTAGATGGAGTTGCTATTGCTATCCATAAATGGAAATAAGTTTCAAATTAACTACTGAAATAAACTATAACCTCAGGACTACTGAATCTTTTCTACTACCACAATCATTTTATTAGTGCAGACCAAACAAAATAACATATATGAAGAAATCCTTAGCCAAATCAGAGAACTTTCACTGCTTTAAATTTTGACCTATAGTGTTAATTGGTAATTTTTTTGTCCATTCTTCAGTCGATCTATAGTGATTTTGTTTCACTCTGCTTTGATTAACAGAAGCCAAATATAGATGAAGTAAGTAATGTCCAAAACTAGTGGGTTCGTATCTATATGGACCAAATATCATTATGAACCCACCTATTAAACAATATTGCAAACCATGCGGCTACTCGATCCATACTGGAAACACAATTTATACTGGGCATGTGCAAAATCAGCTGCCACTTAATGTCCTCACCAATGTTAGCAATGACTAGCAATATAGATTTTATCGTTTTTATGTAAAGGTTCTAAAATTTCTGTGTGAATGAATGGACTGATGAAAGGAATTAATAAATTTTTGAATAAATACATTAAATAAATAAATAAACATGATAATGTTACATTTTTGGTACCAGGAGTGGGGCAATCTGATGGTCGGGAACAGTATAGTGTCGATCGCATCATTGTTTTGTTTTGTTTTGTTTTGTTTAAAAAAAAAAAGCTGTGTGGTGTTCATCCAAGTGCTGGAGACGTAGGCCGAGGGTTTGAGGCCAAGGGACGGGTAAACTGGAGGGAGAGGAGACATCAGTAGTTGCTACTGAACTGCGAGTGTGGTTGCGGATCGGGAACCAGTGACGTGTGTTTTGCAGAAGTGGACGAGAGTGTTATATGCACATTACAGACAGTATATCATTTTAACTGGGAAACAAAAAGCTTCTCACAAAGACTTTGTGTTGTTGAAAAGACTTTTAAGCATGTCACAGCTGGAGGAAGAGGCTGGGATAGAACCTGGTGTTGCTAGTGGGGATGGTGTGGGTAATGTGCAAAAACAGATACAAGAGCTCAGTAGAAAGCATGCTGAAGCTATGGCAGCTATTGCCAACCTGAGTAGAGAACCAACTAGGTCCTATGTATATGTGCCCAGAAAGCGCCACATTCAGCCTTTTAGTGGCAATCTATGCAAAGATGGTAGAAATGTGGATGAGTTTATTGAAGAGGTGGAAAGAGTGCTGCTTGTGAGAAATCAAACACCTGAAGATCAAGCTGATTTTGTTCTTTCTCTGCTAAAAGGTGCTGCTGTAGAAGAGGTTAGGTTAAGGCAAGGGTGGCGGCCTCCACGAACAGAGGACATTTTCTTGTATTTAAGATCGGCCTTTAGAGAAATACGCAGACCAGCTCAGCTGTTACAGACATTCTACACTCGCAGACAGCTGGAGGGTGAAGACCTCCGTACATACTCTCATGCCCTTTCACAGATGTTGAATACTATTTCAAAGCAGTCCTCTGATGCTATCGCCAATGCTGGCCTTGCACTAAGAGACCAGTTCGTTGAGGGAGTCAGAGATGTAACACTCCGACACCACCCTGGGTGGAGAGTTAGAGTCTGACTGGAGAGAAGTTTTCCAGCAAATGCAAATCGTCAGTCAAGCTAAGAAACAGATGGTTGCTCATATCGCCGGGAAGAAGACAGTGCATATTCCTGCTTGGTCAGTTTCGACGTTGACAGTCAGGGGAAAGGGGAATAGGTGTCCAGAGGGTTCGTCTCACCTGTTGTTGGAGCCGGGGAAGTTTCCCCTCCCTCAGGGGCTGATAATGGTACCTTCTCTTGTTTCCACTTCAGCAGCACTATTTCCGGTGCGAGTTGTGAATCTCTCTACAGAGGATATATGGCTGGGTATTCTCTCTCCTGTTGAATCATTATGTTCTGGAGAGGGTTGTGAAGTAAAGTTCAAGTGAGTCGCAGCTGGGGTGGAGGAGATTACCGTGAGCACAGAGGAGAGGCAAGTGGTGGCAGAGGGCTTACCAGACTTGCTTACCAAGCTGAGTTTGGGTGGAACTGCTGAGCAGCAGGCTGAACTCAAAAAGTTTGCAGTAAACGATGAGGAATTAGGGTTTTCCGACAAAGTGCAGCACAAGATCCATCTGGTTGATGATGTACCGATAACACAGCCATACCGTCGCATTCCACCTACCCAATATGGGGAAGTCAGGGAACACATCACTAAGCTACTCCAAAAAGGGGTCATTAAGCCTAGTAGTAGTCCATACGCATCACCCATAGTACTCGTGCAGAAAACAGATGGAAACTTGAGATTGTGCGTTGACTACAGGCACTTAAACGCCAAAACAAAGCGAGATGTGTTGCAGGGTGCGAAATTCTTCTCCACCATCGACTTGGCTAGCGGGTACCATCAGATAGCCGTGCGAAAACAAGACCAACCTAAAACCATGTTTACCACCCTGTTTGGGATATTTGAATACTCCCGTATGCCTTTTGGTGTGTGTAATGGACCGTCCACATTCCAACGCCTTATGCAGTCCGTAATGGGGGATTTAGTATTTCAGACTCTGTTGGTTTATTTGGATGATATCCTTGTCTATTCGTCTACCTTCCAGGAACATCTCAATAGACTGGAGGTGGTTTTCGGTAGGCTAAGGGAGGCTGGACTTAAGGTTAAGCCTGATAAGTGTAGTTTTCTCCAAGAACAGGTGAAGTTCTTAGGTCATCAGATCTCTGCTCAAGGGATTGGAACCGATCCAGGAAAGGTAGAGGCTGTAAGAAATTGGGAGAGGCCAAGTTCTGTGAAAGAATTAAGGTCCTTTCTAGTGTTCTGTAGCTACTACAGAAAATTTATTGAAGGGTTTCTAAAATCGCCGGTCCTCTCCATGACCTGGTGAACTTTTGTCTGAGACAACAGAGTATGGTGAAGAGACCTGAGTTTTGTGCACTTTGGACAGAGGAGTGTTGTACAGCTTTTGAACTGTTAAAGGAGAAGCTTACTTCGGCCCCAGTCTTGGGTTTTGCAGATTTCTCTCTTCCGTTTACCGTTGAGACTGATGCTAGCAAAGACGGTTTAGGTGCTATCCTTTACCAACAACAAGGGGACTCTAAGAGAGTGATTGCCTATGCAAGTCGTCGGCTATGCAATGCAGAGAGAAACGATAGGCATTATAGCAGTATGAAGCTTGAACTGCTAGCCCTTAAGTGGGCGGTTTCAGAAAAGTTCAGGGGGTACCTGTTAGGTGCCAAATTTGTGGTTGTCACCGACAACAACCCATTATGTCATCTGAAAACAGCAAAGCTGGGTGCCATTGAGCAAAGGTGGGTAGCTCAATTAGCTGTTTTCGATTTTGAGGTACAGTATCGTCCTGGATGAAATAATGTCGCAGCAGACGCCCTCTCTAGGCACCCGTTGGCAGGTGAACTTGACAGTTCGGAAGAGTTTGATGACTGTGTTGCCATCTGTAATGTGGTCAATAGGGGTACACCTTTAGACCCTAATTTGTTGATTGCGGGTGTCCAGTGTTGCAAGGTTAGACAGATCCTGGCCTGGGAGGGTAGTCCAGGGAAAAGTGACATGCAGGAGTGTACGTTTGCTCTTCCAGGTTATACCATGGCTCAGTTGAAGGAATTTCAGCTAAGTGACCCTGTTTTGGGTTCCTTCAATGAATTTTGGGGTAGCCAGAGAAAGCCTACTAATCGTGAGAGAAGCAACTTACCTAGACCTGCGTTGTCGCTGTTGAAGCAGTGGAAATATACCCAAGTGTTGGATGGGTTGTTTTACAGGGATGTGAATGACCTTCGCTTGGGTGAGTGTAAACAGTTGCTTTTTCCAGCCTGTTTAAAAGAACAAGTACTGAGCAGTGTCCACGATAAGATGGGACATCAAGGCATCGAACGGACGCTCGATCTGTTGAGACAACGTTGCTTCTGGGTTGGTATGTACAATGATGTTGAGAGGTGGATTAAGAAGTGTCAGCGTTGCATTCTTACCAAAATGCCAGATCCGCGTATCCGTCCGCCTATGAAGCCATTTTTAGCGTCCAGACCGTTGGAAGTGGTGGCTGTGGATTACACTGTGCTTGAGCCCGCCACGGATGGTCGCGAAAATGTGTTGTTTGTCACTGATGTGTTTACTAAGTTTACACAGGCATTCCCCACCAGAGACCAGAAAGCGGATACTACAGCCAAGATTCTGTTGAGGGAGTGGTTCATGAAATATGGGGTACCCGAGCGGTTGCATTCGGATCAGGGTAGGAATTTTGAGAGTGAGGTGGTGGCTGAGTTGTGTCGCTTGTATGGGGTTAAGAAAACACGCACAACCCCTTATCATCCGCAAGGTAATGCACAATGCGAGCGCTTTAATCAAACACTCCATGAGTTGCTAAAAACACTTCCTCCTGAAAAGAAGAGGCGATGGCCAGAGCACCTTCCTGAGCTGATTTATGCATATAATGTAACCCCACATGCTACAACTGGGTATTCACCTTATTTCTTGTTGTTTGGAGTAGAACCACGCCTTCCTGTAGATGCTCTCCTGGGCAAAGAACATCCTGTGAGTAAAGGGCAGGATTGGTTAGCTATTCACCAGAGTCGTTTTAAAGACGCTCATGAAAAGGCGAGAGCATTTACAGAGCAGAAAGCGGACGAGAGACTGGCTCCTCTTAGGTTTACTGTCCCTCAGTTTAGGTTGGGTTGACAGTGTACTTGCGTCACCGGTCTGTAGGCAGACATAAGATACAGGATGCTTGGGCTCCTGTGGTGTACCGGGTAGTCGATGTGCAAGGTACTACATATACGGTTGAGCCTGTAGAGGGAGGTCCTCAGAAGCGGGTCCACAGAGTTGACTTGCAACCGTGTGCGATACCTGTGGTTGAAACAGCAGATGCAGTAGGTAGTGTAACCACTCCAGCAGCTGTGGTTCCCTCTGATTCAGCAGAAACCGATCCTGTGGATCCAAAGTGTGTAATAGTGGAAGAGGTTACTTTGCCCCATGTTGAAGTGACTGTAGATGTGGAAATGAAAGTTTCCCAGTCAGATTTCCCTTTCACAGGCGTGAAAAATAGAACAGACATTTTTTTGGAGAACTCTGTGAAACAGTCGCATGCTGTGTGTTGTTTCGATATCGAGGAGGATTTATTCTAAAATGGTGCTGTTCCTCCTGATGAGATCGGTTCGAGTATAATCTGCGTGATCCTCGTGTCACGTGCAAATACAAGTTTCTGTCACTACCGTATTTCATTTACTTTATTTTCTTTATCGTATTCTTGCTTATTTTTGTTTTGTTATATTCTCTGAGCCTGTGTGTTCAGTAAATTGGGTGAGAAAAGTTTTTGTTAAACAATCTCTTAGATTGTGTACATTCTTACGCCCTCATTAACACTCAAGATGTCTTTTGGTGTTTAAGTGTAATTTATTGAGTGTGCATGTGGTGCTGGGATTCTAACCAGTAGTAAAAAACAGCAGTCAGATAAACCCCTTTAAAATAAATTAACTATTCTGTTGCCGTGTGTGTTTCTTCGCTACCACCCGGTTACATGAAGTTGTGAATGAGTCTCTTTTTCTACGAAATTAAACCCTTTTCTAAAACTGCAAGGTAAATTGCTTTTACCCAATTCTACCATTCAAGGCACTGTAGAATTTCAAAATATCCATCCTTTTTTTCTTGCCAAACTGAAAGAAAAGCTTGCTTGCTTGAATTACCACAGGAAATTATTAATAATGTTATTGATGAGTTGTCTAAAGAGGATTTGCTGACAGATTATAATAGTAGGGTTTTAAGTACAGCTCAGAGGAGAATGTCCCAGTTGAGCAGACCATCAGTGCCTTGTTTCAATATCAATCTGTCAGAGATCAATATAAACAGATGCATTCACAAATAGCTGAAAGCTGCTTGTTTTGGGATAGAAAGGATGGTAAAATTGTGTGTTTCAAACTGAAAATGTCATCTCTGGGTTTGATCATATACCATGATTTATTTGAGGTGGTAAATCATTTAGGCTCATCTAGAAAGAAACACAATTAGCTGGCAGCTTATCTTTTCCTGGACTGATGTTTTGCCTCACTGCAGGTCAAACATAGACCACATGGAACTTGTTCTTCTGTGTAATGAGCAAGATTTTAAGCATTTCGGACCTGGTAATGTTTTAAGATCATTGAATGAAGATCTAAAAGATCTTGAAGAGAATAGAGTTGTTGTGAATACTGGCAAAACTTTAGTTACTTACTAGGGGCCAGTAAAGCAAAACCTTACTGGCCCCTAGAGCTGCACTGGCTCTAAGCTTACCAGAGGTCAGTCTCGAGAGACTGATACCCTTAAGAAACCAGCCTGGAAAGCTCAGACAGACATGTCTCGGTGGGTCGTGCATACTGTAGAAAGAGGCTATCTGTTTCAGTTCGGGTCTCGTCCGCCCCGGTTCGACAGGCAATCCCATCCACTTTATGAAGGTCACGTGGCCATTTTTGGCCTTGTAGGCAAACATCAGTGTTTTGAATCTGATACATGCAGCTACTGGAAGCCAGTGAAGGGAGCGCAGCAGTGATGTGGTGTGGGAGAACTTGGGCAGGTTGAACACAAGTCGTGCAGCTGCGTTTTGTATCATTTGCAGTGGACGAATAGAGTTCAGAGAAAGACCTGCCAGCAGAGAGTTAAAGTAGTCCAGTCTTAAAATAACAAGAGACTGAACAAGCACCTGGGCAGCCTGTGTGGACAGAAATGGTCGAATCCTTTGGATGTTGTAGAGAAGAAATCTACAAGAACGAGCCACATTAGCGACATGTGAGGACAGTTCATTGTCCATGTGTCTCTGCACATTCAAAAGTGCACCGCAACACAAGTGTTAAGTGCTGACAGAATTTTCATTCATAACTTAAGAATTAAAAAGAATTATCTGTGTTTATCCCTGATGAGCAACCTGGGCGACTGTGGCAAGGAAAAACTCCCTTAGGTGTTATGAGGAAGAGACCTTGAGAGGAACCAGACTCAAAAGGGAACCCGTCCTCATTTGAGTGATATCAAGAGTGTGATTATAAATCTTAAAACAATACAGCCCACCGGAAAGTGAGAACCACCATGAGTGTGTGATTATGAGTATTGTCCTTTCTACAGTCTTATACACTCAGTTGACGTTGTGGAACCAGGAGCTACTGAGCAACTCGTAAAAACTGAGCAACTCATGCAGCTTTATAGCAAAAGTAGTTTTGTACAAATCATTATTATCATAATAAAAACACCTGTAGTTGTTCTGTGAATTGAATTTTAAATGCTCAAACTGACTGTAAAATGTTTTTATGGCAGTTCATGTAAATTTAGTTGCTTTTCATTCCAATGCACAGTAAATTTAACAGTAAATATACTGTAATTTTACAGAGAAATCTGTAACATTTTTACAGCTGTATATATACATAAACAGTACAATTGAAGTTTATAATTTACAGAACTCTTGTATTTTTTTTACACTCTTACTGGCAACTAAAATTGCCAGTAAGTTACTGTAAATTTTACAGTACATTTTTTTACAGTATAGCAAATCCCTGAACAAGTACTGGAAATGACTAGCAACACACTAGCCTTGCTATCTTCAAAGACAGGGCATCACGATGGTGGTTTAGGAGCGTCAGCATTCAAACTCTCAACAGTTCAAACTAATATATTTGCCAATTATATGGGTTTTTGTTGATAGACAGTTTTGGGCTATTTGAGGTGGGGGTAATGAGCATATTTAACATTTACAGTAAAAGGTGAAAATAAAACCAGTTCTCCAGCACTAAGCAAATGTACACCAATCATTTCTGGTTAAAACGTATAGAATGGCTTTTTAACGCCTGATTTATTTTTTTTTTTTTTCAATGGGTTGTTTTGATTCTCTCTAGTGAATGGGATCTAAACAATCCTTGGTACATTATCCAAAGTACATAGTTTTTCCAGTCCAGTTTACATGCGACAGCAAACAACACAACAGTAACTATTCGGCACAAACGAAAATATGAAGCCACCTTCCAGAAACTGTGAAAACATAGTACACAAGACCACAGGCCCTGTCATGCTCAAGAAAAGGGCAACGACCTACCGTGGTATTTCATGCTCTCATATACCAACACACATACATACACACACACACGCATTATGGAAATCCCACAGATTACAGACCACTTTTCACATAATTACTACTCCGCAAACCAGAGCATAATTATGCCATTTCCTCTGAGATGCATTATCCAACAATATCTATATCAAGTGAACATTTCGCCAGCTAATTTGAGAAATTGAAGCAGTGTCAGATAATTAGTGAGATTTAGTCAAATCCCGGTACTCGTCGACTCTCCTACCATGTGTTAATCTGCGATTACACATAAGTACCCATAACATGTGGTAAGATGTTTGGCAGGAAAATAGTAAACAAAATGAAAAACTATGATTGACCAAAACCAAGAGTATTAAGGCTAGGTCTGGCATGCAATTCTGTGCACCTGCTTGTATATATATTCAGTGCACCATGAAAAATCTACTGGGAACTGAAACTAAGTGTTTTTTTTTTTTAATCAATTATTTGAATCAGAACCACCCAAGCACATGTGCATGTACACATCCTTGGTACAAGCTGCAGACAATTAGAGACAGCATAAAGCAGTGTTCTCCAACTCTTTGTACACCATTCATAGTGCCCCCTAGTGGTGTGAAATTCTGTTTCCAATTTTTCCCCGTTTTAATTCGAATTAACTTATAAGCACTATGCAGATCCAGCTTGGTGAATTGTCGTGCTTGTCTGAGTTGTTCTAGGGCAGCAGGTCCAGCTGAAGTGGATATTAGTAACGAAACGTGATGGAGTTCAGGCCACGGTAATCAATAAGGAGTCTTAGTCCTCCATCCTTTTTCTCTACAAAAAAGGATCCTGCTGCAGCTGAGGATGTGGAGAGATTAATAAACCCAGCTGCTAATGCTTCCTCAATATAGTCTTCCATGGCTTTTGTCTCGGGTGTGGAGAGGGGAAAGACTTTGCATTAAAGGGGTGCCGTATTATGGAGCAATTCTATGGATCATTCCCCTGGTCGATGTGGTGGAAGCATAGTGGCACATTCCTTGTTAAAGATCTCCTTGAGGTCATGGTATTCCTTCAGGATGGAAATGGGTACAACAGGTGTAGAGCTTTTGATGTGCTTCCGAGACCACCATGAGTGGCAGCCTTTCCAGCACAAACCAAACTTGTTTATAGAACTACTTGCTCTGAAAATGTCCCCTGCTGATGTGGTTCCCTATTTACCTGACAAGATGTGCAGAGTACAGGAAACTGATCCAGGACTTTGTTGCATGGTGTGACTTCAATTACCTGCACCTCAACACCACCAAATCCAAAAAGATGGTGGAGGATTTTAGGAGGCCCAGGCCTCATCTGGAGCCTGTGACTATCAACGGTGATGGTGTGACATTTGTAAAGACTTACAATTACCTGGGAGTGCAGCTGGATGATAAACTGGACAGGACTGCTAACACGGACGCTCTTTGCAGGAGAGGACAGAGCTAGTTTTACTTCCTTAGAAGACTGGCATCCTTTACTATCTGCAAAAAGCTGTTGCAGATGTTCATCAGACTGTTGTGGCGAGTGCCTTCTTTTATGAGGCAGTGTGCTGGGGAGGCAGCATCAAGAAGAAGAAAGGCTCACATGGGACAGCATATGAAGGTTGCAGTTGTAGTTGTAGTTCATGTCGGCCATGTTTGGAGGCTGTTGTGTTTGTTGAGTCTCAGCCGACTGAGATTTCACAATAATAGCATGCTCAACAAAGCTTTCTGATCTTTTCAGGATGTAACAAACAGAAACATACATTTAAATTCAAGATAATAAATCTGTTAAAATATGATTTTCTGCAGCCCAAATAAAACTTTTTTTAATTGGTAAAATAAAAATAGGTCATAGATAAATAAAGTAATGTCCTGCAAATTGTTATAATAGTTTTTTTTATTATTATTATAAACATCTTTGTTTATTTTGTTTGTTTGTTTTAGTTTTTTTGAGCCCAGGCACAGTGAGTGGTTTGCTACTGTATGAGAAAGTCAGATGTGTCAGAGATGTATGTAAGGGTGGTGCAGGACATGTATGAAGACAGTGTGACAGCAATAAAGTGTGCACTAGGAACGACAGCTTGGTTCAAGGTGAAGGTTGGACTGCCTCAAGAATCAGCTCTGAGCCCTTTCCTGTTTGCAGTGGTGATGGACAGGTTGACGGGCGAGGTCAGACAGGAGTCTCTATGGACTATCATGTTTGTATCGGGTTTGGAAAATTAGCAGGTTCTCATTTGGAACCTGACTAACAGCGAGTTGCAGATTATCTTAAAATTCGCGGGAATCCGCAGCGGGACCAAATGTACAGGACCGTTAGGAATAACATTTTGTTATGTATTTACTAACAAATTTCATAAAATATTGTAATAAAGTGACATAATGTCTAGATTATGTCACTTTAGGATTAAGGTACACTTTGGATTAAGGTACCATAGGGGCTGCGGGGATCCAAAATTAGCAGATTTCCGAGTTCCGGGGGACCACTCTACATTTATTGATTTGACAGATGCCCTTATCCAGAGTGACTTACAATTACAAATGAGCAGTTGAGGATTAACGCCCTTTCTCAAGGGCCCAGCAGTGACAGCTTGGTTTGGTGGTGCTGGGATTTGAACTCATGGCTTTCTGCTTTAAAAATCCAATGCTTTGACCAGTGAGATACCACTTCCAATAATGCATTTACATTTACAATATTTGCCAGAAGGCCTTATCCAGAGTGACTTACAATTCTTATTCATACAAATGAGCAGTTGATGGTTAAGGTCCTTGCTGAAGGGCTAAGCAGTAGTAGTTAAATAGTGGTGGGATTTGAACTCACAACCTTCTAATCAGAAGTCAGAACAGCTAAACCCCTTTGCCTAATACAAATAATAGCACTGCATTACACCCCCACACACATACATCATTACAGTGAAAAGCACATACTCAGATTTATGATGGCATATACAATAACATCCATTAGTTGTATTTTACCATGGGAAACTAGAATGTCTGGGATCCATTGAGCAACTGTAACTGGATGTCTAAAGCACCCTGTCCACCCTGTGAAGTCTAACACCTCTGAGCATACCAGACATAGATATACAGTATATTACAAATATACACCAGTGGACATACTGTTTGTGAGATATAGCATCTGTCAGGTTCTTGGCTAATTGTTGCGCAGTGTCTCTGTTCATGCTATATATTTTAATTCAAGCATGGTTTTGGCTTTCTGTCAAATACACATTCCTTTAGTGTGAGGCAAAATTGAATCACACCTTATGTTTTTAGTCTAATGTAAAGACAATCTATATCTATAGGCTATCACCATCCTGTAATTTGACCGTCATCAATTATTATTTAAACCAAACAATATATTGAGAACATTTGTTGATGTTTTGTAGATATAGAATGTAGAATCTGTACACACTCCACAGACTAAGATTTACATTTATGGCATTTGGCAGATGCCCTTATCTAGACAGACAGACAGACAGACAGACAGATAGAACTTTATTTTCATTGCATAGTACAGGTACACATATATGAAAAGCACAATATGTGTAGAGAATAAGGGATATAAAAATACAATATGTAATATGTACATGGTATGAATGATTATGAAGAAGTTGTTTACAGTGTTTATTCAGTGTTCTAAAGGTGTAGTGTAGTGTTCTTGATGGGAAGTGTCTCCTGCTGTTAGTTTTCAAAAAATCCACAATGAGCTCTTTAGTCTTTATGGCATTGAGGGTCAGGTTGTTGGTGGTACACCACGCTGTCAGGCTTCAGATCTCTTCGATGTAGGCAGATTCGTCATCATTGCTGATCTGGCTGGACACGGTGGTGTCATATGCATACTTGATAAAGATGTTGGATTTGTGCAGAGGAGCACAGTCATGGGTGAATAGGGAGTAGAGTAGTTGGTTACTCACACAGCCCTGTGGGATGCCAGTGTTCAGAATAAGGGTTGAGGATACCTGTTTAAGAAAGTCCAATATCCATCTGCATGTGGAGGTGCAGATACCCAGGTAGGTGAGCTAAGTGATCTGTACAGTGGGGGGGACTGTATTGTACGCAAAGCTAAAGTCAATGAACAGCATTTTGATTCAGGTGGGTGAGAGCTGAATGAAAAGCCTTGGGAAAATGCATCCTTTGTTGACCTGTTTGGGTGCAAACTGGTGTGGGGCCAGTGTAGGTGGTAGACCTGCAGTGAGGTGATTCAGAACCAGTTTCTCAAAGTACTTTAGAACAATAGGGGTTAGTGCAACTGGGCATAAGTCATTCAGGCATTCGCAGCTGAGTGCTTAGGCACTGGTATGTAGTCTTGTGAAGACTTGTGCCAGTTGCCCAGCGCATGCTCTGAGAACATGTCCTGGAATGCTGTCTGGACCATCTTCCTTGCGTGCATCCACTCTGCTAAATGCTGAATAAACCTTGACTGTTGAGAGTGAAAGTGAACTGTGAGCAGTAGAAGAGTCAGTGGTTGAGGTGAAATGTCCTATGCCTTGATGCCAAGCAAAAAAGTGAATGAGTTTGTTCGGTAGGAAGGCACTGCTGGTTGGTTGAAATTGTGGTGTCGGTTTGTAGTCTGTGATGGTCCGGATGTCTTTCCACATGCATCTGGTGTCAGAGTTGTGGAAGTGCTCGTCTTTGTGTATTTTGTATGTATGTTTGGCTCTCGTAATCCTCTTTATAGGTTGGTCCTGGCTCTGTTGTAGTCCTCCACTTTGTCAGATATAAAATCAGCATCTCTTGTTTTCAATAGTAGCCGGACCTGAAAGTTCATCCACAGCTTCTGATTAGGAAAGCATAGAGCAACTCACAACTGAGCAGGGGAGGGTTTAGGCCCTTGCTCAAGGGCCAAGCAGTAGCATCTTGGTGGTGGTGGGATACAAACCTGTGACCTTCCGATCTAAAGTCCAATGCCTTAACCACTGAGCTACCACCTCCATCTTCTCAGTCAACTAGGTGGTCAAGTATTTGAAGTCAACAAAAGAGTTATTCTCCATTCATGATTGATGGGAACCTTGTGGGGAGGGTGAGCAGCTCTAAATATCTTGAAGTACACACCTCTGAAAAACCGACATGGTCACACAATCTTAGGGGAAGAAAGGTAGACAAAGACTGCATCATCTTTAGCAGCTTTGGAAATTCAGGGATTCACCGGCAATCCAGAAAACCTTCTATACTTCTACACCCATCCCTTATTTTCAGTTCTCCTTTACAATCACACTCATGTTCATTCTGCATTTGCACACAGCACCATATATTGCCATTGTCACTGTAAATTCATTTTTTTTGGTTTGTTATTGCCATACATCATTACATTACATTCACTTTGTATTTTGTACCCTTTTGCACATTACATATATGAGCACTATTTTCAACAACCAGTTTAACATTATCATATATTTTTCTCATTATTTTCTCTTATCTTATATTTATAATCCATTTTATGTAATGCACAATAATCTGAGCAGCCAATCAGGTTTACATATCACTGCTGAAAGTTGTATTCTGCATATAACTATTTTTATATAATAATCTTATATAATTATCTTGAATCTTGGAGTTATCTACAGAGAGAAGAATCTGCTAATGTCTCAAATGGTGTAGTATCAACGTAATAATTATTATTTTATGAACTGGGTTTTTTATTCCTATTAAATTACATTGATGTAAAAACATCCGGAAAGTTAAATAAATACAACATAATTTTAAAAAGCATCATCAGAACACCACAAAATCTAACCAAGTCACTGACTAAAACATTCATTCATTTATTTCCAGTAACCACTTTGCCTTCGGATTTGGAGCCAATCCTAGTAACACTGATCACAAATCAGGAAAATATACTCTGGATGAGACGCCAGGCCACTGTGAGGCACCCTTTCACTTATACATTCATATATTCAATAACACCAAAATGTAGTATGTGGTCCATTCGTGTGTGAAATGTGGCTGAATAGATTGGTGTAATGAATATTTTTTGGGAAGGTCAGTTGCCAATATGTAGTGGAAGACCTACTAATGCCCTGTTGTCACATCCAGAGGTGAGATGAACTTGGTTCACACCAAGATAAATAAGTCTAGGTTTTGGAATTAATATCAACAATCTACTACAATGGCTCAGGACCACAGGTTGCATTTAACTGCATCACAATGTCTATTGTTAAAAGGAAGGATGATAGACCTAAATGTCCTGGATGTAAGATTTGATCATTTTGTTCTCTCTCGTATAATAAATTGGGGGGATTAATGTTATTCCGTGCATGCTGAGCTAATTAACACTGTTAAAGAGTTTGATTTCCTACCTAAACATAGCCAAAGTTTTTAAAGAGGATTTGGACATATAACTGTGCCAAAAACACTACTATCGGGTTTGGATACGTTTCGGGAAAATGTTTTTTTGGAGTATTTCCCTTCATGACGTCTAGAAGGGTGGAATTCCTTGTATGCTGTTCATACAGCAACCAGAGTGAGAGCAAGAGCACAATGATCAACGTGCTACATTTGGTTACGGAAGTTGTTGCAGTGCTGCACAGGACTTGATCGAGAAGAAGGTTTCCAAAGAAATGTGATTTTGGATGTGAAAGAAGGAGAACCTTGTTCAGTACTTACCGTATACAGTAGACGCTTCCTGTTGTTTTAATGTTCAAGTTCAGACTCGAGATCCAATTCTGAATCAAATATGTACGGCTGGATCTGATTATTAGGCATAGTTAATTTAAAACCATACGTTTTTTTTCATTTGTTTTATTTATAGCGATGTTTTAGACAATTGCTATGCAAAAGCGAAGAGATGACGTAGAGATGACAATCTGTTAGCAAATATTTGTAACTTTAATCACTGTAAGATATACGTTGGCATTTATGCATCATAATTAAGCAAATTATGTGTAGGATTTGTCATCTCGACATTCGTTTTACTTTGCTAAAAATATCCTTTTCGCAAATATGCACAGTTGACTGCATATGAAAGTTTTCTACATTTAACGGTTTGAAAACAAATTGTGTACATGAAGTGAAACTTGTGACTTCATTGCAAAAAATTCTAACTATTATCTACTTTAATTATTTGAGAGATCGCAGCAATGTTACATCATTCCACATTTGTACATTTTTTACTCCGGTTTGGGACAATGATTAATTATGGCATGTTTTCCTTTTTCTTTTTAAAAAAAATAGTTTTCATTAATTAACTTTATTTGTGTAATTTCTTTGTAAAAAAGGATGTCTCTTGTTTTCTCTCCCTTTTTTTAATTTTAGATATGTGAGTTTTGGGATTGACATTATTCCAATTTTTTTACTTCAGTTTAATTATTTAGTATACCATGCAGTGATATCACAAATATACTTTGAAAATGTGAAAATAATGTTAAATGTTACAGTTTTGTTACATTATGTTTAATGTTAGATTAGTTTTCTTGTTGATTCCTGTTACTTGTTGGCACACAGGTTTTAAACAATTGCTTTTTTAAATTTTCAAATTTAAGTACTGCATTATGTCCTGCTGCTTGCTTTTTTTTTCTTACTCCGGAAGAAATTATAAACCAACAAAAAATTTCCATTTATTTGATAGATGTGAATAAATCTGTGTATAAAAACTGCCATTTCTGTAATATTTTCTGTGTGCAAATATCTGACATATATTTCTATTTCCGTGAAATCCAAACATGAACACATATGCAAATTATATACTTTGCATATATTGCTAAATATTAGATTTTGGTATAATAAAAAAAATTCAGAAGAATCGTGCGTATATTTGTAGCCTGAATTTAGAAAAAAAACCCCGATAAATATTATATTTATAAAAAAACATCAAGACTTAACAGTTAAGCTGTTGCTGATTCAATCACTGTTCAATATTTCAACAATTTCTGTGTTGAAAAGTCAGAAAATAACCACTGAATCCAATACAAGGCCAATTAAGAAGTTTAGAAATAAAGCTACAGAGAATTAAGGAGATAAAAATGTATAATAAAAAAGAATACACAGCTATAGTAAGCTTTTAAGACATGAACTATCATAGAACTGTGGCATTGTTTTGCATTGGTTAAGGCATTATAGTTTTGGTTTGGAACTGTTAGCAAGCATGGCAGCTCTCCAGCTTGTAGAGCACTTTATTATGTGTGCTTTGTCCCCTTGATGGCTGTGTGGGAGTAATGAATAGTCCACTCTTTCCCATTAAAATAATAGCCTCATCAAACACACTCATGCCTGAGATGCCTATTCAGTGCCAGGCTTTGGTATTTATTTCCTAAAAGCCAAAGGAATGCCAGTCTAAAGCTCGAATTTTAATTGCTTCATTAAAAATCAGCGAGTCCTTGAAATGCGAAGAGCTGCAGAAGTGGGATGACATGGTGGCAATCATTTGGTTTGTTGACTACTCTGGGCACAAATAAAAGTCTGATCAGATGGGCTGAGAGAACAGAGAAACTTCCTCTCACACCATCATCTTGGACAGGTCTTGGAGAATAAATACAAAAGGTTGCATATGTTTTTTAAGGATCATAAGAGATTATCAGGGTTAATCTTTGATCTTATGTAGTCCTATGATGCTTCTTCATGGTGTACCCTTTCATGAACCTTCTCAAACTATAAATTATTAATTGTGATGCAATCGCACATTTTCTCTGCCTTAAATGAACCTTAATCAATACATTTCAAGTTTTTAATACTCTAATCAACGTGGGCATGGATGCTTTATGCAAATGTGTGTTTATTATTGGTAAAACCATATTTATCATAGAGCATGAAGACAAAATTTTCTTGTAAATGTTTTAAAGTAATTGTGGTGTTTTAAATGACGTAATCATCAGGACACCAACTGGGACTTTGCCATGTTTCCACACATACAGTTTTAATTGCACCTCTGTGTCATTACGGTGCAACACTCCCCTACCCACATCAGCTGTCCGTTAGCGACTTTTTAGCGATGTTGGCCTCAGTATTAGTCTAAAAAAAGCTTGACTAATTTCTAAAAAACATTGAAAAGCAGCTTTTGTTGAAGTTTAACAAAACTATTGTCCCACTGAAGGGTACATCACATGACAGTCAGCTCATATTTAGTTATACTTTATCTCAAATTATTTACTTTCATTTTATTTGTCCATTGACTAGAAAAACCTTTTTGAAAGATTGCTTTACTGCTTTGTTTTTTTGACTTACATGTTGAATCTTTTAAAAAAATTTTTTATTTTTTCATGTTGAAGAGGTGGTTGTGTTGGTCTTGATTCATGTAGTGTTGTGGTGTACAATTTGATTTGTATTTTGGGAAATAAAACCTCACAAATCAATTGCTTTTGGCTTTTCACTAACGTGTCTTGATGTTGAGGACTAGTGCATCTTTGAGCCTACGTTCAATATAAGTCAAATACTTAAATACTGTTCTCAAGTCATAATGGAATTTATGATATTTAACTTGTAATAGAGTAAGTTTTGCAGAAAGGTACACCTCTTTACATTTCTGTACATTATCAAGTTTACAAAAAATTAATTCCATCTACATTAAACCTTCAGTAGGTTGAATGGGAATTGAGAAGTAAAAAATGTGAATAGAGTATCAACATATAACTACATTTTCAAATAATCCACTAGCAATTAATTTTTTATAAAAATATAATTTGATAATGTTTATTTCTGTATTCGGATTAGTACACCTTAACAGTCTTTTCGATTGCAGCCTTAGTTTTATTTCATGTCCACATAAGAGTTTCCAGCTATACGTCCAACCTTCCTTCTAATTAAAGCAGCCAATGAAAGCAAAATATTACTTCAGAAAAAAAAAGATTTAAAAATTCAGGTCCTAATTTTTATGATCATGGCTTGAGGTCAAACGTAAGAGCGCATTAGTAGGATTCTGGTTTTACGCTGTATCTTCTCAGTATTCTCCTGACCAACACATTTTATACTTGGCATAGAGAGTATTTGTGAAAGGGGTCTGTATTACAATGAAAACAATGAAAGGGTTTCCATTGGTATGTGTTACAATGGATTCTCAATCTGCAGAATAAAAAAAGAACATTATAATAACTTGGAACAATCGAATGTTCTGTTTTCTGTCACATACAGTATATAAGTTGTAATGTGTACAGCAGGACTGGATAAAATCAAAAATAATTAGTGACAATGTCGTTTTTGTTTTAAAAAATGTGATGAATTATTACATTTTAAATGGTGACCCAATATAATAATAAAAATAATAAAAAAACGTTTTTTTTTTTTTCTTTTTTATAAATGTCTCCTTTATAAAAATATGGGTTAACCACAAAAGTCTACATTCATAGCACATAACCCCCTTCCTACCCCCTTACCCAGACCCCATGGTAGAAGCTTGGTAGAAGTATAGAAGTTGACAAAGAGGTAAATGGTTCAAAGAAAACTAAAAAAAGATACCTCAGCCATCCGAGTCCCAGCATTAACCACTGAGCTGTCACTAAATGACCATGCTTTTTAACTGGTTTGTTACCCATTGTTTTCACCATGATCGTTTACTTATACATAACCTGTTGTGTCTATGTCTCGCTGACAAGTCTTGTTGATCGTATCCTTTATTTCTAAGTTCTATTGTTCTTAGTTTCTAATGTTTTTAGTTTGAGCTAGTAATTAAAACCCACAAAACATGAGGAAAATGTCAATGTAAATGAGCATGTTCATTACTATGCATACGGTCAAGGCATGTTTCCTACTGCAGAGTTTTCTGGTGTGGAGCTCCTTTTTCTAGGAACAGAGAACATTCATAGGACTGACGTGGACCATACAAGACAGGGACAATTCATTTGTTGGAAATGCTAGGTACCCTGCTACTCCATTGTGTTTAACCAGTTAAGACCACTGTGGGCATTTATATTGGCAGACATCCCATATCTAGAGTGTGCTACAATGATCCCATTTATTTGAGAATTAACTTTAGATAGAGTATGTTCAATTATCCCATTTATATCCTATTTACTAAGCAGTTGAGGGTTCAGAGCCTTCATTAAAGGGCCATCATTGGCAGTCTGGTGGCGTTGGGTTTTGAACTCACGATTGAATCTTACTGAGCTACCACATCCCATGGTATCTATGCCAGTAAAGGCCTTAAGTAACAATAGAAAGCACTACATTATAATAGATTCCCTCTCACATTGTAACAGAACAACTTTAGCTGATATAAATTGCAACCTGCATGAACTGTTGATGTGTATATGTGACTCATTTCCTATACTTGGTGTCTACAGTATGCTAAGCCTTTTGAGTGCTTGGTTAGAATCTTCAAATAGAAAAGTAAAGTAAATATGTGTGCACAAAACGGAGGAAAAAGTGGTGGGCTGAATGACCAAACAACCCCGGGTAGGATTGTCTTAGGTTTTGGCTCAAACTAATTTGTTTTGTCTGTAGTTGTGCCTGGTTGTTTGTTTGAGGTAAATGTTCCAACTCTTGAGGCTTTCCAATTCCTTAAAACCAAAAGTATGTCTATTTGGTGTACCTCAAGAAGAAGTATTCTTTTACTTTATTTCTAACGGTCACCACATTTAAATATCTTTCAGATTCTGTTATCATCTTGACAAAAAAAACATAGAAAGTCTCAGGAACTACACTCCAAGGAATTCCACTGTAAACCCAAATTCATTTGGAAACAGTATATACAGTATGGTTAATGTAAAAACATTAACTTATAGGCCTTGTTGAAGCCAGAAAAAGTAATACTGCTCGTGGGTTCAGTGGACCTGTTAAGTTTTGACAATTAGCTGATTTATTGTTCCAAAAAATTTACTATTTTAAATGTGAAATATAATCATTTTAATTTTAATGGACGATTACCACATTCCCAAATAAATGGATAGCAGTTTATCTGTCAGTATAGATGTCATTATAGCCCATTAAGGGAAACCATCCATTCTTGTCAACTGTCAGAATGTATGATTAATGCTTCAACAATTTTCTCAACTTACACACTTGACCAAAATTCCTGGCACAGAATTATAGTGCAAAAGTCTGTTTACAGGACCATAATAATAGAACGGAATGGGTATAATATATCTCATGCATAATATGTGTGGTACTAGCACTTATTGGTTTGATTGGAAAGATATCAGCTGTTCTGTTTTTTCTATCAAGACAATACACTAGCAATATGTTGCTTAGCTGCTTTCTGAGAATATATCATGGACATAATACACTAAACATTTCTCCTGAGGGTCTTGGGAACACCTAATAAAAAACAACAAACATAATTAAAATCATTGAGGAGGCAGGGTGGTATAGCGGGTATGATGTCTGCCTCCAGTTTCTTGGTTTGATCCTGAGCTCGGTTTATTGCTTGTATACATGCCATAAAGTGGATAGGCTATATAAAACTGCCCCCCAGATGAGTTATATCCATGAGGTGTTGTCCACCGCATGCCAAGTCTCTGGGTTTGACTTTAAACTCACTGTAAAACTTATAATAAATACATAATGGAAGATAAATAAATGATGATGAATGAATGTCAAATCTCTATGCTGTAACAACTAATATGCAATCTGTTGTTAAGGCAGCAAGCTCTCACATTTACAGCTTATTTTAAAAAGCTCATCTGAGGTCGACGAAAACAAAGAAAACCTATACAGATGAAATATTATCAGTAGCTTTTTTTTTGTCAAAATTAAGATAAAAATATTGAGTAAAATATATACAATGCTACTAGGGAGACAAGGAGGCTGTTTGGGAAGTGGGAGTATAGTGGTCAAGGCTCTGGGTTTGGGAGTTTAAACCCCAGAATTGACAAGCTGCCACTCTTGGGCCCTTGAGCAAGGCTCTTAACCCTATGTGCTCCAGGGGAAATTGTAGCATGGCTGCCCCTGTGCTCTGACCCCAGCTTTCTAGCATTGCTGGAATATGCCAGGATAGAATCTCTCTGTGCAGCTTAATGTACAGTATAATATACCTTTACCTTGATCTGCAGAGAGGATATTTTTTTCTGTCCTTTTCATCATACAATCTTTTTTTGGCTATTTAAAAGCATATAAAAAGCTTAAAAAATATTATATTCAAAAGCATATAAAATGGATGCAGCTGAATATTTGAAGCGATGAAAGAGTATTGTGATGGAGGGACAGCTGTGGGTTGCTCAAGTTGGAGATTCAAGATGTTTCCTTGCTTAAGACCTCTGACCAGAAGGTCTGGATATGTGGACAACAAAATGAGTTGTTGGTCCGGTAAGAAAAAGATAAAAATACATGTGTTAATCTACTAGATGTCAGGGATCCCCCTGCCACACCTCCCTCGGCCGCTGTCAGGGATTCCCCTGCCACGCCTCCCTCGGCCGCTGTCAGAGATTCACCCTGCCATGCCCCCCTCGGTAGCTGTCACGCTGCCTCGTTATCCCGTGCCTGCCATGATCACCGACAGCTGTGGCTCGTTTTGGATCAGACTATATGAACTCATGTTCTCGAGTCACAGGCTGTCAGTTCTTGAACATCATGCTGGTGATTTCCCGTGGCTGCTTTCCCCGCTGGTTCTTTCTCTGAACTCCGTTCCTGTTAGGACTCTTTCTATGTTGTGGGAGTTTACTTTCGTTTTCGGACTCTGGTTTTCTTGAGGATTTCTCGTCCCGAGCAGATACTTTTGGTTTGTGGACATTTGCTTGATTTGTATTTGTGTTTAGAAAATAAAAGGACAATGATTGAGTTATTTACGCTTCCGCGTCATGGTCGTCAGCCTGACAGAAGAACCGACCGAAAGCGGATTTACCCAACCGCGATGCCAACCGCGATGGATCGGCAGCCGAACCCGGTTTCGGATTTCCACCGGAAGCTCAGTGCCGCTCCTCGCAGTTTGGAACCACAGACGCCGGACCATGAGAGTGCGGCTGTGCCACGGCCCTCCGCGAGCACGAGGGGATTTCCGGCTCGTTTCTCTGGGAGACGAATTGGGCAGGTTCCTGCGGAGCATCGGCGAGTATGTGGAGGAAAATGTTTTAGAGCATCTACAAGCTCGCTGCTCTGTTCCGAGGTTCCTATGGGTGCGCCTCTCCGCCATAGTGTCTCCAGGAGCGAGCCTCTCCGCCACTGACCCTTTACGAGCGCGACGAGCCGCCAAAGACCCTTTACCAGCGCGACGAGCCGCCACTGACCCTTCACGAGCACGCCGAACCGCCACGGACCCTTCACGGGAGCGCCGCGCCGCCACAGAGTTCCGCCGAGGGTGCCGCTCAGCTTTAGAGTTCCGCTGAGGGTGCCGCTCAGCCTCAGAGTTCTGCAGAGGGTGCCACTCAGCCTCAGAGTTCCGCCGGGGGTGCCGCTCAGCCACAGATTCCCGCCAGGGGCGCCGCTCAGCCACAGATTTCCCATGTGAGCTCCGCCTCGTTCCAGAGTCCCCATGTGAGCTCCGCCTCGTTCCAGAGTCCCCATGTGAGCTCCGCCTCGTTCCACAGTCCCCATGTGAGGTCAGCCTCTTTCCAGAGTCCCCAAGAGAGCTCAGCCCCGTTCCAAAGTCCCCAAGAGAGCTCAGCCCCGTTTCAGAGTCCCCAAGAGAGCTCAGCCCTGTTCCCAAATCCCCAGGAGCACTCAGTCCCGTTCAAAGGCCGCGAGAAGGACGTTGTACCGCCGCCTGGCCGCGAGAAGGACGTCGTACCGCCGCCTGGCCATGAAGAGGACGTCAGAGACCGCCGCCTGGCCGCGAAGAGGACGTTGTACCGCCGCCTGGTCGTGAAGAGGTCATTGTACTGCCTCCTGGTCAGCAGAAGGACGTCCAACCGCCGCCCCCGAGCTCCACAGAAGGCGACGTCTCGCCCCCGAGCTCCACAGAAGGCGACGTCTCGCCCCCGAGCTCCACAGAAGGTGAAGGCACGCCCCTGAGCTCCACAGAAGGCGAAGGCTCGCCCCAAGTTCTCCTCAGTGCAAAGGCTCGCCCCCAAGTTCTCCTCAGGGTGAAGGCTCGCCTTCCGGCTCCCCGCACGGCGACGGCTCGCCTCCAGGCTCCCCGCACGGCGACGGCTCGCCTCCAGGCTCCCCGCACGGCGAAGTCTCGCCCCCCAAGTCTCCCTCAGGGCGAAGGCTCACCCCCAAGTTCCCCTCAAGGCGAAGGCTCGCCCCCAAGTTCTCCTCAGGGCGAAGGCTCACCCCCAAGTTCTCCTCAGGGCGAAGGCTCACCCCCCATTTCTCCTCAGGGCGAAGGCTTGCCCCCAAGTTCTCCTCAGGGTGAAGGCTCGCCTCCCGGCTCCCCGCAGGGCGACGGCTTGCTTCCAGGCTCACCGCAGGGCGAAGGCTCGACCCCATGTGCTCCTCAGGGTGAAGGTTTGCCCCAAGTCTCCCTTAGGGCGAAGGCTCGCCCCCAAGGTCCCTCTAATGATGACGTTGGTCCTCCAGGTCCCTCTGATGACGACTTCGGTCCTCCAGGTCCCTCTGACGACGGCAAGGCTCTCCAGAGTCTCTCCGAGGGTGTCGTTACGGCCCAACGTCCTGCTGAAAGTGCCCCTGTGTTCCTGGTCTCCGCCGTGGACGTCGCTTGGCCTCTGGTCTCCGCCGTGGACGTTGCTCGGCCTTCGGCCTTCGTCGTGGACGGTGTACGGTTCCCCGCCATGGAGGTCGCGCCGCCGCTGATCTCCGCCAGGAACTTCGCTTAGCCTCCGGTCTTTTCGAGGGCCATTGTCCTGTTCCTGATCCTGACCGAGGACGCCGCTTTGCCTTGGGCCCCTTCCGGTCTTCCCCTGTTCCATGCCGATGCTCACGGGGCCTACTTTGACCCTGGTTGGTTGGAGAGGCCTTCCTCAGAGTACCCTGGCCCGCCTGGCGTTGGTGGGTTTTGAGGCGTCAGGTGCCGCCCCTGGGGTACTGTCAGGGATCCCCCTGCCACGCCTCCCTTGGCCGCTGTCAGGGATTCCCCTGCCACGCCTCCCTCGGCCGATGTCAGAGATTCACCCTGCTACGCCCCCCTCACTAGCTGTCACGCCATGATCACCGACAGCTGTGGCTCGTTTTGGATCAGACTATATGAACTCGTTCTCGAGTCACAGGCTGTCAGTTCTTGAACGTCATGCTGGTGATTTCCCGTGGCTGCTTTCCCCGCTGGTTCTTTCTCTGAACTCCGTTCCTGTGAGGACTATTCTATGTCGTGGGAGTTTACTTTCGTTTTCGGACTCTGGTTTTGTTGAGGAGTTCTCGTCCCGAGCGGATACTTTTGGTTTGTGGACATTTGCTTGATTTGTGTTTGTGTTTAGAAAATAAAAGGACAATGAGTTATTTCCGCTTCCGCGTCATGGTCGTCAGCCTGACACTAGAATATTATAGAATAACGTATAATGTAATGTATTTAGAATTGTTGGCTGAACACCAAGCTGAAATTTTACTTAATTTTTTTTTTAAATGTCATCTTTGGATGAAAATTAGAACAAGAGGAAGAAGAAGAAGAAGAAGAAGAAGAAAGAAGCATCTATTGCATACTTATTCGGAGAGCTTTGTTGTGTAACTCAATCAGCATAAGCATTTCCAGAAGTATAAACTAGTTTAATTTCAAATTATAATATTGTAAAATTAAATTTATTTTTATAAATTTTATAAAGTTATTTGTACAGTTTACTTGCTCCACCTTCTTTGCATTTCTCAATCAGGTATATCATTTGTGTGTGTGTGTGTGTGTGTGTGTGTGTGTGTGTGTGTGTGTGTGTGTGTGTGTGTGTGTGTGTAAACAAGTTAATTAAGTAGTCTTCGGTGGTTTTGCCTGTCTCTATAAGAACTGATATAAATGTCTATACTTATAATAATATAATATAAACATATTATCATATTATACCGCTTTTAGGTGTAGGTGGGCATTAAGTAGTATTGATGATAAAATAATGCACAAAATTCTTTAACTTGTTTAAAAGCTAACCACTGGACTGAAGTATATTATAGGAATAAAAAAATTACTTACTGGGGAATGTCATATATATATATATATATATATATATATATATATATATATATATATATATATATATATATATATATATATGCGCCAGTTATGTGCTTAATCAGTAGCTTGGAGATGCAGAGCAAGTGAGTGTGTGTGCGTGTGTGTGCGTGTGGTTTTGGAGTTTAAGTTTGCGGCTTCCATATTTGGAGGCCGCAGTGGTGGTGAAATCTGGAACTTGGTGAAAACTGGCTGTGATCTGACAGGTAAATATACTTATTTTGTTCATGGGAATAATCCTCAAGGCTCTGTTTACTAAGAAACTGTTTTCAGTGCATGACCAGAATTGAGAAAAATGATCTACGGAATGTTGGTAGAGTTTACATTTTTTCACAATTGTTTAAACCCATACAGTAAAGATGTGGTAATAAAGTAAATCTGTAAAATCCTATATTATATAAATTCAACTTGTGGTTAGATATGACACCCCCACCCTCTATCGAGTTAAACACACTACTGAGGTACCAGCGATCCTGTTACTTTTGGAAAACCACTTGCTGCAGCTGCAGTTTCCCATGAACAGTCTATAGATCAATTCAGTTACTGTGGAGGATTAAACTCAAGAACCTTGCAAGATGGATTTGGACTGTAATGAATATAATCTGCTACAATGGTTCAGGACTACAGTTTTCATTAGCTGTTTTTGCACTCAAGTGTCCACTTGTTAACACCTCAACAGTGATGAACTGTAATGAATGGACATTTGGTGTCAGCCAGATGAGGATGGGTTCCCTTCTCAGTCTGGTTCCTCTAAGGGTTTCCGCCTCATACCATCTCATTCATGTTTTCCTTGCCAATGTTGCCACTATTCAAAAGTTATATTTATAATATGTTTAATTCTGTAAAGCTATTTTGCGACAAGGTCCACTGTTAAAAGTGCTATACAAATAAACTTGAATCAAATTTTATTGAATTACATTATTATGCAAATACCAAAAAGTATAAACTTGCATTGACTCTGCAAATAATGTTTAGTTTAAACCTCTGTTGTGTTGATGTTTAACTTTTCTCCCACACAGCTTAGACCTCAATATGTCTGATGGACATTTTGCTATGGATGGGCGCTCAACTGAAATAAATCTTGGAAGCTGCTGCTAACTGAACTTGTATTATTTGTGAAGATCATTTCCCTCTTGGATCACAACTCCAGCACTCCAGCACACATCGCAAGGGTTGTCTGGAACAACCACCAATTACATGGATCTAAACAAAGTATTCTGCAGACAAAAAGAGAAGATTTTTACCATGTTATATTTCTTTTGTCTTGGGTCTTGTGGTTTAGGCTTCAGATCCACACAACCCTATAAAAATAAAGTTCTAACTGAAGATGAGTAAATGAAACATTTTATAACTAATACAACCATTTAAATCTACGTTTCCAATCTACATATGAGCAATATATTTTTTTAGAGTGTACATATAGGTGCCGGAATACTCCTGAACTACTTACTTATACCTACTCACTTTTTTTTGCAACACCCTGAAATTATTTGTTCCCATTCCCTCTAACATTTCCGAATATTTGATATTGCACAGAAAAAATGACAATACTATTAGTTTCCTTGCCATCACCAGCCATACCAGGGTATTTGTATGTGTCTTTCCATGATATAGATCATAAAAAATGTCTCACCACACAGTACAAAGAGACTTTATTTGTCACATACACATTATAGGCCAGTAAAAATGATTTCCTTTTGCATGTCCTTGCTTGTAAGGAATCCAGGGTATAAGAGTACACGGAGATACAGTGCGCCTGGAGAAGACAGAGTGAGGCGTTTTGCTCAAGGGCCCAACATCAACAGCTCCTTAGTACTAGAGCTTGAACTGGCAACCTTCTAATCAGTAATCTGAACTTAACTGTTTAGCTACTACTCCCCATAAAAGCCTAATTCCCATGTGCTGTTTCGACTTCTGACAGAAAAACTGGACAAAATTGAGAAATCATTTATTCTTGGAGCCACAGGGAAGGAAAAAAAATCATTGAAGAATGAGATCTTTCATCTGTAATTAAAAATAGGAATACTCCTGAACTACTTACTCATACTGTACTTACTCACTTTTTCGCAACGCCCTGCAATCTTTCTTTGTTCCCATTTCCTCTAACATTTCCACTAGAGCTTAAAGCTTTATAATTTGGTTGAAATGTCTGAAACAAAAGCAAAACTTATGGGTCTGGTTTGGCTTGTTGTTTGAGGAGTGACCCTGGCATGTGGTTGTTTGAGCTAGAACAGAGAGAGGTGAGGTGGGAAATGGAATTCATGTGCATTTATTAAACATTTGAAAGAAGAAATCCCAGTCCCAACAAAACTGAATGCGGTATCAACCAGCAGTTGATCTCAACTGGTTTATGCAGAGAAATGGAACAAAGTCAGTGATTTTTATTTATTTATTTATTTTTATTTTTTATACAACATCCCACATTTGACCTTCTGTGCACCAAAGATTGAAGTACTTATTTCAATAAAATTGGGTTAAGAAAACAAACTTATCTTAAGGGATCGTGGATAGAGGTATATTAGAATAATCAAATTTAGAACAGTAATAGACTAGGGGTTACTTTCTAATGCCTTGTTGTAACACTATGGTATTATTTCTTAATAAACCAGTAACTATTCAATAGAAAATCTATTGTAATAACTACTTAGGAATTTGTGTGTTTGGATTTATTATGTTTTTTCCAACCCCATAGTTAAAATAAAATCTAAACAGTTTTACTAATTCGGGATGTGCTTGTTTTTAGTCTATGGTCATGAGGGCCTCGGGACAGACGGTTCCAGATTTTATTTAAAAAAGGATGTCAAACTATAATAATCCAGCCCAGTGTTTGGGTATTGACCCGCCCAATCCAGACATCATCTGATATTATGTCTGAAATATTACTGCCTGTTGGACCTGACAAACGACCTAAATTCTGTATCTGGCACCAAGAATTTAAATGTTGTTTTCATAGGCTGTGGATCATACGACTTCCATCAGATACAGAAGGATATTGTTGAGAAGGTTTAATAAGTAAACTTCATCCATCTTGGTGTATCGTAGTTTATGGTTAGTACTTACATAATTGCTTAACCATGCTAGGAGGCATCAGTCAACTTGTGCAGTCTGGGACAAGAAACCAGCCTGGACTCAGTTACAATGAAGCGAAGGGAAAAAAAAGAGAGGGAGAGACAATTAGAAGTACATAATATTCCAGTCACAGAAAAATGACTGCATGCTGAATAATCTGAAATGTTATAAAAGACTCCCCTTCTTCTTCCCTTCTTTTTCTTCTTTAGCTGCTCTCATTAGGGGTCACCACAGCAGGTCATCTGTCTCCATACTACTTTGTCTTCTACATCTGCCTCTTTCAAATTAACTACCTGCATGTCTTCCCTCACCACAACCATTAACCTCCTCCTTGGCCTTCCTCTTTACCTCCATCCTGGTGGCTCCATCCTTAGCATTCTTCTACCAATGTACCATATGTCCCTCCTCTGCACATGACCAAACCATCTCAATCTCGCCTCCCTCACCTTGTCTCCAAAATGTCCTACATCTGCTGTCCCTCTAATAAACTCGTTTCTGAACCTGTCCATCCTCGTCACTCCTAACGAAAACCTCAACATCTTCAGCTCCGTTATAAAGTACTTCCTTATATTAATTAATAGATGTTGAAAAACAATCATTGTGTCTGATAATTAAAAAAGGTACTAAAAGAAAAAATGGCAAGAAAATAAATCAATACCCTCATGCACTGGTATCTTTGCAATAGTTGAAAAATCTGATATTATAACAGTAGCCCAATTTCCACCAGTACCCTGTTGGCTAACGATACCTGTGGCGGTCGTTGGTTGGCCTCGACCAATCCGGTATGAAATTCTCTTTCATGATCCACATATTTAATTTGCCACGTTTTATGCTGGATAACCTTCCTAACGCAACCCTCCCCATTTATCCGGGCTTGGGACCGGCACTAAGAGTGCACTGGCTTGTGCAACCCTAATGGCTGGGTTAAGCTATTTTGCATTACACTAATATATACTAATTAGAAGTAGGTCACTCATGTGCCTGGAATGTAACTAAAGTTTCTATTGTGGCTTTTTATTATATTTGTCGTTTGTAACTGGACATGGCATTTTAACCAGCAGGTTGTTTAGGCTGCAGCATTTGGGGCAGAATCAGGATGTAAATCTTCCAGTCATGTGTGTTGTCGTCTATTTTCAGCTTATGCAGATGCTTAAGTTGAGATTTACTGTTCTAAGTTGTTAGATTTGTTTTTTTTTTAAATATTAATAGGAAAGAGGATTTTAAACATCATCTACAACATTGTGACACTCTATGTGATGTACATGTGATTCTGTATGTTTATAAAGCAAAAAATATGTGTGATGTCATTTGGACTTTGTTCAAGTAAATCACTGACCACCACAAAGTATAAGAACTCTCAGGTGGTGCCAAACTAACTCTGCTGGGCCCTTGAGACAGGCTCTTTACCCTCAAATGCTCAGTTGTAAGTCTATCTGGATAGCTGCTTCTGTCAAATGCTATAATGTAAATGTTTTACCAACTCTGTGGATTTTCATTATCTGTCTGGTTTTCCATTTTGGTTTTCACATTTTTTGGCCTTGTCTGGTTCGCATTGTTTGTTCGTTGTCTGACCATTGCCTGTTTTTTATCTTGCGTTAGGCAAATTTTTTGACAAATCTGCTGCCTGACAGAATCTTTTGCCATTACTGTAAGAGAACCACCAGCCACGCTCAACACTCCCACTCAGCCTCTCCCTCCTACTAATCACCTACACCTGTTTCCCCTGATCGAGAATCATTTAAAAGATCCCTCTCCCCTTCACTCGCTGTCCAATCTATAGTATGCATACCTCAGATCATTTGGACTTCTCACGGATCCCGCGTTCCCCGCTGTTTCCCCGTATTTCTTGCTACCCTTCTCATGAACCTCACTTCAGCTAAATGGACTATTTCCAGTACTCCCTTCACTGATATTTCTTTGTTTGCTATGTTAAGATCAATAGGTGTGTGCTTGTGAAGATTGGTGTTTATTAAGCCACTGTAGGTGAGGTGAGAAGGCCTGGGGTGCAGTAAGCGTTCCAATTAGATTAGATTAGGTTAGATTAGATTAGATTACTTTATATATAATTTAAAAAGTTATAATAATATATTTTGTTATATGTTAATACTATCAAGTTATAATAAATTTACTGTCATTGTACAAGTACAGAGCTAATGAAATGCAATTTATCCCGGTCATCCAGTAGGCTTGAGTTTAGAGTGCTATAGAAGGCCAGGTATGATCTTCTACTCCAACCCATGTAAACCATATGTTTATACATTTACGTCATTCGGCAGGCGCTCTTATCCATAGCGACTTACACTTATCTCATCCATACAACCAAGCAGCTATGGGGTTAAGGGCCTTGCTCAGGGGCCCATGAGTGCCAGCTTTGTGTGGGTGGGATTTGAACTTATGACCTTTAGATGCAAAGTCCAATGACTTTAACACTAAGCTATCACCTTTCCTCACCTTTATAAAGCTGGCTTCATGCACAGGGACATTGTCATACTGGAACAGGGTCATGTGAAGTGAAGTGAAGTGAAGTGAAGTGAAGTGAAGTGAAGTGAAGTGAAAATTGAATGCTACTGCATCCAAAGGCATCCTATCCAAGTGTGTGCCTTCAACTTTGTGGTAACAGTTTGGAGAAGGACTACATATAGCTGAAAAAGTCAGGTGTCCCAATACCTTTGACAATACTTAGACTTGCCTTAATGCACCAGGGGTGCACTCTTTCATTACTATTCATTTTTTTATAACAGTCTTCCTTATATAAAAGGAAAGGCACATTTCCTATACTGTAAATAGCAGGCAAATCTACTACAACTAATAGCATTCACAGACCAAAATCTGGATATAATATCTGGATGCTGAAAAATAAACCATGAAACGAGGAACACCAGAATGCCCATTCTGAACAAATAGTAAAATTAAATATGCTACATTTTTTTTAAATGTATTTGTTTATTAATGTTAATGTCAATGATAAAGTAAACTGAAAACATCTCTCAAATGATAAAATGTCAAGACACATACAACCAATATCACAAAATATATTAATACAATTAAAAATGAACATGATACATACTTCAGTTGTTTGCTATTATGTCTAGAATTCGGAATTCCGAAGTGGAGAAAAGTGGTCCAATATTTTGAGACGTATGACACACAACTCATGGGAAAATGACTGGGTGTGTATTTACCACCTCAGACAAAACAAAACTATGACACAGCTAAATATTTGTTTTTCAGACTAGGAAAATCAAAACTGTAGGTTGGGTGATGTCAGTAAAGTATAGAAGGATCTCACTGCTCACTGCTGAAATCTTCTTCTCATTTTTCAAGTGTATTTATACCCATTTATACTACCAATAAAATATACTAATAAACCGTTTTCCTTAAACAAACACTTTATAAACATATATATATATATATATATATATATATATATATATATATATATATATATATATATATATATATATATATATATACAGTGCCCTCCACAATTATTGGCACCCCTGTTTAAGATGTGGTCGTGGACTTCTAAAAATTCTCCTTTTTTTTAAAACAACATAGAACCCAAATGCAAAAAAAGAGAAAAATCCAACCTTTTATTTAAGTACATTACTTTGGTGGTAAAAAAATCACACATTTAGAAAAAAAAAAAAAATTGAAATCATGTGTGCCATAATTATTGGCACCCCTGATGTTAATACTTTGTACAACCTCCTTTTGCCAACAAGACAGCTCTTAATCTCCTCCTATAACATTTCACAAAATTGGAGAACACAGAGAGAGGGATTTTTTTCTTCTTTGCACAATCTTTCTAGATCATCCAGTGTCCTGGGTCCTCTCTTATGCACTCTTCTCTTTAGCTCGCCCCACAGGTTTTCGATTGGGTTGAGGTCTGGGGACTGAGATGGCCATGGGAGGACCTTGAGTTTGTGACTGCTGAACCACTTTTGTGTAGATTTTGCCACATGTTTTGGATCATTATCCTGCTGAAAGACCCAATGACGACCCATCTTCAGCTTTCTGGCAGGGGCCATCAGGTTTTTATTTAAAATATCCTGGTACTTCAAAGCGTTCATAATGCCATGCACCCTAACAAGGTTCCCAGGGCCTTTGGAAGAGAAACAGGCCCACAGCATCACAGATCCTCCACCATACTTCACGGTGGGCATGAGGTGCTTTTCGGCATACTCATCTTTTGTTTTACGCCAGACCCACTTAGAGTGTTTGTTGCCAAAAAGCTCAATCTTAGTCTCATCTGACCAAAGCACACGATCCCAGTTGAAGTCCCAGTACCGCTTAGCAAACTCCAGACGTTTACGTTTGTGAGTGTTAGTGAGAAAAGGCTTTTTCCTTGCATGCCTCCCAAACAGCTTGTTGGCATGTAGAGAGCGTCTGATGGTTGTTTTGGAGACTCTGTGACCCCAAGATGCCACTCTTTGATGCAATTCTGTGACGGTGAGCTTGGGAATTTTTTTTATTTTTACTTCTCTTACCATCCTCCTCACTGTGCGTTGTGGCAAGATAAACTTGGGACCTCTTCCAGCCTTGTTTGTCACTGTTCCAGTTGTTTTAAACTTCTTAATGATTCCTCTGACTGTAGATACCGGCAAGTTAAGGCGAGTGGCTATTTTCTTGTAGCCATTGCCTGACTTATGAAGGTCGACACACATCTGCCTTACTTGAATGGTGTGTTCTCTTGTCTTTGCCATGTTGACAAATGGGTAAGAGAATTAGGCCTCTGTGTCACGTCATATTTATACCCCAGGGAAACAGGAAATCATGAATTACTAATTAAAAGTCCCTAGATACCCTGACCAACCTTAGCAACTACAGAAAAATATATATAAAAAAAAAAATAATTAAATTTTTCAGAGGAATTGTTAGGGGTGCCAATAATTGTGGGACACATGATTTCAAGTTTTTTTTTTTTTCTAAATGTATGATTTTTTTTACCACCAAAGTTATGTACTTAAATGAAAGGTTGGATTTTTCTCTTTTTTTGCATTTGGGTTCTATGTTGTTTTAAAAAAAAGGAGAATTTTTAGAAGTCCACGACCACATCTTAAACAGGGGTGCCAATAATTGTGGAGGGCACTGTATATATATATATATATATATATATATATATATATATATATATATATATATATATATATATGCTTCCTCTGGGTGAAATTATATATAAACATGGCATTTGTTTACATTGCTATGCTGATGATACACAGTTTTATGTTTCAGCAAAGCAAGATGAGAGAAATCATCTTAAAAATGTTGAGGAGTGTGTAAAGGACATTAGACAGTGGATGCTTGAGGACTTCCTTCTGCTCAACTTGGATAAGACGGAAGTACTTTTTCTAGGACCATATGCAGCTAGAAGCAAACTTTTCCCGATTACGTAGCATCTCTGGATGGTGTTTCTGTCTCACTGTGTTCAGCAGTCAAAGACCTTGGTGTGATTATTGACCCGAGTCTTTCCTTTAAAGCTCATGTTATATGATAATAACATTACCAGGATCGCCTTCTTTTACCTTAGAAATTTTGCTCAAATTAGAAATATGATGTCGTTACAGGATGCTCACCACAGTATCTGAGTGAAATTCTGTACCAGTATGACCCCTCACACCTACTTAGATCAAAAGATGCAGGTTATTTATACCTCAAATAATGAAGACTACAGCAGGGGGCAGATCTTTTTGTTATAAACCCCACAGTTATGGAACAGCCTTCCAATTAGTGTTCAGGACTCAGACACAGTCTCAGTGTTCAAGTCGAGGATGAAAAAATATTTATTTAGTCAGCTTTTTATCTGTATGTTTTTCTTAGTTAAAGGCGCAAATCTGACGGGATCATTGATATAGAGTGTTCGTAAACTGGGATGTTTGTATGCTGTCGTCCCCTCACTCACACGTTCACTCAGGTTTGTTGACGGTGTTGTGGTGGGTCGCCTCTTATCCCAGAGATCCATCATGTCTGTGTTACCTTCTGGTTCTCCTTTTTAGTTATGCTGCCATAGCGAGTCTTGCCAGAATCCCCAACTGCACAGTGTAAGTAACTTTTATATAACAATAAGGATACTTAATGATCTATATCTTACTCTCCCTGTCACCCCTGTTCTCTCTCTCTCTTGATCGAGTTAAACATGCTCCTGAGGTCCCAGTGACCACTGTTTCTGCCCCTCTCCCCTCCTCGGATCTGCCCGCTTCATCCAGCCTGCCTCTGTATGGTGTTTTCTTCGACTGGAGGCCACTCTGTGCAGCTGGGGATGGTTTCTCATCAACGGCCTGGGGATCAATGAAAATATGGAGTAAGAACGGGAGCTTTGAGGATTTGGATTTGGACTGTAGTTAATGTCAACTGTCTGCTGACTGGTGACACAGGACTAGAGTTTGCATCTGATCACCATCACTGCACCTCAACATTGTTTATCTGTAATAAATAGACATTTGGTGCAACCCAGATGAGGATGGGTTTCCTCTTGAGTCTGGTTTCTCTCAAGGTTTCTCTTGAGTTTCTCTTGAGTCACAATTTCTCCACAATCGCCACCGGCTCGCTTATCAGGGACAAACTTACACATAAAGAACTTATTGGTTATTCATTTTTATCACTGCTTTATCGGTGTAAAGCTGCTTTGAGACAATGTTTATTGTTAAACGCGCTATACAAATAAAAATGTATTGAATTTAATGATTTACTATTTAAAACTCTATGTACATAAAATTTTTGTTTCACCTTATATATCAAATAAACTGCACATATTTCAGTTTAACCTGCTATCATCTTGTCGACACCTTGCCAAAGTCAAACTAAATTTGTATAAACTTACAAATGTAAAAGAATCGCCTCAGGGCAACAAAAAGAATCCTGCGAAATTACGGGGCACAATTGAGTTGTTTTTTTTCCGATTTAGCAGCTGCAAGGACATCAAAAGAAAGCCACTTGTTTCAATTATGACTGTGTGGGCTATGAATGTCCCAGTAAACCATGCCACAGTTCCTGAAGGATCTAGTGTGTACTTCTGCGTGGCTCTAGCTAGAACTGGTTGGAGTTGGTTAGCCTTGGAGCTGTAAGTTAAATAAATGTGGGCATCTGATTTGAAGATGCTGGGTAACACTCTCACTTTCAATTCCAGAAGCCTCTGGGAATCTTGTAATTGGTAGAGTGTGTGATGTGATAAGCAATGCCAAAAAAAGGACTAGCGTTGTGTGTGTCTGCCACCTGTTGGGCTGCTCTACAATTAGCACTCGGTTTTGTTTTTGTTTTTTGTTGATGTGGGTCAAACAAATGGAATAAATTAAAGAATTCTAATAGCAAATGATGCAAAAAAGTATGTCATTGCAAACACGTCATTGACGTAGGAAAGCAAAGTGCTGGGAAAAAGAAATCAGTAAGAGATTGTTTAAATCTGAATCAGACTGTGTTGAATTTCTGGGAATCTGAATCAGACGGGAAACACCATCGGATTGGCTCCTGCAGGCTAATTGCTGCTGTCTCCTGATTGGTGGTTGACACTTTAAAAGGCATCTTGTCTCTTTGTGCCATTTATTCAGCATATTCAGTAAGAATATGCATATTTAATATTCATATTTATTTTTGGTATTAAGAAGGTTTTGGAGATTGTCAGAACTATTGTTTGCTTGTTTAAACAGGGGTTGTTTTCACCCCCTTAAACCCCCGTAAACCTTTTGTTTGGCTCTGTAAATAACCATGTAAATACTCTAAATACTAAAATTGGGGTAATCTGACGCCATTTCTTTTTGAACTTTTTTTTTGGGCTAGGTAGGTAGGATAGTAAATTGTATTTTTTTTTTTCTATGCCTTAATCATTATAGATGTGTTGTGTTTGAAGAGAACATCGTTTTACATTAGACGACAATAAAAATGTATCTCTGATTTAACAGATATTTTTAAGTTTTTAACTGATTAGTTAGAAATCCCTGACTCGCAAGTGTCCTATTCTTTTTCTATCACGTTTTGTCCTTCTGCAATATAAAATACACAACTGATTCAGTTAGGATATGCAGCATAGGCTGGTCCTTATTAGTTGCATTGGATAAATCTTGGCTCATCTTCCAAAAAAAATAATTCCACATGCATTCATGTAAAAAAATCGACACTGCATCCACATTTAAATGCATTCACAAAAAGAGTGTTTCCTTGCCTTTAGGGATTAAATGTTTGAAAAGCATCCACAACAGGCTGTATGTTTTTGATGTATAAAAGTAGCAGTTTTGTGTTTAACATAATGAGAAACAATGGTTAGAAAAACCAGAAGAGAAATACTCTCGCATTTTTATTAAAAGAACTCACTTGTATCTTAAAACATGTGTTGCGGTGGGGGACAGGGGTTCTGGCCAGGAAAAAGCAGAGGGTGTTTGTGTGTGTGTGTGTGTGTGTGTGTGTGTGTGTGTGTGTGTGTGTGTGTGTGTGTGTGTGTGTGTGTGAGCGCACGTGCGCAGACTGTGTGTGCCTACACTGTGCATATGAATGCACTTTGCCTGTGTGTGTGTTTAAGTGTGTGTGTGTGTGTGTGTGTGTGTGTGTGAGAGAGACTAGGATGACCCTATATAGTCTGTTAGCCCAGAACTGGGACCTTTTCCCAACCGACCCTGGAAAAGCTGGACTTTACACTCCCTCATCCCTCGTTCCCCTTTCTCTCTCTCTTTTCACTCTCCTCTCCATCTTTCTTTTTTCACTACTCTCCACAGCCAAAAAACCCTCTTTCCTCCTGTGCTCTGACCACTACACACACTCACACACACACACGTATACGCCTACATACGCACGGCCAGACCACCACCTGGCCACAACACAGTATATCAACACACACACACACACACACACACACACACACACACACACACACATACACACACACACACACACACACACATGCTTCCATTGGGTTTGCTGCCCTGCAATAATTCAGTGACAATTTGATTGCTCTTGTGGCAACTACCAGCAGCTCTTCACATAGCAGAATGGAGGAAAATTGGGCTCTACTTTACTCCACACATGCTCATGTTTCTCCTTGTTGGTTTTTCACATTTTAATAGCTGAGGAGATTGTTTCTATTGTAAAATCTTTTTTACAAATTTTTGTCAAAACAACCTTCAATGTAAAATATACAGTAATGCATTAATTAAGCAAAAATCTTTGCTATCCTGTTAAATATTTTTATAACTTCAATTTGCAACTTTTAACCTAAACCATATGCAAAAGTGTATTCCCATGTGTTGGTAGACAGCATTTATGAGAAAACTGTGCTTTCTGGAATGCTTGCTCTCCATGGATGAGAAAAACCCCACAGTATGAGCTATGTCGAGGGCATTATGCTTCTTCATTGAAGTGCTGGTCAGCAATGGTTTCGTCCCAACCACAGTGATGATTAACCAGCCATGGTTCAGACTAGTCCCTCCATCTGCTCAAATGAGCTAAGGCTGCTTGCCTCATGTCCCCCGACATTGAGAAAAGACAGTCTCGGTTCAGTGGCCCCCGCTGGCAGGGATGTGGTCGCACATAAGCTTTCTAAACCTCCTTTACCATATGCATTTTCCAGTGCAAAACTTAACTTGGTAATGCGAGTTTGCATAGCATACACTATAATGATCACGCTCAGTATGCGAACAACAGGATTGTGGAACTTGTGGACATTTTTTGGCATTTATGCATGTCTTAAATTGACCAGTGAGAAAAAACAGAAACCTTTTATTATTTGTGCAGACAACCAAGCCAAGTAACATGGAAAGTTTGATTTAGTAATGATTTGAAACAAACCAACTAAATTATGGTCAAATTGTAAGCCTGCGTAATAATTAAATTACTCATTTTTACCAGGACACTAATAGTGTGTGGGGAATTTGCGGTTTGAGTAGTTTATTTTGACTATAGATTACTGAGGTCAGGATATATATATATATATATATATATATATATATATATATATATATATATATATATATATATATATATATATATATTATTCGAAAACAACTTAAACATAACATTTGTTTTATTGATACATGTATAATGAAACGAATACTAGTTTACTGGAGTGTACAATTAGTGAATGAACAGTCATTATCTCTACTAGTGAGCAGTCTTCCTGTGGATGGAGTCCTCTTCATTTGGGGCTGGGAATGGTTCCACATGAATAGCGTAAAGATCTATTAAATTACTGAGCAACTCTGTAATTAATTAATGAATTAATCACTCTGTAATTAATATCAACAGTCTACTACAATGGCTCAGGACCACAGTTGCATTTAATCGCCTATCACTGAACAGCTCAACAATGATGGAACTGTAATGAGTGGAACCTTTTGAGTCTGGTTCCTCTTAAAGTTTCTTATTCTTGCCATCTCAGGGAGTTTTTCCTTGCCACACTCACCACTGGTTCACTCATTAGAGATAAACTTAAATTATAAGGAATGAACTTATACGGTTTAGAGACTGTGGCATTGAGTAAAAGACAGGAGGTGGAGCTGGAGGTAGCAGAGTTGAAGATGTCGAGGTTTTCGTTGGGAGTGGTGACGATGGACAAGATTAGAGATTTATTAGAGGGACAGCGCGAGGCGAGATTGAGATGGTTTGGACATGTGCAGAGGAGGGACATGGGGTATATCGGTAGAAGAATGCTGAGAATGGAGCTACCAGGAAGGAGGAAAAGAGGAAGACTAAGGAGGAGGTTTATGGATGTGTTGAAGGAAGACATGCAGGTAGTTGGTTTGAAAGAGGCAGATGTAGAGGACAGGGGGGTATGGAGACGGATGATCCGCTGTGTCGACCCCTAATGGGAGAAGCCGTAAAAAGAAGAAGAAGAAGAAGAAGAAACATACATTCTTTTAGAACTGCATTATCTCTGTGCAGCTGCTTTGGGATAATTGTCTATTGTTAAAATCGCTATACAAGTACAACTGTATTAAATTAAATTCATACAGTAGCATCATGGCAATAGCATGAGTCCACCCGCTTTTAAAAAACTAGCTTACACCGACCACTTTATGGCCACAAATCAGGCATAACCTTATGACCACCTAATATTGTGTTGGTCTCCCTTTTGATGCCAAAACAGTCGTGACCTGTCGGAAATTAACTTCTTCAGCAGTTTGAGCTACAGGAGCTCATCTGTTGGATTGGACCATATGAACCAGCTTTAGCTGCCCACATGCATCAATTATCCTTAGTCACCTTTGACCCTGTCGCGGTTCACCACTGTTCCTTCCTTGGACCACTTTTGATATATACTGACCACTGCAGACCGGGAACATCCCAAAAGAGCTGCAGTTTGGTAGATGCTCTGACCCAGTCGTCTAGACATCACAAATTGGCACCTGTCAAACTCACTCAAATCCTTACACTTGCCCATTTTTCCTGCTTCTAACATGTCAACTTTTAGGGCAAAATGAAGAGATCATCATTGTTATTGACCTCACCAGTTCTAATGATATAATGTAATAATGTTATGCTTGTTTATTACTCCCAGTGTTTCAGTCTAATTCCCCAAAACAGATTCAGAAAAAACCTACTTGAATTAATAATTGTTCCTGACCAGGATAAAAGTTGATTGATTGATTAATTGGATGATTGAATGTGTGAATGAATGAGAATTAATACAACACAATGACAAACATGAAAAGAAATCAACAGAGCCACGTCTCTATTTGTGTAAAAATAACTTGTGGACATACTGAGTAAAACCTTAAACAAATCTGTGAAAAAATGACTGATTTAGCTGTGAAGAATGAGGACATCAATACATTCAAGCAACAAGTAAAGAATTTAAGGTTGCTTATGTTTCGTAGATAATCTATAACATTACTGACTATCACAGACTATCAGAAGTCACATATCACATTTGTTTGCTTTCATTTTATCTGAACAATATATAATTTGTTGTTGATGTATAAAACGGATTCCCAACTCATCTTTTTACTTCTCAAACAATTTTAAATCCAGCCCGTGTGGACTCTACTGATACGGTTTATGACATGCTGTTTAAATATGGTTATGTTACACTGCTTCGTGAATGTTTTATAGACAGTCTAAACTACATTATCAAAATAAAGGTTTAGCTATTATTATTATACTCTGTATTAGATTGTGGCATGCAAACATTTCAACAATTTTTAGAGGCTCAAAAATAGAAATCTACGTGAAAAATAGATGCTGTCCATTTAAAACCAGAATTCAGAGACATAGATGTGAACGTTGATGATGTTCCGATAAGAGATGACTCCATTTGTGACGTAATTCATGGCGAGCTTCAGAACCGTTTTCAAAGGGCCAACCAGGGGCTTCACCTGTCTGACAACACCTGAGAAGAACAATGTAAAATCAATAAAGGTAAATTCTTTGCAAATCAGTAGCACACTTTCATTACAGGTGATGTTTGGGGTATAATATTGGGATGTAATGTATAATGCCATGTTTAATTTGAAGACCTTTATGAGTGAATTTCCATTTAAATATTATAACATTCATTTATTTATTATGTGTAACTGTTAAGTATGTTATTGCTGAATAATATAATAATGAATGAATGAATGAATGAATGAATGGCTAAATAATGGAACGAACAAATAAATGAATAAATTTAATAGGGTGTGGATGTGAATGGTTTATGAAGACATTACATAAATCAGTTATCATATTATCATATCATTTGTAAGGTGGGGAGTGTCTGTATATATCTTTTGTCTAGTTTTTGCCATCTGGCGAATGAACACATAATCATATTGAAACAATCCCCCACCCCAATTTTTCCTCTTATTTTTCAAATACTATACAAGAAATTAGAACTTCAGGGGAAATTAAAGTCGCTCAGTAATCCTAAGATTTGCCACATTTGCAAAACCCCATCACAAAAAATAACTAAAATATTACACATAGCATATCACTGCCAAGCTTGTTCTTTCTCTAAATTTGAGTACTACATGTACTATGAAAGAGTATATTCATTGCATTTGTATTACTTTATTGATATTATTAGATTGAGACAAAGTCTTTCTACCATATACGTGGTCTACAGACACATCATCTTTAACCTTTTAGACCTAATTTATGCAAGACTTCTTCCCATCACAGGCTAAGTTAACTAACACAGCGGTTTGCCTGCAAAAGGTGAATTGAATGCTAAGATAAACCCTTCTGGATCTGATTTCCTTCTTACAAAATTCAAATAAAATGTGACAAGGAACATTGGCTGTGGATTTCTGACAACGTGGTATAGTTTACTAAAGTAACAGCCATTCCATGTCACGACATTCCATCTTTGGAACATTATCTTGCTGATACAGTTACTTAGTGCAATGTTTCAGTGTACAATAGACCCTCATTTGAGCAGATTTTACTCTTCCATACATTAAGGCCTCTATAAACCAAGCTTCATGAGCTGAGAGTTTACAGAACAGACTACAGAGTTCTAGGTTTGCAGAGATGCACTAATTAGTGGTGAAATCACAAGTGGAAACTTAAAGTGGGGCAATAATCTAAAGGAGGCCTTCGGTGTCACCTCTGCATCTATTTAACTTAAGCATTCATTCCATTTACTATTCCCATGATAAATCTCCACTCCTTTTTAGAGCCACCAGGGATTTACTATAAAGTTTTTACCACTATGATAAGAAGTACTTTCTGGGGAATTGATGTGAAGTCTTGAGAAGTATGGTTCTTATCTGGACCTGGGCTTTATATTTCTTTGCTCATTGTGCTGTAGTTGAGACCTCCATTGTCAAGTCTAAGACAGGAGTTTGAGGCTAAGTCAAGTTTAAGACCAAATAAAAATGAGACAGGGCCAGTATTATAACTAAAAATTAAAAACCACATATCAGATTCAAAACACGGATGCTTGCCTACAAGCATCAGTGGACCAGCACCATCTTACCTCAGAGACCTCATCACACCTCACACTGCACCACGTTGTCTAAGATCCTTCAGCACTACTCGACTGGTACCACCTTCTCTCAGAATTAGTGGTAAGTATACTTCTTCTCTACCTACCTCTTCCTGAAACACTCAAATTAAGCACTTTCAAAGTTTGCTTTGTAGAATTCAAGAATTATATTTATATTAAGTTTGTAATCTAGTGTACCAGTGTTGATTTATTAAATGCTAGAGACTCAAAGTGCTTTTGTACGTCGCTTTGGACAAGGGCGTCTGCTAAATGCAAATGTAAATGTAAATGTAAAAAACAAAACTTATGGTGATAGAGTTTGGTGATATCGTTGTTGGTCAATATATGCTGTACATAAGATTGTACAGCTTGTTTTACAATATTGTCAAACTTAGAGAGTACATAATACTTACAACAGAAAAGTTATGATATAATTACTTATATCTACGTATATTTAATACAATTATTATATTTATAAATAACTGAAAACAAAACTAATCATACATTTCCCGATCAGAATCAATTGCCATAAATCATTTAAAAGTTTAAACGTTAATTACATACAGTCTGAGTAGGACAGGAGGTTCACTGACCAGCTGGTTATTCATACAATCTGTTTCTGTTTATGGCAATATTGTAATAAGTTCCTGAGCAGATAAATGGCCCGCAAAGGAACATACTTCTTTGCTTATTCAAGTATTTCTCTCACAACAGCTGAATACTTCCTCTCAGCTGGAGGTAGGATATGGGCTGCAAATGCAAACACATGTCTAATACTGTCTAAGTTATACATGTACACCATTAAGTCTAAAGCATATGTAGAATAACTGGGCAGCTGGGGATCAGAAATAGCTCTAGCAACTAGTCTTATTTATCTAGATGCCTAATTTAGGCATCATTACCAGTTAGGATGTCACAATTGTGGCCAAGCCAGCAAGGGGCTACTTGAAGAAGACAGACTCCATACTGGTGAACTCTCTCCAGATGTCCCAGAAGCATAGCAATGGGGGGTATACAGGCATGGCCTCAGAGTTCAGTCCAAGAGGAGCTGGGTAAATAAAGGAAAACCGGAGGGGACAGTGCAAAGTCTCTCTAGTCGCAAACAGGTTGTGCTCTGTAAAACTTCCTCCATATTTGCTTCACCACTTCTGGGTGGAGACTCCATTCCCCAGGCCTTGGCCCTTGCCTCGAAAGGGCATCTGCTACCTGGTTTAGGCACCCTGGGATGTATACTGCCCACAGTGAACAGCTTCCTTTGGGACTACAGGATGACCCCTCATGTCTGGGAGGAAATGCTTCAGCACTAGAAGCATGGCCAGCATCTCCAGGCAGTTGATGTGCCTCAAGAGATAGGGCCCTTTCCATAGACCTTGGGTGGAGTGGCCACTCATGACTGCCACTTAGCCCATGAGGGAGGCATCTGTCATTAATATGTGACGACAAGGAGCTCCCAACATGGGGCCCTGTGACAGGAACCATGGTTTCTTTCACATGTCTAAAGCCCGAAGGTTTGCCGCATGACCTTGATCATGCGGCGTGGGTTGCACCTCCGGGAAAACCCTCCGGTTCTGAGCCACCACTGCAGGGGTCTCATGTGCAGAAGGGCAAACATATATCACATTGGACGTAGTTGCCATCAAACCAAGCAGTCTTTGAAATTGCTTTACAGTGAGTGACTGGCCTTCTCTTACTCTCTTGACAGCCGTGAGGATCGACTCGATTCAAGCAGGAGACAAGTTCACCTGCATTGTGGTTGAATCCCATACTATGCCTAGATAGGTGGTCCTCTGTACTGGAGAAAGCACACTTTTATTGGCTTTTATTTTCAAGCCCAACGTCTTCATGTGGGCGAGAACAACATCTAAATGCAAAGTCAAACAATCATCGATCTAATACAGTATGCGGTTTAGAGGAGCAAGAGCTGCATCCACACACTTGTGAAAGTGCGAGGTGAGAGTGCAAGAAAAACCTGATATTGTTAAGCTTCGCCCACAAAAGCAATTCTCAGGAACTTCCTGTGTGGAGGAAAATGGGTATATGGAAGTATGCGTCTCTCAGATCTATCGGGACGAACTAGTCCTTGGACCTGATTTAAGACATGACTTGTTTCAGCGTGAGCATCTTAAACCTAAGCTTCATGAGTGAGATCTGAAATGGGGCGCAGCCCCCCATCCTTTTTGGGAGCTATGAAGTACCAGCTGTAGAACCCGAACTCTCTGTCAGGGGAAGGGACCACCTCGATGGCCTCCTTTCTCAATAGAGTGTTTACTTCTTGTTGCATGACCAGAGTGGGAAACACCCTGTTGAACCGAGGTGGAAGAGACCTGAACCGAATCTTGTAGCCTCTATCTACGGTGTGCAGGGCCTATGGAGACACATTTGGCAGGATTTTCCAGGCTGCCAGATAGGCTACTAAGGGAATCAGTCTCTCGAGAACGTCCTATGGCATGCCTAGAGCAGCTAGAGAGCTAGAGTGTTCTAGAGGGCTCCTGGGATGCCGCAGGCCACCCAACACCGCTACGTTCCCAGGCAAAAGCTGAGGGAGGCACTCACTGGAGACCGCTGTGCCCTGAAACACTGAGTGGCAGCATTAACCAAACAATCTCCTGAGGGCACTGAGGAGAAGCGGGCACAGTGTATTTTGTAGCCAGCTTTTAAGCACCATCATAGCACAGAAACTGCTCTAGTTAAAATCACTAATGACCTGTTTTTAGCTTCAGACCAAGGCAACATCTATCTGTTAGTTCTGCTAAATCTTAGTGCTGCATTCGACACTATAGATCATGATCTCCTACATTGCTTACAAAATTACATCGGCATTCAGGGACAGGCATTAAGCTGGTTTAAATCCTACCTGTCTGATCGTTACCATTTCGTAGATTTAAATAGAGAACTATCCAGGTTAATGCAAGTAAATGATGGGGTGCCACAAGGTTCAGTTCTAGGACCCCTGCTTTTTACAATAAACATGTTTCCCTTGAGAAATATTATTAGAAGGCATGTGATTAGTTCCACTGTTATGCTGATGATACCCAACTATATATCTCATCGAAATCAGACGATACAGGTCAATTGGCTTGATGAGGCTGTTCAGCTCATAGATTATCTGGTGCTGTATTGTGTAGCAGGCAGCCCCTTCCTTACACATTAAACTTTCTTTTTGAGTGTGTCAAACAATTAAAAGATTGGATGACTCATAACACTCTATTAATAAATCTTGATAAGACTAAGATTTTGCTCGGCCTAAAAAACAGTACACAGAAGCTCCAGCATTTCAACCAACATTTAGAAGGATTTTCTGTGACTACTAGTTCAACAGTAAAAGACCTGGGAGTTATTTTAGACAGCAACTTGTCTTTTAAAAATCATATCATCTATATTACAAAAACAGCCTTTTTTCACCTTAGAAATATTGCTAAGCTAAGAAACATGTTATCTATATCTGATGCAGAAAAGATCATCCATGCATTCATGATATCCAGACTGGACTATTGTAATGCATTACTAGTTGTCCTGCATCATTAATAAACAAGCTACAGTTGGTCCAGAATGCAGCAGCCAAAGTTCTCACAAGGTCGAAAAAATATGATAATTGAACCCTAATCTTATCATCCCTACACTGGTTACCTGTTAAGTTTCGAATCGACTACAAACAACTACTTCTTACCTACAAAACACTTAATGGTTTGGCTTCTATTTAACTTTATAGTCTTCAAACACGCTATAGTCTGTCAAGCTCCTTGAGATCTCAAAACTCCGGACTTCTAGTAGTTCCTAGAATAGCAAAGTCCACTAAAGGTGGTGGAACATTTTCACATTTAGCTCCTAAACTTTGTAGTTTTCCTGACAGTGTTCGGGGCTCAGACACACTCTCCCAGGTCAAGTGCTTAGCAAGGCCAACACATAACACACATCACATAATAACCATCTGCTTCAGTACATCTGATCACATGCACATTAAGAACTTGTGCCTGTTAATATCATGAACAGGAGCTATGCTAATTCCTCTCCACTGCTTCTCTCTCTCTACCCATCCCGAGGCATCCTGAGGTTGCTCCAGCTCCAGTCACGTCCCACCTCATGAAGATTGTGGACCTTTAAAGAAGTAGATGCCGACCCTACAAACATCCTAAACCATCTAGAGAAGTACAATTGAGAAGTACGCCATTTGGATTCCACTTCATGTGGAGTTTTGACATTGGATCTCTTTGAGTGTTTAAAGGCTCTGGCATGAAGAATCTGGTGTTGGATTTATGATGATCGCAAATGTTGAGCTATTTATGAATTGCTCAGTAGCTCCTGGTTCCATAAACTCAAATATCTGTGTGAAAAGCACTATAGAAATAAACTTGACTTGACTTGAGTTTTGTAGCTTTCTGGTCACTACATGACCCCGCCGGTGACGCCACATGCTTCCCAGATTACACAAGTGGTTCAGAATGTGGTCACGCAGAGGCGTTCCCAAAGCATTGTTGACGTAGCTCAAGTTCCTGAAAGGGAACAAAAAGATTGAGACTAGTTTTTGTAACACACCCACAAATGGTAGCACAAGGCTGCATGCACAGTCACAGGAAGCAACAACCTTGTAAAGTCAATGTGCCAAAAAACATCATCCTGTGTACATCAGGAGCTATACAACTGGTGCTATTCTGACCATGTTGCTCTCCCCACACGTGAGTTTTTTTGCCGGAAACAACATGATCTCACTTCCACACCCATCCTACTCGCCAGATTTGGCTCCTGTGGACTTCGCCATCTTCCCGAAGATGAAGATCCAGCTTAAACATTGCCTTTAACACCATTGCACAGATCTAGTGCAAATCACAGAAGGTCTTTCACAGGTGCTTCCAGGACACATTCCAGAAGTGGCAAAAACACTGGGAGAGCTGTGCTGTGAAGGTGATAATGTGTAAGGAAGGGGGGGTCCCTGGTGGTCTAGTGGTTAGGATGCTGCGCTCTCACCGCTGCGGCCCGGGTTCGATCCCCGGTTGGGGAACCAACCCCAGCCACTCTCAGTGCTGGTCCCAAGCCCGGATAAATGGGGAGGGTTGTGTTAGGAAGGGCATCCAGTGTAAAACATGTGCCAAATCAAATATGTGGATGATCCGCTGTAGCGACCCCTAATGGGAGAAGCCGAAAGAAAGTTTATTGTGTAAGGAAGGGGCTGTCTGCTAGACAATACAGCACCAGATAATCTATGAGCTGAACAGCCTTATCTAGAGTAGCCAGCTATTTGCCCCAGAGCAATATGATAAAATGATCCTGCACCATTTGATCAATTACCCTACCGCTCTATGCTAACCAAGCACACTCTACAAAACCCAAAAGGTTTCTAGATCATTCTCTTACAGCATGCTACTTTCCAGCTGACCATTAGCTATAATGATAGAAGGATAGAATAATGATAGACAGGATAGAAGATAGGGAAAACACTGGAAGTGTCCCCTAGCTTGTGCTATAGTCAGAATATTGTAAAACTTTGCCATAGGTATGCTGCAACCAAACGTTGTACTTTATACAGTATGTCTTTTTTTTTTCCTATTAAACATGTGCTGCTTTATTTATTTTATCAATACATTCTCATAAGTATGTAAAAGGTAGCATTGGGTTAAATTGAATACTTTTTGAATGGCTTTTAATGTCACTTGAAATTCAAGTCCAAGTTTACAATTTACAATTATATACCAAATTTAAGCATTTGAGCATTTTATTTCAAGATAGAAAAGAGCATAATAGGAGACCAGAAGATATCAGCTTCTGTACCACTTTTTAGCAGCAAGAATAACAAGCCATGTGTAATGTGCAAGGACAATTTTTTATTTTATTTTTTATTTTTATAAAAAATAAAAAAAATTATTGTTTTCTGCTGTTCAGCTGAGCCTCAAAAACTGAATAAGTCCTACAGAGAAGCTGCGAAGCAAATAAAGATTGAAGAGCCCATATTCTAGAATTAAGAGGTACATTACAAGAAAAGCAAGTGCACCACTATAAAATATAGATATCTTATGTGGATCTTGTAGTTTAAGTCAAATGCAATCATTTAAACATGAAATTTAAAGTAGCTACGATACTTGATGCTTTTCATGAAAATTGTGGTATTGAAATAGATTTATCATCTTAAATGCACCATCATAAGACTGCATACATGAAAATGTATTGTTGCTTATCGAGTTAACTGCATAAAATCAACAAAACTCATGACCAAATCTTTCCCCTACCAGCTAGTAGATTCAAGATACGTGGACAAGGTAGCTTGTTCTAACAAATCATTTGGAAAAGTATCGAGACACATTATGCCCGAAAAAAATCGGTTGAGACCCACATATAGGTTTCAAAAAGAATGTTGCTTGATGAAAACCTCAACAATAAATCAAACTGTGAGACTGAAAACATAATGTACATGCTTAATGTTCTGAAATGACCTCTTAGTGCTGGCAGAAAAGTCAGTTCTTAAGTGATTCTCTGCTCTACCATGCATCAATAACATGGTCACATTTATTTTTCATTATTTCTCCACCACTAAATGGTAAAAGCATTATGGTCCATGTCCATGTGTTCATGCTAGAGCCTCATTAGCGAGAACGAGTAGTTCCACTTTGAGGGTTAAGGATGAATTATCATTGTAAAGAGAACATGATGTGCTCTGATTTTGAAATAGGTCCAATCAGGTTTGAGGGCAAAATGTCTAAAATGATTTGTCTTCGAAATAGCTTGCTTTATGCTTTAAATATATTTGAATATATTTTTTAATAGACATACAAATAAAATCAAGACGCTCCCCAAAGTCCCTAAACTACAGCCAGCCGGCCGAATACGGCCCGCCCCACAGCCCTCTGAACAATGCCAGAAACACATCTAGAAAATTTTCATTTAAATATATGTTTTACATATATCATGTCTGTATTTGATAATGAAAGTTGGCTTTTTAACTAAACTTTCCATTAGTTATTAATAGAGGCCTTAGTACTGATAGTCAGCAAAAATTCATACTGATAGTTTTTCCGGCTTTTTGTCCGCTGTCATACCGGTAGCGGCCTCTAGAGGTGATTCACTGACCCCACGTGCTGTTTGTTTTTACTGCACGGAGCCCGCTGTACTATTATAATTATTTGAAATGTATTATTTACATAATTATATTAATTAATGAATATATACATATTTTTTCCTTTAGCAAATGTTCATGTTTTTTTTTTTTATAAAAGAATAAAGTGTAAAATAAAGTTATTTTGCATGGAATTACATTTTACTATTTCACATGGAGTGTTATGTTTGATATTTTATCCAGTAACATTCGCTCAATCCGTAGAAGCAATGGAAAAGTCAATAAAAAAAAAATCAAATCAGGTGAATTGCAGTAAACATTTATCAATCCTGATGTCTATAAAGGCTTCTCTAGTGAAGGTTTACATGTAAACAGTACAATTTATGGTTTTATGGTTACACCAGCTTGGGAAAGAAGCATATGACATCGCATCTGTAATGAGCAGGTTCAACACTAGGAACAAATGCAAAGTATGAGTTGCCTGAACCACAGTATTGGATAATCACATGCTAGCCAACAAGTGATCCACTAAAAGAATTGAAATAGACCAAATAGCAATGCTCAGTCTACAATGGAAAGCCCAGTAAGCTTTTCCCCAATGGGCCACCAAAGAGGGCACAAAATGCCTGGCTAGGCATGCTCTGGGCAGTTTTATACAAACACCCTCCAGCATCTTTAATATAAGAAAGTCTTTTTTCTGACCGGTTTCATCTAGAATGTGCCTCGCATGGTCTAATTTCTTTTTTTGCGTTTAAACTACACATGCTCTACTGATTAGGATGAAAGCATGAATGGAAAATAAATTTTGTCAGTGAGCTGATACTCTAGTTTTTGGGGAGTCCCTTTCTCATGTTGCTGTATAACCCACTGGTCCCCAAAGACCGGTCTGTGGGTCAATCGGTCAAAACAGAAAGAATACATAACTTACATTATTTCCGATTTATTTATTATCTGATTCTAAACAATGTTTTATTTTGGAAAATTGCCAGATTCCCCCCGCCGCATCTGTCTATGACTCACTCTTGATCCATGTCAAGATGCCTCGGTCACATGTCTTACCTACACCCGCTACCTTCATAAAGGGGCTGCTCCAGCCGCTAACACATAATACATTACCCAAAAGAATTAAACCCCCAAGCTAGAAAATGAACAAAAAACAAAAGAGTGGTTTATTATTATATTTAGAAAATACCAGTTTTTATGCCGGTCGTATCATTTTATTTTTTCACCTGTCCGTGAAAATATTGTCTGAAATTAATCCGAAAAAGTTTGGGGACCACTTGTATAACCCATAATCCTAATACCCAATTTCTATCAATTATAAAAAACTTTTTTTTTTCATACATAAATCTGTAAAATCCGTCTGAACGGATGCCGAACAGATTATCCTGTGACATGGATGTGCTGGCACCCTGCGTGATGTTATCCAGTGTATAATACAACAGTCAGTGTGTAAAACACCCTGAAGATCCATGAAGTTACTGAGAACTTTGGGGATGGATTTGGACTGTAATTAATATCAACCGTCTACTAAAGTGTCTTAGAACCACAGGTTGCATGAACAGCTTGGCATTTAGCACTCATCACTGAACCCCTCAACACTAATAGAACGGTAATTATTGGACATTCTGTGACACCCAGATGAGGACAGAGTCCCTTTTAAGTCTTGTTCCTCTTAAGTTTTTTCCTCATGCCATCTCAGGGAGTTTTTTCTGTTCTGCAGTCACCACTGGTTCACTCATTAGGAAAAAACTTACAACTTATAGGTACTGAACAGTGCGTCATTCTTTAAAGACTTCAGTTTTTAGCAGGGTCTTTCTTAGCCTTGGTTATCATGTGAACACATTTTTGGAATATGCAAAAAAGTAGCTTTTCTTAGTGAGTTTCCACTAGAAGTCAGCGAAAGACAAACTGGCTATTTTATGGCATTAACAACAACATTTTTCTTTACAAATTCTTAGGTTTTAAGTCAAATCTCAAACAATGTCTTGATCATATCTTGTGACAGGTATGAACTCTTGTGAATTCTTTAAATTGCTCTTAAAGGTTGTTGTTTCTTTCAGTTTTGTGTTATTGTGATGATTTCAGGGTAGCAGTCAAAGATAGACGAAAGGATCATATTTTTCAAACTCACACACACTCATACTCACACACACGTGCACACACCGTCCATTCAGAAAGCCTAACACGGTTCCATTAAATTCCATTGGTTTGTGTGAAGGACAGGAGCCACTGCCAGTGGCACATACCTAAACACAGACAACCTGTCTATTGAGTCACTTCCCACCATGATGCCATTCCGATACAAGTTAGTTCATTATTTAAAGCCGAATCATACCACAGGTGCATAATCCCTATCCAATGTTCTGAATTCTTTTCCAAATCATATTTTTCCAATTGTTTTATTAATCAACCCTTGTTGTTAGTCCGAATCTGGATCTCTTTAAATGAAAAGGCAACTCCTTCAATTTTTTCAACAAGCGTTCTTTCCGTTGTTGGCAGTCTGAGGAATCCGAAATGCGCGGTTTTCTTTAGGCTTGAATTTTGGCTTTGCTTATGTCATTAGTGGATCAAATCCAAATGAGCATATGTGCAGAAAGATCTGATGTAACAGTACTTTAGAAGATAATATGAAAGAGGGGACTGTTGCACAAAGGTGTGCATGGAAAATCTCGCACATCTCTACTACCTGCATCAGACAAACACAGGGTTATTCCAGTCTCGTTCAATACGGAAAACGTTTTACTCATACAAGACGTACTGTATCTTACAGGGTGTAACGTACTGACTGCTGAGAAAGCGAATGGCCAGTAAAGGTGTTATAAACAGATATGACTGAAGGCATCATGTTTGCATTATTTCATATCTCAACTTAAAAAGAGGCGTTGATTCCGATGCCTCAGCAAGATCTAGTTTTGCAGTTTGTTCTACTAGTGACAGATGCGAATGAAAAAAGCGGATGCTCTTTTTTTTTTCGTTGAAGTCGCTTGGCAAAAGAAAGCATCGCGCAAAAATGAAAAGTATATGTCATGTCATATCTAGTTTTGAATTACAACAATGTTTTAGTGTGATATAAAAAAAAAAAATCTAAGATTATAAGAGAAGTCGTAATATTTTGGGAAAAAAAGTCAAACTTGTGGAAAAAAAAGTCAAAATATGTTGAGAATGAAGTCAAAGCAATATGAGATTAAAGTGGTAATATTTTGAGACAAATCACAGAATTGCGAGAAAAATTTAGCTGTTTTGCATAAAAATGGATGTGGAGGATTCGCCTAAATTCTACTTTAGGCTAGGATTTAGCAATAAGGAAATGAATTACAATAAAGTCGTAATATTTTGAGAAAAATGTCACATTTATGAGAATAAATTCGTAGCAGTACGAGAATAAGGTCAAAGTTACGAGAATAAAGTTGAAATTATGAGAATAAAATCGCAGCAATATAAGAATAAAGTCCATATGCCCCAACGCATTGAGACATCGGCGTCAGAAACATCAGGTCAATTTCTTTGATTACCATCCTTATAGTCTCTTGAGAAACAACATATCCAGTAACCATTGATATCCTTTGACTCAACCCACTGGCCGTCATTTCGGACTGCACAAAAGAGGCAGTTTCCAATGTCTGTCTGATTGTTTTCATCAGAAAAAAATAAGTTTCCCATAGAACCGCTGCAGTGTCCAATTTTATGACTTATAATTCAGTGGAGTGAAACGTTTCTCGCAATTCTGTGATGTTTTTATAAAATATTACTACTTCAAACTCGTATTGCAACAAATTTATTCTCAGAATATTTTCACTTTATTCTCATAATATTTACTTTGTTCTCAAAATATTTTGACTTTATTCTTATACTGCTTCCACATTATTATCGTAATTACGACTTTATTCTCAAAATATTTCAACTTTATTCTTATACTGCTATGACTTAATTCCCGTAATTTCGACTTTATTCTTAAAATATTTTGCCTTTATTATCGTAATTACGACTTTATTCTCAAAATATTTCGACTTTTATTCTAATACTGCTACCACTAAATTCTTGTAATTACGACCTTATTCTCAAAATATTTCGACTTTATTCTTATACTGCTACGACTTAATTCCCGTAATTTTGACTTTATTCTTAAAATATTTTGACTTTATTATCGTAATTCTGACTTTATTCTCAAAATATTTCGACTTTTATTCTAATACTGCTACGACATAATTCTCGTAATTTCTACCTTATTCTTAAAATATTTCGAATTTATTCTCATAATTACGACTTTATTTGCAAAATATTTCGACTTTATTCTTATACTGCTATGACTTTATTCTTGTAATTTTGACTTTATTCTTAAAATATTTAGACTTTATTATTGAATAGACATTTCCAAACGGAAAATCCTAATTGATTCTAATGGATCACTAAAGAAACAAAAACTCGTAGAAAACCGAAGAGAATAATTTCTCTGTGTAAAAGGATAAGTAAAAGGATATGGGATGCACAATTATTGAGGCAAAATGGCCTAAAAGCATTTTTGTGAGCAAATTCGTTCCATATGCTCCCCCCCCACCCCATCATTTCCTCATTGTCAGCATAGTCACATAGACTTGTGATGCCTCTGTCTTTGTCTACTTTGCCACTGTAGGTCCTTGTCATTAAATTCCTTTGCATTAAATGGTGAAACTTAAATGGTATGTGGGAAAAATATTCGCAATAAAGGCAAATGAGGTTTTTATATCGTGGCCAAATCTGTGGCTCACACGCCAAACCAGACACTACAGAGGACTGGAGGGAACAGCATGTAACAATGAGCAACTGCATGAATCACACATCATGACATGATATTAGCATTCCACAGAACCATGGCTGCCTGCTGTTTGAATGACTTGTGCAATGTTTGTTGTTTTCTTTTTTTGGACTCTCCCAACAGGATTTAGCTGAGAAACAAGACATTCACCTTCTGGTTTGGGACATTTAAATATGTTGGTTGGATAGTTGAAAAGGGCAAATCTGTTATTACTGATTAAAAAAACCCTAACAAATGTACCTAGAGGTAAATGGGTTATGTTTTCCTTTTGTGCAATCTTCACCCAACAGTTTCTGTGTCAAATATTCCCCCATATAATAGTGTTAATGTCTCCCCCTCGACACGCACCATTTTGTTAACCTTCCTATCACCCAGTTTACAAAGATTTTACAACAATAACCGTTTTGTCCCTGAAAACCTTTTTGGGATCTTTCAAAACAGACATGAATAAACAAAGCTTGCAGTTACTGAGTCAAGTGAAGTCAGCTTGGCCACAAGAGAAAAAAATGTGCATCGTGAAAAAAAAAAGTGCCTCATTCATCTAAAAGGATGAACACAACATGAACAGCTTTTTCTCTAAAGGGGCCATGTAAAGGCTGAAGTGACCACAAAAGATGCAAGAGACTCTTAAGGCCTATCATCAAGTGAACCAGTGCTGGAAGAGTGGTGTCACGATCACCTAAGTGGAATAAGCATCTAAATGCTGTTTCCAGGCCTCTTGATCTTCTTGTCTCTCTCTTTCTCTCTCTTTTTCTCCCACACAGAGACACATATGCAATTGGTTTGTTTAGTTTTTTTTTTTTAAAGCAGGAGAATTTTTTTTTTGTGATGCAAAATTAGGTCAGAAAACCACTTGAGACAAATTAAATTTCCAGAGAACTGGGCCCCAGGGTTCAGTCTGTGATCATTGGGCATTGTTAAACAGATGCCAGAGTGCCACTTACCCACAATCATGCCATGCTCGAAACGTTTAATGATGTCAAACGAGTTCTGGATGTTTCCGCTTTGAATGTCATAGACGATCTCTGGGGAATCCATATGTGGATAGTGGGATGAGGTTATGGATCTCAGGAAAACGATTTCTGGCAAGAGAAAATAATAATAATTAAAAAGTCCTTGTGTCAGAGCATAATCTTTTTTAACATAATTTCACATAAAAGTGTTTGAAATAACTTACCTTCTGGTTTAGTGAATTCTCTAAAGGTAGGCAGAGAGATGACCGTGTGTGAGATAGAGTGAACAGGATCCAACGCACAGGTGATATCATTGGGTTGGCAGGATTTTAAACAGCGCATAATGTCCGAGCGATCGATCCTTGGTCTGCTGTAAAGACAAAGAGTGTTTAAAGGCTGTTTAAAGGGATGGCATGAAGAAGCTAATGCTGGATCTGTGAGGATCACAAATGTTGAGCTCATAAAACTAGGATTCTTCTAACCATATAGACTGCATAAGACTGCAGAAAGAACATTACTTATAATCTTATACTCCAGTACTCATGTTAGTTCTCTCTCTCCAGTGTTCTGTATTGTTGAAAGATTTATGATCACATTCTTGATGTCACCCAAATGAGGATGGGTTCCCCTTTTGAGTCTGGTTCCTCTCAAGGTTTCCTCCTCATAACATCTAAGGGAGTTTTTCCTTGCCACAGTCACCACGGCTGCTCATCAGGGATAAATGCACACCATTCACCTTAAATGTTGATTACTGTAAAGCTGCTTTGAGACAATGTCTGTTGTGAAAAGCGCTATAGAAATAAACTTGACTTGACTTGACTTGACAAAGAGATTGTCTTTTAAAGCGATGCTTAAACCAAGTTTGGAACTATTGTTTGTGGCAATCAGGAAGGAATACTGTTGCTTTAAATTGATGATCAAATGAACATTGATGGGATGCCTTCCATGAACATCACACCACAAATCCTGATGCCCAGCAGGCAAGTGAAATGTCTACTATCCAAATATTATCAAAACAAATACAATGGGCATTTCTTAAAATTGAACTCGCATTTCAGCCAATCGTTTTTTCGGAGTTGGGATAGAATAAGAATAGAATCAGAAAAGAAGCCAAAAATCACACCAGAAAAGAAACATGGTGGTCAAGTTTCCTGTTCGCCACTTGTTGAATTTCTCCTGTTTCTCCAGGATGAAGCTCCGACACAAATCCTAAAGCCTGTTGGTAAAAACATTTGGGTTTTGTGAAGCAGATTTAACTTTATATCCAATAGTATCCATGTAGAATTTATGGGGAAGTGAGTTGAGTCTTTGAAAACTCAGACTAGACGACTCTCAAGTTTCAGCAAGGCTGTGCAATGAATTAATTTTGTTTGTGTCACAGGATAATCAGAAGCAGATTTGGTCATAAGAAGAGTTTTGATTTAGGACCATTTTCCCAATGACGCATTTTTCCAAGTTACCCGTTTGGCTCATTAAGCAATTCGGAGGAAATTTCTTTATTATTGCATTTTCTATGTAACCATGTTTTTAACATCTGTATAGTGAGAATGTTTTATATATGCATGAGGCGTCAAACCAGGACTTTTGAATGTATAAAATAAAATAAAAATTTTAAAGAGTGGAAACTGCATTTATTTGTAGACATTCTTCCCTGCTACATTTATAAACTAATCCCAGCGTTTAACCAATGTCTAAAAAGACTTAGCATAGACAGATTTGTCAATACGCCTGAACCATCCTAGGACAGTCCGCTTTACTTCGTCATCAGGGAAGCACCATGGGATCGTCACTGACGTACGTATGGCCATCTTTAAAACATTTACACCATTCAAATGTCTTCCTTCCATCACCATCACCTTCAGCTTCCCAAGCAAGGCAGTTGTCAGCTTGGCATTGTGTTTGGGGTTGTTATTATTTTGGAAAACTGCGGTTTGGCCCAGTTTCTGAAGAGAGGCATCATGTTCTGCTTCATAATGTCACAGAACATGTTGAAATCCATGTGTCCCTCAATCAACCGCAGCTCCACAGTACCAGCAGCACTCATGCAGCCACAGACCATAATGCTACCACCACCATGCTTGACTGTAGGCAAGACATAATTTCTTTGGTCCCCCCACCAGGGCATCACCGCACATGCTAAACACCATCTAAACCAATCAGGTTTATCTTAGTCTCATCAGACCACAGGTCATAGTTTTAGTAATTCATGTCTTCAGTAAACTGTTTGCTGGCTTTCTTGTGATCCAGCTTCAGAAGAGGCTCCTTCTGGAACGACAGCCACGTAAACCAACTTGTTGCAGTGTACGGCGGTCTGAGCACTGACAAGAGGACCTTCTGCTTCTGCAACCACTAAAGCAATGCTGCAGCACTCATGTATCTGTTTCTGCACCTGACGCAGGTCTGTTCCCAGTGGAACCCGTCTTGGAAAACCTCTGTATGACCCTGGCCACTGTATTGTAACTCAGTTTCAGGGTGATACCGATCTTCTTTTAGCCTCGGCGTCTTTGTGGAGAGCAACAATTGTCATTCTTAAATCAGACAGTCTTTGCCATGAGGTGCCATGTTGAACATCCAGTGGTCTGTATGAGAGAATTGTACTCAAAGCACCAAATTGTAACTGCTTTAATACAAGATATACAAATTTGTATGGTCCTGTCAAGCAGACAAAAACATGAACATGATGAAAAGGGCATTTTTCGCCCGGTTAAACGACGTACAGCTGGTATCACTTAATGTGTGCTCACTTTTGTTGCCAAATATTTTGACAATAATGGTTACATGCTTATTTTCAGAGGACAGTAAATCTGTTCTGCTATACAAACTGCACATTGACTACTCTAAAATATATCCAAAATTAATTTTCATTATTCCTTGAGAAGATATATTAAAACGGTTGAAATGTGAGGGGTGTACTCACTTTTGTGAAATACTGTGTGTGTGTGTGTGTATGTGTATATATATATATATATATATATATATATATATATATATATATATATATATATATATATATATATATACACACAGTACAGACCAAAAGTTTGGACACACCTTCTCATTCAAAGAGTTTTCTTTATTTTCATGACTATGAAAATAGTAGATTCACACTGAAGGCATCAAAACTATGAATTAACACATGTGGAAGTATATATGGAATTATATAAATAACAAAAAAGTGTGAAACAACTGAAAATATGTCATATTCTAGGTTCTTCAAAGTAGCCACCTTTTGCTTTGATTACTGCTTTGCACACTCTTGGCATTCTCTTGATGAGCTTCAAGAGGTAGTCACCTGAAATGGTCTTCCAACAGTCTTGAAGGAGTTCCCAGAGATGCTTGGCACTTGTTGGCCCTTTTGCCTTCATTTTGCGGTCCAGCTCACCCCAAACCATCTCGATTGGGTTCAGGTCCGGTGACTGTGGAGGCCAGGTTATCTGGCGCAGCACCCCAAGTGCTCTCCTTCTTGGTCAAATAGCCCTTACACAGCCTGGAGGTGTGTTTGGGGTCATTGTCCTGTTAAAAAATAAATGATGGTCCAACTAAACGCAAACCGGATGGAATAGCATGCCGCTGCAAGATGCTGTGGTAGCCATGCTGGTTCAGTATGCCTTCAATTTTGAATAAATCCCCAACAGTGTCACCAGCAAAGCACCCCCACACCATCACACCTCCTCCTCCATGCTTCACGGTGGGAACCAGGCATGTAAAGTCCATCCGTTCACCTTTTCTGCATCGCACAAAGACACGGTGCTTGGAACCAAAGATCTCAAATTTGGACTTATCAGACCAAAGCACAGATTTCCACTGGTCTAATGTCCATTCCTTGTGTTCTTTAGCCCAAACAAGTCTCTTTTGCTTGTTGCCTTTCTTTAGCAGTGGTTTCCTAGCAGATATTTTACCATGAAGGCCTGATTCACACAGTCTCCTCTTAACAGTTGTTGTAGAGATGTGTCTGCTGCTAGAACTCTGTGTGCCATTGACCTGGTCTCTAATCTGAGCTGCTGTTAACCTGCAATTTCTGAGGCTGGTGACTCGGATGAACTTATCCTCCGCAGCAGAGGTGACTCTTGGTCTTCCTTTCCTGGGGCGGTCCGCATGTGAGCCAGTTTCTTTGTAGCGCTTGATGGTTTTTGTGACTGCACTTGGGGACACTTTCAAAGTTTTCCCAATTTTTCGGACTGACTGACCTTCATTTCTTAATGATGGCCACTCGCTTTTCTGTACTTAGCTGCTTTTTTCTTGCCATAATACAAATTCTAACAGTCTATTCAGTAGGACTATCAGCTGTGTATCCACCTGACTTCTGCACAACACAACTGATGGTCCCAACCCCATTTATAAGGCAAGAAATCACGCTTATTAAACCTGACAGGGCACACCTGTGAAGTGAAAACCATTTCAGGTGACTACCTCTTGAAGCTCATCAAGAGAATGCCAAGAGTGTGCAAAGCAGTAATCAAAGCAAAAGGTGGCTACTTTGAAGAACCTGGAATATGACATATTTTCAGTTGTTTCACACTTTTTTGTTATGTATATAATTCCACATGTGTTAATTCATAGTTTTGATGCCTTCAGTGTGACTCTACAAGTTTCATAGTCATGAAAATAAAGAAAACTCTTTGAATGAGAAGGTGTGTCCAAACTTTTGGTCTTTTATATCTAAAAATAAAACCCAGCCATTAGGGTTGCACAAGCCAGTGTACTCTTAGTGCCGGTCCCAAGCCCGGATAAATGGGGAGGGTTGCGTTAGGAAGACCATCCAGCGTAAAACATGTGGCAAATCACAGATATCGTTAGCCAACTGGGTACCGGTGGAAATTTGGCTACCGTTGGCCAAATGAGGAGAAGGAGAGAAGGAAGATGACTACAGAGACAGCAGCAAAACGAGAAGTAGAGGAGAGTGAAGGTTAGGGTTGGTTTTTATGGATGTGGTGAGGAAGACATGCAGGTAGTTGAGTTGAAAGAGGCAGATGTACAGGACGGGGGGTTATCTAGACCGATGATCCACTGTGGCGACCCCTAATGGAAGAAGCCAAAAGAAGAAGAAGAAGAAGAAGAAGAAGAAGATATATATCTATATATATTAGTGGTGTCAAAATGTTTAGAGACTAATGGTTTTAACTGGTGCTATTCTCACCACATGCGTTACCACATTTGCGATTTCATCAAGGATAGAACAAAGATTAAACGTAAAATTCTGCATGAAACGTGGCAAATCTACAAAGGCATTTAAAACAACATATGTTTGACAAACGGCGATGCTGGAATTAGTTATTCGAGGTGTTCTGAGTGGCATCCGTACTTAAAGAGCAGAAGAACATCACTGGACACTGGAAGACGACGAGAGATCAGGAAGACCTTCAACGAGCTCAACCCCCTGAAGAGTTCTTACAAATATCTGGTAAAAATCTAATGTCAATAGCACCTTTAGAATTATATTTACTGAGAAATATGGTGACGTGTTCAATACTTATTTTAACCGCTATATATATATATATATATATATATATTTGAATCGATTGACAGCCCTGATATATATATATATATATATATATATATATATATATATATATATATATATATATATATATATATATATATATATATATCCATGTACCAAATAAGTTACCAATAATATTTAATAATAGTATTTGCTAGTTTAATTAATACCAGCTAATCTAATGTTTGAGTATGATTACGAGGAAAATACTTTCTCAGTTGATTTGATTTAACAATAGTAAGACAATTATGGCCTCCAACTGAAACACAAAAGAATGCGCAGCGGTGTTAGGGCTGAGATTAGTTAACCATCCATCGATGTGTTCTTTCATCGGGATGCAGAAGCTGCAGCGAAACCTCAAGGCCTGGATCAGGTTACAAGCGTTCTTTCATGCTGAGAGGGGAGAAGCCCCTGACAGAAAAAGTCAAGCCACCACCGAGCATTGACTTGTAATTAGCAATTAGCGGGTGGGTCCACGTTTTGCTTAGATCTGAGCCAAAACCACAAAATGTTCTCCTCACCCATAATAACTCGCCTTGTGCACGGCACGCACAGAAGACAACTCGTGCAACTCGTGGCAACAGTTACGATTGACCATAGACTGGATTTACAAGGACATAAAGACCCAAACTGAACTCTTACTTTTAAGTTAACAGCTTGGATAACATCAAAGCTGGACATGAGTCTAATTATGCCTCATAATCATACAGGAGGTGGTCTGAAGATACACTTGGAAGGAAATTATCTTTCTTTAATATGTCAAGACCCTATGGTCAAACACAAGTTCCTTTTTTCTCTGGTAATTGTTATTTATAGTCAGCATGTTGATAAAGCCCCAACACAAACTCTGAATCCCATCATTCTTGGTGCACAGTGGTGATGCTTCTGCACCACAAATTGTGCAGACCACCATCCAGAGCCCAGTCCCATAACTCAGTGTCAGAAACTAAGTAGCACACATCCACGCTTGGTTTTTTTTTATCAGTATTTTAAGAACATGCTCTGCCTGAGCGGCTGAACATCCTCTTGCGGTAGGCGAACCCCGTTCTCAAATGTAACTGTACGTTAACTGAATTTACAGTATTAAAAATACTGCAATATTCAAAAGAGAAATGTGAATCAGACGGCTATAAAAAAAACCAAAAGGAGCTATTCCAGGAACACTTGTGTGAATGTCTTTGAAACAAATTAAAGTAGGAAAACATATCAATTACACTTTTTTTTCAATTTTATTGTGCTAACAGAAAACAGACACATTGCTCTTATGAATGGATGACACCAGATAGCTTTGGTTTCTCCAAAAGCTCCATCTAGTGGCTTCAAATTATAAACACAGCAAAAAAATAATTAAAATTGGACAACATTGGCCACATTATAAACACTCGCCAGACCAAGACATTCTCATCTGTTCAAAAAACTCTCTAATGTTCCCCCTAATGCACGTGTGGGGATACGACTGGTTGCCAAATAATTCTTAAAATTGGGGAGATTTCTATTATTCTCATGTTTTATTCTTAAAAGAAATAAAGGAAAAGCACCTAAACTAAAGGATCAAGATTCCAAACATGACATAAAGGTACTAAAAGTACACAACAAACATTACAAATGTTCCAAGTATTTCATACAGCCATATGAAACTGATATTATTTGAGAATATTATTCAAGTAAGCCCAACCCGAAAACCAACCCACTTCTGATGCACCTTTGTCAATCTCATTCATTTCATATTCATACACTATGGAACTTTCAACACATGAGTAAGTGTTTCATTTCTAATCAAAATCAATGAAAATTTCTAAGGATTACTAATCAGTTTATCATCATGTAAAAAGACTGAATTGCTAAGATCTTCATCAGTTACAAACACCCGAATTTTGGAAAGGTAGGTGCTCATTCTCATCCAACGCCACATTGTCATTTTCACCGAAATTTCAAAGTCCTGCGGCACGGCAATTGGCTTCTGGACAATAATGACCGCTCCGTTATCTATGTACTTTGTCTCAAAGTAGCCTGCCTGGTTTCCATCCACTATGTCCACCTGCAAGTTGTCCCCACCCTCCATGTTGGAAGGGGCCATTCGGAAGATGTTGGTGGGTACGGGGATGTTGGTGGGAAAAGTGAGGTGGTAGTAGGTTATTCTCACAGGCAAGGCCAGGCATTCTCTATTCTCAGAGCAAGGCAAGCGTTCACAGCGACTGCAAAATGGGACAGAGAGAGAGAGATGGAGAGGAGGGAGATGAAAGAGGAAAATGTTAGGGTGATGCAGTGCTGGACATGCAGCGAAGGTAAGTAACGGCACACTTTTTGGTGGAAACAGAGCCATACTAATAAAACCTTATTTTCATAAAAACGTTTTAATTGATGTATATTTATATATACTGTAGTGAAACTAAAACGCATTTATCTGGGATAGTATAAATTTTCATCTCCATACTTTTCCAGACTAAAAAGAAAGATTTTCCCTAAAGATTTAGAAGACCATATTTACCATCTGAAATAATGATTTTAAATTCCAACTATAACATTCGTTACGTTACATTCTTGCTGATGTATGTCAGACTCAGAATCTCTGAGGTTTTCCATGTGTTTAGTCGCACAGTCGGGGGGCGCTGTACTTTCTTGGCAACTACTGCCACACAGCGTGGCAACCGGTCACAGTTGTGCAGACCCAGAGTCGGCTCCTAACTCATCGAAAAAACACCTTTAAATCTTTAAAATGAACGAATCTTTTTTGAGTCATTCAGTTCATTTCGTACCTTTGGTCGGAAATAAAAAAATGTTTGCCTCCCATAACTTTGACTATAGTTCCACATATACATATATAAATATATATACAGTATAACTGCTTATCATCTATGGGAGTCACGTGACAATAAAATGAATGACTCCGACTAGCAAAGTGTAGAGAGGTGAACTAATCACATTAAAGACTTTTTCAAAACAAACGAATTGTTAATGAATGACACATCAATAGTCCACACTGAAAACGTCGCTTTTTGAAAACCCTCTTCAAACGAAACTACCGTAATTTCCGGACTATTAAGCGCACCCATATATAAGCCGCACCCACTGAATTTGACAAGGATTTTAATTTTAAACATAAATAAGCCGCACCTGTCTATAAGCCGCAGGTGTCTACACTGAAACTAATTAACTTTACACAGGCTTTAACGAAAGACAGTGTCTGTTACACAGTGTAACTGGTGAAATATGTTGTGGCTCCTTTAAGAGCAGAGCGGCATTTTGGGAATAGCCTGCCGCCGCATCTTTCCGCTATTACTGCATGTGTGCAAGACCGAGGAATATGTCCTTTTTATTTTCTGATGCTCATTTCTAAGTTTCTTTGACTTACCCGTAACGCTGTTGCCAAGAAAAATAAAACAGCACGAGTTTTGGAAACCTGTGCTTATATGATTTCTGTTGCAACTGGAGTTAGCGAGCTCTCCCATGACCCAGACTCAACACGTTACAACGGCTTGTATCTAAACAGAAGCCTACCAAGAAAGTCATTGTTCACTGTCTTCCTCCTTCCTTTCACAACAATTTCTCTCGGGAGTTTATCTTTTGGCATCGTCGTGCAGCTTTTCCGTTTCTGTTCGGAAATTTCATTGGTCTAATGTTATGGGGTTCAGTTTTTTGGCTTGAAGTTTGTGAAACTGGGAAAAACCCAAGAAAAATCCATAAATTAGCCGTTGTTTAAGCCGCGGGGTTCAAAACGTGAAAAATAGTATAGTCCGAAAAAAACGGTATTTGAAAATAATGGCACATTTTAAGTCATTGCTACTGTGTTTCAAAGCAGCGGAAAGTAAATAAGCGGCAGGTGGAAATGATGCAGTACAGGGATGTAAGTGTTTTCAGACGTTTCAGTGTGGATGAGCAACTTTTGGGAAACGATAGAAAACGAAAGTGTGGACACGGAGCAGTTTTATACAAAAACTAATCCAGACCTGGAAATCACTCAAATCAAATTCCATACTTTATCATACTTTTCCAAAAAGTGTAAGAACCCTGTTCCCTGTTCTATAGAACTTTTAAAAACACAAAACCTTCTACTTTTCAGCATCTATCTTTTAAACTTTAAAAAAAAATACAGGCTACATTTGGCAAACATTAAGCATTAGGATTTAAGCAATTATAACTATATTGCATGCAGTGTTTCAGTGACAAAGATGCCCACAGAACTTTAGCCACCCATCTTACACATTTGTGATTTTCCTGACTTTTGCTCACGTGCAGTTGTCTGATGTCAAATCATAATCAACTTATTGTGTGTATATTTTGGTAGAAATCGACTATTGTGTACTTACTTCTCACTTGAGCGCCTGTAGTTGTTAGGACAATCGAAATTCAGGCATCTGAATCCTCCTTGAATATTAAAGCAGCTCTCTGTCTCGGAGCAAGTGTGCGACCCGGTCACACACTCGTCGATGTCTAGGCATGAGATGAGAGGCAACAGACAATATTGTCAAGGTTGTAAGCAGAGTTGTTCACGATTGACTTTTATGGTTGTCCATGTTACATTTCAGGACACTGGAGTTGTGCGCTGAACGATGATAATAAAGTTGATTTGATTTGTTGTGATTTGATTTGGTTCGATTTAAATCTAGGGCAGTGGTGGTCCAGTGGTTAAGGCTCTGGGTTATTGATCAGAAGGTTGAGGGTTTAAGCCTATTGCCAAGCTGCCACTATTGCGACCCTTGAGCAAGGCCACTAAACCTCAGTGGTCCAGGAGTGCTGTATCATGGTTCACCCTGCACTCTAAACCCTCAGCATTCTAATTTCACAATGCTATGCGAAGAAAGAATTTTACTGTACTGTGAAGAATTACATGTGACAAGCATAAAGTACGTTTCTTTTCTTTCTTAATTGTCTGGGCTAAGTACAGTCTCATAAAATTAGAGTTAAATTGACATTTATGACATTTGGCACACGCCCTTATCCTGAGAGACTAACTACAGTCTTATTTTTCTACAACTGTGCAGTTGAGGGTTAAGCGCCTTGCTCAAAGGCCCAGAAGTGCCAGCTTAGCGGTGCAGAGAATTTAACTCAAGACCTCCTAATCAAAAGTCCAACATCTTAACCACCGAGCTACCCCTTCCTTGAATGTGGTTTACAATTTGAAAAAAAAATTCAAAAAGACAATTTATAATTTATTTTTTTACCCTGACAGCTCCGTCCATTGGGGGCAAGTGTGTAACCCTGAACGGGGCACGTGCAGTGGAAGCTGCCTGGTGTGTTGTGGCAGCGGTAGGAACAGATGTGCCCTCCAGTGGGCAAAGCACACTCATCAATATCTGAGAAAAGAAAACGCATTACGTTTGAACATTTTGTATAATAAATATAGATAAAAAATCCGAACCTTCTGTTTTCTATCCATTACCTACCTTCACATGTAACTCCATCCACATCACTCAGCTGGTAGCCACGGCGACAGTAGCACTGGTAGGAGCCGTAAACGTTAGCGCACTCTTGACTGCAGGGATTGGTCTCACACTCATTGAGATCTAAATGTCAGTCAGCCAGTAAGAGAGTAAGTACAGTCACCATTTTTTGATTCAGTACAAACCCTCACGATTGGATTCGTTTGTAATAAATGTGTTTACAAAGCGGCATGATAATTTTCTCCAGTTCAGCTAAAACTATTAAACTATTACACTGATAAAATTGATAATATTAAAGTATTTCCTTTATAACGGTGAATTTATTAAACATCATTTGTAATGCTCTAACTGCTGTCTTACCTTCACAGTTCCTCTCATCACTGGCTAACTTGAAGCCTGTGGTGCAGCTGCACTTGTAGGACCCCAGAATGTTGTCACATTTATGTGCACACAGACGGCCAGGATAGTGCCGGCATTCGTTAACGTCTGAATTCAGAGTAAAATGAGATTAGACATGGTAATCTTTTAGAATCATATATAAACAATGAAGGGCCAGGAACTAAAGGATCCTTTATGTGTTGATAAAATGACACTAGCAGAAGATGAATGCCTCAGAAAAGATGTATATAAAGTCTCAGAACAACCAGTGTCCCAACTACCTAACACACACACACACACACACACACACACACACACACACACACATATATACCACATGTCCAAACGATTGTGGACGCCTGACCATCATACCCATATGTGATATTTAAACATATTTTTCCAGCTTTGTTCAACCTATTTTTGCGTTTTGCTGTGTAGACATGGATGGTGGGTTTTTATTTGGATGGATGGATGGATGGATGGATGGATGGATGGATGGATGGATGGATGGATGGATGGATGGATAGATAGATGGATGGATAAGTGGATGGATGGATATGATTCTTGGCACTCCACTCTTCTGTGTAGGAATGGACAGACTGATGTTGGGATGGATTGATGGGTTTAGGGATGGATGAGTGGATGGAAGGGTGGGCTGGTGGGAGGGTGGGTAAAGGGATGGATGGATGGATGATGGATGGATGGATGGATGGATGGATGGATGGATGGATGGATGGATGGATGGATGAATGTAGACATCGATGGGTGGGTGTAGCAACAGATGTGTGTTTGGGTTAGGATGAATGGATAGATGGATGAGTCGAGTGATTGGTTGGATGGATGGATGGATGGATGGATGGATGGATGGATGGATGGATGGATGGATGGATGGATATGATTCTTGGCGCTCCACTCTTCTGTGTAGGAATAGACAGACTGATGTTGGGATGGATTGGTGGGTTTAGGGATGGATAAGTGGATGGAAGGGTGGGCTGGTGGGAGGGTGGGTAAATGGATGGATGGATGGATGGATGGATGGATGGATGGATGGATGGATGGATGGAGACATCAATGAATGGGTGTAGCGACAGATGTGTGTTTGGGTTAGGATGAGTGGATAAATAGATGAGTCGGTTGATTTGTTGGATGGATGGATGGATGGATGGATGGATGGATGGATGGATGGATGGATGGATGGATGGATATATGGATGATGGATGGATGGATGGATGGATGGATGGATGGATGGATATGATTTTTGCACTCTACGATTCTGTGGATGAATAGACAGACTGATGTAGGGATGGATGAGTAAGGATGACTGTATGGATAAGTGGGTATTTGGTTGAATAGATAAAGTTGGATTTCAGTTCTGACTTTGGCAAATCATGTGTTCTTGGAGTTCTCTTTGCGCAGTGGGCATTGTTATACTAAAACATGTTTTGGCTTCATCGTTCCTGTAGAAGAAATTTATAATGCAGCTGAATACAAAGTCATCTGATTCAATTGTGGGTCTTCAACTTTGTGGCTAAAGTTTGAAAAAGAACCACATACAGACTTCAGGTGCCAGGAAACTCAATTAGTGTTGCTTTGGAATGGAGCCAGAGCTGATTTAAAATTGAATTTGTTGTTTCAACAGAATGACCAAAATGAATTAAGTTAGTTCATCCAACACTTTTTTGGCAATGTAAGTACTGAAAAAGGAATCTGAATGGAAATGTAATTGATAATATTTAAGAGTACACTTACCCTCACAGGATTTGCTGACACTATTAAAGTTATAACCAGACTTGCATTCGCAGCGGTAAGAGCCCACAACATTGACGCAGCTGTGACCACCACACACATCATCCAGAGAATTACATTCATCAATATCTGCACGGAATATAAACAATCTTACTTGAATGTGCAGTTTGTGTTTGGATAACACAGACAGACAGACAGACAGACAGACAGACAGACAGACAGACAGACAGACAGACAGACAGACAGACAGACAGACAGACAGATAGATAGATAGATAGATAGATAGATAGATAGATAGATAGATAGATAGATAGATAATTAACATAAAAAGATTGATCTTACCTACACAGCGTGTGCCCTCAGTATTTAGGTGGTAGCCACGGCCACAGTTCATTGTGTTCCTGTGACATGTGTATGAGCCGAGAGTGTTCACACACGTCTGACCAGCTGGACATGGAGCTGCCACACTCAGACACTCATTAATATCTGAGGCACAACAAGGAATACATATAAGAAACATCATTTTGACAATTATGGTTAAGAATTTGTCAACATGGAACATGTTTGAATCTCATATTTGTAATAAAGGGAAAATCGAAAGCTACCACATATAAAGGCATCATCTATCTATCTATCTATCTATCTATCTATCTATCTATCTATCTATCTATCTATCTATCTATCTATCTATCTATCTATCTATCTATCTATCTATCTATCTATCTATCTAGCTAGCTATCTAGCTATCTATCTAGCTATCTATAGCTAGCTAGCTAGCTAGCGTGATTAATCGTAACTTAATCGCACATTTGTATTTGATCTCAATGTACCTTAAATGTATACTTTTTTACTCTAATCAACATAAGTATGGACAAATATTGATGCTTTATGCAAATGTTTTTATGTGTGAAACCAAACTTAACATAGAGCATAAAAACAAAATATTCTTGTAAATGTTTTAAAGACATTATGGTGTTTTAAATAGAAGATTTTTTGGTGGAGCTTTTTATTTATATATATATATATATATATATATATATATATATATATATATATATATATATATATATATATAAAGCTCCACTGAAAAATCGTTTTGTCGTGAATAAATGTGTGTTGCCTTAAAGGATTTAATTTTGTCTCTTTTATATGTATTTATTTATATTTTGAATAGAAATTGTCAAACAGAAATGCATTCATGTCGCAAAATTAGTGGCATTTTAATTAATGAGCACTAATAAGCTATTAATGTGTTATTATTGACAGCCCCAATATATATATATATATATATACATATATATATATATATATATATATATATATATATATATATATATATATATATATATATATATATATATTGCAAAATGTGTTGTATTCACATGAATAGTATCTAAAAAATTAACATTCTCTCATTCAAACTCTTTTAGAATGAGTGTACTGCAGTTGCTAATCACCAATGCAGCTGCCCAGAGCATCCTGGGTGAATCCCATGTTGCATTTCACCTTGGGCCTGCAACGGAACGACCCCGGCGTGTTCTGGCACTCAAACTCCACAGGACAGTTATGAGTTCCTGTCTCACACTCATCAATATCTAAAAAAACACAAAAAGATCAAAGTGGTTCAAGGCATTTTTCTAGTCATTCTTTCTCTGGAAGATGCAGAAAAAAAGAAGCTTGTTTTAACTTTCAAATCACTTTTCTTTAATCAACCTGAACACAAATCCAACAAGATGTAGCTTCTGACTGTTTGCTTAATCACCATTGCAGCTGTTATTGTCGGTGAGCTCATAGCCTGTGCCACAGCTGACCTCCCTCTGGCAGCGGTACGAGCCGCGGGTGTTAATACAGCGTTCACCAGGACGGCAGTGATGAGAGCCAATCAAACACTCGTTTATGTCTGCGAACAGGAAGCATGCGAGAGATTGTATGTGAGTGGGTCGGGATATGAGAAGAGAAAGACGAGGACAGGTCAAGATCTGTGAAGATAAAAAAACTTTCATGTATTTTTTCATATTCAAAATAACCTTAAGGCTGTGGTAGGCAGTCAGGACCAGTAAAGCCTTTTGTGCTGGCCTAAACACTATCAGAAGCACTGACCAATATTTACAACCTAAATTCTAATATTTGTTCCATGAACTTGTATTAATTTATTCCCAACCGTTTATTCTCTTCATTTCGTAGTGTTTTTCTTGGCTGCACTGCTTCCAGTGGATGTTAGATTGTTTGTCCAATCAGATTTTAGCCATGTCAATCTAATCTGCCCAGGGCCTTCAAAGTCTGTACTGCTGGCCTTTTTACCATAGTCTCTTTAAGAAATAGCTTTGTTTCTTTAACCAATCAGATTTCATATTCTCCTCACAGGGTTAGCTATCTGGCCCAGAATAGCATCAGCATTTTTTGTCCTCTGATTGGTTGGTCAGAGGTAAACTGTTACAGCCAAGTTCGACTGGCAAAACATGTGTGTAGCTCTGCACACATTAATACATCTGAGTTAGACTTTTTATTATGCCTACAGAGGAAGAGAAATTGATTTGGTCTCAGACATACTTAAAAATCAATTTTCAAGAAAAGCTAGACATCATGAGGTGGTCGGTCAACCCCGAAGCTAGCTAGCGTGTCTCAGCCCAGGAAAGAGTTTGTTCACCACTTCCAGACCAGTGAATACGAGCGGTACCACTGGATTACAGCCTCTGAGGAGCGGTGCAAATTATGAGTCTGTATCTCTGGTGAGTAGGTTGTATTTTATTTACATTTTAATGTTTTTGTCATGTTATTAGACTAATATTGATTCTGAACTGTAGGTGGCACAGTTGTGGTTGTAGTGTAGAGGTTTGGAGTCTTAACTGGGTTTCTTGCTTTAGTAAAATGGTGTTCACCCTCCATATGTGAAATACCTCTCTCTCTGTAATGCCACGCCTGGTTATATTGCGTTTTTGTAAAGTATTGATAATTTCTATAAGTGCAATGTGATAGTGATGGTATTAAGAGGTGGATTAAGTCGGGTAAGTCCTCACTGAAGGCCCAGGTATCAAACGCATGCCTTTAAGTATACATTATATAGACATAAGTTTGTGGACATGTGACAATTGCACACCATCCATCCTATTCACTAAAGCCAGCTACATGAAGATATGCTGGATTGGAGTGGAAGATCTCCTGCTATAAAGCCCTGATCTCAACCCTATTGAACACCTTTGGGGATGAACTGGAACACCAGACTTTTTCACCTCACCTACATCAGTACCTGACTTCACCAACAGCCTTGTGGCTGAATGAATACTCCATAACTATGCTCTGAAATTTTGTGCAACATCTTCCCAGAATAACTGAGATTATTATTAGAGCAAATGAGGATTAAATACACACATATGCATCTTACGGTCAGGTACAAACTTTTGTCTATTCAACATGTAAATCCAATAAATGTGTGTATGATATTAAGGTAAGAAATCTTTTCAATTTTTTCTACCTTCACAGTTTTTCCCATCGGGTTTGAGCTTATAGCCTGTAAAGCAGGTGCATGTGCTGTTTTCAATACAGCTTTGAGCACAGTTCCCAGGTCCAACTGCAAAACACACACACACACACACACACACACACACAATGTTAATATTTAATATAGTAAGAGCAACTTAATTGTGATAGAAGAGTAACTGCAAGAGTGAAAGGGAAAGTTTGAAGGATGGTGGTGAGACCTGCTGTGTTATATGGTTTAGTGACAGTGGCACTGACAAGAAGTCAGGAGGTGGAGCTTTAATTTTCATTAAGAGTGACGACGATGGACAGAATTAGAAACAAGTTTATTAGAGGGATGTAGGACGTTTTGGAGACAAGGTAAGGGAGGTGAGATTGAGATGGTTTGGACATGTGCAGAGGAGGGACATGGGGTATATCGGTAGGAGAATGCTGAGGATGGAGCCGCCAGGAAGGAGGTAAAGAGCAAGAGAAAGGAGAAGGTTTATGGATGTGTTGAGGAAAGACATGCAGGTAGTTCATTTAAAGGAAGCAGATATAGAGGACAGAGTGTCATGTAGACAGCGGAACCCTAATGAAAGCACCAGAAAGAAGAAGGAGAATAGAATGACTGATTGTTCCAGAGAGTTTTAGACATACTGTACCTTTGCATTGTTCACTCTGGGTTGATTGCTGATCACCAATTCCACTGACTTCTAGATATATAAGTACACAGATCAACATGAACATACCTTTGACTATGCTAAACAGGGAGATGTCCCAGAGTGAAACATTGTTTTAATAAAAAAAAATTCATAATAAACCTCATGTACAGTGCATACTGATGCCAGCCCACTAGAGGGTAGCAGAATCCTTACAAATAGAGCGCAGGTTAGTGTGGACGTGAAGCTGCATCTCTACAAATCAGACCATCACCAATTTTTGGATTATCTATCAACTAAGGCTACTTTTAAGGACATTTACAAAATGTATTGCATTTTTATTACTTATTTTAAATGGTTAACTAGAGCAGATATGCCAGACTTTAGGTCACAATGCTGCAAAAACAATGAAGTAAAAGTGGACCATCAAATGTTCTACATTTACAGCATTGGGCAGACGGTGTAATCCAGAGCAATTTATAATTATTCCTCATTTATACACCTGAGCAGTTGAGAGTTCAGAGCCTTGCACAAATGCCAAGGAGGAGAAGCTTAAATGGGCACGGATTTGAACTCACAACCTTCTGATCAAGACTTGACCAATGAGTTACCACTTAGCTTATTCTATATGTTCTATAAAATGCAGATTCTATCAATTATATAATACTCTATCTATCTATCTATCTATCTATCTATCTATCTATCTATCTATCTATCTATCTATCTATCTATACTGTATTGTATGAAATTGTAGCTAATTGGTTAAGGCATTGTATTTTGGTTTAAAAGGTCATGAATTTAAATCCCACGAGTAAAGCCCTTAACCCCATAGCTGCTCAGGTGTGTGAATGAGATACAGTACAGACCAAAAGTTTGGACACACCTTCTCATTCAAAGAGTTTTCTTTATTTTCATGACTATGAAAATTGTAGAGTCACACTGAAGGCATCAAGGGCTATTTGACCAAGAAGGAGAGTAATGGGGTGCTGCGCCAGATGACCTGGCCTCCACAGTCACCGGACCTGAACCCAATCGAGATGGTTTAGGGGTGAGCTGGACCGCAGAGTGAAGGCAAAAGGGCCAACAAGTGCCAAGCATCTCTCGGGGAACTCCTTCAAGACTGTTGGAAGACCATTTCAGGTGACTACCTCTTGAAGCTCATCAAGAGAATGCCAAGAGTGTGCAAAGCAGTAATCAAAGCAAAAGGTGGCTACTTTGAAGAACCTAGAATATGACTTATTTCAGTTGTTTCACACTTTTTTGTTATGTATATAATTCCATATATAATTCCACATGTGTTAATTCATAGTTTTGATGCCTTCAGTGTGAATCTACAATTTTCATAGTCATGAAAATAAAGAAAACTCTTTGAATGAGAAGGTGTGTCCAAACTTTTGGTCTGTACTGTAAATATAAATCGCTCTGGATAAGGGCCTCTCCAAAATGCCATAAATGTAAGTGTGTGAGTGCAGTGCAGTCTGTGCTAACCTGAAGAGTTGTCCTTACTCTCTGGTGAATTACAGCAGGACTGAAACACAGAGCCACACTGGGAGCTGAGATTTAAGTCACAAGTCAGACCCTGCTTCTGAGCCTCCCGACCGAGTAAACAGCACTCGCAACACACCTGCGGGAAAGAGCAGGAACACGCGATGAGCTTGAAAAATGAGGTTTTTTTTGTCTGGTGACATTACCCCAGGTTTTGTGCCAATATTCAATATTCAAATATTTATCTTCTTCTTCTTCTTCCTTCGGCTTCTCACATTAGGGGTCGCCACAGCGGATCATCCGTCTCCATACCCCCCTGTCGTCTACATCTGCCTCTTTCACCCCAACCACCCGCATTTCTTCCCTCACCACATCCATAAACCTCCTCTTTCGCCTTCCTCTTTTTCTCTCTCCTGGTGGCTCCATCCTCAGAATTCTCCTACCCGATATACCCCATGTCCCTCCTCTGCACATGTCCAAACCATCTCAATCTCGCCTCCCTAACCAAAACATTGTTCAGCTTTCATGCAACATTTGCTTTCATCCCACGGGCCTTAACCGAGTTTGATTTTTGGCCCTTTTGCATTAAAACTTCTGGGCACCTCTGCTGTAGGACGTTCACATCGGAGCTGTGTACCTTTTTGGTGCCTTAGGAGAGATTCCTAATGACCCCCCAAATGACTCTGCCCTCCCACCCACATGCTCCTTCCCCCACACCATACAAATCATTTGCAACCTCCTACAAAAAAATTTAACATTTTAATAGTTCAATAATTATTGAATTGAGTGGTTGCACCCTAGGTGGCGGCCTAGAGACTGTGCTGGCTCACATTCTGAAAAACAGGTTACAGATGATCTTCTCTTAATAACCTGGAAAAGCCACTTTTTTAAGATCTAAAACACAAACTGAAACAGATCGCGCAGTCAGTCATCGCTATGAAAATAAAATGTCAGGGTTAAGCAAAGGACAACTGCAATAAAAAGCACTCATCTTTCACTACCAGCTGAGTCCATTAAAAACACACCCTGTAATAGTAGAATGTTAGTTATTAATCACTTAATGTCTTAACACATTACTCCTGACAGGAGTTTATTGGCCTGGTGACAACTGTTGAAAGCAGGCTGACAGATTTAAATAAATATTCTGAAAACCCGGCACCTGCTGAACATTTAATGGCCTTCAGGCATGCGTTTTTTTCCCCACCAATTGTCAAGTACAAGATTGGAGGATTAAAAAAATAGCATGATGCATTCCATTTTGACAAATCTACTCAAGCTTCTGTCTGAGAAAGTCTGAGAAAGAAGAAACATGGAAAAAAAAAAATCTCATTTAGTACCTTAGCTGTCTTAGTCTCACAGGTGTTTCCAGATAGCAGATCATCACAGCTGCCCAGCTGTTTGGCCATAGTGATACCATTGTTACAAGTGATATCCTCCAGCACTGATGCACAACACTGTTCTTGGGCTATTCTGTAGAAATAACGTTAATATAAAAAAAGATATAATATCACTATAATATTATTATAAAATATAATAAAATATTTATATATAAAAACCCAGATGCTGTTTATGTGGTGATGTAAAATGTTGTGCTACGGACGTGATAGCTTAGTGTTTAAGGCATTGGACTTTGGATCTGAAAGTCATGAGTTAAAATCCCAGCCACACCAAGTTGCCACTTCTGGGCCCCTGAGCAAGGCCCTTAACCTTTAACTGCTCTGGATAAGGCTCTGGATAAGGGCTACTGCCAAATGCTGTAAATGGTCCAGTGAATGTAAGAATTGTGCTGCTCCATTATAAGCCAGCAAACACCTTTAATTATTTATTACTTTCAGTATACCTTTTGAAAGTGCTTCTCGAAAGAGTGGAACCGTTTAAATTTCCAGCATTTGGCAGATGCCCTTATCCAGAGCGACTGACAATTATATCATTAATATCATCACTTCCCCTACAATACACTTTCAAACAATGGATCATTTAATATAACTGTGCATTTTCTTTGAGTTGGCCCAGGAATGGTGAGCATGCACCATTTAAATTATAGCATGATTCTATAATTATAAAATTAATTCTATTATTTGAAGTAATTTTATATATTAAAGTTCGCCCGGTTAATTGGCACTGATAATCGATTGCTGGACCTATCGGCAATCGACAAAAATCCATACAGATAGTTTTTCCATGTTCCAGTCCGATGTCATTACGTGAGCGACCTCTAGAGGCGAATCACTGACAACATGATGTTTGGTTTTACAAATGAGACTGCACGCTGCACAGAGAGCGCTATTTTATATTTATCATTTATTAATAATATAATTATATTTGTTAATTTATATGTTCATATTGATTTCATTTAGCATATTTTCATGTTTCATGTTAAATAAAGTAAAATAAAGTTCAGTAGTATTTTATATGAGTGTTTTTTTGCTTTTATTTCTAGTATCCAATTTAAAAACATTATTAATTATTATTATAATTATTAATAAAAGATGCATAAATTAATCAGTTGACTAATCAGTTATCAGCAAGTAATATATATATATATATATATATATATATATATATATATATATATATATATATATATATATATATGCACACACACACACTAATTTACACTTATTACAGTGTAAAAAAAAAAGAAAAGTGTAATTGTCTTACATCATTTGCACTTCCCCCATTATTCACTGTTATAGTGCCTTTTAAGGACACAGACACTTTCCTGAATGTTTTATTTATTTATTTTTTTTTTTTGATGTCTGAAATAATCCGCAGATTTCCTGTTATTGCTCCCTGCACTTCTCCATCACTTCTCAATTTTTTCACCTCAGTGGAATTTCCTGAATTTGGAAATACCCCCTTGACCACCCCCAAACCCAAAACCCCGTCTCCTCACACACTCTCAAATTTGAACAAATTCTTGATTCACTAGCTTGCCAAAACAAACGCATTTGCCTTCTGAAAGGCCAGACAGAGTAACCCTTTTGGTTTGGAAACGAGCTAAATATTTGGCAGAACGTCTCCTAGTTGCACTGCTGTTCGTCTTGCTGCCGATCCCACGATACATCTAGAGTTCAGAAGAAGAAGCCTTCGACAAGAATCACCGAAGACTGCTTTTATGATTATGCAATTCCCAGAAGGCTACATAATGAAATGCAATAAATGGATTCATTGCCGTAATTGTATTTCCATTTCGTTTCCCAAATATTACTGCGCAAGCATTGCTCAACAGATGATGAATGTAGAACAACCTATGAGGATGGATTTTTTTTTTCTTTTTCAAACCACCGGACATGCAGCACTGCCAAATCCTACTGAGTGGTTTACTATGTAAAGTGACTAAGCAGAGATCTGGGAGAAAGACAGCGAAATTGTCCTGGCAATCAGTACACATGATCATATACTTTATAATATAACACTGCATTAAGAACCTCTATTTTAATAGAAATGATTAGCCATGGTATAGACATGCATGCTATTGTCTGAAAGGAGAACATTGACAAAACCTATTCGAACCTGCAGGTGGTAGATTCAGAAATGAGAGGGATGCGTGTGCAGTCCTGGGATTCTGTTGCTTTCTCTCTACCATCCTTACAGCAGTCATCCAGCGAGATTGGATCTGTGGTCTCTGTGGAACAGACAGGTACTCAGCTTTAAGTTATGCAAACAAAAAGCAGATTTTCTTTGGACCACTGTAGATCCACTGGACCGGATTTGCCACGACTTGCCCGGTATAAAGGATTTCAGAAGTATTACATATCATATAATCTGTGGTTCTCGTGTTAGATGATCGGGGCACAGTGAATTGTGTCTAGGTGGCTGATTTCCATGTGAAACCAAATGCTAAAATATATAGGCTGAATATAAGTAAATAATGCTATCTTTACTCTGCAGAAAGACCCTTGGGTTTGTGCATGATATCTTGTGTTGCAGGACGGTCTTAACTCAACTAATGTCAACTTGGGTTGTTATGATGCATTTTTCTCATATTGTTTTTATTAGTTTGGAATGTGTCTAAAAGATTTCACAAATGATTTTTCCTCAATGTTCAACTAATTCATTCCCCAGTCCCTAATGTTTCAAACTATTTTCTTATTAGTTTTGTGGCTGTGCTTCTGTGTCAGTTAGTATATTGTGACTTATTCTTCTAATCTATTTATATTTCCAATCCCTCACATGCTGTTAAACGCAAAAATAAATTAAAGACGTATTGATTGTGTGGGCGGTCAACAATGCACTGTCCGTTCTGCTACATTAAAGTTTAAAATATCTAAACAAGGTCTGGTCTTGTCATTTGGACAAATATATTCATTTCCCTGCGGTTTCCTTGATCAGCCAAACACCAAATACCTTTGGCATTCGAGTCATTTGGCCTCCCTTTTATTCTGGCTTTAGCAGGCAGCTCATTGCCAAGCTGGTTTTATGCACGATGATCCTTTTAAATAGAGAACGAATGCAGCTTGTTTTTTTTCCCAGGTTAGCTCAACGAAATATTTGCACAACATGGTTGAGGTACAAACAAGTCCTAGCTTTTCTAGAACTTTGGGTTATCCTTTCTTCATAGAATTAGTATGTTCTTTTGGTTTGCCAGTGTATTTTAAGTATCCATTGTGTATTTTAAGCCTCCAAAAACTGGCAGGTCACCCAGAAAAAACAATTTAGAGTACTCAAAAAAAGCAGATATCGAGAGAAAGGGATTGCTCAATACAGAAGATATACAAAGGCCAATTCTGGCTGCTGCAAAACAATAGAGTAACTGAGTGAGCTTGTTCTTTCCTCCAGCTGATAAAAGTATTAAAACCCCACCTACTACTAAGCCTTCGTTACTCAGCCTGTCAAAAAACGATTCCTCTTTACCTCTTACAACAATTCACACTTGTGTTCAGATACGAAGTTGTAAAAAAAAAAAAAGAAAGAAATATCTGTTGTTTTGTCAGTCTAGGCATTTCACCAAGCTACAACGGCTCTCGTAGAACTCCCTAATGCATTGTCGTCTTCTCTTAAACCCTGGATCTCGTCTTGGAACACACTGGCACTTTAACACGGAACACAAAAACACACAGCAGGCTTAATGAGTCTTGCTCCACAAGAGCCTAGGACTCTGTATGGGTTCTCCAAATGATCAAAGAACACATGATATAGAAGGGATAGACCTAGATAAAGGGGTGCTAGATAAAGCCTCCTGTGTTTCGTTTACAGCATTGATTAAGACCTGACGTAAAACTGCATGCGCCTGATGAATTGAAGTCCGTCACCCATTCGTGTGAGGACAGATGATGTCCTTGAATAGGAAAGTCCCAAATATTATTGTTCATTTCTAAACAAAAACATTGATGACGAAAGAATGGACGTCTCACTTTCAAAGCCTGATGATTCACATTGATGTTTAGACTCAAGTAGATTATATCAAAGGTTGAAATCAGAATGGCTCCTGTGTCTCAATTTTGGCATCTTTAAGTTTCCAATATCTCTTTTTTTTCAGGTTTTAAACATCAGAATGATATATAGTGTGTATAGTTTCAGACATGATCGGTAACCAGTGCGGATTTTTGGTACTAAACCTGTAATAAACAAATAGATAAATCACTGTTGGTGTTTTAAGCGGCGAAAAAGTTCCAGCATTGTGCAATTACGAGGCTCATGTAGAGGTTTCCAGACCTCTCTAATTTCAAATTTAATGCTATCCATTAATTATATCAACCAGTTGGGAGAGGAAATTCTTGTCTTTTATAATCTTTCGGGGAACACTTGCGTGACATTAGTGATAGTAAGGTTAGTACAGTTCTATTTGGGTTACAGATGACTAAAAGATGATATGGTTTAATATTAAGGTAAAGATCATATCAATATAAATAAGAGCATGAACATTATCATTTTTCAGTGCTCGGTATTGATTGGGGTGCTTTAAAAAAAAAAAGTGCTGAGTAATGTGTTTTAAAAAATCATATATTTTAATCTAAAGCTAGAAGAAATTGAGCTTGTTTTGAGGGCAAGTGCAAATGCATGCGCAAAAATAAAGCAAAAAAAGGGGTCGCTCCAAACAGGAATATTGTTTATTATTTTATTTCTGGTTACATTAGATGTAATATGAGCCGAATTCACTCCAAACAAAGGTGACTTACCTTGACTGCGGGTCGCACAGCACAAAGAGACGAGGATGAGCAGCAGGAGTGCCATTCTGACGCGCAATTTCTTTCTTCTTTTTTTTGTAAAGTCTCCCAAGGTTCTCAAGATACCTGAAGTCGTTTTCAGACGGAGTAGAAAGGGACCTGCATGTGGGGGTGTTAGATCTAAGAAAAGACTGCTGGTTACAAAATAGAAAAGAAAAAAAAAATAGTCCGTCCAATTAGTGCGTCTGTGAGGGGGCGGGTGAACCTCCCCAAGGCGCGCACAGTGTTTGGTCAAGTCTCAGTGGCGCATGAGATTTGACGCTGACTGCTCTCCAAACTTAGGACAGAAGGTCATGCCAGGTTACGCAAGAAGCTACCACAATCGACATACTGTCCATTAAAGGTGTTTACATGGACAAAAGAGCATGCGCGTCAGCAATTCATTCATGTCTGTCCTGTAAGAGTACCTGCCCTGAAGAGCCTGGAGTGGAAATATAAGCGCAAACAGCTGGAATGGGAATTTTTTTGGAAGGGGGGCGCTTACGTGAAACATCTGGATCGGTTTGCTGGGTGAGCTGTCTGCTGCGGTTTCGTCCAAGACGCTGCAATATGAGACACCCCACACACACACACAAACACACACACACACACACACACACACACACATTCAGCCACCCAAACACACACACACCAAAAAAATTGCGCAGAATTAAAAACTGAAGAATGGTTGCACTTTGAAATATTTATGGTGCTCCAGAGCGCAGACGGGACTTAACTTGGCTCGCGTCATTACGCACGCACGCATCGCGGCGATATTTCAAGCAGCCGACACTCGGCCCACTGGAGACACGAGTTGGTTTTATAGGGTCCTTCCAGACACTCGCAGACACTTCCGAGAACTTTTGGCTCCGTGGAACCAAATGGCTGCACTTTCACTCTTTGCTAGGCGAGCTCATGACGCTCAAAGGCGCACATCAAATCTGGGTCGAAAAGCTTGTTTCCTTTCTTACACGACTAATTTCCTGAAATTAGAAAATTCTGAGGAAAGGGAAGGAATGGGGGAGAAAAGAATAATGGTCAGGCAGCTCATGCCTTCAGTGCCAGTCGACGCTGTCTGTAGTTTTAATCATGGCTAGATCCAGAGATGTAAACCACCCTAATCATAGCCACATGTGCGCTCCAAAAAGAAGCCAGTCTGGAAGGTCACAACGTGTGTGTGTGTGTAAGAGAGAAAGATGTAATGCAACCAGCACACTCCTGGGCACTTACTCACTTTTTATCCTTTCTAATAAATCATCAATAGTCCACAAAAAGAGCTAGAATTAAAATAAAAAAATAAACTAACAATAAAACATTTTATTATGCTCTTCTTGCATGCAAAGATCAACTGATAATAATGATTGAAATGCAAAAATTCCACACGTCTGGATTCCCAACATTCGACAACATTGAGTTTTCTTTCTGGGGGAAAAAACTGTCCAAAAGTTCAAACATTCAAAGAAACCAAAGAAAACATCACCTACCAGATTACTTGATCTATTTCTTTATTTCTTGCTCAATATTTGATCAAGGATATATTAATATAACCTTTAAAAGCTTAATATTTTGGCATTTAAGTCATTTTTACAGTTAGACGCTGTAGAACGTATACAATATAATGATACGGAATATTTTCATCCTTTAAACTTTTTTAATGGCAGTGAAGGGAGTCAAGCACTTTTGTTTTGTTTGTCATTTATTCCAATATACAGTACAGACCAAAAGTTTGGACACACCTTCTCATTCAAAGAGTTTTCTTTATTTTCATGACTATGAAAATTGTAGAGTCACACTGAAGGCATCAAGGGCTATTTGACCAAGAAGGAGAGTGATGGGGTGCTGCGCCAGATGACCTGGCCTCCACAGTCACCGGACCTGAACCCAATCGAGATGGTTTAGGGGTGAGCTGGACCGCAGAGTGAAGGCAAAAGGGCCAACAAGTGCCAAGCATCTCTCGGGGAACTCCTTCAAGACTGTTGGAAGACCATTTCAGGTGACTACCTCTTGAAGCTCATCAAGAGAATGCCAAGAGTGTGCAAAGCAGTAATCAAAGCAAAAGGTGGCTACTTTGAAGAACCTAGATCTGCTCAACAGTTCTGGGTGTCCTTTGTTGTATTTTTCGTTTCATGATGCAGAAAATGTTTTTGAATGGTAAAAGGTCTAGACTGTAGGCAGGCCAGTTCAGCACCCGGACTCTTCTACTTTGAATTCATGATACTGTAATAGATGCAATATATCAAATATGCAAGACCTCCCGTGATGAAATCATTTGTTACCTGTATATAAGCATTGAGATTTGATGCAAATGTACAAGCTGCCCATTCGACAGGAAATAATGCACTCTCATCCAACATAGATGTGTTTTTTTTTACCTGAGCTCTGATAACACATCGGATGGTCCCTCTCCTCTTTAGTCCAGAGGACATGGTATCCGTGGTTTCCAAAAAGAAATTATTTAGATTTGTCTGACCACAGAACAGTTTTCCACTTTGCCTCAGTACATTTTAAATTTAACTTTGGCCCAAAGAGGATGGCAGCAGTTCTGGATCACGTTTACGCGTGCCTTCTTCCTTGCATTTGTGGATCACATGGCAAACTGTGTTCACTATGATTTCTTCAGGTGTTAATGAGCACATATAGTGATTTCCATTACAGAATTATGACTGTTTTAAATGCAGTGCATCTTTCTGACCTGCTGTCAATTAGCCTTATTAGTTGCAAAATGTTTTTGCAACTGTTTAATTTTAATAAAACTTACATCTCAAGACTTTTTTTGCTGTTTTGGGACAACTTTTTTTAAACGTGTTGCAGCCAGCAAATTCTGTTTAAACATTTGATATGTTTTTATGTTCTATTAGGAATAAAATATGTGTTTATGAGATTTGCAAATCATCGTATTCCGGTTTTATTGACATTTTACCCAACTTTTTTGGTTGTATATCCCACTTCTGAACTCTAATAATAAAAGTAATACAAACTTTTAGGGGAAAATGTTTTTTTTTTCCATTACTTTTGTCGTCTTCTGTCTAAAATGTTGTACGTGTGAGGTAAAGGCTGACCGCAGACAACAGTTCTCTTACAAGGCTGTTAAAAGTCTCATAAAATGACCGGTAATCAAGAGCAGACTTCAAGTGTAGCTTTCTGACTTGATATCTAACTTTTTAGAACCTGGAATTTATGCATCTGACTCTCAGTCTGAATGTTCTACATGCTTTCTCTTTCTTTCTTTTTCACTCTCCTCTCCCTATCCCCTTTTTCTTCAGGGCTTTAACAAGAAACAGCAGAAAGCAATCTTACCGCTGTCAGGCAAAGGAAATTACCGGTGCAGAGGGCATTTTAAATGACCATAATCTTCCAGAGGGCACTGATTTTCTTTTGAACTCAAAGGAGCTCCATCCTGTCACGAGCGTGTTACTCAGCAGTGGGCCACTAACGACGAGCATCCTTTCCGAGTGGCCCCTAATAAGGGCCTTTACCCACCGATGCCTGAATTAAAGCCTCGTAGACTTACAGTACACAACTGTCTCATGTTTCCTACTCTTTATTATTAAAGAGTTTATTTTAAAAAGAAATCATATCATTGTGTAATTAGTATGATGGTCAAACTGCATCTACAATGAAAATCTGGGTTGGTTTTTTTTGGAGATTAATCTGTAATCTATAGATTATAAAAAATGACAAATAATTAAATCATTTAAATAATAGCTACATGTAATACTGAAAGGTATGGCATAGATATTATGATTATATAAGTTATTGAAATGTCACAACATACTAAAAGTATAGTACAAGCATTAGCAATTATTATTTACCATTTTTATTATTATTTAATTGCAGTAGTAATTATCGTTTTTGGGACACATGCATGTTTGTTTTGTTTCATTTCGTTTCAAACTAGCTAATTTAATGGTATTGAAGATTTACTTATAAGATCTATAAATGTACAGATGTTAAACTTTATTTCTACTGAAAAATCCTCCTTTAGCATGAATAACAGCTTTACACACTGCTGTTTCTCCAAGCATTCAGCTAAAACATTTTGCCATGCCTCTTGTAAAACTCACTAAGGGTGGTCTTCAGTTATCCAGTTCATCCCAGAATAGTTCAATAGGATTTAAGTGCTGTAACGGAGCTTAGATGTACGCTTAGGGTAATTGCGTTGGAGTATTGTGACGTTGGTTCCAATGAGCCGCAGTCCAGATGGAATTGCATGGTGTTGAAGTATGGAATGGTAACCATGTTGGTTGAGAAGTCCTTTCACTTTCCGGGAAATAAGTCTCCAAATTCCCTGAAAACCATTAAGCTTCCACCTCCATGTTTCACTGTCTGCTCTTCTGTTAGAGACAAAAATGTCACATTTGGACTCCACAGAACTTTCTTCCAGTCAGTCACTATTCAACTCTTGTTTGTTTTTGCCTTTTACCTGTTGTATCTAAATAAAAGGATCATGCATGTGTCTCGAAAACAATTTTCCAAACTTTTCACAGGCACTGCATGCACTGCATCTTGGTATATAAAATCATAATATCCAGTTTAATCTAATATATACAATTATTTAATGGTAAAGGTTTCCCAGGTGAGTAAATATCCCTGACTGTCAAAGACAAGACCCATTTGGTAATAATTAAACTAGGACAGCACCATGATCCATCTCTTTCTGTCTGCTCTTATATTATGATTCCTTCAAATCAGTCACTTATTCATTCATAAATTATGTTACTCTTATGATGGTGGTAGTGGAAAAGTCCAAAAATGGCTAAATATTCAGCTTTTAATCATCATAGCAAACCATTGGTCAGAAAAACAAGTAAGAAATTGATAAATAAATGAAGTAATGGATTCGTTAACAGTTTTTCACTTTGATTTCTTCTCACATTTAAGTCTTGTGTGGAAACCACATCTAAAACTACACTGGCTGGTTATTTTATCATTTTATATATTGTTATAGCTATATTAAAGACCACAAGTATATATGATTTTTTTTCCTCTAAATGTAACAATGCAGACAAAGACTAATTTTAATGTCTCATCGTCCTCACATTCAAAAACGCAGTACCTACCTCATAGCTTTAACTGCAGAGTTACTCCTGCCAAAAGCACAGACACTTCCTGTATTTGGCAGGAGTAACACTGCAGTTAAGGCTTTGAGGTAGTAAATCCAACATTGCAAGTTCACATCCCAGGACTGCCAGACAATTGTTCTCGAATCAGACGACTATTCCTCAACTGCATATATATTATTTTGTAAATCAATTGGGATAAAAATAAATCACTTTGAATCGAAAATTAAAATGCATTTGCTCAATAGTGAGTCCAATATCACTAGTTCGAGAAATGTAATTTTATAAAGGACTATATTCTAATCCATATTAAAAGATACAGCAGAGAACAGAGATTTTCCGAATAATTAAATACATATTAGGAATCTAGAGATTTGAGCAAATCTGGGCTGTTTCTTTCAGCAACACAGAGGTGCTTTAAGGGGATTTTATTCTATAAAATACAGTATGTGCCATGTTTAGGGTAAGAAATAAGGTATAGAAAGCCTCAGAATCAGTGGTGGATAAAGTACACAAACCATATTCAGGAGTTAAAGTAGAGATACACTCGGTATAATATTATTCCAGTACAGTGCTCCCTTTAACTTTCACTTAAGTAAAAGTACAAAAGTATTTGCATTTAAAAGAACATAAGTATCCAAAGTACTATGATTTGTTATGACTATAATCATAACCCTTTATAACCCTTTATCATTTCTGGCACAAGACTCTTTGCTTAATCAACTGAATTTATGTGCAAAGTCTCTAATGTTTTTCTCAATGCATCAATAGAATGCATCTATCAATAGAAAGATATTAATGAGTTAAACACTGATCGATATCTATTCAAATTATCATGAGCCCAGAAACTTGTTATCAAATTCTTAAGAAAACCGTGCAAATAAGGCCACGGGTGTTTTGGCAAATTCAAGTCAGGAGTTTCTTCAATCTTTTATTCCTTTCTAAATATTCAGTTTGACTTTGAAATGTAGTGAAAGTCGCCCCAAACGGAAATACTTACAGATACAGATACGCAAAAAGTACAGTAACGAATTACATTACCTTACATTTTATATATCAGTTTCTAGACCATCAAATAATTTTCTGCATTTTCCTCTCAATAAATAAATACATATAGGGCTTTGTTCCAAATGAAATGTGTTTAAAGCGAAAGACTGACGTATTGCAGAGATTGTTTGACTCGGACTTTGAAATGTGAAGCATAAGCTACAACAGCTTGTTTGAATCAGTATACTGCCAATGAGCTCATGTACTCGTTTGTTCTTAAATCCAAACACCAGAATGTTCTACATTGTTCCTTATCCACAGTAAAACAAAAAGTCTGCACAATCCAGACCAAAACACGTCAGACTGAGACTCAAGCAACCCTAAGAGCCTTTACAACTGGGAGGAAGCCTAGACTAAACAACTTCATCAAGTACATGTCAAGATGTCAGCACACACTCCTCTTTGCTAATGCACATGGCCCACTACGTTTACACTGTACTTTCTTTAGGTTTTGCAAGTGTCTAGTTACTGACCTTCACAATCTTAGATGCATTGTGCCCAAGATTTGGATGGTTTGCAGGTCCATTTGGGACAGATCCATTTGCTGTCAGTCCCTGCTATAAATCCCATCTGGTTCTTTCACCAAAACACACATTTCCTCACCTGTGACAAGACTCCTGGGGAGATATATGCAGCTCATATGGAGGGTTGTAAACCTCCTGGGGGCAAAGGATCCCAGGATACAAAACAAGTGATTAAAAGCATGAGGCATGAATGGACACGCATGGGGTTACCTTTTCCATTTGTAGCAGAAGCTGGTTCAAAAAACAGGATGAGATGTGAGAAGGAGAAAGATTTTTCAAGCTGATCTGTCCAGCTGTAGTGTTTTTCACCAAATGGCCAAAGATAAGATTTTTTTGTGTTTTTCTTTACCATTTACCATGTTGTGACACTGTAATGTTGAAATGGTGAATTATCAATGAGGGGCGGGCAGTCCTGCTGGAAAATCTGGTTTTTACCAGATTAATTTGAGGACTGTTCATGTTGACCAGCCGGCCTTGTATATTTAGAGCTGGTTGAAGTGGTATTTCAACTTGGGGATGTGAGCTTTAAGATATATAGCTATAAAGAGTAAAGCTAAAGCAGTGTTTTACTTGTTACAAGAACATAACAGCAATTCTTACTTTGCATATTCCAGTAATGTTGGGAAACTCAGGTCAGAGTGCAGAGTCAGCCATGGTACAGCACCGAGCACAAAGAGTCAATGGTCTTTTGCAGGAGCCCAAAAGGGGCAGATTGGCAATACTGGGGCTTGAACCACCAATCTGCCGATCAGCAACCCAGTGCTTTAACCAGTGAGCTACCACCACTTTCAAAGCTGGTGAAAGCATGATTAAACTATTTAAGGGAGTTAGATAATGCACAGCTTAACTGGTGGACCAGCATTGTGATGCTAAAAGCAGGGCTGAAATAATGGAACAGCTTAATATAGATTAATAATTTAGAGAAGAATGAAGTAGACTTTCCTAAAAAAGTAAATGTCAAAACTTTATACTTAAGTATTGACTTAAGTATCAAAAGTAAAAGCACTGATCTCTGAGAACTACAGATGTTCTTTAAATTACGATGTCGAATTAAGATCTTACAGTACGATGACGATATCGATATAAATGTTGTTTTTCTATATTTAAATTTTTATGCACCATTAAAATTTTCTTATAATACATTGGGTTGCTAGCAGGATGTACGCATCTCCCGCCTTCAGTTCTCTCGTTGTTGAAGCGCATATTTTTTTTTTATGTTTTTTTTTTTCTATGGTGGGAATTTTAAAGGTCAATTTTAGTTATTGTCTCTCTCCTTTTTATCAACATTGCTGGACGTTGAAACAGAGCGTGTCCAGCTCTGCCCTCCACTCACGAACCGCCGCTTATGCACTATTATTCACTGTTGTCAGGAATGGAGGAGGGTTGAATGCCTGGAGCCTGACAGGTGGTGGGATGAGAGAGGGCATCTTGGGGATGTAACCCACGCTAAAGTGCAGGAAGGCACTGGTCATGCCTAGAGTAAACTCCAGGAAAGAGGGGGCCACAGAAAGGGCCTGTAAATCACCTACTCTCCTTAGAGAGCAGATGACCAGCAAGAAAGTCTCAGCCAAGGCTCGAAGGGGGCTCATATAGAGCCTCCAACATTATGGCCAGGTCCCAACCAGACACTCTGGGACGCAGCGGAGGCTTCAGCCTCCAGGTGCCACAGAGAAAATGCGTCAGGAATGGGTCTCTGCCCAGTGAATGCCCGGACACTGGGGCGTGATACGCCAAAACAGCGGACGCGTAGACTTTAATGGTGGACGGAGCCAACCCTTTTGCAAACTGCTCCTGCAGAAACTCCAGCACTAAACCAACCAGACAGTGAATTGGGTCCTGTTGGTGCCGAGTGCACCATGCAGTGAACAGATGCCATCTCGTGGCATACGACCTCCTTAGGGAGGGAGCTCTGGTGGAGAACCATAGGGCTTTAGCCGAAATCTCCAAAAATGCTTAACCACCTGGGGATGGAGGCGCCACTCCCCGGGCTTGGACCCCTGTCTCGACAGGGTGTCTGCTGCCTCATTTAAGTGGCCCGGGATATAAGCTGCTCTGAAGGAGAGGAGCATCCCCTGGGCCCACAGGAGGATCTGGAGCACCAGCCTGTATGTTGGTGCGAACGCAGACCCCCCCTGGTGGTTGATATACGAGACCACCAAGGTGTTGCCCGAGGAGGAAGTGCTTCAAAGCCAGAAGCACGGCCAGCATTTCAAGGCACTTGATGTGCCACCTCAGATGGACACTGTCCTATATGTCCTATACCTTGTGCATAGTGGCCACTCATGACCGGTCCCCATCCCGTGAAAGATGAGGTGGCACTTGATGTGCCACCTCAGATGTGCCACCTCATGTGCCACCTCAGATGGACACTGTCCTATATGTCCTATACCTTGTGCATAGTGGCCACTCATGACCGGTCCCCATCCCGTGAAAGATGCATCTGTCGTAAGCACAATGCAATGACCAGGAACTCCCAACACCAGGCCTTGGAGTAGAAACGAAGGATCTTTTAATGCATCTAAGGCACGTAGACTTCGCCGTGTGAGCTTGATCATGTGGAGGAGATTTCCCCTCCGTCCCTGAAGTGGCTGGAAAGAAACGGGCACCGAGAAACTGGTGCTACACGCCTCTCGGTCATTCCCTTCACAGGTCAGGTCAGGACCTTTTTGGCCGAAGCCCTCTTCCTGAAGATGACAGTCCTCAGATCTGTCACCTTACGGGGCTTTGAGACAGGGTGCAAAGGGGGAGAGCACAACATGACGCTCTGTCTCTGCACTGCGGTACAAGCAGCCCCATGAGAGCAGCATGGGAAATACCGTTGGAACACAGCAGATTGTCTCTTGGACTCCTGGACTTCTGTTGACTACCGAATCAACGGCATCACCAAACAGGCCCGAAGGAGAGAGTGGGGCGTTCAGCAGCACAACCTTGTCCCTGTCTGGTATTTCAGACAGGGTAAGCCAGAGATGTCTCTCAATGGCTATTAAGGCGGCCTTAGACCGGCCGATGGCTCGGCTTGGTATACCTGCAGTACCGACATGGTGTGCAAACATCCAGCGGCCTGACCTGCTGAGGCGTAAGCCTTACCCACCAGCGCTGAGGTAGTGCACAGGGGCTTGGTGGGCAATGTCGGGGGTTTTAGGAAAGATGCCACAGCCGGGGAGAGATAGCATGCGTCTCTTCAACCCATGGTATGACACTATAGCCCTAATCCATAAACCCAGAGACGTTGGAATAAACCACGGTCTTGGGGCTGAAGGGGCGGGACTAGAAAGGTGTGCAGGTCAGAGCAAAAGGGTTGCGCGCTCTTGTAATGGGGGGAAGACATCGCCGAGAGGTGTTCCCCCGAAGCCGAAGGAGGACAAGCCTATCTTCAAACCTTCTACAAGAGCGCTGCTCTGAGTCAGCAAGAGCAGGATCCGAACCACGGGGAGTGGGGGCGTTCTCCTCAAAGAGTGCCCACCAGGAGCGGAGCAGCCGCATAGGCATGCGAGTGCAGTGAAATCGCATGCTCCGCTTCTAAACAAGCCACACACAAGCTGTGTGTATCCCTTCCCGAAATTAAACGAGGATACTCCAGAAAGAAGCAAGCAAGGCCACCCATTTTGTCTTTATGCTTTCAAAGGATCAACTTAAGTTAAATTAAACTTAATAAAACTCAGTTTACCCCTTTTGTTTTGACCTCCTGACTCTTTATAATGAAACCAGACACTTTATAATTTTGCAAGTAAAATTAGTAAAATCTGATCTTTAAATGACATTTACTTTGAATTATTGATGACCAGTTAAAAGTGATTTCTCAGTGGTTACTGTGTTAACCTTTAGTTTTAGAAAGTCATTAACCCAAATCGCTATACTTTTATTATTTAGAAAGTGATTAATACAAAATAAGCAATATTTTCTATTTAGATTGATTTCTCCTCGCTAAACTGTTTCTCGAGCGTGTTCTCTCAGTACCACTGCTGCTAAGTGAATATGACGTATCGCATGGCTACGGAGACCGAGACATGTCCTGAAAGTCACATAGAATACAGATTAAGATGGCTATTAATGTGTCTAACATCCAGCAGCTCCGTGACATCATTATGAAGGAGTGGAAGAGAATTCAAGCAACAACCTGTGCAGCTGTGGTGAATTTCATGCCCAGGAGGATTAAGGCAGTGCTACATAAAAATAGTGCTCACACAAAATATGGACAATTTGGACACAGATTTGACATGTTCCTTTCTTGTTGCCAGTTATTTATAAAATGGCTGTATGTTGAGTTATTTTCAGATTAGAGTAAATCTGTACTGCTATAAAGCTGCATATTAACTACTCTAAAATATATCCAAGTTTCATTTCTATAGTATTGTGCTTTCAAAGGATATACTGAAATGGTTGCTGAAATGTGAGGGATGCACTTACTTTTGTGAGATACTGTATATACAGTACATATTTTGTATGAAATAAGAATATGTCACTTTTCATGTGAATTGTGTTTCTTTGTGGCCAATGATTTGTTGTCAAGCCCATAAACAAAAATCTATATTCTGCCATTTTTTGTAATTTTTTTGGATCAACAGCATTCACCATGCTTTGAACCATTCCACATGGTGACAGATACATGACAGATCTGCATGAATTATTGTATATTACTAAATAATTAACCCAGGGCAGTATTTTGCATTGCTGCATGGTGCTTGTGTAATTATAGTATTGCAACCTTGTCGGTGTGCCTGTTTGTGTTTTGTGGTACAGGTAAGTTAAAGTTCAACCCAAAGTTAGCTTGCAAACCTCTGTGTACTTTAAACTCACTAAGGACCACTTTCCGACTTGTGTTATGCTCGTGTCTGGAACTGAAGTAAAAATGTCTGTGTATTATAATTGTTTTTATTTGATATTATTTATAAGACCCACTTTAACATCTTTTAAACCACCATTTAGCTCTGTAATAACATGCTTAGGGCTATAATTAACAGTAAGCTTTGGTCAGATTGTTATGTCTGTGATTTTAATAAAAGGAGACAGACAGTCTTCTTCAGATGTGGCCAAGTCTTGGCTGTTGACCAACCACTGAAGTGAGAAACAGCATGAAACTGCAAAATGAAGGGGCAAAACAGAATTTCAAAATCCTCGTGTTCTTTCATGTATTCTGAAAACCACAAATTATAACAATCGCTTTTGACAAATCCTCGACGGAATTTGGGTACAGCACAGCTTTTAGGTCACAACAAAACCAAAAATGTGATTCATTTATTTTACATTGATTTATGAAAATGCAATTCCACATGTGAAAATAAGTGGAAGAAAAACAGTTCTAAATGTAGCAATAATGTCTTTATATGCTTTATGTTTAATTCCTGATCAATCTTTTATTGGACTTTATTGGGAAGGTTTTATGCTTGCAAACCCTTTGCTTCCTGTGTTGCTTTCTACTTCCTGGATTTCACACTTGCCTGTATTTTCATGTCAGTATTATCTGTTTAATGTTGTCTGGCACTGATATGACTAGCAATGGGCATATCAATCCTGAAGTAGTAATACTTTTGATACTGGTGCTCAATTCTTATATTAAATGTATTAATCCATACAGAAATAATTAAAAAATGAGTGTGATATTGCATTTTAAATATTTAACTTGAACAGGAACTGTTCTTCTGCCTCCTTTTAACGTATGAACAAACCTGCATTCTGTCGGTCATTATATCATGTGTGCTCTGTGAGCAAATTCAAGGAATAAACAGGTTCAATGAGAAACTTCTTCCTTTACAAATACCTATAAAGTGAGACAAAAATTTGTGTAGATTTTGTGTCTGAAACAAAAGAGAAATCCAGTCTGTTGAAATGTATTTATTATTAATAATGATGGCTTTCAAAACTCCTCATATTGGTATCATTACAATTTAATTCAATTCATCTTTATTTGTATAGCGCTTTTAACAATGAACATTGTCTCAAAGCAGCTTTACACAGATAATGTGGTGATAAAAAAATGTATGTGTTCTTTATAAGTAAGTTTGTCCGGTGGCGACTGCGGCAAGGAAAAACTCCCCGAGATGGCATAAGGAAGAAACCTTGAGAGGAACCAGACTCAAGAGGGAAACCATCCTCATCTGGTATCATACCCACATCGACAATACTATTTAAAACTACTTGGAATTTGATCGAAAAGAGAAAATTCCCATCCCTATTTATGACCCTAGTTATGACACCTGTAACCCAGCCGTTAGAATTGCACAAGCCAGTGCACTCTTAGTGCAAGTCAAATATGCGATCACCCCAGGTATTGTTAGCCAACAGGGTACTGGTGGAAATTGAGATAATGTTGGCCAAAAGAGAGAAGAAGAGGAGGGAGACATCTACAGAGACAGCAGGGAAAGGAGTAGTGTAGGAGAGTGGAGGTTTGGGTGGGCATGTTAAATACTATGACTGGTAAAGGGAGAGAGGTAGCTGATATGATGGAGAGGAGAAAGGTAGATATGTTGTGTGTTCAGGAGACCAAGTGGAAGGGGAGTAAGGCCAGGAACATTGGAGGGGGTTTGAACTGTTCTATCATGGTGTGGATGGAAAGAGAAATGGTGTAGGGGTGATTCTGAAGGAAGAGTACAGTAAGAGTGTAGTGGAGGTAAAGAGAGTTTCTGATAAGGTGATGAATGTGAAGCTGGAAAATGAAGGGGTGGTGATAAATGTCATCACAAGTGGGTTGTAAGATGGAGGAGAAGGAATTTCTAGGAATGAATGGTGATTGGGGCAGTATCCAATGGCAATGTTGGTGAAGGTTAACATGAAGTTGATCAGCCACACCATGAAGTTATGGGAAAGAGTAGTGGAAGCCAAGCTGAGGGAAGAGACGACCATCTGTAAGCAACAGTATGGTTTCATGCCAAGGAAGAGCTTTACAGATGCATAATTTGCTGTGAGAATATTGATCGAGAAGTATAGAGAAGGTCAAAAAGAGTTGCATTGTGTGTTTGGGGATTTAGAGAAAGCGTATGACATGGTGCTGAGAAAGGAGTTGTGGTATTGTATGAGGAAGTCTGGTGTGGCATGTATAAGGACAGTGTGACAGCAGTGAAGTGTGCAGTAGGAATGACAGACTGGTTCAAAAAGGAGGTTGGACTGCATCAAGGATCGGCTCTGAGCCCTTTCCTGTTTCCATGGACTATGATGTTTGCGTATTATATTGTGATTTGTGGTGAGAGTAGGGAGCAGCTGGAGAAGAGCCTGGATAGGTGGAAGTATGCGCTGGAGAGAAGGGGAACAAAAGTCAGTAGGAGTAAGACAGAGTACATGTGTGTGAATGAGAGGGAGGAGTGGAGTGGTGTGGTTGTAGGAAGAAGAGGTGGAGTACCTGGTGTCAACTGTGCAAAGTAATGGAAAGTGTGTCAGAGAAGTGAAGAAAAGAGTGCAGGCAGGGTGGAGTGGGTGGAGAAGAGTGATAGCAGGAGTGATTTGTGAAAGAAGAGTATCTGCAAGAGTGAAAGGGAAAGTTTATAGGACCGTGGTGAAACTTGTGATGTTGTATGATTTAGAGATAGTGGCATTTAATAAAAGACAGGAGGTGGAGCTGGAGGTATCAGAGCTGAAGATGTTAAGATTATAATTGGGAGTAACAAGGATGGACAGGATTAGAAATTAGTTTATTAATAGGACAGCAAATGTAGGACGTTTTTGGGGACAAAGTGAAAGAGGCCCGATTGAGATGGTTTGGTTATGTGCAGAGGAGGGACATGGGGTATATCAGTTGAAGAATGCTGAGGATGGAGCCACCAGGAAGGAGGAAAAGTGGAAGGACAAAGAGGGGTTTATGGATGTGGTGAGGGAAGACATGCAGGTAGTTTGTTAGAAAGAGGCAGATTTAAAAGACAGAATAGTATGGAGACTTTTGATCGGCTGTGGCGACCCCTAATGAGAGCAACCAAAAGAAGTAGTTATGACACCTTTAAAAGAATTGGACAATTATTATATATTATTTCTGCAACTATAAAACAACTTTTTTTGGCTAGGTAAAGATGGCATCAAATTTGTCCACATAAAATTCGATTTCACAATATATTAGACACTTATTTATTTAATCTTTAATTCACTCTATCAGTATTCCTGTGGATCAAATTCCAGTCAAAAGAATCGTCCAGTCAGGAAATTACAGGAATTGGTAAATAAAACTTCCGAAACTTTTCATTGCCCAATTGTCTCCTGTAATAAGGAGTATCATGGGAAAATTCAAGCAATCCAACCAACCTTTACAAAGTTGCAAATCTCCAGAAGACCAGTTTCACCTTAGAAGCAATTTGCAAACAACTGGTTCAAACAAGATCTGGTCAAATCATTGTACACAAATATACAATCCCAATTCTAAAATAATTAATTTTTTTTTTTTACAATTATTGTTACTGAGAAGAAACAACTATACTATAATTTATGCTACTGTTGAATCCACTTTAAAGAGTCTGAGAGAGGATGGCAGTGTTTTTGGATAATGTGCACGCATGCCTTCTTCTTTGCATAAAGGAAATACAAAATGCAAAGATGCAAAATGCTTCTCCAACTGTTTAATTTGAATAATACTTACTTTTTGCAGACTTTTGTTCCACATTTTTTGAGACATGTTGGAGTCATCAAATTCAAAACTACCTTGTTTGCTCTCTTTTCTATGTTCTATTGCAAATAAAATATGGGTTTTGGGAACTTTTTGAAATTGGGGTTGTATTGTTATTTATATATGTTTTATTGCAGCGGACTGTTGAAAAAGTATTTTTTTTCTAGTCAAGTGGTCTTTCACGATGTTACATTGCTAGTCAAGGCAGTGAGAACTGGCCATGGTGGCCTTCTGACCGTGTGCCAGTCTTTGAGACATTTTGTGGGCCGAGCGGGAGGGCAAAAAAAGTTATGTAATCCTCCTGTCACTCTCATAGGCTTCACAAGCCTCCAATGTGCTGTTTCATGAATGAAAAAATTAGGGGGAGGAGTTGTTAACACTTCATTGAGGGCTGAGTGGAGAGATGGACCCGGATCCCTCCTATGCTTGCACTCACATTAAATCGTCAAATCGTCAAATTTCCTGGTCACATTGCCGACTTGATTACTGCATTACACACCAATCCAATGCCAGGTGAGTGAGGTCAGCTGCATCATTCAATTATTATGCATATTATCTCTATTATTCTTCATGACAAGTATAAAGTTATAGATTTGCTGGTTTTGGTTGTTGTTTTTTTCCGAATATATTGAAAGTACACATAGTATAAATGTTATTAGCATTTACCAAAAATAGGCAGAATTGACTGAATATGTACTGATTTCTGCCTGTTCTTAGACCTTGAATATGACATTGAGCACCAAATTGGTCAAATACTGGTCAGGATTTTTAGGTTATTTGTAAATGTGTATTACTTTAGTAAATTAGTACAGAGGCTCATTGTTCATTGTTGGTTTTTGGAAATTCTACCGGTTCTGCCAGATTAATTAACAAACTAACTAAAAAAAACCTTGACCTTATGTAAATGTTGAGCAAAAAAAAAATCTATATCTCAATCTAATATCTGTAATTTTTATTTTATTTTATATTATTTAAATAATTAGTTTTTTGTGTTTTTTTACCGGTTAATATGTTTTATTTTTTACATGTGAAAAATTTTTTTTGCTTGTATTTGCTTGTTCCTTTTCTGTCCAATTAATATTTATTCTATGACCTCATAACTGCAAGACAGATATTGTCCACTATTATGTCATATGACAGCCATTTCCAAAAATAGAGCGATTCTGTTTCTGAAAATTCACACCTACTCAGCAGAGAGCACATCTTATGTTTTTTTTTTCTATTAACTTTATGTGAATTTTCACTGCTTGGTAATCATGCCCCCTTATTTTTTCCAGCCCCATGAGCTTGTGAAAACCAAGGTAAACTGTGATCAAGCTGCCTGGCATTGAGGTTTTGATTCAAACACAAAGACCTCCGGCCCTCAGGCCTATTCTGTTCAATGCTCGATGCCAACCCTTCATTCCCACCAATTCCTTGTTAAAGCTTGAGTCTTAACTCCCCCTGCCTTGCCTTTTCAGTGCTCAGCCTCATTGGAAAGAGGGTGAGTTGGTGCTGGCTGGCTGCCTCTCTGCTCCAGAGCGGAGGGGGGTAGTTGGGGGAGAAACAGAGCACATTCTCAAGGCTTCTGGCACTGCAGGATGCCATCACCGTTTGTTGTTTAAAACCTCAACTATGTCAAGGGGACAGTTATATCTATTACCCCTGGGGAGAAAGAGAGAGAGACGGAGGTCTGGAATGTGCTTATGCTCAGACCCCTGTGAACTGGACCTTTAGTGTATGGGCCACTGTCTAGCCTCTTATTATCCAGTCTGTTTGTTAATTTGTTAGATTCAGTTTCTAGAGAGATTTTTTCTTTCTTTCTCTATTCGAACAAAACGTACTCTGGTGGGTCCGAATGGATTTTAATGTAAGCTGACAGGAGTGAGCAAAGTCAGAGAGTTTTCTGTTTGTTGTCCAGAAAGAGCTCTTTTTTAATGTCTATACTGGGTCACAATTATACGCCTCAATGCTGCACTCAGTCACTACCGCTTGTCGTGAGTTCAGCCTAGCACAATGATATGGGCATATGATATCTAAAAAGGTAAAGCAGAAATACACAAGGTAAAATATTGCTCCAGTAAAAGTAAAAACTTTCACTTGAGTAAAAGAACAGAAGTTTTGCCTTTAAATTTACTTAAGTAACCAAAGTATTATGATTTATTATGGATATAATGTTCCTATTATCATATATAAAAATATATACAAAAGATATAGATGTAGTATAAGGCTGTGATGTGGCAGTGCAATGGGGTGATATATGAGTAGACCTGAGGCCCATGAACCAGTTCTAGGTTTTTGACCAAATGAACGAAGATCGGGATGACAAGTGGGTATTTTTTGCCATAGCCCTGATCACCTTTATATCCCTTCACACAGCTAAACACAGATTTTAATGGTTACAAAGATACCACCATCCTTTACATAATAGTCTCTGTGCACCCAAAAAGAAATCAAATTAGATTTCGCAATACATGTTGGACAAGCTGTCTTAGAATAAAGAACAATTTTTTATTATCTTTTTAGTCAGAAAATAAAGAAAGTCAGTGTACTTCCTGTTTGTTTTGTCTTTTCATGGAATGTTTGTATTTTGTCCCAGGAGAAAAGAATATAAGGGCCAAGATGGATTCATCCAATGGTTTGAATCGACCGCTGGACATTGTACCAATCACTGATGAGAAGATGAAGGACAGGGGCCAGTGGAGTAATAAACTGGAGTTTGTGCTTTCAGTAGCTGGAGAAATTATTGGATTAGGGAACGTGTGGCGCTTCCCTTACCTCTGTTATAAAAATGGAGGAGGTAAGCTTGAGACATTTGTGACAGTATTTACTTGCTTGATGCTAGTCTGAATTATTTTGCCTTTTAAGTTCATTTACTGTAGATTTAATAAAGAACTTAAGAAATGTTTACTACAATGGCTAAGAACTACAATCATCATGAACAGATTTGCTCTCAAGTCTCCCTCAGTGAGCAGCTGATAACCTAAACAGTTTTATAGAACTATAATAAATGGATGTTAAGTGTCACCCAGATGGGGATGGGTTTCCTTTTGAGTCTGGTTTCTCTCAAGGTTTCTTCTTACACCATCTCATGTTTTTTTGCCACTGCTTTACTCGTTAGTAATAAACTTGTAAGGGATAACCTTAGAAATTAATTTACACATTTAAAATGTATATTTGTAATCGTTTTAGTTTTGTAAAGCTTGTGATCCAGTTCATCCCAGAGCAGTTCAATAGGATGTAAATGCGGTGACTAACAGGCCATGCCATGAAAGATACAGTGCTTGGTCGTATGCTTCGGGTTATCGTCTTGTATTGTCCGCAGTCCAGACAGAATCGCATGGTGATAAAATATTGAATGGTAGTCGTGTTGGTTCAGTATTCCATTTACCATGTACTATACATTACCCCTACATGTATATAATGAGTTAGCATGTGCTTTAGATATAAACATAAACTTGTGAAGTGGAATGTGACATAGCTGCATGTATTTCATCCAAAACCTACTGTTATTGCCTAAGGGAGCAGTTTGATCAAAATAAGTGCCATTAAATTATCCAGTGTGTAGAATATAAACGAAAGGAACATTTGTCTGTTAAAAATATAAAAGACAAGGTGTTTCCAAACTTTTGACAACATCTGGCAGTTATTTGTAAAGCTAAAACCACTCAAGATGTAGAATATGTTAAATGTTAAAAGAATGGGGTTTTTTTGTTTGTTAGTATATATGAGTCTGATGATTGATTGATTGATTGATTGATTGATTGATTGATTGATTGATTGATTGATTTAAAATGTCACTTTTCAACTTTCACACTTTGTTAGTAAAAACAAGTTCAGCTTTATTTCACTGGAAAAAAAAACTATTTTGTATACTTTTATACCAATAATTATCATGACCAGTCATTTATTATGAATGCAGAATTTCCAGAGCCAATTTTATAGCTGCAGGAATTACATTTACTGCAGGAATTAGAAATTTACCCTTGCACTGTTTATATTAGTATTTCAGTAAAGCTTCCTTATGACACTCTCTTTTTAACACACACAAAAAAAGAAATATCAATATCTTGATCATCCTAAAAAAATTGTTTGTCACCTACACATTTACACAGTGTATGACATAGAGTAAAGTGCTTTTTTACGATTGTCCAACATGTAATAGAAATTGGAGATAGAATATGAGGAAATGAAAAAAATTTAAATATAAATTACAAAAGTATACAAATATATTAAAGGGGTTAAGTGTAACTATAAAGTATACAAATATATAATATAAAAAAAAAAACCCTGAATATGTAAAAAGAATAATAGTGTATTATATACAGTGTATATATATATATATATATATATATATATATATATATATATATATATATATATATATATATATATATATATATAAAAGAATTAGACAGTAAGGGATGGGAATGAATATATGAGAGATATTGACAGTAATCCAGATTTAAAGTGTTCCAGTGTGATTGTTCTCATGTGCTAATATTAAAGTGACACTGAGGTAAATAAATCGTTTGAAACTTTCTATATAATAAATAACCCAAATAAAATTCTGACTCGAGAGTGTCTGAGTTGTTTTTATGTTTGCCAGGTGGCCACAAAGTTGACCTCTTGATCTGTTGAGTTCTTGAAAACAAAGCTTTCTGGCTTGACGTCACCAGATGTTGTTTGATTAGTCCGTGGAATGTGTCCATGGAAGACGGACATCTGGGAAAATATTAGCTCCATATATCTAAGCCAAACCAACAAGTTCTTGGTGTTCATTCTCAACATCATATATGATGCAGTATGTTTTTATTATTCTGTAAATTTTCTTTGACTTGGTGTTAATTTGTTTTGGTGTATGTACCACACAGGTGCTTTCTTCATCCCATACTTAATTTTCCTCGCCACTTGCGGAATCCCAGTGTTCTTTCTAGAGACAGCACTGGGGCAGTACACCAGTGAGGGGGGAGTTACCTGCTGGAGGAAAATCAGCCCATTGTTTGAAGGTTAGAATAGCTCCAAGGTGTACTATAAGGCAGTAATAATTTTTGGTCTATTTGAATCATAAAATGATCAATAGACTAATGTTGATCTGTCGTAAAAATTTCAGCTGATGTGTAGGTTTGAGGAGGATTTAATTAGAATATACATATCGAATTTAGATATAAACCCTGGATTTGAATTAGTTCAGACATTAGTGTCAAAGCCTGTTAATTTAAATAATTAATCAGCAACTTCTGACAATTTAGAAATGAGTATACTTATATAATTTTTGAACAAATCAAATCATTTGTAATTTAACACACACAGCAGCAGCAATACGGGTGAAGCACTGTTACCTAAACATACACTATATAAACAAATAGTTAATGGAAACCTGACCATAAGCTTCTTATGAGTTTCTTTTTTAAATCCCATTCCACATTTAGTCCCTATTTGCTGTTATAATAACCTTCACTTCTCTGGGAAGATGTTCCACTCGATTTTGGAGTGTGCTTGTAGAGATCCATGTAATTACATTGGTGTTAGTAAGGTCAGGTACTGATGTAGGTGACGTGAGGAGGTCTAGGGTACAGTCAGAGTTCCAATTCATCCCAAAGGTGTTCAAAGAGCTTACACTCCAACTGAAGTATATCTTCATGGAGCTGTATTCATGCACAGGCCCATTGTCATGCTGGAACAGGATTGGGTTTCTTAGTTCAAGTGAAGGGAATATTTAATGCTTTCACATCCAAAAACAATTGTGTGCCTCCAACTTTGTGGCAACGTGGAATGAACAGGTGATGGACCACATATGGCTGGTGTTTTAATATCTGGGGATGGTACACATTTTTCTTATTAAAATAGTTATTAGACAGTTAATATAGTCTGATTCTGATAAGCTGAGGAAATATTTTGATTCAAACCACAGTAACAACATTGTTTTGTAACATTTTTGGGACAGTACCTAATGCTGCTTTTTTCCTCTTCTAATATATATTTTTTTAATACAGGAATCGGTTATGCAACTCAAGTCATAGTAGCCTTACTGAATATCTATTACATAATCGTTCTGGCCTGGGGGATCTTTTATCTGTCCTTTTCCTTCTCTTGGGACCTGCCATGGTCCTCCTGCAACAACACCTGGAACACAGGTGTGTTGATTTCACATGTACTTCTCAGCCCTTATACATTGTCTACTCATGTAACTCTGTATGCGACATTGCATAACAAAAAACCTAAGATTGCATTATCCTTTGATTGTTACTAATAGCAAATGATGTTGTTTAGATAAGTGCATGGAATTTCAGCGAAGGCACGATTCCATCGACCAGAGTCATATGGAGAATGTAACCTCCCCAGTTACTGAATTTTGGGAGTAAGTATAATAGAAAAATTTTCCACCCATATTTTTCTCATGAATAGATCTGTTTTGTATTTGAGGCTAAACAAAGTACTGAGTTTATTGCACAGAATGCTTTAGTTTAGTGTGTAAATCATAGCAGTTGTTATACTCCGCTTAATAAGGGCTATTTATATGCTTTCTTCTGGGCTTTTGGATTTTTCAATTACAGCTGTTGTTTTCTTGATTTAGACTTAAAGTAGCCTAATAGTAGCAGGGTTGCCAGTACATTACTGTTTTTCTACAGTTTGCTTCTTGTAAACTTAACAAAAGATTATTATTTATTTTGATGTGCAATGTAAGCTATATTTAGTAAACTTTTAATCTCTGTGCTGCTGTAATACATGAATGTCTTCATGGGAACAATAAGGTGAAGTCTATCTATCTATCTATCTATCTATCTATCTATCTATCTATCTATCTATCTATCTATCTATCTATCTATCTATCAATCTATCGATCCATTCATCCATCCATCCATCCATCCATCCATCCATCCATCCATCCATCCAGTGGTACCTTGACCTACGAGTTTAATTCGTTCCGTGGACGAGCTCGTATCTTAATTTGCTCGCACATCAAATCAGTTTTCCATATTGAAAATACTTAAAATGGCATTAATCCGTTCCAACCCTCAAAATGCCACCCTGTTTTTATGTTTCATGTTATTAAATGAGGAAAATACATTTCTAAATAACAAATCTTGTATAAAAACATAAAAGAAAGAGTATGTAAAGATATAATAAGGTTTTACGCAATGTATTTACCTTGGAAATGAGACAACTTGAGCTAACGAAAACCCCGGTGGAGGGGGCAGGGGGATGGTAGAGGCGATGGGAAAACTCGTTTTTTACTATCACTACTATACACTACGTATCCCTAAACTTGTAATTTTTTACATTTTCTTCTTTGCTTATCTTAATTTACATCACAATCTTCGCTTCCTGGCTTTGTTTCGCCATCTAGCAGCGGCGTTTCGAGCTCGTACCTCAATTCTTTGCTTGCATAACAAAGCAAAAAATCGACAGAGTGACCGCTCGTACCTCGGAAAACTCGTACATTAATGCACTTGTAGGTCAAGGTACCACTGTATAGAGTATTTATCTATGTTTCCACACGGACGGTTTTAATTGCCAGATGTGTTCATAATGGTGGAGTTATCATTAGCTACAAGTAATGTTACCTATTTGAATAATAATACACAATAAATTTAAAAGAAATCCATAAACCCATAAGCACAATATTGCTTGTGGTCACAAACCAAAAGACCTAATTATAAAATGGTCTAACTTTGAAATATACAAAACTTGGTTTAAAGAATTAGACCATAGAAAAGCTTAGCATTCCTGCTGTACTCTTCAGACAGAATTAGAGTGCCACAAAATAGCTTAGTCCTTACCGCTGACTTAGTCCAAATTAAGCTTCAAAGTTTCTTTGTTGTCTTTGTTCAGGAGAAGAGTCTTGCGGATTTCCTCGGGTATCGATGAAATTGGAGAGCTGCACTGGGACATGGTCATGTGTCTGCTGCTTGCATGGATTCTTTGCTACTTCTGCATTTGGAAGGGCGTCAAGTCTACTGGAAAGGTGAGATAATGGGAAGATGATCGGGTTTAATATACATACTCATACTTTTGAAAAGGAAAAATATTCCTATATACAACCTCAATTCCATAAAAGTTGGGACACTGTGTAAAATGTATATGTAAATGTTGTCTTCTTTAAACATGCAAGGCCTTCTCTGAAAAATACATTTTCTAGATGGAAGCATTTGTAGCTCTAAAACCTGTATATACCATTCAGCATTGTCTTTCCAAATGTGCAAGGTGCCCATTTCACAGGCACTAATACACTCCAATACCATTGTAGATGTGGCTTTTTGAACCGAGACCTGATAATGAGCCAGATGTTCCCTCTCCATTTAAGTCTCAAGAACTTGGTGTCCTCGGTTTCCAAAAAGGAATTAGTCCTCCAATTTGCCTCAGTAAATTTTAAATGAGCGGATGGCACTGTCTCTGGCTCATGTTCACGCATGCCTTCTTCTGTGCATGGTAGAGATTTAACCTGCATTTGTGGATGACACTGCAAACTGTGTTCAAAATGTTTGAAGATGGTGTTTCTGAGCCCATGCAGTGATTTCCATTACAGAATCAAAACTGTTTTAAATGCAGTGCCACCTGAAGGCCCGAAGATCACCGGCATCCAAAATTGATTTTCGCCCTTGTTCCTTAAGATTTCTCCAGATTCTTTGAAACTTTTGATGTTATTATGTGCTGTTAATGATGAGATATAGCTGTTTTGCAATTTTATGTTGAGGAACATTATTCTGGAAATTTGTCTTTCAGAGAGTCTTTTACAGATTGGTGAAGCTCTGCCTGTCTTTACTTCTGAGAGACTCTGCCACTCTAAGATACACTTTTTATACCCAATTATCTTACTGACCTGTTAACAATGAACCTCATTAGTTTTCAAATGTTACTCCATCTGTATAATTTTTATAACACTTTTTCCAGACTTTTGTTGCCCCGTCCCAGCTTTTTTGAGACGTGTTGCAGCAATCAAATTAAAAATGTTTGATATTCAATCAATATTTTCCTCAGTTTAAACATTTGAAATGTTTTATGGTGAATAGAATATGAATTAGTGATATTTGCAAATCATTGCATTCTGTTTTTATTTTTTACATTTTACATTTTTTTTGGAATGAGGTTGTATTTATATTGGTATTAATGGAAACATAATGAGTTCGGCCAAATCCCATGCCATGTTGTAAGCAGAGATGAGTGTTTAATGCTCCTGTGTACCTGTTGTGGCTTCCCAGGTGGTTTATTTCACTGCGACCTTTCCATATTTAATGCTGCTGATTCTGCTAATCAGAGGGATTACATTGCCGGGGGCATCACGGGGCATCCAGTTTTATCTTTACCCTGATCTAGGACGTCTGGCTGATCCACAGGTATTCAGCATCACTCACTTGGAGAGCCAGATTTTAAACTTGCTGTCCATCAGATATATTCCATCATGTTGTACAGGAGTTGGAAAAAAAACTCACTTGTGGTCTATAAAGCTGCAAAGCATCCATATAACCTTTTAACGACATGAGAAGGTTTACAAAAAGGCACTTAAGTGAAGTGTGCCGTCATTTATTTTGCTGGATTATGGACTGTTTTGCAGTCACGCATGAAACCTAGTTCCTCTAAATTCTTTCTCGGGTAAAAAAAAAAAAAAAAAGTTTTTTCTTTGCTATCCTGGAGAGTATCGACCAGGTGTTTGATGTACCCTAAAGCTGGTCACCCTGCATGAAAAACATTGTTTGTTTCATCTCTATGGCGTGTCCTGCTGTGCATTTTGACCTCTGCTCCAGTTTCCCATCTGTTCCAAAATGAGGGTTCTCCCATGGGAAAAAAGACAGGGAAGTGTTCAAAAGAGCAAAAGGACATACCGATTTAGTATTAATCTGCTTAAATAGCTGCAGTGTCTTCACTTTTTTAAGAACTTTGTTTAACATTATACTTTAAATATGAAGGTGCTTTTTACTTGTCACATGTACATTACAGCACAGTGAAATTCTTTCTACAAATATCTAAGCAATGTTAGAAAGCTGGGGTCAGAGCACAGGGTCAGCCATATTACAGCACCCCTGGAGCACAGAGACTTAAGGGCCTTGACAAAGAGTTGCAGGTTGGCGATACTGGGACTTAAACCCCTGAACTTCTGATCAGTGACCCAGAGCCTTAACCATTATGCTGCTATTTCCCCTAGAAGATCCCACTGAATTTTCTTATGTTTGTTTTACATATCTGTATTTTGAAATAGAGAAGTTTTGTCTGCAACACAGTTTAACCACATGTATTTTTATTTGTAGTATATAGTATTTAGATTAAAATGGATTTGTTGCATTTTCACGTGTGCATAATATCTCAGGACTGCAACTGAGCCGCAATTTATAATGTAGATTATCCTTATCCATTATTGACTTGCATTTCCAAAACTGAGAGATTCGCATCTCGAAGCATAGCCAATAATACAATACATTAAAAATACACATGCAGCAGCTACCAATGCGATGTGATATGATTCACCCCTACTACAGCATGATCTGATTTTGATTTGATTCAACACAATGCGATACGATGCAATGGTGCTGTGCAATTCAATATGAAACAGATAGTTCGCTTTTATTCCTTTGCTTCAGGCAGACAACAAATCATGCAGAACTGATCGTGGGACAGCCAAGGGCACCTTGGGGACATACCCCAGTCTGGGTTAGAGGAAGGCACTGGCCATGCCTGGATAAAACTCCAGACAAGAGGGTCTCACAAAAAGGGCGTGAAGGTTCCCAACCCTCTTTAGAAATGAGATGGCCAGTAGAAATCTTGACTGTGAGAAATTTCAAGTGCAGCTTAGACATAGGCTCGAAGGGGGGCTCAGACAGGGCCTCCAGGACAATGGCTAAGTCCTATACAGCATGATAAGCCGCAATAGAGGACACATAAACCTTTAGGGTGGAAGGAGACAACCCTTTGGTGAACTGTTCTTGAAGAAATTTTATCAATGAGCCAACCAGGCAGTTAACAGGGTCTAACTGGTGACTTTCGCACCATTTAGTGAACAGGCACCACTTTGCAGCATACGACCTCCTCGTGGAGGGAGCTCTGGATTGGAGAATGGTCTCTATGACCTCAGTCTAAAAGACCATCGCCCCACAGCCTCCAAAGCTCAGGGTGAGTGTGAAGCAACGCGCCCCCTGCCTGAGAGAAAAGGTTTACCAGGTCAGAGAACCATGGCCAGCCTGGCCAGCATGGGGCCTAGGGGAAACGGCCGGCGAATTCGCTCCAGAACTCCCAGGAGCAGTGCTACAGAGGGAAAAGTGTACAGGTGGAGACGTTTCTTGAGTCACAAACAGGTCCACTTGTGCTCTGTAAAATCTTCTCCATATTTGCACCACCATTTCCAGGTGGAGCCTCCACTATGCCTAGATAGGTGGTTCTCTCAGTATGCGGTCTCAGCGGAGACAAAGCCAAATCTACACACTTTGTGAAGGTGCAGGGTGAGAGTGCTGGGCTGGAACGGAATGAAAGGACCCGATATTGGTAAGCCTCAGCCACAAAAGCAAACCTTAGGAACTTCCTGTGGATGGATACGTGAAAATACATGTCCTTCAGATCTATCTTGATGAACAAGTCCTCTGACCTGATTTGGGACATGACCTGTTTCAGGGTGAGCATCTTCAACCTGAGTCTCATTAGAGATTGGTTCAGCTTATGTAGATCTAAAATAGAACACAGCCCACATACTTCATGGGAATTATGAAGTACTGTAGAGCTGTAGAACATGGACTCTCTGTCGAACAGAGGGACCACCTTGATTAGCTGAGAGTTTCTACTTTTTGTTCCATAACCAGAACCTGCTAGGGCAACCCAACCAGAGTGTGACACACCCTGTTAACCCGGGAGAGACAAGACCCAAACTAAATCATATAGTCTATCTCCACAGTGCGCACGACCCACTGAGACACGTCCGGCAGGTGTTTCCAGGCTGCCAGATAGTCGCTTAAGGGAATCAGTCTCTCGAGGGGCTATGCCCTCGCACAGCTTTAGCGCCTCCTGAGAGGTGGTGAGCCCCCCCATTCACTGGATACTTGGATGAAGGCTAAGTTTATGAGCTGATCCCCTAAAAGCATCGAGAAGGGGCTACTGAGGTGCACGTCGCCCCACCCCTAAAGAGACCCTAAAAACTCCTGACTCATCAGGATCTCTTGGCCAAAGACCTCCTATTAAAGATGACAGTTCTCAGATCAGTAAGTTCCTTGGGCCTCAGCCTGGAACGTCACCCAAGGTCCCTTGTTTCTGGCAACACTCCGTCTCTGAATTTCACGATGCCTAGCACCTGCTGCCATGTAAGCCTTGCCGACAAGAGCTGAGGTAGTCCTCAGAGGCTTGGTGAGCAGGACCGGGGCCTTAAGGGACGATGCAGCACCCAGGGAGAGATAGCCATCCAGCATCTCTTCAACCATGGGCATCATCCCACAACTGCACTCCTTCAGCCCTACTACATTAGTGTAAAGAGAAATGTTGGGGCTGAAGAGGTGGGCTGAATTATTATTATTATTACTATTATTATTATAAAGGTTTATTCCATGACCTGGTCACCTCTGTGTGCAGGTCTGGAAAAAAAGGCAGGCCACGGCATGGAGGTAGTGACGCAGGTTGCAGGAAACATTCGTTCAGCTTGCGCAGGGGACGTAGTTTCTGCTTATCAGCCCAAGCGATATACAGCTTGGCAACAGCAGAAGTCACTACCTGCAGCAGTTTCTCAAACAGAACTGGCTGTAGGGGGGTGTCCTTCACAAGATCACTAATGTCCATCTTCTCCCCCTCCTCTGAGGAAGAGTGGTGGAGCACAGCGCTCACCTCATATGGGGAAGAAACCACCAAAAGGCATGCTTTCAAACCTTGAGAAAGAGAGCGCTGGTTCTGGCAGATCCATTTGCGACCCCCATAAACTCAGTCACCACTTCACCACAAAGGAAATGGGGCCAGAACCGCAAGAAGCGGGAGCACTTTTCTAGAGAGGAGTGTCCGCATGGACATAAGAACGCAATGTGGGCAGCCAACTCTTTCCAACCGAGCATGCTCTGCTCCCAGACAAGCCACACATAGCCTGAAAGACTGCTTGCCTTTACAACTTTTCTTTCTTTCTATTTTTTTATTTCTTTTTTTATATATATTTATATATATATTTTACCATTTACCAATACTAGGGTATACCTTGGAATCACAGCTTTAAGTTTGTATCACGCAATTGTGAGCAAAAAAGTCAGAATTGTGAGATAAAAAGCAATAACCTTTTTTATAGAAAAAGTATTAAACAAAAGCAGATGTTCTTTTCCTGTTCTGTTTCCAGGAAGATGCAGCTCTACCTCTGCCATGTTAATCTATATTCTATGTGTCTCTCTGGACATGCCTCGGTTTCTGTAGTGTTCTGATATGTCATATTCACATAACAGTAGTGGTGCTGAGAGACAGTTTCATGAGAAGAAATCAAACTACATATAAAATATCGGTCTATCAGTCACTTTTGAAATAATAAAAGTATAGGGCATGTGCTAAGAATTATATATAAATAAATTATTTAAACCGATGCAAATATGTCAAAATCAAAGCATCGTGAAACAAATGGCAATTTGTATCCGATGCACACTTTTTAAAATTGAAGAATCAAACTTATTATCCCTACTATCCATATATATTCATGATAATTAATATGAATGAAGGCCACAATCAAGTAAAAACTGGGTCAGTTCCTACTGTACTTCACCCTGAATTTCTACACCTGATCAGTACATATACATTTATGTCATTTGACAGACACCCTTATCTACAGCGACTTACAAAAAACTTTACAAATAAATGCACTTTGATCATAGTTTATGAGGACACAGACTAAGAATACCATCAGTCTAAAAAATCTGTTGGAAGAGAATATAGCTAGAAAGACTAGAAGAAGTGCTAATTTAAGTACTACTGAAAGAGGAAGAGTTTAAGATATAATTTAATGACTACTACTGATGTGGCTAGGATGAAGAAACAAGTGGAAAACAGAAGATCATGAGTTTAAATCCCAGCATTACCAAGCTATCACTGCTGGGCCCCTGCAGCAAAGCCCTTAACCATTTAGTTGAAAGTCACTCTGGATAAGTGCATCTACCAAATGCCTTAAATCTGGTGGTAAATGACAGAAGGAGAGAGGTGGAGTGGTGCAGTGTTGGGTTGAGAGTCCTGCTACAGTAGGAAGAGGGATGCTGGTCCATTTCTGGCTTTGTAGACAAGCATCAGTGATGCAGAAGCTGAAGATGACCAGTGGAAGGAGTATAGTAATGTGTAGTATGGGAGATCTTGAGATTAAAAGTACTTCAGAGTCAGACTGGCCAGAAAGTAGACTGCGGGAGTGTATACAAATGTTTTATTCTATCTGCTTTTTCAGCCTATATACCATTTTGGCTACTGTGTACATTAAATGCCTTGAATTACATTTAGGAGAACCAAATCTTACCTTCATTCTCATTCTGCTGATCTTTTCCAGGTATGGATGGATGCAGGAACACAAATCTTTTTCTCTTATGCCATCTGTCTGGGCTGTTTGACAGCACTTGGTAGCTACAATAAATACAACAACAACTGTTACAGGTGAGAATATTGAAAGGATGCCGTAATTCATCCAAAAAATATCTGTTAACTATGAAATATATTACACTGTATAGGTATAAGTTTGTGGACACCTGACCATAAGATTATTATAAGATTGCTAACATCCCTTTCCACATTTTGTCGCTATTAGGTGTTATAATAAGCACCACTCTTCTGGGAAGATGCTCCACTAGATTTTGGAGTGTGCTTGTGGAGATTTGTGCTCATTTGGCCACAATGGTGTTAGTAAACTCAGGTACTGATGTATTGTAAAAGAGGTGAGGAAGCCTGGGGTTCAGTCAGGGTTTCTAATTCATCCCAAAGCAATTCAAATTCAAATATAGCGGTCAGAACTCAAGATGTTCCACTCAACCCATGTAAAAGCCATATCTTCCTGGAAAGGGCTTTGTGAATAACAGATCCTAGAATCTGTTAAATAATCCTAGTTCAAGTAACAGTAAAGACATCTTTTACAACTGCATGCCAGCAACTTTGTGGTAACAGTTTGGGGATAAAAACCTGGAATAATCAGGTATCCCAATGCTTTTGTCTATGTAGTGTATCTACATAATGGTGGAAAAGTGCTAGATAAGATCCAGGTAAATACATAGAGCCATACAAATCTAGAAAAGTCAGGTCAAGCATGTACTAAAGGATTAAAAAGAAATAAATAAGTGAATTTAATGTGAAAAATTTATTATACATCCATGTCTAAAAGAAGATTTTAAAGCTATGTTGGCAGTAAATATCTCTGTAAGTTTGCTGTTCTCTACTTTTTACCCACAGAGATTGTGTGGCGTTATGCTTCCTGAACAGTGGCACAAGTTTTGTGGCTGGATTTGCAATTTTTTCTATCCTGGGTTTCATGTCTTTTGAGCAAAACGTCCCTATTTCAGAGGTAGCAGAATCAGGTGTGTATTGCATTTTAAATTGTGTTTTCAATTGTGTGGAAAAAAATTGGATAAAGTGTCTTCCAATAATATTGGAACCCTTAAAAAGATATATTCTATAATGCCTGATATGGTTGGAGAATACATGGCAAAGGATCTGAGATCCTTCCTCCATACAGAATCTCTCTAAATCATTCAAATTCTGAAGTTAATGCTGGTGGATTCTCTTCTTCAGTTCACCTCAAAGGTTTATGTTTTTGTGACATTTCTATGCGGTTTATGCCAGGGGACTGAATCAGCCATGACAGGACCTTGATTTGTAGTCAGTATAGCTTTTGTGCTTGCGGATGATATTGTGATTTGTGGTGAGAGTAGGGAACAGGTTAAGAAGAGCCTGGAGAGTTGGAGGTATGCGCTAGAGAGAAGGGGAATGAAAGTCAGTAGGAGTAAGACAGAGTACAAGTGTAAATGAGAGGGAGGGCAGTGGGTGTGGTTGCAGGGAGAAGAGGTGGAGAAGGTGTATCTGTGGTCAACAGTGCAAAGTAATGGAGAGTGTGTTAGTGACATTTAGAAAAGAGTGCAGGCAGGGTGGAGTGGGTGGAGAAGAGTTATAGCAGAAGTTCTTTGTAATAGTAGGGTATCTGCAAAAATGAAAGGGAAAGTTTATAAGAATGTTGTAAAACCTGCAATGTTGTATGGTTTAGAGACAGTGGCTTTGACTGAAAGACAGGAGGTGGAGCTGGAGGTGGCAGAGCTAAAGATACTGAGATTTTCAATGGTTCAGTGGGAGTGACGACGATGGACAGAATTAGAATAGAGTTTTATTAGATGAAAGAAGAAGAGGAAGAAGACAGCATTTTTGTGTTCATTCTGATTTGTGTATTGGATCAGTGTCCTGTTGTAAATCCAAAATGACCATTCAAGCTTTCTGGCAAAGGCATTCAGGTGTTTATTTAATACCTTATATTTGATCCATGATGTCATGCTTCAAAACAAAATGTCCAGGTCCCAAAACATTAAAGATCCACCAAAATATTAACATATGTATATAATATATATATTACAGGACCTAGGGCTCGCAAGTGGACCTTGCAGAGGGGTTGTAGACGTGTTTGTCTATTTCCCCACCCTCACCTGCCCGTTCCAGTGCTTGATTGCAAGGTTTGGATGCAGGCCTTTTAGAGGTTTCTTCGATTTGCGAGGAGAGTTCTTAGCTCTGCCGCTCTTCCTCTAAGGATGGATGGAGGTCTCCGAGTCCCCCAAGACTACCCCTCAGGCTGGCCTTTTCGAGGAGCTATTAGAGGTAGTGACCCGTGCCATGGCCAAACTCGAAATAGAGTGGCCGGCTGATCAGGAGAAGGGTTGTCCACCTAGCAAGCTGGACGAGCACTTCCTGCAACCCACTTCACTGCCTCTGCGTTGGGGCTTCTCTTTTTTCCAAGTCCTGCACATCTAGTTGTCCAGGTCGTGGGCTAGGCTTTATTCCTTCCGCCCCTTTAGTCCCAGGGTGTCGCTATATTCGAATATAGGACTGAGGGAGTGTGGCTATGGGGCGATCCCCCGGATTGAAGAGATGCTAGCTAGCTATCTCTCCCCTGGCGATGCATTGTCTCTCAAAACCCCAGCGCTTTCCACCAAGCCGCTTTCCATTAGCGGGTCAGGCCACAGGCTGCCTGCTCACCATGGCTGTGCTACAGACCTATCAGGCCGATCTGCTGCGGGAGCTGGACATGGGAGATATGTCCCTAAATGCTGTTAAATAGACCGATAAGGCCATTGGCCGGTCCATGGCCACCCTCATCTCCACAAAGAGTCACATTTGGCTCACCCTGTCGGATCTTTCCGACAGGGATAAGGCTGTCCTCCTGGGTGCCGCGCTGGTTCAAGCACTTCCTCCCACATCGCCCCCACGGGGCTGCTCGGCAGGCTCCGGTCATGGAACAGGAAGTAAAAACTCTTTTGAGGAAGGTGGCCATCAAGGTGGTCCCTCCACCAGACAGAGAGGTTGAGTTCAACAGCCGGTACTTTATAGTTCCCGATAAAGTGTTGCATCCTATAGTGCAGCAGTCCCCAACCTTTTTTGTGCCACAGACCGGTTTAATGTCAGACAATTTTTATACGGACTGGCCTTAAAGGTGTGGCGGATAAATACAACAAAATAAAATGATACGACCGGCATAAAAACTGGTATTTTCCAAATATAATAACAGACGTGAATCCATGGTGTTGTTTTTTGTTCATTTTGCTAGCTTAGGGGTTTCAATTTAGTGGTAATGTATTATGTGTTACTGGCCGGAGCAGCCTCTTCAAGAAGGAAGCAGATGTAGGTAAGACATGTGACCGAGGCAAGCATCTTGACATGCATCAAGAGTGAGTCATAGACAGATGTGTCAGAGAGAATCCGGTAATTTTCCAAAATAAAACATCATTCAGAATCAGATAATAAATTAAACGGATATAATGTAAGTTATGTATTTTTTCTGTGTGGCCCGGTACCAATTGACCCATGGACCGGTGCCGGTCCGCAGCCTGGGGGTTGGGGACCACTGCTATACTGGACCTGCATCAGCTGAACCGCTCACTCTTGAGACTCAGGTTGTCCCAAAACCTATTAGGCTCCATGCATTTTCTCCTCCTCCCTTCCAGGCCCCAGACCAAGAGAAGCTTAACCGACATATAAGTCTACAGAACAGAACTGTGGAGGAAGTCAGAGCAGCTGTTTGTCTGCAATGGCCCTCCGAGGAGAGGTCTTCCTGCGAATAAGCAGACTCTCAGCAGATGGATTGTGGATACAATTTTTTCATCTTATGGGTTCTCTGGTCTCCCCGCTCCCTTCGGAGTCAGAGTGCACTCCACTCGAAGTGTGGCAGCCACTAAGGCCTTGTCCTCTGGGGTTTCCCTCCAAGACATTTCCAACACTGCGGGCTGGACCACCACGCTGACCTTTGTCAGGTTCTATAGCCTCAACCTCAGTGCAACTGTTCTTTGATCTAGCTGTGCCCGTCCACACTAGGCAGGGATTGGTAAATCAAAGCGTTTTTAATGCAGCTCGGGTTCCTGAATGGGAATGTCTCCAGTTTACGTATGTAACCATATATTTGGCTTTCCCAAAGCGTTTCTGACGCCGCATCTCGTTCTCAGGGGGAACAATGGTTACATATGTAACCCGAAGACGTTCTTTTTTATACCCATGGCATTGCTGTGTAAGTTTAGTAATAATAATAATAATAATAATAATAATAATAATACCTAATACGTTTCATAGGGGATTTGAACTCAGATGTTCAGCACGTAAAAATGACTGCATAAAGTACACGAGTGTATTAAACCGAAAGTCCTGTACCGAAAAAATTCTGTACAAATACGTGTACCGTTACACCCCTAATATATATATATATATATATATATATATATATATATATATATATATATATATAAATTAAAAGTCTATTAGATTTAAATTCAGTGTTAGGTATCAAAAGGGTGTTAGCAAAGTCAGTTTAACCCAAAATGTATTTCTGTTCATGCAGGAACAGTTTTGGGTCTCCAAATTTTATGCTACCACATCCAGAGACATCCTATGCAATTGCCTTCAACTTTCTTTTTTCAACAGTTCGGGAAAGAAGTACATACTGTATGGATGGAACAGTCATGTTTCCATGATATTGTGTAGATAATGTAACTTAGCATTAGATAGCATTTTCTATATGGTGTTTTTTATCTGCAACATCTAAAGAACAGTACATCATAATAACAATACATGATGTGTAAATATGTGTGTAAAATAAAAATATTTTACACTAATGTTCCAGGCCCTGGATTGGCTTTCATTGCTTATCCACGTGCTGTTTCCATGATGCCTTTCTCTCCTCTGTGGGCCTGTTTTTTCTTCATTATGATTGTGCTGCTCGGCCTGGACAGTCAGGTGAAACACAAATGTGCTAAGTTCCTGAATGTAAAAAGTAATAACATATTTTCCCCAATGAATTTTTATTATAGACTACTGAGATAATTATAGTCGACTAAACAATCAGCTTAAGTGACGGGTAGCAGTAGTGATTTACTTAATAACTACATATCCTTATAGTCATGATGTTGTTTTTAAATAGTATATTTTCCTAAAAAATATATATACTATATGCATATATTTTATTTGTTTTTTTACTATATTATTCAAATCCATTCATCTTCATGAACTAGCTGCTCATTTGTTTTTATTTGTTTGACCTTTTGCTCATCCAGTTGTAATACCATCCTCTTGTAATGCTGTCACTGCACGAAGGATTTCCACTAGTACATTTTACTGACTTTATTTGACTTTGATCTCTCAGTTTGTCTGTGTGGAGAGTCTGGTGACGGCGGTAATCGACATGTACCCGTCAGTGTTTCGTCGTAAAAACCGCAGAGAACTTCTGATCCTTGCTGTGGCCCTCTTCTCCTTTCTCATGGGATTGATCATGCTGACAGAGGTAGGACAATGGCCAAGCAATTGCGTAATATTATAGACCCCGGTATATAAAAAAATGACACATTTATCAGTGTAACCAGTGAACCAGTGGTGGCCTGTTAGTCAAGATTTTATAATGAAATAAATAAAGATATGTGAGACAATATCAAGGTCCTCACTCTCACTTTGTCTCTGTCTTTGTCTTTGTCTCTGGTGTAGGGTGGTATGTATGTCTTCCAGCTGTTTGACTACTATGCAGCCAGTGGGACATGCCTTCTCTTTGTTGGCATTTTTGAGACTATTTGCATTGCTTGGGTTTATGGTAAGAATATGTTCACCAAATATTCTAACACATAGTGTCTTTTCATTTTTTGCGGGCGGGGTTAAAAACATTACTTCGCCCAGCTACTTAAGGTCAAAGATGTATAGGATATAAACATTACATGGACAAAAGCCCTGGGACACCAACCATATGTAATTCATCCTCAAACTTTTACCACAAAGATGTCTTTGGATATGGTGGCATTACATTTTCCTTTCACTTGAACTAGGAGACCCAAACCTGTTCCAGCATGACAATGCCCCTGCGCACAAAGCTAAAGATATGAAGATATGGTATGCATACTGTACCTTGGAGTGGAAGATTCTGAGTGGCCTGCTATAGAGCTCTGACTAAATGTGAACACTGACTGCACTCCAGGCCTCTTCACCTCACATACATTGCTACATACTCTCCACAAACACACTCCAAAATCTAGTGGAACAACTTCCCAATAGAGTGGAGGGTATTATAACAGCAAATGGGATGTTCAAAATGGACATACAAACCTTATGGTATCTTAAGGTGTCCACAACCTTACAAAACCTAATTTCCAAAAATGTTCTAATATTTCTGTTGTAATACACTTACAATTCTTTAGTGCCTTTACGCAAATAACTGGATTTTATCATTAGCAGTTTCGCCAATCGTGCATTTTACAGTGACACATGGTTTTAGCCTTACCATGCTTTTGACCTTATGTTATGCTAGCTTTAATATGCAAACTAGCATTGTTTTACCACCTCTAACATTAGATCAATTGTAAGGATGTATATATAATTCTAATACGCCTATTCTCGACTGCACACAATATAGAGCCTGGATAATAAAGTAATAAATAATATTCAATTTATAAACACTAATTATACAAATGTTAAACGATGGTATTAATATTCCAGTCTGAAAATCATTTCTAGGTGCTGATCGTTTTTATGACAACATTGAGGACATGATTGGTTATCGACCTGGACCCTACATTAAGTACTGCTGGTTGTTCCTGACTCCAGCCACTTGTTTAGTAAGTTTCTTAAATATGTACATAATATATTTGTTATTCATTTGTTTGTTTGGTGTTTAAAACTAGATTTCATAATTCATAATGTATATTGTAATTACACCATATGACCCTGCTTTGCTTCAAGCTACTCCTTTATTCATCCTAATTAACTATAGATTTTGGACATTTTTTATTTCTTTTGTCATTAATATTTTTGTTTCTGTAGGGTACCTTTGCCTTCTCTTTGATTAAGTATACTCCATTGAAGTACAACAATGAGTATGTGTATCCATGGTGGGGTTATACATTGGGCTGGCTTCTGGCTTTGTCATCCATGGTCTGTATCCCTCTGTGGATCGTATATAAGATGGGCACTGCCAAAGGAACGCTAAGAGAGGTGGATCGGCTATTGCAACATAGAAGACACCAAATGCTACAATTAGTTTGAACCTCTTCAACAACTTCTTTTCCTTCTTCTCCATTCTATATCTTTAGAGATTCCATGAGCTGACCAAGCCATCCCCTGATCTGCCCATAACACGGCAGGAGCAGGAGAAACTACAGGTTATATTTGTTGCTGATGGGGATGGTCTTCCACTGAGAAGAGTTTCTACCAAGGATGGATACTTTCCCGTCAGTGAGAAGGAATCGCAATGCTGAATGCCTCAATGGCAAGAGACAATGCAGGATGTTTATGTTACTTTTAAAGTGGTCCTCGAATGCCTTTTGTTTATACCTCACACTGCTGATGACAACCAAATAGCAGCAACCGAGAGGAATGAAAACCTTTTAAGTGGATCTTAGAAAAGGCTATATCGCCCTCTATGGGCAACTTTTCGGTTAACATACTATTTTCTCCACAGGGAGGGGGCCAATAGCCTTTTAGTAAGCAGTGCAATTTTTCATTATAAAAATTTTTTAAACCATTAAAAGTTACCTAGTCCTTGTTAATGTCTGTGGGTTCCATGGCTTATGTTTTTTTCCTTTCACTTCAGAAACATGGAAGTAGATGAATTGGTTATGTAAAATTATCCTAAGTGTGAACAAGTGTGTAAGTAGTATGCATAGGGTCCAGTAACATGCTGGTATCGGGTTAAGGTTTGTCCCCATCAAGTACATAGTTGTGATGTGGATGTTCTTTGGATTCACTGCAAATATGACCAGGATAAATGGATGCTATATATTTTGCCTAATAGTTTTAGATACAACCCTAGGTGGTGTAATCTGGGGGTTTGAGTTATGGACAATGATCTAGAATACAGGAAGTGGTAGCTCAGAGGTTAAGACATCGGACTTCTAGTTGGACAGTTCGGAAGTCCAAATCCATGCACCACCAAGCTGCCAAGCTGCCACTGCTGGGTCTTTGAGCCAACCCTATAACAAATTATATGATTGGTAGTCACTTTGTGTCTTCCAAAATGCCATAAATGTAAATGATTCATCATTTTACATACTTTTTGGTAGAGTTGGTAGATTATTTAAAGTTGATTATCCCTGAAGGAAGTATAGACGAGTGTCAGCCACAAATCATGTCGTAAAATTACATTTTGTAATTAATACCCTATATATAATTTAATCGTTCGAAATATAACCTTTATACAGATTGTAATTTTTTTGATCTAATTATACTAAATCTCTATGGATCTATATTGATATACACTGACTAGGCATAACGGTATGGCCGCTCTTCAGGCATAACATTATGACCGCCTGCCTAATACTGTGTTTGTCCTCCTGACCCTTTAAACATTTTCGCCATTAACTTCTTCAGCAAATTGAGCTACCGGAGCTCATCTGTTGGATCGGACCAAACGTGCCGGCCCTCGCTTCTCGCGTGCATCAGTGAGCCTCAGCCGCCCATGGCCCTGTCGCCGGTTCACCACTGTTCCTTTCTTTGTGCACTTTTGATAGATACTGAACACTGCAGAACAGGAACATCCCACAAGAGCTGCAGTTTTGGAGATGATCTCACCGTCTGACCGCTCAAATCCTTACGCGATTTTTCCTGCTACTAACACATCAACCTTGAGGACAAAATATTCACTTGCTGTCTAATAAATGTATCCCACTTATTAACAGGTACCATGATGAAGAAATAATCAGTGTTATTCACTTTACCGCTTATAATGTTATGAGTGATCGCTGTATGTGTTGTTATGGTTTATTTTTATTACGTTACCCCATACACAGTTTAATTGTGTCTTTATATTTGGAATTTACTCTCCAGTAGGAGTTTACTGGGATTAAAAATTAAAGCCAGTGAAATTTATTCACACTAACTGGCATAGTAATAGAATTTTAATTCGACCAGTAATAGAGATTTATACATACTTTTTACGTTAGAACAGAAAATATGTTGTGATACTTTTGTGATACATGAACATGAAACTGTAAACTGGATATACCAGATACCAATTATTTAAAAATGCATGAACAAATTAATTCTTAAAATAAGTTGCATACTCTAAAAGTATTTCAGCCTAGACTAAGCATTGCTATTACTAAAGTATGTAGGACTGCTATTTCCTGATTAAAAAAAAAAAAGATCTGCCAAATACTGTGGTGAATGTTTTTTTTTTTTTCCCAATGTTTAATCTCTTGTGCAAGACCCTGTACTATAACTGTATTCTGTAAAACAACATAAATATTGCTCTCACTCTTGGCAAAAAGTGCGTATTTGCATTATCAATATTGTGTTGTAAAGTGTTCTGATGAAAATGTAAGTATATTTTTTCCATGTGAATGGAAAACAATTTAGCTAACAGATGTTTTTTTTTTTTCCAAATATGCTGTGTAAATATGTTCACACTTTCATTCTTCTTTCTGAAACACGGTATAGAGTATAATATGTACAGAACGATCACGTTTATGTGACAATTTCATTTTGTATGTTCCATTTCATTGTTAATGAGTCTGAAGTACCCAGATTAAAATGCATTTCATTTCTAATTGGACTCCCTGTAGTTATTGGAATGTACTCAGGGTGAAGCCAGAGCTTGTGGTAACTGAAGCATGGAAATGCTTTGCAGTTTTCTTTTTTATTTCCTTGTGCTATTATTAAATGGTGCGCCACAATGTTTAATGGGATGCAAAATGTATGAGGAATAAAAGTGAAGGGGGAAGGGAAAAAAGGGAAAAAAACACACACACACACAAACACACACACACACACACACACACAAACACTTGTTACAGTGGTTGGTGGAGCCTGTTGTTTTTTAAATGACTACATTTATTATTAGGATTTTATATTTTGAATTGAATTGAATGAGTTTAATGAGTTCTATCAGTTAAATCTTGAGATAAATTGAGGTAAATACATTAAATGGCCAGCTTGTGGACCCCCTTGCAGATCGTGTTAAACCGGTTCCTACTGTTCAGTGGGTTTGAGGTCAGGGCTCTATACAGGACCCTCAAGTTCTTCCACTCCAAACTAAGCATGCTCTGTATACATGGTGCTCATTTTGTTCACATGGATGTTATTATGCAAGGAAGAGGCCTGTCTTTTACGTTTAATGCAAAGACATTATATGCCTCCAAGTTCGTGAAAAGTTCAGTACACTTGCATTATAGTGGCTCCTTTGATTAACCATATTATTGTACATGGAAGGAAAATGTGACAGTAATTTGTTGGATTATTAGGAAAATAACGCTCCATCCGAAAGTGATCATGGCACCAAGAGTGAGCATTTTTGTGGTTGCTGTGGGGAGCTGGGATGGTGGTAACTCAGTGGTTCGAGCCCTGGTATCGCCAACCTGCAGCTCTTGGGCTTTGCCCTTAAGCAAGGCCCTTAATCCTCAGTGCTCCAGGGATGCTGTATAATGGCTGATCATGTGCTCTGACCACAGCTTCCAAAAATCGCTGGGATATGCGAAGAAAGATTTTCACTGTGCTGTAAAGTACATGTGACACGTATAAAGCACCTTTTTTCCCCCTCTTTCTTTGACAGGCACTTTAGAGAGAGAAACAGAAAGAGAGAGAAAGTGTGCCATGGTAGACATAGGCCATTAATTCAGTGTAACTCTGCAGAAGGATGGGGAACTGTAATGAGGTTAATACCTGCTGGAACTACTTCAGCTGTGCATTACCTTGATAGGCAGATAGTGAAGAAAGAGAGAGAAAGAGAGAGAGAGAGAGAGAGAGAGAGAGAGAGAGAGAGAGAGAGAGAGAGAGAGAGAAAGAAAGACTGAGCACCATGGTGGGCATAGGATAATCTTTTTATTATTTACTTGAATTCAGCAGATTGACAGGGTACTATAAAGCGGCAGAGACCAGTGCCTGCCATTTATGTGATATTAGTAGGCAGAAAGACAGAGACAGAAAGAGACCGTCTGCTGTGGAGGACATCATTAACTTTTCTGTTATTTCAGTTTAACTCAGCAGAAGGACAGGGAGCTTGCTGAGTGTTACCTTGATAAGCAAACACAGAGAGCTGGATAGCTAGCTAGCTAGTCAGAGAGCATGCTAGTCAGAGCTATCAACCCGCATCTGTCGCAAACTACACAAGCTTGAATATATTCATGTGAATTAAATGCCATTAAATGGAAATGATTTGGTCGCAGATACAATTACAAGGCCATTTACAAACTGACTTTTCAAGAAAAGCTGGACATCGTGAGAAAAGGCCGGCTTAAACAGTTCAAAACAGTCCGTAAGCATTTTCATAAGCCACTTATACCATTGCATTTGCACAAAATCACACAATTTGCCTTCATTTCAAATCCCCAGGAAAATAATGCATGGAAAACCCGGGGTCATTTTATGAGGTTAATATCGATGCTTCTGCTAGATGTGATGTATGTGGGTGGTGCAGCTGCGGCTACAGTGAAAAGAGACTTGTTGAATTGTGTTCATTGGGTTTTTTGCTTTAGTAATGCCATTAATTACTGGCTATATGAGAGACCTGTCTGTGATGCGGCACTTTGTTATACTTCTATATATTCTATATAATATGGATAGATTCAATATCCATGGTGTCATAATTATGTAGGATGCCATGTCAAGTCAAGTCAAGTTTATTTCTATAGCGCTTTTCACAACAGACATTGTCTCAAAGCAGCTTTACAGAATTTAACAGTTAAGGTGAACAATGTGTATTTATCCCTGATGAGCAGCCATGGTGCCTGTGGCAAGGAAAAACTCCCTTAGGTGTTATAAGGAAGAAACCTTGAGAGGAACCAGACTCAAAAGGGGAACCCATCCTCATTTGGGTGATATTAAGAGTGTGGTTATAGTCTATAAAACAATACAGAACACTGAAGAGTGAGAACTATCATGAGCACTGGAATGTAAGATTATAAGTAAAGTTCTTCCAACAGTCTTATGCAATGAGATTATGGAGCCAGGAGCTACTGAGCAACTCATAAAATAGCTCAACATTTGTGATCATCATAAATCCAACTCCAGCTTCTCCATGTCAGAGCCTTTAAACACTCAAAGAGGTCCAATGGTTAAACTCCACATGAAGTGGGATCCAAATGGCGCTGGTACTTCTTTAGATGGTTCAAGATGACACCAGTGAAGTAAGGCTCGTGGACAGTAAGGAAATAAATGTAATTTGTTACTGTACTTAAGTAGCTTTTTCATGTATCTGTACTTTACTGAAGTATTTTTATTTACTCAACTACATATTGCAAAATCAGTCGTTCCTTTTTATTTCCACCAATCAGGGTCGAGCGCGCTCTCTGTTTTGAACTCGTTTCAAATGGCGCTTGGTGTATCTACTGATCACCAACATACACTTCAGCGTCAGTTCAACAGCAAGCAGAACATTTTGAGAGGAATAAATGATGGAAGAATCTCCTGACTCCGAACTCGCCACAACACCCGTGGCCTTATTTGTGTCATTTGTTTTTATTACGTTGAAACGGTTTGGGTCTCATTAGAGTCTTTTCACATAAACTGAGTTGATGAAGCAAAGAGTCTTGTGACAAAAATTATTTTAGGAACATTATAGTCATCATAGTAGTTTGGATACTTAAGTACATTTGAAGGCAAATACTTTTGTACTTTTATTCAAGTACATGATTTGTGTACTCCGTCAACCGCTGAATTATCGACCAGCCACCAGGGGGCGCTAACGTTTTTCTCCCCAGCCTCTGCTTTTCTGTTTACGGAAGTCTGTGTGACGTGTCAGTATTCACCCAGGCATTGTGGGATTGGAAGCCCGGGTCTTGCCATGGAGAACGCTGAAAACACCGAACTTGAGTGCGGAATTGAGAAATAGAAACGCGGGCGTATGTAGCACCAGGGCCGCGGCCTGTTTATATGATAATGGTAGATCTACGGGCTGAGAGCAAGGCTTCCGGCTGAAGAGCAATGGCTGGCCGTTATGTCATCGCTTGTCTTCACTGAGAACATTCGTGTCCATGGACGTTTGTGCGGTGGCTCCTAAACGTTTCAGAACAACACTTAGGCCTTTTTGGTTTCTTTCTCCAGGACTGGGGAACCGCTTTTTATTGTAAATTTTCATTTTCGCTTCAAGAAAACCAGGGACAATGTCGACGACCACGAGCCCGGAGGCGGTGAGGAAATTACTGGAGAACATGCAGACGGACCTGCGCTCCTTATCCATGGAGTGCAAGAAGAAATTTCCTCCTGTCAAAGAGGTAAACTCACTCATTCATATCACAACTTGTAGGTTTATACTAAACCAGGTCTTTTACAGCCATAGTTTTTTAGTTCAATCCAACATTCATGGATCAGCTGGAGATATCCACCTATTCCACATGATCCAGATGTGAAGAATGAACCGCTGTATGGGCAAAATGTGGTGGACATCTGATTATACGATTTATGCTTTTAGAACCTCTCATTCCACATTTGATTAAGTTCCTGTAACTCTTCTGGGAAGATCTTCCAACTATGATGAAAAGAGTCTCTGTCTCTTTTGTCTTTCTTTCTGTCTCCAAAAAAAACCCATGACTCTCGCTCCTCCTGGACTCTTCTGAAGCGCAGAGATTCCTTCCGAAGAATTTGTACCTGCAGTTCAACCTGTAGATCATCGTGTAATAGAAATTGTGAAAAATCACAAAATTTTGTGTGAATCTGTGATTAAAAAAAAAAAAAACCCTCAAAAAAGTTCTGGGACAAAAGTCGCATTCGAGATTCACATCTGGACCTGGGAAGATGTTCCTTCTGTGACGTCCAGTTTTTCCACCACCGTCTCACTCTCCGTTTCTTTCTCTTTCCGTCTTTCTCCAACTCAAAACTCTTCAGGACCCGTACAATGCGCCGAGATCCCTTCCAGGAAGAACGTGCACATTCCAAGAACCTGTAGAACTTCATATAGCAGAACACATGAAGCTTGAAGTTCAGTGCATGTGAATGTAACCTCAAAAAAACGTTTAGACAGATCTTGGTCTCTCCATTCTCTCTCTGTCTCAAAACAATGGAACATATTCAGGACTCTTACGAAGTGCTTAGGAAGCCTCGGGATTCCTTCTAGGAAGAACTTGTACCTGGAAGAACCTGCCAAAAAAAAAAAAAAAAAGAGGTACTCAAACCTGTAGAACGTCATATAGTGAAAAATGTGAAAAATGTCAACATATGAAGTCTTGACAAAAGTTTGTGGACATGTGACCATGAGATTTATATCTGAACCTCCATTCAGTGAGGACGTATCCCATAACCAGTCTCTCTCTCTCTTTCTCTTTCTCTCTCTCTCTCTCTCTCTCTCTCTCTCTGTCTCAAAAGACAGGACACTTACAAAGCGCAGAGATTTCTTTCTGGAAGAACTTGTCTCTGCCCAAAAAGCCCAACTCGAACCTGTAGAACATCGTATGGTCCAAAATGTGAAGGAAAAAAAAAACAATTCCAGAAAGTCTGTGGACACCTGACCACAAGATTCATATCTGAACCTGCACTCTTCTGGGAAGCTGTTCCAACATTTAGATGACCAGTTATCCCACTATCAATCTCTCATTCTTTCTTTCTTTCTCTCTCCGTTTAAAAAAAAATGCAGGAGGCATTTCAATATTTTCAGGACTCTCTTACAAACAAAGCGCTGAGATTCCTTCCAGGATGAAGTTGTACCTGGAAGAACCTGCCAGAAATTCAAAGCTGTAGAACTTTGTTTAGTAGAAATGGTGAGAAATGTCTTCATGTGGAGCATTAAGTCCTGTGTGGATTCGCGGACCCCAGAAACGATCGCTCGGCTCTGACCAAAGTCGAGAATTACGAATCCACGAGTAATTATTTTTGCAGAAAACCGCAACCGTATAAACGTACGTAAGCGTGAATTCCGCACGTTACGACCATCAGTGTCAGTCAGTGGAAAAAAAAAAAAAGGGGAACAAATCATTTAAAAAAAATAAATAAATAAATAAAAAAGGAAACTGTAAGAAAAAGCGCCAATGTTTCTTTTTAAATATAATTTAAAAATCATGTGGCACTGTAAAAATATCATTTGGTGCCTGTTTTTTTTTATTTATAATTTTTTACCCCTGTAGGAGCCAATGGCACCTTAATTTATACATTTATTTTTACATTTTTTATCATTTATTTTTTTTTCTTTTGAGCTTTGCCATTAGATTCATATCCGAAAGTCCACTCTGCTGCTTCACACGACATTTTTCACATTTGCTCCTATACAAAGTTCTACAGGATCAAGAAAGGAAGGAATCTCGGCGCCCTGTAAGCTTTTTGTAAGCGCTTTTTCTTTTTCAATGGTTAAAAACAAAAAGAAAAAGACAGAGAGCCCAGTGGTGGGACTGGTCATCGCTGCTCGAACACCTTCCCAGAAGACTCGAGGTCCAGATATGAGTTTTCTCAGGGAGTTTCCCCTCAGCACCATCATCCCAAGTTCAGTGTTCAGTATTCAGTAGAAATTGAAACATATGAAACAGATTTTTATTATTTTTTTTTTTTACCTTAAAATTAATATGGTATTTAGGGACACATGGTGGCACGGGAGAGTCACAAGTAAGCTTTAGCTTTTGACGTTTATATTTGACGTTTTTAGAACAATTTAGTGATCGCAGAATCCGTATTTTTTGGGCTCCGGAGCTTTTTTATCGGTCAGTGTTGTATTTCCTGTTCATTCATCATTTTTATGCAAATCTAAAAGTGAAACAATGAAACGTCTGTTTTACAGACCAATGAATTTTTCAGTGTCTTTAGGACTTTAGGGCCACACCTTCACCTACGTTACTTCATTTCTTCCAGGTTCTAATGAACACATACTTTAATGTGTCTAATCAAAGTTGATGTTCTAGAGTTTTGTTTGTAAACTTTCCTGTAGTGTTACAGAAACCAGAAATGTGTCCTGGTCTACACTAGTAGCTCTTAGCAGCAAACTTGGTTTGTTTATTGGTTTAAGATCTTCATGATGAGGTCAGACAGGAGTCTCTGTGGACCATGATGTTTGCGGATGATACTGTGATTTGTGGTGAGAGTAGTGAGCAGGTTGAGAAGAGCCTGGAGAGGTGGAGATATGTGCTGGAGAGAAGAGGAATAAAAGTCAGTAGGAGTAAGACAGAGTACATGTGTGTGAATGAGAGGGAGGGCAGTGGAGGGGTGCGGTTGCAGGGAGAAGAGGTGGAGGAGTTCAGGTACCTGGGGTCAACAGTGCAAAATAATAGAGAGTGTGTTAGAGAAGTGAAGAAAAGAGTGCAGGCAGGATGGAGTGGGTGGAGAAGAGTGGAAGAAGTGATTTGTGATAGAAGAGTATCTGCGAGAGTAAAAGGGAAAGTTTATAGGATTGTGGTGAGACCTGAGATGTTGTATGGTTTAGAGACAGTGGCACTGAGTAAAAGACAGGAGGTGGAGCTGGAGGTAGCAGAGCTGAAGATGTTGAGGAGTGACAACGGTGGACAGGTTCAGAAATGAGTTTATTAGAGGACTGCGCATGTAGGACGTTTTGGAGACTAGGTGAGGGAGGCGAGATTGAGATGGTTTGGACATCTGCAGAGGAGGGACATAGGGTATATCATTAGAAGAATGCTGAGGATGGAGCCACCAGGAAGGGGGAAAACAGAAAAGGCAGATGTAGAGGACAGGGTGGTATGGAGACGGATGATCTGTGTTTTCCTCCTTCCTCTCATCATCTCTCCTGTTCACCATCTTACATATGTTCTTCTGTTAGAGCCAAAAGTGTCCATTTTGGTCTCCTCTGGACTCATCAGAACTTTCTTCCAGTCATTGATCGTCCAATTCGTACATGTTTGTGCGGTTAGGACACTTCAACCAATAAACACGCAGAGAAACTACGCATAGGCTACGCTACTGTACTGTACGCAGTGTGAATGTGATATTTTGTGATAGAAACTTTTTTCCTGAGGGCCACATACAGAAAAATACAATGAAGACCTGATGTTCACTTTTTCACTTTTAATGCACTAATATTGGTAAAATCTTGCAAAAGCTTGCGTTGTGGAGGCGCTGCCTCGCTCAAGACAGTAGCTCCACCTTGTGTTGAAACTCAGAAGTACAATATATTAAAATTTTTATGAGATATATTTTTAGACTTTGATACGGATAGCAGTTTTGATACGCAGTTGACCTGCGGGCCGTAGTTTAAACACCCCTGGCTTAAACAATAAAAAAAAAATTATACTAATAATTTGGGGGGTGGCATCCATTTGTCGCGGAAATTTATTTTTGGGTTCTATATAGTTATAATTAGCAAAACAGCTTATTTATTGATTTTTTTTAATCTGATTAATTAGGGGAAAAAAACAAAAAGAAATAAAGAGATATATTAGAAATACAGCCGTCCTCCGTTTTTTTTTGCAGGAGTTACGTGCCGCAACCGACCGCGCTAAAACAGAGGACGACTGTATTTCTAATGTATCTCTTTATTATTATCCCCCAATTAATCATATATAAAAAAAAAATATCTGAAATGTTCAGGTAAAGGTGCTTTTTTTTTTCCCCCCTATTCCCCGCAGCAGCTCTCCTATGTCTCTGTGTTCTTACTGTCACTTGGTCTTTTCTCACTTCGTCCAGTAAAGAAACTTTGAAGAGATTTGAGAAGTTTGTTTAACCTCATGTTAATTATTAGCTGGCGCGAGTGTGAAAACGCTGTTTTTGAAATGACTGTAGTCTTGGATAGCCGCCTTTAAAGGGCAAAACGGACAAATAAATACAGGGCTTTCAGTTCCATGTGTCCACATGTGTCCTGAATACACTCCTTTTTACATGCTAAACATAGAACACATCCGTCCGTCTGTCTGTCAAAACTGAGCAGTTGAGGGTTAAGGGCCTTGCTCAAGGGCCCAGCAGTGGCAGGTTGGTGGTGGTGGGTTTTTTAACTTGTGACCTTCTGATCCAAAGTCCAGTGCCTTAACCACTGAGAACATGAACCTGTAGAACTTCAACTAGTGGAAGTCATGTGTGAACTCAAATTATACTGTAAACCAGTATACAAGTATACTGTAAAGTTTGTGGACACCTGACCTGCACATGGGGTGCATTCAGCATTCAAATCTATCCCGAAGGTGTTTAATACGGTTGAGGTCAGAGCTCTAGAGCTGGTCACTCAAGAGCAAGATAAATTTGATTATATAAATAACAGTCTCACATTACATCACTTATTTGTCTCTAGAGGCTGCTCTTGTAATGACAAGAGCAGCCGCTACAGCAACGGCTGCAACCCGGAAAAACTATCTATATTTATATCTAGATTATATCGGAAAAACGATCCAACTGATCATTACCGAATGGCTGCATCTCTGTATACTTATACCTACAAGTGCTCCTAAAAATTCCAATAAATCTCTCTCTTTTTTTTTTTCTGGTTTCCAGGCAGCAGAGTCCGGCATTGTTAAGATCAAGACGATAGCAGCAAGAAACACAGAGATCCTCGCTGGTAAACTTTGGTGTTTTTGGACGTGTTGATATTTGAACTTTCCGAGTTTGAAAAAGAATCCAAACAGTGATTCAGGATTTCAAGTGTGTTTGCTAATATATGATTTGCTCTCCCTCTCTCTCTCTTTTGTCAGCTCTGAAGGAAAATAGCTCGGAGGTGGTGCAGCCGTTCCTGATGGGCTGTGGAACCAAAGAGCCCAAAATCACCCAGCTGTGTCTCGCCGCTATTCAGAGACTCATGTCCCACGAGGTGGTGTCTGAGGTACTCACACGTTATTGCGTTGTAAGGTGTCGTGCATTTGTTTATACATGTCATTTACTGTTAGTGTTCTGTTTCTCTCACACACACACACACACACACACACACACACACATATATATATATATATATATATATATATATATATATATATATATATATATATATATATATATATATATATATATATTTGGAACCCTTCTTGGAAAACCTCTGTATGACCCTGGCAACTGTACTGTAACTCAGTTTTCGGGTGATACCGAGCTTCTTGTAGCCTCAGCCATCTTTGTGGAGAGCAACAATCCTAATTCTCAAACCCAGTGGTCAGTATGAGAGGGTCATACCTAGATGACTCTCAGACTCCTCAATCAAAGCAGTGACTCTCTATTTTGATTGGAGGTTGGTGTTCTAGCAAATTAACCCTTCAGACATTGATATTTGTGTCTGATAGTATGGGGGTTGAGGACATCGTGCACCAGACACTCGCTGATCACAGATGAATACAGTCATACATGTTCTCCACAAAGACACACAGTCACTTTGTTTGGGTCTGATGTCATCCTGTCTACCCTAAAGAGTACGGCCAGTTTAGCTCTCTCAGACTCCCCGTCCTGAATGACAGAGGCGTCATCGAGATCTCCTGACAATAGGAGACAAACGCTCCTGACAAACACTTTTCTGTTTGCCCGTAATACATGCATCTGATGTGCATGGAAGTGGTGCACCCATGAACATGTGCCTGTGTGATTATACTCTGAATGTGTGTGTTTTCAGGCAGCAGCAGGAAACATTATTAATATGCTGTGGCAGCTGATGGAGAACGGCCTGGAGGAATTAAAGCTTCTACAAACGGTTCTAGTGCTTCTTACGACCAACACAGTAGTGCACGATGAAGTCCTCTCGAAGGTACCGTCAGGCTACCAAAATACTCTAATGTATGACTGGTATTTTATTTATTTATTTTTTTCATATTGTAAATGAAGAAATGTTGAGAATCGGATTTTAAATTTGCTTAAATCAGTAGTGACCAAAAAGATTTTTGGACAAGATAGGTACTTTTTGAACATCCGATTCCACATTCAGTCCCCATTTGATGTTCTCATAACCTCCACTCTTCTTGGGAAAATGATTTTAGAGCTCATTTAGCCACAAGGGTGTTTGCAAAGTCAGAAATTAATGTTTACACTGAAACTAATGAACTTTACACAGGCTTTAACAAAAGACAGTGTCTGTTACACGACTTGTATCTAAACAGTAGCCTACCAAGTCATTGTTCACTGTCTTCCTCCTTCCTTTCACAACAATTTCTCTCGGGAGTTTTTCTTTTGGTATCATCGTGCGTTTAAAAATCACCATCAGTGAATCTTTTCTCCCGATGCCGTGCAGCTCAGAACACAGGTGAAGTGTGTTTTTTCATGCCCGGTTGTTTTCAGCGTGACGAATGATTCGCATTTCCTGTTGACAGTCCGAGTGAGCGGCAGGTCAAACGTCAGAGGAACCTCATCCATATTTATGATGTGGTGCGGCCCGATTCAGTGGGAGCGCATCTGATTTAATATCAAGAGTTTCATTGGTTCACCTGAACCCGTTCAGCAATTTCATTGGTCTAATGTTATGGGGTTCAGTTTTTTGGCTTGAAGCTTGTGAAACCGGGAAAAACCCAGGAAAAATCCATAAATTAGCGATTATATTAGTCGATTTTTCCTGAACACCGAGCCCAAATTGTATCTGGTTGATAAGGATAAGATCCCTGTAAATGGGCACGATTGGCTTTTTCAAATTCACAAAATCATTCTGACCGTATACCCATTTCCATTAACCCATTGCAAGCAAACGTGTTTTTTCCAGGCTGCCTGGGACTGTATTCCAGCGCTCCTTGTGTTCATTGCCTTCTGTTCTTCTTCTTTCTCCAGGCCATCGTGCTGTGCTTCCGTCTCCACTTCACTAAAGACAACATCACCAACAACACCGCGGCAGCGACGGTCAGGCAGGTCGTCACTGTGGTGTTCGAAAGGATGGTGGCGGAGGATGAAAGATTCAAAGGTATTTCAGAGATTTGCTGGACTAGAATAGAGATGCTGGTAGTAAACAGGGACCACTACCAGCATCTACCAGGGTCTCCATAACCGAGGCCGATGCGATTCAATAATGGTGTGAACGTTTTAGTCCTGAGAAAGAGATGAGTGCCTCTGGTAGGGAGGCTGATGGTACAGGCAGTCAGGTGAAGATATATGTATAGATGATATATTTCCACTAGAAATGATTAAGGACCACGTGATCCACGGCACTGGGTAACCGACCCTTCACAAAGAGTTTAACTGTGGCATGGCCTAAGAAAAATCATGTCAAAAAGCGTTTATTGTTATTTCAGCCATATATACACTGTATTGCCAAAAGTTTTTGGATACCTAGTCAGAAGTACAGTATGTGCTTTTTTTTTTTTTTTTTTTTTTAAACATCACATTCCACATTCAGTCCTAATCAGCTGTTATAATAACCTCCACTCTTCAGGGAAAGAGCTCCACTAGATTTTGTAGTGTGTTTTTGGAAAGGAGCTGAGGAGACCTGGGGTGCAGTCATTCCAATTCATCTCAAAGTTGTTCAATAGGGTTGAGATCAGAGCTCTATAGCAGGAGATCTTCCACTCAAACTCATGTAAAGCACATCTTCATGGAGCTGGTTTTGTGCACATGGGCATTGTCATGCTGGAGCACTGTTTGTGTAACGTGCTGCTGCTGTAAAACAATAATTTCCCTCACGTGATCACTAAAATCCATCCATCCATCCATCCATCCATCCATCCATCCATCCATCCATCCATCCATCCATCCATCCATCCATCCATCCATCCATCCATCCATCCATCCATCCATCCATCCATCCATCCATCCATCCATCCACCTTTCTAAAACAACAGAGAGCTACAGTGAGGAAAATAAGTATTTGAACACCCTGCTATTTTGCAAGTTCTTCCACTTAGAAATCATGGAGAGGTCTGAAATTGTCATCGTAGGTGCATGTCCACTGTGAGAGACATAATCTAAAAATCCAGAAATCACAATATATGATTTTTAAACTATTTATTTGTATGATACAGCTGCAAATAAGTATTTGAACACCTGTCTATCAGCTAGAATTCTGACCCTCAAAGACCTGTTAGTCTGCCTTTAAAATGTCCATCTCCCCTACATTCATTATCCTAAGTTAGATGCACTACACGGGAGGAGCTGGTCAATGACCTGAAAAGAGCTGGGACCACCGTTTCCAAGGTTACTGTTGGTAATACACTAAGACGTCATGGTTTGAAATCATGCATGGCACGGAAGGTTCCCCTGCTTAAACCAGCACATGTCCAGGCACGTCTTAAGTTTGCCAATGACCATTCGGATGATCCAGAGGAGTCATGGGAGAAAGTCATGTGGTCAGATGAGACCAAAATAGAACTTTTGGGTCATAATTCCACTAAACGTGTTTGGAGGAAGAAGAATGATGAGTACCATCCCAAGAACACCATCCCTACTGTGAAGCATGGGGGTGGTAGCATCATGCTTTGGGGGTGTTTTTCAACACCTGCACAACCTCCTTCCCTCAGTTAGAGCATTGAAGATGGGTCGAGGCTGGGTCTTCCGACATGACAATGACCCGAAGCACACAGCCAGGATAACCAAGGAGTGGCTCTGTAAGAAGCATATCAAGGTTCTGGCATGGCCTAGCCAGTCTCCAGACCTAAACCCAATAGAGAATCTTTGGAGGGAGCTCAAACTCCGTGTTTCTTAGCGACAGGATAGAAACCTGATTGATCTAGAGAAGATCTGTGTGGAGGAGTGGGCCAAAATCCCTCCTGCAGTGTGTGCAAACCTGGTGAAAAACTACAGGAAACGTTTGACCTCTGTAATTGCAAACAACGGCTACTGTACCAAATATTAACATCGACTTTCTCAGGTGTTCAAATACTTATTTGCACCTGTATCATACAAATAAATAGTTAAAAAATCATACATTGTAATTTCTGGATTTTTTTTTTTAGATTATGTCTCTCACAGTGGACATGCACCCATACTATGACAATTTCAGACCCCTTCATGATTTCTAAGTGAGAGAACTTGCAAAATAGCAGGGTGTTCAAATACTTATTTTCCTCACTGTACATAAAGGACACAGGGCTAAAGGACTAACGCAAGTGTCCTCGCCACATAAAGTGCATCCGAGAGCAAACAGACCATAAAAACCAGTGTAGGAAAGATACACAAAACATGAGATATTATCAGCAGTAAGCCTGCTGTATAATATGTTCTACAGTACAACTTTTCATTAACACAAATCGTAAACACGAAAATTGTGTGAAACAGTCAAGTAGATGTGCAAAAACGTGTAAACGTATATAGTTATAATAAAATAATACTATAAAAGCAACAGTAACTAAAGAGGGACATTTTTTTTCAGTCTTCTGCAGGACAGTTCGCTGAGATCCTCCAAGCAGCCGTGCAAACTGGACACATGAATAACCACATTTCACGTAGTACACAACCATGTCCATCAAAGGACGTCCTTTTCCTTTAGTTGTTCCGTTTTTTACTTCACTCAGGTTGGACGAAGACAATGAACTGTCGTCATCTTGCATTCGAGAGCATCACCACGTCCTCCGCGATTGCACAGACGATCTCCATAATTCAAAACATTCTGCAAAATCTTCCATTACCGGCGTCCTGGCGACTGCGAGTGACGTCACTTTCCAATAAGTACATGCCCAATAATACAGTCCCACCCCTGACGCTTGATTGACAGCTATCAGCGCAAGGCATCGGAAATTCGAAACGCACACGGAATTGCCATTCCCTTCGAGTTTCGGCAGAGAAAGCGAAAAACTCGGACGTGTACAAATGCAATTTGCAACTGCTTTTTAAAATTGCCCGGAATATTTTTCCATAACCGTGCGTTATTAATGTTATTGGTATTGTTGTTATTATTGTACCTGAGTTTCCCAACACCCTTGTGGCTGAATGAGCCCAAATCTCTGCAATTACCCTCCGAAATCGAGTGGAACATCTTCCCAGAAAAGTGATGGTTATTAGAACAGAAAATATCGAATAAATGTGGGACGGGATGCAACAAACACATATAAATCTCTGTGTTTTTTTTTGAAAATTTGTATGGTTTGTAAAATTGTTTCTGTATAAAAAACATCCTTTTATCTCCAATTTTACATCCTGTTTGTTCATTAATCTTCTATCACTTTTCTATCAGGAATGACAGAGCAGCCTCCCGTTATTCAAGCTAACAGTAACCGCAGGTCCGTGAGCACCCTGAGACCAAGTGCTAAAGATGCCTACATGCTTTTTCAGGTACTCACAGCCCCAATTTCATCATCTTGCTTTTTCCAAAATGTTCTTTTCCCTGCATATTTTTCTTCACAAGAACATCTCCTGAATATCAGTTTGGGGATTTTTAACCCTTTTTATATATAAATACACATATGTTAGTTCCGGTTCACTAATCATTCACGCGTGCGATATAGGACTTGTGTCAGTTGGTGAACGCCGACGCCCCCTACTGGTTGGTGGGAATGACCGAGATGACGCGGACCTTCGGCCTGGAACTTCTGGAGTCTGTCTTGAATGACTTCCCTGGAGTTTTTCTTCAAGTTAGTGCACATTTACTTGCGCAAACACACTCAGCGTAGTTTCTTTTCTTTTTTTTATTTCTTTTCTACATACAAAAATCAATACTTTGTCTTATACTTAAATATTGTCTTGAACTCCTTTTTGTCCCCCGACTACGACCTCAGCACCAAGAGTTCAGTTTCCTGCTAAAGGAACGTGTGTGTCCTCTGGTCATCAAGCTTTTCTCGCCCAACATCAAGTTTCGCCAGGGCAGCTGCAGTAGTGCTGCATCGCCTGCGCCGGTAGAAAAACCCTATTTCCCCATCTGCATGCGCCTGCTGCGGGTCGTCTCCGTGCTCATCAAGCACTTCTACAGCTTGCTGGTGAGAAACTTCCCCACCCTTTCTTTATTACAGATGCCCTGAAGCACACTGCTCTTGTACCCTCATCTTGACCTGTGTGGTGGTGTTGTTCAGGTGACCGAGTGCGAGATCTTCCTGTCTTTGCTGGTGAAGTTCTTGGACGGCGAGAAGCCTCAGTGGCTCAGAGCCGTGGCTGTGGAGTCGGTACACCGGCTTTGTGTGCAGCCACATTTGCTGCGGTGAGAACTTGCTTCTAAGTTCCTGTGTCTCAATTATGAGTATTCCTGTGATTAGTGCATGTCTTTGGAACTAATCAGTTTGCTGTATGTGTCTCTATACTACGTGTAGGTCCTTTTGCCAGTCTTATGACATGAAGCAGCACTCAACCAAAGTGTTCCGAGACATCGTCAATGCGCTTGGATCCTTTATCCAGTCTCTTTTCATTGTACCCAGCATAGGAAATGTGTCTGCTAATGCACCTGCAGGTCTCTGTCTCTCTCTCTCTCTCTGTCTCTCTGTCTCTCTCTCTGGTTTTCTCTGTCTGTCTCTCTGTCTCTCTCTGGTTTTCTCTGTCTCTGTCTCTCTCTCTCTCTTTCTCTCTCTCTCTCTCTCTCTCTCTGTTTTGCACATGCGTTTGTGCGTGTGTGTGTGTGTGTGTGTGTGTGTGTGTGTGTGTGTGTGTGTGTGTGTGTGTGTACGATAAGATAAACCTCTATTCATCCCATCTTATCTCAACTTATATACTTACAGTGGTGTGAAAAAGTGTTTGCCCCCTTCCTGATTTTCTTCTTTTTTTGTCACACTTTAATGTTTCAGGTCATCAAACTAATTTAAATATTAGTAAAAGATTACACAAGTGGACACAAAATGCTGTTTTTAAATAAAGGATTTTATTATTAAGGGAAAACAAAATCCAAAACTACATGGCCCCGTGGGAAACTTTTTCACACCACTGTATGTGTGTGTGTTTGTATATACTGTGTCTGTCTGTCTGTCTGTCTGTCTGTCTCTCTCTCTCTCTCTCTCTTTTTATATTTATATATATATATATATATATATATATATATATATATATATATATATATATATATATATATATATATATAATCTTTTTATTTTTTTATTTTATTTTTGATATATTTTTTTATATTTTTTCTTTCTTGCTGTCTTTCTTCCTTCCTTCTAATTCCCTGATGTCCTTTATTTCTGTTTTTGTGTTTTTCCCCTGTCAGGTGGTTCAGTATCCAGTGCCCAGGCTGCAGCTCAGGGGGGTCCAGGAGCAGCAGGTGGACCTGGGGGTTTGAGTACCCCGGCTGCATTTGAGTACCGTGGCATGTGGATCCCTCTCATGAGCGTCAGCGTGCAGGGCAGCGCCAAGGCCACCTAGTCAGTCACAGGGTTCCAATTCGCGACATTGTTTAAAAGCTACACATTATGTGGCATGGGATTTTCTCTGAGCACCTTCCTTTCTTTTTTTTTCTGCACAAGTTTGGAGATGCTGGATAAGGTGGAACCGCCTTCTATCCCCGAAGGCTACGCGATGTCTGTGGCGTTCAGCGCGTTGCTTGATCTCGTGCGAAGCATCACGTCTATTATCGAGAAAGAGCTGGCCAAGGAGGAGAAGGAGGCTGTTGCCAGAGAAGAGGCAGGGCTTAGTCTCCCACCAGCACAACGTGACGAAAGTCCTCAGGACCCACGTAAGTGCTTTTTCCATCTAATCTGTAGGATATTTAGTAATGTTTCCTTATACAAGGGGTCTCCAAACTGTTTTTTTGTGAGGGCCACTTTATTTTTCCTTCCTTTAATGGGGGCTTGGGCTGTAACAGAATATTACATGGGGCCAGAATGAATTCCAGTATTATTGTTGAGATTTTAGTATGATTTTAAATATATTTTTTATTTTTTTAAGAGATGTGGTAAGTGAAATAAATATGAATCTAGTCATTAATAAATATAATTATATCATTGATAAATTATAAATAATAAATATAAAACAGCGCTCTCAGTGCAGCACGCAGTCTCACTTGTAAAACCAAACGACACGTGCCATCAGTGATTCGCCTCTTAAGGCCACTCTTATCATGACAGCGGACCAGAAGCCAGGAAAAACTATCGGTATGGGTATGGGTTTTTGCCGATAGTTCCAGCAATCAACTTTTAGGGGCTCGACCTTTATTAATAACAAAGAGACATTTTAGTTTGAAAGCCAGCCTTTATTATTGAATACATTTAAAATAATTTCAAAATATGTCTGCCATTGTTCAGAGGGATGTTTGAGATGTGAACCATAGTTTGGGGACCTCTGTTTTATACTGTGGAAAAAAATCAGTTTGAGTTCATTGCTGGAACTATCGACTATCTGCAAAAACTAAATCCATGCCTATAGTTTTTCCGGGTTGCTGGACCAGCCAAGAAGATCTGCTGTCATTATACAGTACAAGAGCGGCCTCTAGAGGTGAATCACTCACGCCATGTGCTGTTTGTTAAAGTGTTTTTTTTTTTTTCTTTAATTCAGTTTGTTGCTTAAAAGTCCCGTTATTACAAACAACGTTTTATTGTGTCTACTGACCCCATAATACACTGGTCTCATCATCTTTATTAAATGGAACCAGGTTTGTTGCTCCAGGACCACATCTTTTGCTGTAAAAACAAAAGCAATGCTGTGTCTGCAAATATTTGTGCAAAATCTTTTAACACCGTTCTTTTTCCTGTCTTGATCTCCGTTTCAACTGAGGTCCGTTTGAATTTGATGAATAAATATGAACTTTATTACAGAACCCAACCAGGTGTGGGAAGAGATGGTGAACGCGTGCTGGTGTGGTCTACTAGCAGCTCTTTCTCTCCTATTAGACGCAAGGTAAGAGGGAATTTCTTGCAGATAATATCCAGGCACGTCAGTATCGAAGAAATGACATTTTACTACCATGTTAGGGATTGTAAGATTCAGCGATTGCATTTAAAGAAAAAAGTGTACATTTGTATTTTTACGGTAAAAATTCAATTCAATTCATTTTTATTTGTATAGCGCTTTTAACAATGAACATTGTCTCAAAGCAGCTTTACACAGATAATGTGGTGATTAAATGTAAATATGTTCTTTGTAAGTATGTTTGTCCCCGATGAGCAACTGTGGCAAGGAAAAACTCCCCGAGATGGCAAAGAAAGAAACCTTGAGAGGAACCAGACTCAAGAGGGAACCCATCCTCACCTGGGTTGCACCAAATGTCCATTTGAAGCATATATGCAAAGTTGCGGGGTACAGTGATGATGATCAGAAGCAAACTGCACTCCCGAGTCAGTGCAGCAGACCGCTGACACCAACTACAGTCCAATCCGTCCTCAAAAGCACCCGTTCTACTCCGGAATTATATGGAACCACCCAAGGTGTTGATGAGAGACCGTCCCGAGCTGCACAGAAGTGTGAAGATCCATGGAGGGGAGAGGGGCAGGAACAGTGGTCACTGGAGCCTCAGGAGCATGTTTAACTCGACCGAGAGAGAGAGAGAGAGAGAGAGAGAGAGAGAGAGAGAGGGTGACGGGAAGAGAAGGATATGGATTATTAAGTGTAACTATTGGTGTATGAAAGTTAATGTCACTGTGCAGTTTGGACTCCGGCAAGACTCGCTATGGCAGCATAACTAAAAGAGAGAACCAGAAGGTAACACAGACATGAGGGATCTCTGGGATAAGAGACGACCCACCACACCACCGCTCAACAAACCTGAGTGAACGTGAATGTGAGGGACGACAGCATACAAATATACCAGTTCACCAAACACTCTATATCCATGCTCCTCCAGATCTGTGCCTTTACCTAAGAAAATCTACTGATAAAAGGCTTGACTAAATAAATAAGTTTTCAACCTCGACTTGAACACTGAGACTGTGTCCGAGTCCCGAACACTGATTGGAAGGCTGTTCCATAACTGTGGGGCTTTATAAGAGAAAGATCTGCCCCCTGCTGTAGTCTTCATTATTTGAGGAACCAACAGATAGCCAGCACCTTTTGATCTAAGTAGGCGTGGAGGATCATACTGGTACAGAAGTTCACTCAGATACTGCGGTGCGAGACCGTTAAGTGCTTTATACGTCAGTAGTAATATTTTATAATCAATGCGAGATTTGATTGGGAGCCAGTGTAGACTAATTAAAACAGGGGTGATGTGGTCATATTTCCTAGATCTAGTGAGGACCCTTGCTGCTGCATTCTGGACTAACTGAAGCTTATTTATGCACTTACTCGCACACCCAGACAGTAAAGCGTTACAGTAGTCTAATCTAGAAGTAACAAAAGCATGAACTAGTTTTTCTGCATCCTGTAACGACATCATATTTCTAATTTTAGCAATATTTCTAAGGTGAAAGAAGGTGATCCTGGTGATATTATTCACGTGAGACTCAAAGGAAAGACTCGGGTCAATAATCACACCAAGGTTTATTTATTTATTATTTATAAAAAGGATTTATTTGTATATATTCATTAGTAGACTCGCTATACTTTTATTATTTAGAAAGCGACCCATAATTTGCGACCGATATTTAATCTGCTGTCAGGTGAACATGACTTATCGCAACACTGCAGAGACAGAGAGTCACATAGAGTACAGATTTACATGGCAGAGGTAGAGCTGCATCTTCCTTGAGACGGAACAGGAAATTAACATATATCTTGTGTATATGTACGTGTATGTATCGCATGGAGATGCACATTCCCTAATGTGTGTGTGTGTGTGTGTGTGTGTGTGTGTGTGTGTGTGTGTGTGGGGTAAAGTACGGACGAGACAGCCACAGAGAGCATCCTGAAGGCCGAACTGACTATGGCGTCTTTGTGTGGTCGTCTTGGCCTTGTGACCCCTCGAGATGCCTTCATCACTGCGATCTGTAAAGCCTCTCTTCCCCCACATTACGCTCTTACGGTACTCTCCAGCAACGCAGCCAGCCTCTCTAACAAAAGTGAGTCATTCTGGACTTTGTAGTCAGATGTCGGTGGGTGTTTGGAGCCTATTTGCCTGCATATGGTATATGTGTGTTGTGTGTGTCGCAGCATACTCCATCCAAGGCCAGAACGTGCAGATCATCAGCCCATCCAGTGAGTCTCATCAGCAGGTGGTGGCCGTGGGACAGCCACTCAGCGCACAACCTCAGGGCACTGTCGTGGTATGAGAAAAATACTGCCAAGCGCTTATTTCAATACATATTTCCTGTCGTTTAATGTTAAAGGGGTTGCATACTTTTTTTTTTTTTTTTTTTCCACTTTACATATGTTTCAGCTCACGGCCAAAAACATCCAGTGTATGCGGACTCTGCTGAATCTAGCTCATTGTCATGGGGCTGTTTTGGGAACCTCATGGCAGCTAGTGCTCGCTACTCTGCAGGTACTAAAACACACTCGTGTGCACATCTGTTGCAAGTTTCTCCGATTGATTTTTATTTGTTTATTTTTTCTATCAGCCGGCCTGCAAACCCTGAAGTACTTTGTTGTTGTTTTTTTTAATGACTACACCTCTATTTTTTGTGCTATAGCAAAATCCGAAGTCGGTCTCATTATTCGAAAATCTGACCTACAGACAGGTTGTTCAACCTCAGGCCATTATTCAGAAAGTGTTTATTGTCTATGTAGGGGTCCTATGCATTTTTGGAAAAGTATGAAAAAGTATATTGTTTGATTCGAGTGATTTCCAGGTCTGGATTAGTATGGAGGGGGGGAAAAAACACTGAGTATAGAAAAATGTTCATGTTTTCATACTATTGCCCTATTCGGTTTTCTAAAACGTAAAATTTAGAATTTGTAATAAAACTAAGGCTAATAAACTACACTAATAAAACAAAGGCTGATAAAACTACACAAAATTAATACAACAAAGGCTAATAAACGAGTGCGTTTTTTCATGCCCGGTTGTTTTCAGCGTGACGAATGATTCGCATTTCCTGTAGACAGTCCGAGTGAGCGGCAGGTCAAACGTCAGATGAACCTCATCCATATTTATGATGTCGTGCGGCCCGATTCAGTGGGAGCGCATCTGATTTAATGTAAAGAGTTTCATTGGTTCACCTGAACCCGTTCTGTAATTTCATTGGTCTAATGTTATGGGGCTCAGTTTTTTGGCTTGAATCTTGTGAAACCGGGAAAAAAATGTTATACAACTTTTTTATTATAATGAGTAATTGGAACATTCGATTATAGATCAAATTGTTTGGGTAAAAAGTAAATTGTTTACATTTGTTAGACACCATTTGGGTCGTAGGCGACGACAGGATGCGGCAGCACAAGTCATGTCTCCGGTACAGATCGTGTAGCGACAGTGACGCTGCCCTCTGCCCACTGCCCTTTCCACCAGTGTGAGGTGGAAACCTCCGGTCCGCACCTAATGTGTTTTTGAGAGAACTCGGATTTGAACTGTTCCGCAAGTAAAACGTATGCATTCGGTACACACGTGCACACTACCGAAACGTTTGGGACGATTACCGAAACGTTTGGGACAATTACCAAACCGTTTCACTCCTAAATGGCATCAGTTTTTTTTTTTTTACTTCACAACCATGCTGTTATAACCAATATAAATGTGTGTGTTGAATACAGTCTCCTCCTACTTCTGTTTTTTCAGCACCTGGTTTGGATTTTGGGGCTGAAGCCAGGGGTCGGTGGAGCTCTGAAGCCTGGGAGAGCAGTGGAGGGTCCAAGCACTGTATGTTTAATGAAATTTTTGTATTTTTTTTTTTTACCCACACATATGATCCCTTTCTGAATTTCTTTTTTTATTTTTATTTAACCCCCTCACAGGTTCTAACAACGGCTGTCATGACAGACCTTCCCGTGATCTCCAACATCCTCTCCAGACTCTTTGAAAGCTCCCAGTAAGTTTTGCACCATGTTTCCTTATTCCATATTGAAATGATGATCCTGCACTGTAGGATTGTCACTGTTTTACATGGTACGTGTCGAACGCAGGTACTTGGACGACGTCTCTCTTCATCATCTGATCAACGCCTTGTGCTCCTTGTCCATGGAGGCTATGGAGATGGCTTACGGCAATAACAAGGTGGGTGTCAATCGGGTCGAAGACGGGAGGATCGTATTGTCACAATGTCTCTGTAAATGACGGTAGTTTATCAGGTTGCTTCAGAGCCAGGGAACTCGTTTTCCTGTTTTTGCCGCCACCTATCTTTTTGCGGGTGTACTGCATTACTGACAATAGACAGTGATTTTGTGCACGTTACCCCCCCTAATGGAGAAAAAAACATACGGCCCAAAAATCTTCTGAGCGTGAACGAAGCTTCCTCAGATCCATTGCATTCTTTATTATTAATGTGTATATATGTGCGTATTTACAAACAGTTTCTGATACTTGTTGTGTCTGGTCGACAGGAGCCCTCTTTGTTTGCAGTTGCGAAGCTGTTGGAGACGGGCCTGGTGAATATGGACCGCATTGAAATCTTATGGAGACCTCTTACTGCACACCTGCTAGAGGTAGCTGGAGAAAACCCCTGGCTGCAAATTTAGCAACGAAGCTCCTTTTCGATTACGGACCAAACAATCAGTTCAGATCGAGTCCGCTTTATAGTTTAGACCTTTTGTCAGTTATACTATATGGACAAAAGTATTGGGACACCTGATATTTTCAGCCTTGTGTGGCTCTGATTTAAACAGTACTACTGTACTTTCTACTGTACTTTTTTTTTTTTTGGATACAGTAGAATAAAATTTTCCCCTTTACTTCGTCCAACTAGAAGATCCAAACCTATCAGGGATGGGCAACTTTCATAATGACGAGTGCCACAGATTTTGACATAATTTCTCGATTTACTCTTAATTCAGGGAACTCAATGAAAAACTGATCAACCAACTTTGTTAAATAACAAACTTTAGTTTATTTTTTATTATTGATTAGTAGCCAAAAAAACATTCTCAAACTTCCATCTGAAAACATTTAAAAGTTCGATATAAAACAGTTAATAAAGAAATAATCTCCCCCACAACAAAAAAAAGGAAAATTGTCATCATTTATTTACATTTATGTTCTTCTGATGGATAGAAACAGAAAGAAACTCGTACAGATTTGGAGCAATATATAGTAATTAATGGCGACTGGCAGAAACTAGCGCCCTCTTCTGGTTAGAGAAGGAACCTCCTGATTATAAAGCAGTCTTTTCATTTTCCTGCGAGCCGTATTTAAAAGATACTGCAGGCCGTATATTTGCCCATCCCTGTTTTTTGCTATAGAGCTCTGCCCCTATTTAAACACCTCCGGGATGAACCGCACCTCAGAGATTTTTACCTCACCCACATGACTACTCAATATCTGAATTTTTGCTGAGTGAGCACAAATCCCTAAAATCTAGTGGAACATTTTCCCAGAAGAGTGGAGGTTATTGTAATAGCAAGTAGAGAATAAATGGGGAATGGGTTCAAAACGGGGTCACGTGTCCACAAAATCTTTTGTCCATATTGTGTACCTTTGGTCCAGCAAGATTTAGTAATATTAGAGATTTTCATCAAATGTATCAATATTAAAGAACGATGCCAGTTCTGGAGTGGAGTGTAGTACAAGGACGCTGTCGTGTTAAGCCACGCAGCCTTTCATCGTCTTAATCTCCTCCTTCTGCTCGTAGTCCCATGTGCCTTTTCTCTAACCGAACCCCTTCTGTAGTCTTGTGTACTAATACAAAAAAACAACTTGTTTTTGTGTCGTACTTTTCATATTTTTCTGTTTGTTTTTTTTGTTTGTTTGTTTGCCTGTTTCTCTCCCAATCTGTCTGTCCCTGTCTGTCTCATCTCCTTCTCTTCTTGCATCATGTCTGTTTTGCAGAAGGTAAGTCCCGAATCTCCCTTTTTTTTTATTAACCAATAAACAAAAAAAAAAAATTAATACAAAAAATTAAAACCCTTTTAATCAGGCTGAGATTTGCACCAGCCACGTCAGTGATCCGAATCAAATTGATGAGCCAAACCCCCCAAAAAGTTGCCTTTGACTTCTACAGATACAAACTTAATAAGAACATACACTACATGCACAAAAGTATTGGGACACCGGCTTTTTCACGGACATATGCGGTTCTTCTTCAACTAGGAGCCAGTTTCATGAAGATGTGTTTTACATGGGCTGGAGTGGATTTTCTGCTGTAGAGCTCTGAACTCCAGAATCTGGTGGAACATCTTCCCAGAGGAGTGGAGTTTATTATAAGAGTAAATGATGTTTTTCAATCTTCTCAATCTCAATCTTAGCATCAGGTGTCCACAAACTTTTGTTTTATATAGTGTATAGCTTTAATTGAACCCCCCACCCACTCAATGAAGTGTATCTGAGTCTAAGTATTAATCACATGAATCCAATCTGTTCACACTACAATTCTATTCTGTTGAGGTTTTTTTCTGAGCACTTGGATTTCTCAGGATCTGTAGGGTGTTCCAGGGGCATCACTGTTCTTGCCCTCTTGTGGCACGTCAAACCTAAAAACTTTTCTATCAACTCGCATCTCACTCGGACTATGAAGTACACAGATTAATATTTGTGTGCTTTACACACATGCACGTGCATATGATAGATCGATAAATAGACGGAAAGATAGAACGATTCAAAAGAAAGCAGTTCAAGTTCACACTTCAAAGTTCTCTGGATCTACCCAAATTGTAGCAAATTGACAAATGTGCATGAGCTGGTAAACAAGTGCCACAAATATATAAATAAACGTATATATATGGACATGTACAGGGTTTACGCTGGGTCTTAAAATGTCTAAAAGTACCACAAACATTCAACTGATTGTATTTTTCAGCTATGAGGAAGTGCAGGTTTAGCGATACTTGTCAATTAGGACCAGTTGCTAACTACGTATTTGTGTGCGTGTTCTTTAAAGTCGTAATTTTGACTTGAAACCTGCAGAAACCCTGGATATAGACGTGATATCATTGCAGTATGTGTGTGTAAGGCACATTGTATTGGTGATACTCAGTTTCCTGCTCATTCTCAAGCACAATTCCAATTTCTAAGTCTCTTATCATTTTGTTCCCGACCAGGTGTGCCAGCACCCGAACACACGTATGAGGGAGTGGGGAGCCGAGGCAGTCACGTCTCTGATCAAAGCTGGCCTTGCCTACAAACATGACCCTCCTCTTTCCCAGAACCAGGTATCTCCATATTCATGGAAAAATAATTTACTGTTTGATTTTGCCTTGGCGTAGATTCTACTTGTTTTCAAGAACGATGCGAATGATATTTATCGTTCTTTCAAAAGAGATTCAAACCCGTCGATGCAATTATCACTTCGAATCTCTTACAGGTGTTCAGATCACTAGAGATCTGCTGACTAGACAATTCATCCCGGTTAGGCCTTTGTTTGACTCGTAGCGAGACGCACACATTGTAGATGAAAATAGTAGAAGCACCAATAGTTAATAACTGGAACCATCTTCTGGTCCGCTGTCATTACGAGAGCGGCCTCTAGAGGCCAATCACTTTTGTTTTCACACACAAGAGTGCGCGCTGCACGGAGATCGTATTTTTTATTTGTAACTTATTCATTGTGTAATTATATTTATTAGGATTACAAATAGACATTTGTATTGGCCGAAAATCTACTTTTTAAACGGGTTGTTTTCCGTTCACAGAGACTGCAGCTCCTTTTGCTGAACCCTCTGAAGGAACTTTCTAACATCCTGCATGCTGATATCAGGCAGAAGCAGCTTGAGTGTGTGCTACAGATTTTGCAGAGTCAAGGAGACAGCCTAGGACCAGGATGGCCTCTGGTGTTAGGGGTCATCGGAGCCATTCGCAATGATCAAGGGTGAGACACGCACAAGTGTATATTTTATTAGGAAACAGCCGTGCCCTTAAACCTTCATGCAGTTGTCTATTGCAGATACCCTTCTATCACAAATCACTCCTGCGATCACTCTTCTCCACCCTGCCTGCACTCTTTTCTTCACTTCTCTAACACACTCTCCATTACTTTTAACACTGTTGACCCCAGGTACCTGAACTCCTCCACCTTCTCCACTTCTTCTCCATGCAACCTCACCCCTCCACCGCCCTCCCTCTCATTCACACACATGTACTCTGTCTTACTCCTACTGACTTTCATTCCCCTTCTCTCCAGCACATACCTCCACCACTCCAGGCTCTTCTCAACCTGCTCACTACTCTCACCACAAATCACAATATTATCCGCAAACATCATAGTCCATGGAGACTCCTGTCTGTCTGCGTCCATCAGCCTGTCCATCACCACTGCAAACAGGAAAGGGCTCAGAGCCGATCCTTGATGCAGTCCAACCTCCACCTTAAACCAGTCTGTCGTTCCTATTGCACACTTCACTGCTACACATTGTCCTCATACATGTCCTGCACCACCCTCACATACTTCTCTGACACATCTGACTTCCTCATACAATAACACAACTCCTCTCTTGGCACCCTGTTGTACGCTTTCTCTAAATCCACAAACACACAATGCAACTCCTTCTGACCTTCTCTGTACCTGTCCATCAACATTCTTTAAGCAAATAATGCATCTGTGGTGCTCTTCCTCAGCATTAAACCATACTGTTGCTCACAGGTGGTCAGATGATTACCTCAGCCTGGCTTCCACTACTCTTTCCCATAACTTCATGGTGTGATTGATCAACTTTATTCCCCTGTAGTTACTGCATCTTCCTTATTCTTAAAGATCGGTACCAGCACACTCCTTCTCCATTCCTTAGGCATCTTCTCACCTTCCAGAATCTTGTTAAAGCTGACATGGGCACAATATATAGTCATTTATTTTGACAACAATCCAAATCTAGTCTAGTGGTAGCTCAGTGGTTAAGGCATTGGACATTGGATCCTAAAGGTCATGAGATTCAATGCAAGCCACACCAAGCTGCCACAACTGGGCACCTGGGAAAGGCCCTTAACCCCATAGCTGCTCAGTGAGTAAGATCAATGTAAGATCTTCAGAGTCTCAGTTTGGACAGAAGGCCAAAACAGGGAGAAAAATATGAAAAACAAATTAGTGTGGACATGGCCAAAAGTGTTTTTGTTAATAGGTTTTAGTTCGGTTTCTGAGCGAATTGCACGAGTGATCCCTCTGTTTCTGTAGCATCGAAGCTTTACAGCTTAAAAATTGCACTGTTTTAATAAAATTTTGTGTATCCAATGTGATTTAGTGTCGTATAAAATGGTTTAAAAAAACTTCAGAAACATATCGAATTTTGCAATGAAAAAAAGTGCAGAAACCCTGCAGGAACCATGCCACAGTTCAAGCCACACACTAACCTGATGTTTTCTTCTTGTTTTGTCTCCCACTTCCAAACCTTTACTTTGGTTTTCAGTGAATCCTTAATCAGAACAGCCTTCCAGTGCCTGCAGCTAGTGGTGACCGACTTCCTTCCCACCATGCCATGCACTTGCCTCCAGATTGTCGTTGACGTCGCCGGCAGCTTTGGTCTTCAAAACCAGGAACTCAACATCAGCCTGACCTCTATAGGCCTTCTGGTACTTTTACCCCCGACTACCAAATAGAACGAAACGCATCACACAGCATCCAATAACAGCCAGATTTCTCTGTTCTCTCTTCTCTAGTGGAACATCTCCGATTATTTCTTCCAAAGAGGAGAGAAGATTACAGAGGAACTGGAGAAAGAGGAAGCCATTCTGACAAAGCAGGCCCGCGAAAAAGGGGAGCCTCTAAACAGACCCTTCCATCCTGCTCCGCCGTTCGACTGTCTGTGGTTGTGTCTTTATGCCAAACTCGGAGAGCTGTGTGTGGATCCTCGGCCAGCTGTCAGGAAAAGTGCAGGCCAGACGATGTTCTCGACAATCGCTGCCCATGGAACCCTGCTACAGCAACCCACATGGCACATAGTAGTGTGGAAGGTATTTAGATGGAGTCTGAAATACTCAGTATACAGTATTTTTGGGTTTTAAGTCACGGTCCGGTTGGATTTCAGTGCGGCCGGAAGAAGAAACGCAAAACATAAAATCGCACGTCAGTTTTTATTAACGTCGTTTATTAGCAACGTTTCCGAACATCAACCTTTTTTCCTTTTTTTAAACAATTTTGAATAAAATGTGTGCTTGGTCCAGATAAAAAAAAAAGAAAAATCTGATGTATCAAAATAAAATAGAATGAATCAAATGAACTTTTTAAATGATTTTGTTCAAATTGAGCAGTAAATAGGCATTGACTTATTGAGTACAATTAAATAATGGAAAATATTGCATTTGTCAGAACCTATTAGGGGAATACAGATTGCAGATGTGCGTGTGTGTGTGCGTGTATTAAACAATATTTAAACAATATTTAATCTTCTCAAGATATTTACTTAACTGTTCCACTTATTTCAGCGTACTTTAACTACCTTGTGTGTTACTTAAATGCACACGTTTGTTGTTTATTTATCCGTTTATTGTTTAGCATTTATTCGTAAATGAATTTGTTCCTTTTATCCTTCATTCATCAGTTCATCCACTCCCTCGGTATGTAGAATTGTCAGGAATTTCTCCTTTTAAGAGAAATTCTTGAAGCTGTACATAAAACAGAAAGAATCCGTATCGACAGACCGGCGGAAAAAACGTCGGCGACGGGAAGCAGCACAATTTGGGCAAAATCTGCGTTTTTTCGCACACACGCGTCACAAATACAGTAGCGACTGCGACGCTGCGCTCAAAAGTGCGAGCAAAGTCGCGATCCAACACTCAACGTGTTCGTGAGGGAACTCAGATTTTAATGATGTTCTAAACAGATAACAGAAAAGGTTCATGTACCGTTAAACCCCTAATAGAATCAAAATCAGAAGGAATTTATTTTGGCTACAGAAGTTTCCATTCGCACATTTTTATAAAGATAAATAAAATGTTTTTGTTTTTTTAATAAATACAATTTTATTAGTTTCATATGTCTAAGATAATAAGACGCTAATCATCTCCACCGTCTAAAATGTCACGGGACTCCGTTGTATCTCGCAGGTGCTCTTTCACTTACTGGACTGCGTGAGGAAGTCGTCCACCACCGCCGACAAGGAGAAGATCGAATCCGGGGGCGGGAACATCCTTATTCATCATTCACGTGACACTGCTGAAAAGCAGTGGGCGGAGACTTGGGTCCTGACTCTGGCTGGCGTAGCACGGATCTTTAACACCAGGAGATACTTGTTGCAGCAACTGGGTAAAAGTTTCTTTCACACAAACGAAAAAGGAATTTCATTGTGTTTATATCAAATATCTTGACCAGTGGAATTTTAGTGGATTTTTTGAAGACACACCATGTTCAATATTCCTGTAGGTGATTTCTTCAAAGCATGGGAGGTGCTGTTGGACCACATCCAGTCTGCCGCCCTCAGCAAAAACAATGAAGTCTCTCTGGCTGCTCTCAAGAGTTTCCAGGAAATCCTCCAGCTCGTGACACCGGTTAAAGATGTCGATAAACCCGACTCTTTGGGTTCCGTGGACCTTCCCCCAGTCCCCATGGTGGACTCGCTTTCATCCTCAGGCCCTGGCAGACCCCTGACTCGTTCGGACTCCCTGGCAGAGCGGCTAGCTCAGCGTTACAATGTGCAGCCGCCCCTTCCTGGGGAAGAGCTGGACGATTCTGCTCTGTGGTGGTCAGCTTGGAGCACGTGGTACCGAACGGGCACAGAATGTACAAGGCCTCCGAACGGTAGCGCCGACAAACTGGCGTTTGTGCCCAGCCAGCCCTTTCTGACGGCGTTGATCCAGATCTTCCCCGCGCTCTACCAGCACATAGCAGGTGGTTTTAGCATGGAGGACTTGCGTAAACTGGGCGTCATACTGCACGGGGCGGTGTCCGTACCCATCAGCTCCGACGCGTCGCCGTTCATTCTGCCGTCCTACACGGAGGCGGTGCTCACCAGCCTGCAGGAGGCCGTCCTCACGGCGCTCGACGTCCTACAGAAGGTGAGGAGGCTTTCACGCCGATATCGAGCCACGAAATGAGTTTTTTTTTTTACTTCGATGCCTAAACATAACTCGCTTTATAAGCAGCTTTAGAATATGACGTTTTCTTAACAAGTAATGCAAAAATGTATTTTAAAAAAAGGCAAAAATTGACAAATTTAAATTTCACGGTTTCAAAAGTCTTAAGTTCGCTGTTCCAGGTTTCAAATCATTTTAAACGTGTATTTACCGACGTCCACGTAACGCTTGCTAATCCAACGCACATCGAAACGCTCCTGTAGTTTTTTTCCTTCAATCCAAATATAATTCGCTGCACAGTCACCCCCTGATAATCGGACAATTTTATGGTAACTAACAGCAAGTTGCGGATTATCTTAAAATTCGCCGGAATCCGAGGCGGGACCAAATGTTCAGAAACGTTAGGAATAAAGTTTTAAACTTTTAACAAATAAAAAAATAAATAAAATGTAATATTATTGTATTAAAGTGATGATGTCTAGGGTCTGCGGGGGTGCGTCCAAAATTCGCAGATTTCCGCAACAAGCAGGTGGACTTAGAACGAGTTCCGGGGGGACCCCACTGTATCGCCACTACAGACCGACACTCAACGTGTTAATCGGCTTTCTGTTAGCGAATCTCTCTCTGTTGGATTGTACCACAGACGTAAAACGGATTTTATTTTTCAGCTACTGGGAAGTACAAGTACAAAAAGCATTTAGGGCTCGGTTAAGGCCGATCGTGATGTAGGTCTTAAATTTCATTCTTAACGGCCTCAAACAGTGAAACCTGCAGAAACCCTAAAATTAGAAAAATTGTGAATGTGTGTATTTATATTGTTATATCGCAAAATTTTGTTTAGTATAAGTACTGGATTTGTGTGTGTGTGTGTGTGTGTGTGTGTGTGTGTGTGTGTGTGTGTGTGTGTGTGTTACCAGGAGTGTAGCTAATGGTGCTTTCTAATGTCTTCAAATATTCACACATTTTCACCATTAACACATTAGCAGCAGATGAGTACAGGAGAGGTGTGTGTGTGTGTGTAGGTGTGTGTGTTGGGTGGGAGGGTCGGGGGGATGTGGGTGAAGGACAGAATGAAGCAAAAGACTGACGGACGAAACAAAATAGAAGGAAGGAGGAAAGAAGGAAATACGGAAGGACGACTGTAATGGAAGCAAGGAAAGAAAGATGAAATGCCTGAAAGGAGAATAAGTAAAAAGGGGAAGAATGTATAAAGTGACTGGAAAAGAGAAGACTGAATGGAAAGAGAGAACAAAGAGTAGACTGGAAGAAGGAAGGACAGAAGGAGTAATAAAATGGAAGGAAGAAACGATTGAAAAGGACAAGGCGGAATGAAAGAAAGAAAGGAAGCTATTAACGAAGGATAGGCGAAATGAAGAAAGGACAGATAAAATGCAAGGAAGGAAAGGTGGAAAATAGGAAAAGACTTTAGGAATGAGGAATAGGGGAAGGAAGGAAAGACGGGAGGACAAATAAAATGGAAGGAAAGAAGGAAAGACAGAAGGTACAAAGGAATGGGATAGACAGAAGGAAAGAAATATGAAAGAGAAAAGACTGAAGCAAGGAGGGAATGAGTGATAGACAAAATGGGAGGGAAGACAGAAAAGGGAAAGACTATAGGAAGGAACGAAGGATAGAAAGAAGGAAAAGACTTAAGGAAGGAGGGAATGAGAGATAGGGGAAAGGAAGGAAAGACAAAAGGATAAATTAGATGCAGGGAAGGAAACTTCGAAAAGAGCAAAAGACTGAAGAAAGGAAGGGAAGAAGGAAAAGTCTGAAGAAAGGAAGGATAGACCGAAGGAAATAAATATGAAAGAGACGAAAAGCCTGAAGGAAGGTGGGAACGAGTGATAGACAAAAGAGGGAAAGACGGAAAAGGGAAAGACTAAAGGAAGGAACAAAGGATAGATAGTAAAATTAAAAAAGGGAAAGACCTGAAGAATGGAAGGAACTAACAAAGTATAGGCGAGAGGAAGGAAGGAAGGAGTGATAGACAAAAGGGAAGACGGAAAAGTGGGAAGACCTGAGGGAAGGAGCGAAGGCCAGAGAGAAGGAAGGAAAGACAGATGGACAAGTAGAATGGAGGAAAGGAAAGACGGAAGGAATTAACGAAGGATAGGCTAACGGAAGAACGAATAAAACGGAAGAAAGGGAAAGACCGAAGAAAGGAAGGAATTACCGAAGGATAGGCAAAAAGGTAAGGAAAGACGGAGGATAAATAAAATGCAAGAAAGGAGAGGCGGTGGGCAAAAAAAAAAGAATAGTTTGAAGGAAGGAGGGAACGAGTGACCGGCAGAAGGAAGGAAAGACGGAAAAGGGGAAGACTGAAGGAAGAAAGCGAAGGGCAGAGAGAAGGAAGGAAAGAAAGATGGATAAGTAAAACGGAAGAAAGGGACAGGCTGAAGGAAGTAAGGAAGGAATGAGCGAAGGATAGGCAGAAGAAAGGACGAATAAATCAGTAGAAAGAGAAAGACGGAAGGATAAATAAAATGCGAAGACGGAAAGGTGGGCAAAAAAAAGAAAAGACTGAAGGAAGTAGGAAACGAAGGACAGACAGCAGGACAGAAATATGAAGGAGAGGAAAAAGACTGAACAAAAGGAGAGAACGAGCGATAGGCAGAATGAAGGAAAGACAGAAAAGGGAATGACTGTAGGAAGGACAGAAGGAAGGACGAATAAAAAGCAAAGGTGGAAAGTAGAAAAAATGGAAAGAAACAAGTTGTTTTTTTGTTTTTGTTTTTTTAATATTTAAAGCCTGCAGCAATGTCTTCCTTTAGCGAAATTGACAATAAAATCAAAACCTGTATATGCATCCACACACACACACACACACACCCACCCCTCTGTGTATGTTACAGGCGATCTGTGTGGGCCCCGAGACCCTGCAGGTGATGTACCCAGCGATTTTCGAGCAGCTCCTGCAGTTCGTCGAGTTTTCCTGCAAGCCGCCACAATACGGCAAGATGGAAACCAAGCATGTGGCTAACGCTAAATACAACCAGGTCAGTGCACCGCGTCGTGTGATTGTTCGTGCCACCTGGTTTGACACAGAAGAATATCGAGGGTTCATTTCAACGCCATGGACTTCGGGTTCCTGTAAACCTGCTGCATAAAAGAACAACAAAAAAAAAAAAAAACAGTTTTTTCTTTTTCATTTAGCGGTTTGCAGAGTGGTTTCGGTCTTTTTGAATGCAGGAGAAAGTTCTGGATACAATGTTCATGTCCTCGAAATTGACGTGTTCGAACGCAGGAAAAATGGAGAGCGTGAGGACATTGACAAATTGTGACGTCTAGACGTCTGGGTCAGAGCATCTCTAAAAAACCGCAGCTCTTGTGGGATGCATAAAATGCGTTATTGTTTTTTTGTTTTTACAAGTCCAAAGCGCCTTTTTTAAAATCTATCCACTTTTTAAAACACAGTGCATTGGTTGACTGGAAAAACAGCACCTCCTTGTGGATAGGAGGCCACAAACAGAGAGATAAATACATGTTTTCAAACCAAAAAAAAACGTATTAGCGTGGACATGGTCGAAAAGCGTTTTTGTTTAAATTGCACGTAAACAAGAGTTTGTAGCGTAACACATGTTAAAGTTAGAAATAAACAATTATTTACTAAATATTTTCAGGAACCCTGTTCATGGCATTACCATATTAGATACCATAATTACCATAATAGATTTAAATGTTATACGAGAGTATGGTATAACAAAATGTCTGAATTTCTTTTCACAATTTTTTCATGGAGTATCAAAGTGATTCTTTTATTTATTTATTTTTTGTAAACTCATTTGTATTGCTTTTCACTTTGAAAGCCCTTGATCGGATGTCCTTTCTGTCAAGGTTGCAGTGTTTTCCCGTCCATTTTTTTTCACTTTCTGTCCCTCTGCTATTTTTTCGTCTTCTTTCAACACAGTCGATCATATTCATATTTTCTCCCTCATTTATTGTAAGGATGTGATTTTTTTAATTTATTTTTTGATTTTTTCCCCTCAAACAATTATTTTTTCATTCAGTCTGCAATGTTCTGTGATTAATCTCACTGCCAGGTAAATATTTGACCACTCTTCTCATTTATTTTTATTTTTGTATTTTTATTTTTTGGTACTTGTCATATGGATCCACTATAAGATCCAACTCTTTGCACCGGTGAGTTTCTACCAAAACCCCCTTTTTTTTTTGTCACCTTTAGCGAATCTTGCCATCGAAGACTTCTTTCTTTTGTGTTTTTGCTTCATTGCAGTAGTTTAAGCACATTCATGCTCAAGTTTTTCTTTTTTTTTCCTTTTTTGTGTGAACAACTGCAACCTAATTTGCCATACAGCTATATCTCACTATAAGACATTGTGTTTAAAGGTTTTGATTTGATGTGTGTCCTGTCAAGATCAGGGGTCTCCAACCTTTTGTACTCTACAACCAGGTTCGTTTTGAAACAGAGTGAGTTGGCGTGACAACAATAAATTACAAATATTTTACAAAATAATCCAACAGATGGACACTAAATGCTGTGTTTTGTGATGCCGGTGCATATTCGAGGGCTTCATTGACCCAAACTGGAATCTACATTTATTTATCCCCTACTAGATTTATACATACAGCCGACGCAATACTCATTAGACAAATTTCCAACGCGCTGCTAAAATTCTGCAAGTTTACAAGGTGAGCGAAAAAGACCATACGTTAGCAACCTGCAACGTGAAATGAATACGAGCAGTTTTTAAAGTCGGAAAGCGCTAAGCGAGAGCGGGAAAGGTTAGCAACGTTTCGGAGACAGCAAGGACACTAAGAAGCATAAAGAAATATCAGGTAAAATCATCATCTGCTGTGGCAGAAGAAGGGTTCTGGCGACTTGTGTCCTATTTAAATACACGTTACACTATTCCACAGTTTAAGACGTTTTTTTTTTTTTTTTTCTGAAATTGCACTGTGTGTAAATTTGGATAGTGGATTAAAAAAATCGCATCTATAGACAATTTTTCCCAGAACGTCCATGTTATCCTGGTTAGCTTACTCTTCCACAGCGTGGTACTTAGGTCATGGTTGGGGACCCCTGGTCTGTATGCTTTGCTTTAACTCATGTCTGGCTTTTTATTCGCTTTTGCCTCCACCGCGAGGAGATATCAGAATTGCATTTGTTTATTAGGCGATTGATTTTATTGAATCACCTGTATCCATATACTTCTCTCCCTGTCTTCCTATAGGCTGAGTGGGTTGCCTTAAACTATGTCCTTTGCTGAGAGGTCTCTTGAAGTGGTGGTAGACCTGTATCATAAAACCGCTTGTCACAAGGCGGTTATCACTGAGAAAGTCTTAGAAAACGTCATTAAGGTAATGATGGGGGTTTTTTTGTGTACCATTTACCTCTGTTGCAGCATACACTTTACACCTGCTTAAACCTGTGCTGTAATTGTCACTGCAGACTCTGACGATGCCTTTAGGGCTGAAGTACGCATGTCCCGCGGAAAGCACGTGGAAGCTCTCCGTCTCTTCTCTGCTCAAAGTGCTTTCCATTGGCCTTCCAGTTGCCCGGCAACATGCCTCCTCGGGCAAATTCGACACCATGTGGCCCGTGCTGGCAAATGCCTTCGGAGACTTCCTTTTTACTAAAAGGTATCTGTGTGTCTGTTGTGTAGATTGCACACAGCAAAGCCTGACATATAGTATTATCTGTCTGTCTGTCTATCTGCTTTTCTATCTGTGTCTGTCTGTCTGTCTATCTGCCGCTCTGTCTGTCTATATATCTGCTTTTCTATATGTCTGTCTGTCTGTCTTCTTTTCTATCTGCCTGTCTTTCTGCCTGTCTATCTGCCTTTCTATCTGTCTGTCTTTCTACCTTTCTATCTGTGTTTGTCTATCTGTTTGTCTATCTGCCTTTCTAGCTATCTGCCTTTCTGTCTGTCTGTCTGTCCTGTTATCGGTCTGTCTGTCTGTCTGTCTATCTATCTGTCTGTCTGTCTATCTATCTGTCTATCTATCTATCTATCTATCTATCTATCTATCTTTTTATCTGCCTTTTATCTGTCTTTTTATCTGTCTTTTTATTTTTGCTTGCGTTTTCATGAATTGTAACCTGGTGACCGTTGTTTGTCTACAGTACACCTCCTGATAACCTGTCTATTCAGGAGTTCCAGAAAAATGAAGCCATTGATGTCGAGGTAAGAACAAATAATTCAAGACTTTTATGTTTTGAGATGTACCTTAATACTGATACATATTTCTGTGAGGAAATATGTTTCTGATTATAAAATGATAAAATAAAAAAAAAATAAAGTGTTTGTCCACTAGGTGGTGCAGTTGATCAGTACAGAGATTCTTCCATACGCCAACTTCCTCCCCAAAGAGTTTGTAGGTCAGATCATGGCCATGCTCAACAGAGGGTCCATTCATTCTCAGCCCTCGTCTTTTACAGGTACGGGATAAGTTGTGCGCAGTGTTTGAATACGTTTGTCTACGTGCGCATGCGTATATGGCGGTCACGTGTTCTGTACATTTTGAATAGCGTAAAGTATCAAACCATTTGTAGCTGATTAGCAGATTAATGGTGTAGATAAATGTTAGGTTATAACCTGGACGATGGATGATAACATTGTTAACGGTGACATTTGATATGGATGTTATATTGAATTGTTTAATATTATTAGAATTGTCATAATTATTTTGCAACTTTCTTCAGAAAATATTACTAATACAACCCTAATTTCAAAAACACAGGGACACTGCGTAACGTCAATGAAAAAAAATGCAATGATAGCAAATCTCGTAAATCCATATTCTATTCACAATAAAATCTAGAAAACACATCAACTGTTTATACTGAGTAAATGTACGCAAGTGTTTTTAAAATTGAACAGTTGGAGAAACATTTTGTATATAATAAGGTTAATTGGCAACAGGTCAGTGAAATGATTGGGTATAATTAGCATATCTTAGAAAGACAAAGTTCCTCAGAAGTAAAGATGGCCAGAGCTTTACCAATCTGGGAAAGACTGTGGAGAATAATGTTCCTCATCATTCAATTGCAAAACAGTTCAATATTGCATCATTTGCAGCACATAAAAAAAAAAATCATAACAATCATAATTGTGTAATGGAAATCACTGCATGGGCTCATAAACGCCTCAAGAAATCATTGTCTGTGAACACAGTTTGTCGTGTCATCCACAAATCCAGGTTAAATCCCTATCATGCAAAGAAGAAGGCATGCGTGAACATGATTCGGAAACGCCCCCATCCTCTCCGGACCATAGCTCATAAAATGTAGTGGAAAACTGTTCTGTGGTCAAAATCTGCATTCTTTTTTCTTTACATTTCAGTGTCCCACGTTTTTTTTATTACAATTGTAGCTTAATATCTTTAAGTTTCTTGCTATATGCAGTGTAAAAATTGCTCTCACGTCGTGGTGCTTACAGAAGCAGAGATTGATATCCGTATGAGAGAAGAGTTCTCGAAGGTGTGTTTCGAGACCCTGCTGCAATTCTCCTTCAGTAATAAAGTGAGCACACCGCAGGAAGGCTACATCTCCCGCATGGCCCTTTCAGTGCTGCTGCACCGAGCTCAGGACGTGCTGCGGCGATACGTCGAAGATGAGAGGCTCAGTGGCCGCTGCCCCCTTCCCAGGTCATTCTGCACAGACACACACACACCTAAGATATCCTGACTTTCACTCTCGAACTGCATTGTTTTTTTTATAGACAAACGTTTATGGACACCTTATTATACGAATCCTATTCTACATCTAGTCCCCATTTGCTGTTATTATAACCCCCACTTTTCTGGGAAGATGTTCCACTAGATTTTGGAGATTGGTGCTCATTCAGCTCGCAAGGCTTTCAGTAGGATTAGAGCTCTATTAGGAGAACTTCCACTCCAACCCATGTCAAGCAAATAAAAAAGGGCGCATTGAACATGACAAAGACTCGTATGCAATTGTGTGCCTCCATTTTTTTTTGTGGTAACAGTTTGGAGAAGAACCACAAACGGGTGGAAAATATAGTGTATGTGGTCTGCTGATGGATCCACAGCTTTATGACTTATTATACATTGTGTGACACTGTTTTTTTTTTTTTGTGTTTTCTCCTTTCTTCTTTTAGGCAACAAGTGACGGAAATTATTTTTGTTTTAAAAGCCGTTAGCACGCTCATGGATTCGCTGAAAAAGACGCAACCGGAGAATGGCAAGTGTAAACATCTATTTTATTTTTATATGTATGTATGTATGTGTATATTTATAAAAAAATATATATATATATATATATATATATATATATATATATATATATATATATACACTATGTATTGAAATTCTTTACCCAAAAGAAAAAAAATTATTTATATATATATATATATATATATATATATATAATTATTATTATTCAGCATGCTGAAATACATATACCAGTTAAGAACACATATTTAGAAAATTAAATATGAAATGTAAAACACACACTTATATACACCTCAGTATGACCCAGACGGGGTCTAACAAAGATGAGATATCAGCCAAAAACTGCAACAGTTTACAAGAAAAAAGAAATATATATTAAAAAAAACAAAAAAACAAAAGGTTATTGACAAATAAATAGAATATTTTGCGTGTACAAATGTATTCAAAAATATAAAAGGTGTGAGGGAACTAAACATATATTGCAACATATTTAATAAAATTTGTATTTAATTTAATTTGATTATATTGATTTGTTTAACCAATTTAATCTGCTTATTTAAGCGATTATTCAATGTGATCAATATAATGAAAAAATGTATAGCATTAATTTGACTTATAATTGCAGGCCTTTTATTAAAAATTGTTTGAAAAAAATGTGAACTGTTGTTTACAAACATTAGTAATAATAAACAACATTCTTTCTTTCTTTCTTCTATTCTTTCTTTTCTTTCTTCTATTCTTTTCTTTCTTTCCTTTATTCTTTCTTTCTCCTTCCTTTCCTTTGTTCTTTCTCTTTCCTCCCTTTCCCCATTCTTTCTCTCACTATTTCCCTCTCTTATTTATCTCCTCCCTTTCTCTTTCTTTCTCTCTTCCCTACCTTTCTTTCTTTCTTTTTCTTTCTTTCTTTCTTTTCCTCTTATTTCTTTCTTTCTTTCTTTCTTCTATTCTTTTCTTTCGTCTATTCTTTCTTTCTTTCTTTCTCTCTCCTTCCTTTCCTCCCTTTCTTCTGTTCTTTCTCTCACTCTTTCCCTCTTATTTATCTCTCCTCCCTTCTTTCTTTCTTTCTTTCTTTCTTTCTTTCTTTCTTTCTTTCTTTTCCTCTTATTTCTTTCTTCTATTCTTTTTCTTTCTTTCTTCTTTCTTTCTCTTTCCTCCCTTTCTTTCTTTCCTCCCTTTCTTTCTTTCCCTATCTTATTTCTCTCTCTCTTCTTTCTTTCTTTCTTTCTTTCTTTCTTTCTTTCTTTCTTTCTTTCTTTCTTTCTCTCCTCCCTTTCTCTTTCTTTCTTTCTTTCTTTCTTTCTTTCTTTCTTTCTTTCTTTCTTTCTTTCTTTCTCTCCTTCCTTTCTTTCTTTCTTTCTCTCCTCCTATCTTTCTCTCCTCCCTTTCTTTCTTTCTTTCTTTCTTTCTTCCTTTCTTTTCTTTCTTTCTTTCTTTCTTTCTTTCTTTCTTTCTTTCTTTCTTTCTTTCTCCTCCCTATCTTTTTTCTTTCTTTCTCTCCTCCCTATCTTTCTCTCCTCCCTTTCTTTCTTTCTTTCTTTCTTTCTTTCTTTCTTTCTTTCTTTCTTTCTTTCTTTCTTTCTCCTCCCTATCTTTCTCTCCTCCCTTTCTTTCTTTCTTTCTTTCTTTCTTTCCTATCTTTCTTTCCTCCCTTTCTTTCTTTCTTTCCTTTCTTTCTTTCTTTCTTTCCCCTATCTTATTTCTCTCTCTCTTCTTTCTTTCTTTCTCATGTATATTTGCAGTGGATGGGAATACCTGGGCTCAGGTGATCGCTCTTTACCCCACCCTGGTAGAATGTATCACCTGCTCATCTCCTGAGGTCAGCTCTGCTCTAAAGGAGGCTCTGGGGCCTTTCAAAGACTTCATGCATCCACCAGGGGCCAAAGTGCAGAACGGCGAGTCGTGATCCATCACGTCCGGAAAGCTTTTTATCCATCTAGAACCATGAATGTGACTCATCAGACGTACACACACAAACATTCACACACAAAAAAGAGACACATTACAGATTTTTTTGTTTTTTTCGCCCCAGCAAACATTTTATCTGCGATTTTCATCGACTGTTTTCAGCTCCTTCTAACAGTAGTTTCAGTTCCAGTACGATTGGCTGATAAGAATGCATTTTCTGCTCTATAACATTTTTTTATTTTTATTTATTTTTATTTTTTTCTTGATTTATTCTCTCCCTGCCTCCAACAATAAAAGAAAAAAAAGTTTCTCTTCCATGACAGGAATTAATATACAGTGTGTGGTGATAGTGCTAATGATGTAACAAAGAATCGCATATTCAACCATGAATCATGAATCATCTCGAAAAGAAGAATGGTCTCAAAATATATATATATATATACACAATGATTAATAAAATTGGTCTTTTTTTTTGTGACATTTTTTTCAAATGCAAAAAGGATTTTATGCAAGATCTGATTGTAACATTCCATGTGATCTCTAGTGAGCTGGAGAAGGGATGGAATCCTGTGTGTGTAAAATAAATGGTACAGTTCTATGAACATCAAATGTTTTTATTTGATTTTTTTTTATTATTCTGCTTTACAGAAGGGAAAAAGAAGCAGCATTGCTGGGCTGTAGTGTGGAGTTTGAATTTGCTTTTTACAGGTGGCATGGGGGGGCGGGTGGTGGGGGTGGGGGGTCTTGATAGCTCTCTGACTTTGGGTTGACTTCCTGTTTAGACATTTTTATCATGTTCTTTCTGGTTTCCTCCCACCTCATGACAGTATACTAGTGAATCGGCTGGTTTCAATTGTCTCTCGTTGAATACGTTTATGGATGTGTGAGTGTCTGATGATCTGCAGTGAAAGTATTCAAACTTCTCTCTCTTTCTTATATTTATAAATATACCCTTTATATTTCAGCAAAAATTCTAGTGTATCTTCTCAAGGGACAATACTATAGAATTGAAACTTGTATATATTTTAGTAAATGTGCAGCTTGTACAGCAGTACAGATTTACAGTCCTCTAAAAATAACTCGACATACAACCATCATTGTCTAAATAACTGGCAACAAAAGTGAGTGAACATGTCAAAACTGTGTCCAAAGTGTCAATATTTTGTGTGAGCATCATTGTTATGTAGCACTGCCTTAATCCTCCTGAGCATGGAATTCACCAGAGCTGCACAGGTTGTTGCTGGGATCCTCTTCCGCTCCTCCATAATGACATCACAGAGCTGCTGGATGTTAGACACATGGTGCCTCTCCACCGTCTGCTTGAGGATCCCCACAGGTGCTCAATACGGTTCAGGTCTGGAGACATACTTGCCCACTCCATCACCTTCACCTTCCTCAGCAAAGCAGTTGTCATCTTGACGGTGTGTTTGGGGTCATTATTACGTTGGATGCAGGGGGGGGTATTCCTTACCTGTTAAATAAACTCCAGATAAAAATATTTTTAATCAGTAAACTTTTGTTTTATTTCTGCGCCAAGTCTCAAATCAAACACAAAAATCCGCCATGTTTTACACAATTAAACCTCTAGATGGCGTTTTGTGGGTTTTTTCCTCATAATGGCGACACAAACTTAAATTACTGTCTTTATTGATCGTACAGATAAAAACAATACATCATTCAAATCTGTAAAATGTCTATAATTTTCTATATATAAGCTTCCTGACTTGACTTGAAGAGGTGCAGTCTCTCCGGTATCACCTCATTAACTGTCCGTGTGGAAACATAGCAAAGGCTCTTAATGATGTCCACACGTCTCTGCACTGATATAGCCTTTATATTGAATCACTGTACATATGCTTACATATATATCACATGCTGTAAATATGATACATGTTTAACACCTCCAAGCTGCCAGTTTTGGGCACCTGAGCAAGCACTTAACTCACTACTGCTCATTTAGTAAATGAGATCATTAAGAGTCGCTCGGGATAAATACTTCCAACAGGAAGTGGCTATATCTCGCTATCTTTGTCTCTATTTTCTCTATCTAATTGTCTCTGTGTCTCTTTTAGTAAATGTCTCTGTCTCACTGTAGATGTCTCTCTCTTGCTGTCTCTCTATTCGTTTCTCACTCTTTCTAAAGCTGCGTCTGTGTCTCTTTGTCTTTGTCTCTGTCTCTGTCTTTCCTGCTTATTTACATGTCTAACAAAGTTTTGAGTTTTGAAGTAATGCCATTAGCGATCTATGATGAAAGACTTTCCTGGTTCGATTCTTACCTCTAGTTTTATATTGAACATTATAAGAAGTTTTTTAAAACAGAACAATGACTGATCATTAAAATTGGTTGCTGGTAAATCATGGTATATCAGTGGTGCAGGTGTTGGAGATGTGGTTCTTGTACCTGAGTCACTTCTCATAGAGTTCCGGTTACTGAGAGAATGTACAGGAAGGAGAAGTTTTGACCCTCTACCATCGTGATCTAAGAGAAAACAGTGGTCTCCTAACTATAGAAAAGCCAAGAGTCCAATAAGCAAAGGCTTGTTTGCCTCTCCTATGTTGGTGTAGTGTTTAGTGAAGTGGTTGCTGCTATCTGACTCCCCTGGTTCGATTCCTACCGCTTAGCTTTCCTTTAAATTGTTTAAAATGTTTTAAAAAAGAACCAAAAAAGGTCCTAAAAATCAGGTTCTTGCAAGAGATCCTGTGGCTCAATTGGAAGAGCTTTGCCTCTGGGTTGAGAGGTTGCCGGTTCAAACCCCGGCCAGGGCTCAAAGTTAAGAGTGCGGAAGGTTCCGGTGACTGTTGTGAGGAAGGTGTCTGGAATGGCTGCGTGGAAGGTTGGATGTGGTTTCGGAGGGCGTATCCTGAAGCAGGGGGCAATATCCGGGCATCTGCCCCCCCAGCATCTGAGAAGCTGAAAACAGGTGGTTATGAAGCAAAAATGTCCAAAAAAGTATCGACTTAGTTTTGCATATATAGGGAAAAATTCTGCCAAAAACCTATCACCCTCACTTTTTCTGAGGCTGTGAAGCAGCAGGTCTTCACAGCCAACCACTCCATTGCTTATCACACACTACTTTCCACACAGCTTACCCAGTGTGGGGACAACCCAGATTCGAACCAGCAACCTCTGAACTCAGAGGTAAGGCTTTTATCACAAAGCCATCAAGTCCCACAACAAACCTTCTTTTTTTTGGGGGGTTTATCCTTCGTTTCATGCTTCAAAGCAAGAAATTCAGACCAGACAGAAACACAGAAAGCAGGAATCGAACCCTGAACCTCACCAACAGCGAAATACCAGTCTTAACCCACTGAACCATAGGGAAGGACCGGCTATAACACTTGTTTAGAGCAGGTCTATCTTTTCTTTCAAACCATCAACACAAGAATATAATGCTAAAGACAGACATAGGAAGCAAACCCATGACATGACCAGCAGGGACAAAGTAGGATTCAAACCCTGATTCACACCATTAGCGAGGCACCAGCATTAACCCACTGAACCATCAGGAAGGACAAGCTGGGGAGCTTGTTTAGAGCATCTTTCTTTTTAACCCATCAAAACAAGAATATGAAGATGTAGGAATCAGGAATTTAACCTGCCCCATGACTAGCAGACAGAAAGCCAGGTTTGAACCCTGACCACCAAGCTTATTTAGAGCAGGTCTATCTTTCTTTTCAACCCATTAAAAACTAAAATATATCGCTAAAGAAAGATGTAGGAAGTGAATCCTGATCGTGACTGGCAGGCAGAAAGCAGGATTCGAACCCTGAACCCCACCAAAAGCAAGAAACCTGATTTAACCCACTGAACCATCAGGGAAGACAGGCCAGGAAGCTTGTTTAGAGCAGGTCTATCTACCTTCAAACCATCAACACAAGAATATAAAGCTAAAGAAAGATTTAGGAAGCAGGAACATACATACACCTACATCGCAACTAGCAGGCAGAATGCAGGATTCAAACCCTGATCCTCACCATCAATGAGGCACCAGCCTTAACCCACTGAACCATGGAAGAGATCAGACTGGGAAGCATGTTTAGATGAGGCACAAGCCTTAAACCACTGAGCGACCACTGCTGAAAAGCATGTGTGCTTTTTGGAGGGTTCATACTTTGTTTCATGCCAGCGCAGTAAGAAAGAAGGCATGTAGGACTGGCTTTGAAACCTTATCACCAGCGTGGACTATATTAAGGACCATGTTCAGGCACAAGCCTTAACCCACTGAGCTACCACTGAAGTGCTTTTTTTTTGGTGGAGTTATCTTTCATTAAAGACCAGGAAATTAATCCAACACAGAAAGGATAGATATAATCTATCATATGATAGATATTCTATCTATCTATCTATCTATCTATCTATCTATCTATCTATCTATCTATCTATCTATCTATCTATCTATCTATCTATCTATCTATCTATCTATCTATCTATCTATCTATCTAATATGATGTGAGGTCCAGTTAACAGCTAAAACAGGTAGAAGTAATAACTACTTTTTACTTAAGTACATGTCAGAGCCAAAACGTCTTTACTTTCACTTGAGTAAAAAAGTATAATCAGTACTTCAACTTTTACCTGAGTATTTTAAAACATGAGTATCTGTACTTCTACTTAAGTAAAGGATGTGTGTACTTTTGCGACCTCTGGTAATGACCATGTTGAGTTCTTTTTAGAGGACAGTAAATCTATACTGTTATACGAGCTGCACATTGATACTCTAAAATATATCCAAGTTTCATTTCTATAGATGATAAAATGTGAGGGGTGCACTCACTTTTGTGATTTATATATAATTATAAGGTGTCTATAATTTCTGAAAAGTCAATATTGTTTTTTTAGCATTGACGGATTCAACAGAAAAATTATCGTTTATCAATGTTAGCAATAAACTCCAAGTTTGCCAACATGTTTTGTGAATGTCAGAACATTTGTGGTGAGGGAAGACATGCAGATAGTTGGTTTGAAAGAGGCAGCTGTAGAGGACAGGGGGGTATGGAGACGGACGATCCGCTGTGGCGCCCCCTAATGGGAGCAGCCGAAAGAAGAAGAAGTCCCATTTGCTGCTATAATCTCCTCCACTTTTTTGAGATGATGTTCCACTAGATTTGGAGTGTGCTTAGGGAGATGTTGCATCTTATACTCTAATTATATTATAATTAATTGTGTGCCTTCAACATTATGGTTACATTTTGGGGAGGAACCACATATGGGTGGAAATGGCAGGTGACCCAATACTTTTTTTTCCATATAATTCATGTTAATTTCTAGTTTCTAATTAATAACTTAGTGTCCATCCTTTTCCGACTGAGTAAATGGAGGTACTGGAGAGTCTCCAGAGTGCATTTGTTTTGCACATTTTCTAAAACAATGATTAGTCCAATAAAATCTTACATTATTTTGTTATTTTGAGTTTGGCCCATATTTATAGTGTAGTGCAGAAACTTAAATATAAAATCTGCAATATATTGAACCCTATACTTTCTTTGTTTTTTTTATTTTTTTATATCTGCTTATTTTAAATGGCGATATGATTAAATATCGGTTCGATTCGATTTTATTTGCATTGCGCTTTTAACAATTGTCTCAAAGCAGCTTTACACAGATAATGCGATAATAAAGAACGAACAAGATCATTGCGTGTGTGTGTGTGTGTGTGTGTGTGTGTGTGTGGGTGTGGGTGTGGTGCGAGGGTTCCAGAAGGATCGGTCGGAATACGTGGTTCATCGTTAGGAAAGAAAAATCAAGGGAAGCTTGTGAACCACTAAAACCAGTGCTCGAATTGAGTCAACTCTTATGAGGGTCTCCAGTTGATGTTTAATTTATATATTTGTTACTAAAATAATCTTGGGGACCCCCTAAGTCTTTTTTTTAACCTTGTCATTGAGGGGTTCCCGGGGGTCCCGGATCCCCCCAGCCCCTATCATCTCTAATATCTAGCACATAAAGACCATTGTACATCCAGCTGATGCTTGGGGTATATCTGTAGAAGAAGAATGTTGAGGATGAAGGCACTATGCAGGAGGGAAAGAGGGCCAATGAGGAGATGTATGGATGTGGTGATGGAGGACATGCTGGTTTGAAAGAGGCAGATGTAGAGGACAGGGTGATATGAAGAAGATGAAGAATGTATAGTCTATAGAGAGATCATGTGCTTTTTGAGGTACCTTTTGTGTAGGATCTCCACGGGTTCATCCCACTGATTTGTGGTTGCTAGGAGGTAATGTGCATCACGTTGAAAGCAAACCTGAATGGCTTCATCAGCTGATTTTGTGCCTTTATGGGCTCCAATTAGTCCCTGGACGCAAGGGGCTGATGAAACGAAGTGGGCGGGGCCTTCTTTCATCTCATTGGCTGAGCTTCGGGCCAATGGCGTGCGCGCACGAGCGTAGTCCGCTCTACAACTGCTTACGCACATGTGCGACTCTCCGGCGTGTCTGGAGGAGGTTCTGGAGCTGCGATCTCCAGCTTTCAGCAGCCATCACTCGGTGCCGCGCGGACATCGAGAGGTTCCTCGGAAGCCTGCATGAGTTTTGCCATGTCCTAGCTGAGGTAGTAGTTTGTGCTGTTGGATGGGATGTGAGATCGCCCGCTTATGGAGGTGACTGCGCAAGCTACTGCCTTGCTAGTGCTGGGCTTTAAACTTCACACGCTGGAGACCTCTCCATCTGTGAGTCTACAAACCAGCATCATGGAGCACTTCCTGCAGATCAGGATACTGCGTTGAATTGAGCATGTGCGCACTCTATTATTATTATTATTATTATTATTATTATTATTATTTTAATACACACTGTATTTAGTAAAAAAAAAAAAAATACAAAATGTTATTACTAATCCCATCTGTTTTTAAATATATTTTTCTCAATAAATTCTCATTTTATGTACAATCCTATGTCTCTTTTTTTGCTGTTTGTTTATTCATTCCTTAATGATGTATCAGTGGTTCCCCCCCAATAACCTTTATTAGAAAACAACTGGAAACCAAACCATGCTGGACATCTGGATTGCTATGGGGACTGAAGGGTTTGTACTGTTGTGATGAACATGCTTCTAATGAATATCTATCTATCTATCTATCTATCTATCTATCTATCTATCTATCTATCTATCTATCTATCTATCTATCATCTATCTATCCATCCATCCATCCATCCATCCATATAGTCATTCTCTCTCTCTCACACACACATACATTTTACATATATATATAATGTAATTTACATGGAGGTCAGCATATTTTAAGCAATAACCAAAAACTGGAATAATCTAAATTTTGTATTTTATGTATGCATGTCTCTCTATTTATCTATCTATAGTAAAAATAACAAACATACATACAGATAGATACACATTTTGACATATAGACATACATGCATACATAGGGTATGTATGTCCACATTATCTATCTATCTATCTATCTATCTATCTATCTATCTATCTATCTATCTATCTATCTATCTATCTATCTATCTATCTATCTATCTATCTATCTATCTATCTATCTATCTATCTATCTATCTATCTATCTATCTATCTATCTATCTATCTATCTATCTATGGTCATAAAACTGGTATATCCTGTATGTATCTAAGGATGGATGGACGCATACGTTGTGTGTGTATACTGTAGTTCAACACATATAAACAGTGCAAACTTGAAACCAGTTTTTCTGCTTGAAATCCACTGACCTCCAAAACTCCCAATCATTTCATAATCACGTTGCTCTACAGTAACTTCTCGTTATCAGACTTGTACATCTATTAGTTTTTGATCAGTTCACATTTCTGACTTCAATTCTTCTTACACTTCTATTACATAAATGAATCTGAGCCCCCTCCCTCCACCATCACACGCACAAAAACAAATCTGTTCGATGAACGCTATTTCATGCAGCTGTTGATTTAAAATAGTGGCTCCTTTATATCCTTTAAGTGTCCATTTTCCACAGAAGGATTTCTCCGAGCCCCTCCTTTGGGCGTCACGCCAGTGAGCATGTGGGTGACCTTGAGGATGCATCCTCCCACACTTCTAGTGCTCAGTGTGATTCCGAACTGCGTGTGTGTGTGTGTGAGGGAATGACGAGGTGAGGGACAGATCTAAGGAAGGAAGAAGCCACTGTGAACATACCATCAGGTCTTCCCAAATGAGCCTTGTTTCCCTTGCGCTATGGTCAGGCTGAGCCAGATGGCCTGTCTCCTCCGGGAGTGTGTTGGTGGTGACCAGCAAATCATATAACACCAAAAAAATAAAAATAATAAAATAAATCACCACCGCAATCTCTCTTTTTTCGGAGCCGAGCGCTAGAATAGGCAAGGGTAGAAACATGAAGGCAATACGTTACTGTTTTTACATTCATTTAATTGTTTAAAAAGAATTTGATGATTATAATAAGGCCAGTGACAGCATAGTTGTTCAGGGTGTCCTAGAAGTCATGACTTGTCCCCCCCAACACTATAAAGTCAAAAGATAAATTTAGCAACGTACTTCGAATGCTGCATAGTGCTATTGCTAATGCGTAGGGATTCACGCTGGCCCCCATTGACCATTAGTTTATAGATTAAATCCGATATATTATGGTGCTGATACAATTTTTTTGACATTTTAATTGACTTCATATTAGGTTTGTCTAGAAAGTATTCAAAAGACAAAAAGATAGCAATAAATTCAGTCCTTTATCAGTCATATCATTATTATTTTTTTAAAATCCTTAGTGTTACCTGTATATAGAGGTCCTTCATGCTCGCTATATGGGAGGTATAAAAAGTGATTTTCAGCTTTGTGCTACTGTAAAACAGACTGAGAAATCAACACTCAGTGTATATGTGGTAAAGCACCACGAAAGGCAGTAATTTTTTTTTTTAAACCCCCTAAAAACAATTCTAAATACATAAGTTTATACACACCGATCAGGCATAACATGTCATTATAAGATTATGAGTGGTGAAGTGAATACCACTGATTATCTCTTCATCATGGCACCTGTTAGTGGGTGGGATATTATTAGGCGGCAATTGAACGTTCTGCCCTCTGCGTGTTAGAAGCAGGAAAAATGGGCGATGTCTAGACCGGCGGTCCCCAACCGTTTTTGAGCCACGGACCGCGGCCTTTAAGGTGTGGCGGATAAATACAACAAAATAAAATGATACGACCAACATAAAAACTGATATTTTCTAAATATAATAAACGTGAATCCACTGTGTTGTTGTTTGTTCATTTTGCTAGCTTGGGAGTTTCAATTTAGCGGTAATGTATTATGTGTTAGCTGCCGGAGCAGCCCCTTTAAGAAGGTAGCGGATGGAGGTAAGACATGTGACCGAGGCATCATGACATGCATCAAGAGTGAGTCATAGACAGATGTGGCTGAGAGAATCCGGTAATTTTCCTAAATAAAACAGAAATAACGTAAGTTATGTATTCTTTCTGTGCGGCCCAGTACCTATTGACCCGGGGGATGGGGACCACTGGTCTAGACGACTGGGTTAGAGCATATCCAAACTGCAGCTCTTGTGGGGATTCCTGATCTGAAGTGGTCCGTTTTTATCAAAAGGAACAGTGGTGAACCGGGGACAGGGTCGTGGGCAGCCGAGGCACATTGATGCACGTTGGCCCCTGTGGTCTGATCCAACAGACGAGCTCCTGTAGCTCAAATTACTGCAGAAGTTAATGCTGTTAATGAGTCAGGACTGTTTTGACAGCAAAAAAGAGGCAGGTGGTCATAATGTTACGCCTGATCGGTGTATATACAATAAAACCAAATTATGCATTCCGAAGATTCTCGTTTATTTCCATTCACAGAATGGACGAGAGAGGAGAAAAAAAACCGAACATAAATCTCTTGGGTTAAAGACAATACATAGACGGAAAGGCGAGAAGAGGAAGACTTGAACGAGACTGACAAATGGTCCTTGGGATTATTCGTAGCTTCAGTGGATCGTAGACATCTAGGGCGTATCGTTTAAAAATTCCGAGCGATTACATGTAAACTCCAGGCATTCAGTCAAAAATCGGCACATGAAACGGGTCGAATCGCCATATTTCATTCCATCCCGGGTCACCTCGGCTGTGGCTGTTTGTTGCCGAGCATTAGAGGAACGATGTAAACAGATATATCGTCACCGGAACCTTGTCTACCGCTCGACGTCCTCCAGCCGTGCTCGGTAAGAACTCCTCGAGCTTTCATCACCAACTCCTGGGCTGCCATTGTGTACCTAAATGACCAGAGAAATGCAGATCAACCAATATCAGGAAATAATGAGTTTGGGTTGTGTAGTGGAAAAAAAACTTTACTAGAGAAAAAAATGGCAAGGCATGTATTTAAACCACTAATTACAGCAGTTTGAAGAATATTAGTTTGCCAAAGCCGTCGTCAAGAAGATGATCGTGTCAGTGTACGTTAGAATTTTCCCGCTATTCTCAGTAAGGAAGTCAATGTAATACGTTACTGTGCTTAAGTACCGTAATTTCCGGACTATTAAGCGCACCCAAATATAAGCCACACCCAAAGATTTTTATTTTGAACATAAATAAGCCGCACCTGAAACTAATGAACTTTACACAGGCTTTAACGAAAGACAGTGTCTGTTACACAGCTTGTATCTAAACAGTAGCCTACCAAGAAAGTCATTGTTCACCGTCTTCCTCCTTCCTTTCACAACAATTTCTCTCGAGTGTTTATCTTTTAGCATCGTCGTGCGTTTAAAAATCACCATCGGTGAATCTTTTCTCCCGATGCCGTGCAGCTCAGAACACAGGTGAAGTGTGTTTTTTCATGGCCGGTTGTTTTCAGCGTGACGAATGATTCGCATTTCGTGTAGACAGTCCGAGTGAGCGGCAGGTCAAACGTCAGAGGAACCGCATCCATATTTATGATGTGGTGCGGCCCGATTCAGTGGGAGCGCATCTGATTTAATATAAAGACTTTCATTGGTTCACCTGAACCTGTTCCGCAATTTCATTGGTCTAATGTTATGGGGTTCACTTTTTTGGCTAAAGTTTGTGAAACCGGAAAAAACCCAGAAAAATCCAAATATTAGTCGCTTCATTGTTTAAGCCGCGGGGTTCAAAGCGTGGGGAAAAAAAGTAGCAGTTTATAGTCCGGAAAATACGGTAGTTTTTTTTTCCACGTATCTGCGATTTACTGAAGTATTTCTATTTGGGGTGGACTTTTTCTTCACTACATTTCAAAGTGAAATATTTTACTTTTTACAGCAAACCACCAATCAGGGTCGAGCGCACGCTCCGTTTTAAACTTGTTTTGATTGGCGCATTGTGTATCTACTGATCACCGACGTACAGCTCAGCATCAGTTCTTCAGCAAGCAGAACATTAGGTTTTCCGCTCATGATATTTTGAATAGAAATCAGTGTTTGACTCAATAATATATCATTCCATTAATAGACTGTTGTCTTTTCACATAAACTGAGTTGATTACGCAAAGAATCTTGTGACAAAAATGATAATAGGAAAATTATAGCCATAATAAATCATACATCTTTGGGTACTTATGTACATTTCAAGGCAAATACTTTAATACTTTTACTCAAGTGAACTTTTTTTCTACTTCATCCACCACTGCAATGCAGTGAAATTGCTGTTCAGTAGGGGTGACCCTATAATCGAAGATTTGATGCTTTTATAAGAGGAGCCTGATTCCAATCTTACAGTTGAATCTTCGCAGAGGTTTTAGAAAACAAGGATCATGCCATTCTGGTTATATATTTGGGGGTGGAGGTCCAAAATCTGATTACACATAGAACTACCGTTTTTCCCAATAAGTTAATAGTTGATATACAGCCTATTATGAAAACACTGTAAAATTATAATACTAAAAGAAAGAAGCTTTTAATAAATATTTTATGTCCCTAAATAAATCCCACCCCCCTTTGTGTACTCATTGTATATAATCCCCCTTCTTTGTACTATTTATTATGTTCATATTATTTATAACATTATTGATTCATTTATTATAATTTATTCAGATCAACCTGTACATATGTAAATATTTTTACAACGCTACCAATTCACTTGGCCTTGGACCGTCATGTGCCATAACTAAATCTAATCTAATCTAATCTGACAGATTGAAGTTTCACTTTTCATGGTCCGTGACTAACACAGGAGTAAATTTTAAATATATATTTACATTTTAAACATTGTCTGTATCGGTATATTCGGTTCTAATTTCATTCTGTAAATGAATTTTTGATTGTTTTTCGGGGCATCCATGTTGCACTGTACTCGCAGCCATTTAGAGCAGATTAGCCGATGAAATCGGATTTGCTGACGCATTAAATCCAAATCCTGCCTGCAGTAAAGCCGTTCTGCTGTTGTTTATTTATTAGCTTTATGGATCCAAAAAATGTAAAAGACAGGAGGTGGAGCTGGAGGTAGCAGAACTGAAGATGTTGAGGTTTTCGTTGGGAGTGATGAGGATGGACATGATTAGAAATGAGTTTATTAGAGGGACAGCCCATGTAGGACATTTTGGAGACAAGGTGAGGGAGGCGAGATTGAGATGGTTTGGACATGAGCAGAGGAGGGACATGGGGTATATCGGTAGGAGAATGCTGAGGATGGAGCCACCAGGTAGGAGGAAAAGAGGAAGACCAAGGAGGAGGTTCATGGATGTGGTGAGGGAAGACATGTAGGTAGTTGGTGTGAAAGAGGCAGATGTAGAGGACAGGGTGGTATGGAGACGGATGATCCGCTGTGGCGCCCCCTAATGGGAGCAGCCGAAAGAAGAAGAAGAATGGATCCAAAAAAAATAATTTTTTATAAAAAATGTTCTGCTCATTGAATTTAAATGTTATTAGGAATCTGGTGAATTTATCACTCGGTGTCGCCCCTATCATGATTCTACTATCAGTTGGCTATAGGCAAGACAATTCTGATTCAAATATATAAATACTTAGTTGGGGACACCCTTAGGAATTTCCCTATTTTTTGAACACAAGTCCAAGATTTACTAACAAACTGATGATTTTAAATAAGTGTTCATAAATACATTATATATAGCAGCAAAACTGTGAGTGTTAACGGCCGAAGAAAATTCACAGATGAATTATCCAGCTCCCTATGGACTACTTATAGACCCTAATTGCAGCCATGTTTCTTTCCTTCTATTATTTCTTTGCTTTATTGGCTCTTGCCATTTTCTCATGCACGTTTCTGCCATACTGTTGGACTTGCCTGTGATGGTTGTCAGGGTCACAGTTTCCAAGGAAACTAGTAACTGCCTCAGCCACATCCTTGTTGGAGAGAACATCCCATAAGCCATCTGTAGCCAAAACCATGACATCGTCAGGTCCGTGCTCAAACTGCTCCAAGTTGTACACTCTCACCTGCAAGCAACATGTACACGTCAATTCCGTTCAAATAGAAATGCTAATTGGTGTGTATTTTTTTTCTTCCCCTCTCAGATACTTTAAAAAAAGGTTGCACACCTCTGGCTTTTTCCTTCCGATTATTTGTCTGAGGACAAACATTCACTCAATCCTCAGTGTTATTCTGGGCACAGGTTGGACACAATTTCCAACACAACCATTGAGCTCTTTTATTCTTCTCAGAGCTCATAATCCACAGCACGACCCGAGTATGTTAGAATACATAGTTCTAGTTTAGAGTGACAGTTCAAGTCGAGATCAAGAAGCGAATCTAGAGTCTTGCTTGTTTTTGTGTAGATGAACTACGGCTGAACTGAAATGTGAGTACACCATGCAGTCAGGAACTGCAGCACCTCGAGAGAAGTTCTTGCGCTTAGGTTCACATCTGCTTGTTGGTAAAAAGGGGCTGCCGTGTCATTTACATTACACACACAAAAAAAAAAAGATCTACTGCACTGATCACAAGACTATCAATGTGTGCAACAGGAAATATATGCTCCATATTTTTCATATCCTTTTACTACAGGGGTCCCTAATCGAGGCCTGTGGGCCATGCCCCCACATTTGGAACGGCCCACTTAACAATGCCAGAGACATATTTACATTTTTTTTTATAATTGTTAATATATGGACTATTGGCTAAAAACCATACCGATCGTTTTTACGGCTTTCAGTCCTCTGTCATAATAAGAGCGCCCTCTAGAGACGAATCACTGACGCTATGTGCTGTATGTATTTACACGAGACTGCGCGCTGCACAGAGCGCGCTAATATTATACTTATTTCTTGAATTATCAATTATATTATAATATTTATTAATTTATATATTCATATATTCAAGTTCACGTTTATTTCTATAGCGCTTTTCACAATGGATAATGTCTCAAAACCGCTTTACAAAACTTAATCCCTGATGAGCAGCCTGGGGGTTTTTTTTCATAAAAAAATCTCCACAATAATACTGATAGTCACTCTGGCCCATGTAATTTTCTGTTACAGACCGACCCGGTCCCCATTAAAGAAAAAATCATGTGGTCCTCACAGAAAATTTGTGGGGACCCCTTCGTTACAGTCTTCATATTCAACTGATATCTTTATGTGTAGAATGTGTTAAAGATGTAAATAACTACCTCTGGACTGCAGGAGAGGAAAGGTTTAATGGAGATGTCTGTGCCATGAACCTTAAGATCATGATCACCAAGTCCTCTGGTAACACCAATAGTGGCCAACACCCGAGCCTGTGACACCAGAAGAGCGTTTACAATTCACTCTATTTCACTCGTTTGTCATTTATATCACATACAGTCTGTCAAAAGTTTGGGAACACCTAATCTTTATATTTTCGAGAGTTTAAGATGACTCAATGGCAGAACGATACAAGAATTGGACATCGAATGACTGGAAGAAAGTTCTGCACACAGATGAGTCCAAATGAGACATTTTTGCATTGAATTTAACCATGCTAGCTTAAGAATGTCCTTGTTATTAGATGTCTTATTGGCTTACTATAAAGAGCAGACCTATAATTTTATCATCATAGACTCATACCTTCTTCCCTCGCCGAAAACCAGTGGAAACTTCAGATCATCATCCTGCAAGGTTTTATATGCCCTGGGCAAAGAAACAGCACTTGAATAAGAGCATTTTGGAGCATAATCACCCTGAAGTGTAGACATAACATAAAATACGAGTTGTCTGTTAAATTTTCACTAACTGGAAATATTTGTGATATAACTTGAACAACTGTAAGTCGAAAGAACCAGCAAGTCCCTCCCTAGTCTCCTGATGTCACTATTTGAATACATTTAGACATCACGGAGACTTTGTAATCTACTTCTGGGTGTAGTTTTTCTTCAACTGGAAACCATTCACTGCAGCTGAGGGTGGTCCATATGAACAGCTTGAGAATCCATTAAGTTACCGTGGAGGGTTTAACTCAAGACCTCTGTCATTACGAGAGTGCCCTCTAGAGGCGAAACACTGTCGACACGTGCTGTATGTATTTTCACGAGACTGCGCGCTGCACGGAGAGCGCTATTATATTTCTTATTTTTTCATTATTATTTATATTATTATATTTTATAATGAATATAATCGTATGTTCAGTTTATTTCTTTAGAGCTTTTCACAATGGACATCGTCTCAAAGCAGCTTTACAGAATGTAAGAAGTACAGAACAGAATTTACTTATATTTAAATTTGTGTGTGTTTATCTCTGATGAGCAGCCTGGACGACTGTGGCAAGAAGAAATCTCCCTTAGATCGTATGAGGAAGAAACCTTGATAGGAACCAGACTCAAAATGAGAACCCATCCTCATTCGGGTTACACCAAGAGTGTGATTATAAATCATTAAACATTCCAAACACCAGAGTGTGAGAAATCTCATGAGTGATTATGAGTAATGTCCTTTCTACAGTCAGTTGGATTTGTGGAACCAAAAGCTCCTGAGCAACATATACATTAGCTCAATATCTAAAATTATTATAGATGGTAAAGACCAACTCCTTTATTCCAGAGCCTTTATATGTCTAATGATGGAGAAACAGTATATGGAGCATATGGAGCAAAAGAAAGCGTGTTTTTGTTTTTTACAAACACGTAAATGAAGTACTTCTTAATGAAACACTGTATAAACACAAAGAAAACTGCTTTACAATTATACATACAATGAACATATTCCATAATGTACTTTGTATACTCCTCATTTTCTACACATATTGTGCCTTGCATACATCTGTACAACTGTACATTCTGCCTAATATTTCACATACACACATTATATAAGTACACTATGCAATGTCAATACAGTTCTATCTATCTATCTATCTATCTATCTATCTATCTATCTATCTGTCTGTCTGTCTGTCTGTCTATCTATCTATCTATCTATCTATCTATCTATCTATCTATCTATCTATCTATCTATCTATCTATCTATCTATCTATCTATCTATCTATCTATCTATCTATCTATCTATCTATCCTACATCTTTAGGATGAGACATAAGACAAATGTCCAAAATCTTCATGAAATATATTTGTACAATATATATAAAATATAAACACTGTTACAGAGGTTTGGGCCTGAAATCATTATAAACAGATTTGCACTCAGTTGTCTATTAGGTGAAACCTGAATAATGATGTAACTATAATGAATGGACATTTGGTGTCTCTCAGATGACATGGGTTCCTCTCAAGGTTTTTTCCTTATACCATCTCAGGGAGTTTTTCCTTCACATTTTCGCCACTGGACCACTCATTAGAGATACACAGAGAAACTAACATTTATATTTGTAATCTATTTCAACTTGTAAAGCAGTTGTTGGGACAATGTTCATTATTCAAAGCTCTATACAAATACAATTTAACTGGATTGCACCACTCTGTTTATTTACATCGGAATAGCTGAAAATGTTTCAGTTTGAGGATTTTCAAAGCATATAATATTTCACCTGATGTTTGGGAACAATCTGATCAACTCGTTATGCAATGTATTCAGATATCAAATGCGATTTTAGTATAAAATCTATCAATACAAAATACTAAAAGTTATTAGACTATGATTTTAGACAGACTTTATGTGAAAAATCATGTTTTGATAAAAATGTGACTTTTGCATTAAAACATTTTTATGCTAATGTGCATCGTGATGTCATAGTAAACTTTAATTAATTATTCATCAAAAAATGCATTAACACGATTACGGAGAACTGTGTACGTGTCGACACGTGAGCGATGATATTACCTACATCTTTAAGATGAGACATAAGACAAATCCTGTTTGTAATGAAAAAAGTGACTTTTCAGTAAAATACGATTGTTTCTATTAATATATACATTTTTATATTTTCCATAATATATGAATAAAAAGAAAATCTGAAAAAAAAGGAATTCATTTGAAAAAGCAGGTCATGAAATAAATATTCCACATTAGTAAATGCGGTTTATACAAAAGTCCTAAGAAACCATTATAATATTTTTTTCTTTCTTGTGATCACGACTGAATTTCCCCCCCGAACATAACAATAGCGATTTTCCCGTTATCACGATTTTATTTTCCGACAAGTTCAGTGTCGCTAATTTGTCTCTGACGACAAAGTTGCAGACCCCACGGCCTCCTTTCTCTAGTGTCAGATGCTTAAGTGGAAGTTGTCACTTTGAGTCCCAGATCAAAGTAAAATCGAATATGATCATCCATGATGCTGCTTCTAGAACATGCTCTTTTCTCGCAAATGCAGAAAAATGAAGTACCGGTCACAACAAAACAACTTATGTTGAGATCGCTAGAAAATTGTTGTGATAACGAGAAATTATTTATTATGTCGAGAAGTAATACTACAATGCATGGCCTTTAAGGACTTCCTTAGGTTTATATGTTATTTAAAATTTGATTAAAAATCAGCTGACAGAAATCTCACATAGGGAAAACAAGCTTTTCATGGAAATCAAAATGATGACACTGTGCCAACTAGGCGATGCATTTCCCTTTACGACGCCTTGATCCAGAGCGACTTGATGTTAGAGGTTTTGCTCAAAGGCCCTGCATTTTAGTTTGGTGGTGCTGGGATTTGAACTTGTGACCTTCTGAGCCAGAGTCCAATGCCTTAACCACTGAGCTACCACTTCTCAGTTAAGAGCCTGGTTGTGAGTTTGAGAGTAGACGTTACACATGATATTGCAAAAAAAATGTAAATAAAATCTAAATATCTGAAGAAGAAAAAAAAAAATTGGCTTAGATCGATCTTTAAACACTATAATCCGCTGGTGCATAATCTAGAGAAGTGCTTGAATGTAAATAGTATTGTTCAAAATGCGTATATTATATTTGAGCCAAAAGGGTGGTGACCTGAAAGAGAACCTACTAATGAATATGTTTAGGAAATAAACAAAATATGAACACACAAAACCACGGTGAAATTTGCACTTACCAGCCTTTCATGCTGTAGTCTCTATACAGCATTCTCTTTCCCACCTCCCTTTTGCAAACTGTTCTAGGGAACTCCAAATGTGTGAACTCATTTCCCAACAAGTGAGGCTGCATAAAAGCCTGAGTGAGGAAAAAAAAACGACAGGTGATAGAAATGCCATCGAGTCTACCATTTTTTTTTTTTCAGTCAGATAAATGTGGATCAAACTTACGCTAGTTCTGAAAGAAGTATTGTAGCATAATGACTTACGATAGTAGATTTTAAAAAATGATGCATATCCTGTAAAGCTTGTCGAGTAAAATGTCTCCAGATCACCTACACAATATGGACAAAAGTTCGCTGACACCAGACTATAAGATCTCTATTGTTCTTTGTGAACATCTCTTTCCACATCCCCATTTTCTATTCTAATAACCACCATTCTTCTGAGATGTTCCACCAGATTTGGAGTGTGCTTGTGGAGATTTGTGCTCATTCAACCACAAGGGTGTTAGTAAAGTCAGGTACTGATGTAGATGAGATAAGGAGGTCTGGGGTGCAGTCAGCGTTCACATTCAATCCAGAAAAGGTTTTTTTCAGGACTGTTTTGGCAGCAAAATGGGACCAACACTTATTATTATTAGGCGGGTGGTCATAATGTTATGGCTGATTGGTGGCCGTAAAGTAATGTCTGGACGGTGTATAATAGATGTGATTCAAAGTTTTTAACACTTTTTTTTAGCTTTTACATTTTAGAGTAAACTGTTTATTTAATAGTCTAACACCCGTGCTTTTCTTACAGGAATCATTTATCAGTGGCATATTAATAGATTTTTGATTGTTATTACTAATAAAATGATTTCATTCTCTTTTATTTTGTGTATATCACATGATTTGCACGCTAGGCCACTGATGATAAAAAAAAATACATGACAACTAAAACAAAACAAAAAAACGTAAAAATCTTTGTATAAATACAGATCAATACAGTCAAACTCTTTTTAACCATCCAAAGGGTTATTATCTTTGCCTTTGTAAAAAGCTTTGATATAAAAGTTTCAAGAAAATGCCATAAACATCCAATCTTACGATGGTCCGAATAAACAAAAAGAACCGCTACCATTAAATTTTCTTAAAAGATGCCTTTTGTCCTACAGAATTTCTGTTAATATGGACTTTTTTTTTCTTACCAAACACTGAAGCCTCTGTCTCTCTGACTCCGGAGTGAAGGCACTTGACATCGGAATGATTTCCCCACCACGCAGAATGATGGCCCTGGTGGAGAAACAGAAAACACAACCGTGCCTTAAGGGGAAATTGAAAAGGTTGGTTCCTCTCACCAAACGTGGCTTGGTGTGACTGGAAAGTGAACATCCACATGTTTATATGTGTGCATATGAGTACTGTAACATAGCTTTGTCTGTATTGTACCCTTGTACCCCACACCACTGCTTACTATAGCTCATTGGAAACAAAGAGAAATCAAGGTCATGTGGTGCAAGATGTACCAGACGCAGGAGAAAACTGTGCACATGGGATGTTACACAGCTGTATTTCAGGATCCAGTCGCTGCTAAAGCGTGCGATGGATGTCAGCAGTTGTTACAATGCATTCTAAGGTGTACTAGATACAATTCTAACCAAACCCTTGGCATTTCAGGAAGCAGAAATAAGCTCAGATCAGCAAAATGGTCTCACCAAAGGACGTTTTTTTAATGTTCATGATTATCAGCAGAAATGATACGCTTCCAGAAGGGATGTTATAAAAAGCTTTACCTGCTGTCTCCTGCATTGGCCACGTAAAGCTTCCCCAGTAAGCACACGACTGCCAAAGCTGTACACCCTCCAGAGATATCATACACACACTTCTCTCGGCCAATATGCTTGTCCTGCAGGTGCGCAATCCCATAATAGTAAAAAACAAACAAACAAAAAAAAACAGTTAATAGGATCTAACAAAATGTCTTGAGTTGTTTATGAACAAACATACATTTCGTGAGCAAAGCATCACAACATCTTCGTAGGTCACGTACAGGAAACAGAATCGAGTAGTTCATCTTGTGAGACCTCTGGTCCAAGTTCGTTCCCCTCAATAGACGCTACACAATGCAGGTTTCTTCGGTCCGAATCTTAACATTATTGCTACAATAATTATAGTTATTATTGGGGTCACGTGACGACAGAACTACCGACACGTACCAGAAGATATGAGAGGTGAGCTGCTTATTTTGTTAATTTGACCTAAGCTGCTTTGTCATATACCATATAAATGATTGGAACTGTAGTCATTAATTCGTGTATGTAAAGGTTTTGGGGAATCTCATTTTTCAATATGTACCCTTTTATTTTATTTGTGATCAAAATGAACTAAATGACTAAAAAACAGATTTGTTTATTTTGATGAATGAAAGACTAAAATGAGCAGATCTTCCCATCACTATTTAAACCATGTGCACACAAGTCAAACTTTGTCTGCCATCTAGTGGCTATTCACAAGAAACCGACAGGAACCAGGACAAATTTGCTGGTACCCCTAAAAATATACCTAATGTCTCAAATGAGTTTTTAGTTTTCTTAAAAATGTGCCAAAATGCATACTGACACGCCACGATGCATCTGAGAGAATGTGCTTTGGAGAAATGAGACCACAAAGAAAACAAGTAGACCTAGTGGTGAAACATGGAGGACGCTTGATTATGTTTTTGTCTGGCATTGTGGAGCCTTGAATCTGAGTAGGCCACGAAGAAAACTCCCAACCACCGAACCATTCAGAAACAAAACCTACTGCCCATCATCAGAAAACCAAAAGTGGAAAGACCAAAACAATGAACGATTCCAAACTCAAGCTATTCCTGAACTCGATCGGAATCTCTGCCTTACGTTTTATTATATTTTTCTCTGAAAATATGTATTCAATTATTCCCAAGAGTCTATTTTCTTTATTTCATAACCATTCTCTATATAGATTCGAATCTAGGTTTCTTGAAGTCATTATTTTAACCAATCAGATTGTAATTTTTACTTAAAGACACGTATAAACATGTCATCATTTCCGGCTCCTTTGATTGGACGGTCAGAGCGCACGCTAGACAGAGCCTTTAATCCGCATCTGTAAAAACCTGCATATGCTCAAATATATTAGTGTCGATTTAATTTTTTATTCTGCGATAACTGACAGAGGAGAAGAAATGGTTTTGGTCGCAAATACGCTCTCAAGGACGGCTTCCCTGTAGAATTTGCATAAAAACACACAATTTGGTTTGATTTCAAATTTTAAAAAAAAGCACAAAAATGCAGGGAAACCTTAAAGGGTTAATATCATGCTTCTGCTTGAGATGATGTACGTGGGTGGTGAAGCTGTGGCTACAGTGAAAGGAGACTTTTTGTATTGTGTTTATTGGGTTTCTTGCTTTAGTGATGGCTTTTATTCTCACTGTATGAGATTCCTTTGTGTGAAGACTTTTATACTGCGTTTCTGTATAATATTAAAGGTTTCTATAGCCGTGGTGTCATAATGATGGTATTAAAAGGTGGAGTGAATCAGGTTGGACACCACTGAAGGCCATTTAACATCTATGCAGTCTGAAGAAAAGTGGTTGAGATGTACAGAAGTTTTGTTTGTGGCTGATTGCCTCTAAAGATTAACCATCAATTTACATTTATGGCATTTGGACAACTAAGCAGCTATGGGGTTAAGGGCCTTGCTCAGGGGTCCTGGAATGGCAGATTGGTGTGGCTGGGATTTGAATTTATGACCTTTAGATCCAAAGTCCAACACATTAACCACTGAGCTTTTACCTTCTAACTTGTTTTATTATTTAAAATGTTCTATTAAATCCAAACTCAAATGCAAAGTGGATGATGACTTTAGTTATTTCTGGGAAAACTGTGGGTTCTACTTTTTTTTCATGGAGGAACCCCAACAAATTTGTCCACATCCATGTTTATTTCCAAAGCAAAAAGGGTTGAATTTTCCAGTTTATTCACCAGCTCTAAAATACAACAAACCCTATCAGCCATGCCACGGTCTTCCAAACTCACCATCTCTTTGAACGCATTTTCAATTGCACCAATCACCAGGCTTTCCTGCTTTACTTTCTTCTCCATTAGGAATCGTGGAGTTAGCGTGTTAGGCGAACCTGGGGCTCCTGCAGCACCTCGCAGCGACGCGGCTCTGGACAACGCTCGCTGTGATGAGCCTCCGTTTGGCCGAATGTACAGGCTGGCCTCCTCGCCATAACAAGTAGGGGGCTGCAGGGAAGGCTTCTGCAGGATTTCCAGCACACTCTGCAGCTGCTCCTCAATATGCAGGTGCAGGAGCTTGGATGCGAAGACCGCGGCACCTGAACCAGCATGGCCATCAAAGAGCGCCCAGTAGTGGAAATACAGATCTTCCTCCTCATGCTTGAGGCAAATGCATAACACATACATACTATGCCAACACTGATATATTTCCTTACACACTCTAAGACAAAAGTATTGGGACACCTGACATTTCCAGCAATATGTGCTTCTTCCTCATACTGTAACCACAAACTTGGAGGTACACAATTATATAAATGTATCGAACAACCTGTATAAGCATTTAAGATCTTGATTTCGAAGCGCTTGTAATCTGGGCATTTTCACCCTATATCAGTACCTGGCTTTACTAACACCCTCGTGGCTGAATAAGCATACATTTCCACAAGTACACTCTGAAATCTAGTGGAACATCTTCCCAGAAGAATGGAGGTTATTATAATTGGGAATGGGGACTATATGTGGTATTAGATGTCTATATGTTCAGGTTTTTATAGCAGGTTACTCAAGATGTTCCACTCCAACCCCTCTACCACTCCAATGTAAAGCAGATCTTCACAAATCTGATTTGTTCACAGGGGAATTGTCTTGCTGGAAAATGTTTGGGTCTCCTAGTTCAACAGAAGGGAAGATTTAATGTTAATGCATCTATAGTGCCCCCAACTTTGTGGAAAAAAAAAAATGCTGGAAAATAGGGGTAAATTGATTCATCGGTTTTATCTGCAAAAATCCAGACAGATAGTTTTTCTGGGTTGCTGTATACAGTAGAAAAGCGGTTTCTAGAGGTGATTCACTGACACCACATGCTCTTTATTTAAAGTGTCTCTTTTTTTTTTTTTGATTATTTGGAAAATGGATTTTTGTTTCTGTTCGAAAGCATGTCTTTTTATTATCCTCAATATTTATTACTATAATTAATATATTTAAATTGATTTCATTTAGCACATTTTTTATGATTCAGTACTGTTCAGTACTATTTCACATGGACTGGTATTTCTATTTTTTTATTTTTTAAATCCAGTATTCATTTTTCAGCACGATCCAACCAAGCTATCAGTATCGGAAAAATCCATTATCAGTCAACTTATACTGGAAATGTCAAGTGTCCCAATACATTTGTCCATAAAGTGTGTATACAAAGCCATACATTTGTCATATTTTAAAAACTATTTCATAATTATATCTTTAAATTCACTATAAAATCAAGCTTTTCAACTTATTCTTGGAAACTTCTAAATGATTCAGCACGTCCAATGCTCACCCTATTTTATTAATTAAACCATTACGTGAGTCATCACTTATTTCTTTTACATTTGATTGGATTAGAAAAAAAGAAAAGTCAATGCTAAGCTCGTTGCATGCTGTAAGACTTGATAAGGCACTCACCAAGCTCTCCTGAGTGACAGAGTCGTCCTTAGACTCCAAAGACTCTCTGGTTGGTAATGAAGATCGCCTCCTGGTGGTGGGAGTGTAGTTAGGACTGGCTGGATCAGCAGGTCTTTTCCTCAGCTCCACCACCTCACAGCAGGCCTGGTCTTCATTCAGAGCACTCTTACCCGCATTAATTACCCTAAACACATAAAATAGCAAATATTAAACAAAAAAAATTTCAAAAAATTAACAAATGATGCAAGTTATACAAACTATACTTCAATAATAAGTAGTCCCTTTATATATATATATATATATATATATATATATATATATATATATATATATATATATATATATATATATATATATATATATAAAAATAAAAATAAAATTTCCCTTGTGCTAGTTTTTCAGGCTCATTTTACATTAAACATTTAAGCCATCATTATACTCGCAAGAATACAAAAAAATATAGAAATTCATGGAACCTGGTTATTTTAAAATGATTGTTTTTATATTTGAAGATGGCAATTTTAAGCATGACAGTTTGGATTTCTGTGAAATAGTAACGCTTTAAAGTAAGATTCAATTTGTTACATTAACTGCAGTAAAAGTATTGTTTATTTGGTAATTTTTACATTTACTAATACATTTTGAAATGAAGTTAATTTTATCTGTTAACTTAATGCATTATGAGGCCTAACATGTATGAGGTACAGGAAGCAGTCTTGCGTGTCAAAGTAAACAGCAGGTGGTGTCAGTGATTCACCCTAGAGGCCGCTATCGTACTGTATAATGCTCTAGCAACCCGGAAAAACTATCGGTACGGATATTTGCCAATAGTCAAATAGTCAAATTGCCAAAAATAATTACATTTCCCCTTCACTTAAACTACGAGACCCAAACCTGTTCCAGCATGACGATGCCCCTGTGTGCAAAACCAGCTCCATGGTGATATGCTTTACATGGGTGAAAGATCTTGAGTGGCCTGCTAGGACCTCAACCCTATTGAACACCTTTTGGATGAATGTGAAAACTGACTGCAACCCAGGCCTCTCACCTTACCTACACAAGTGCCTGACTTTACCAAGACACTTGTAATTACATGAATCTCTACAAGCATACTGCAAATATTTTGTAGAACATTTTCCCAGAAGAATGAATGATATAAGAACAGCAAACGGGCCCTAAATGTGGAGTGGGATGTTTAAAAAAAACACATACCAACCTTATGGTTAGTATCCACAAATTTACCATACCATCGTTTATATAGTATGGTACATTTATGTTGGTTTCAATTACTTTAAATAAAGTATAAATGACAAAATAACGTAATTTCTACACTTTCTTCAATCTTTATTATTTATTCATTAGAACTGCTAGATACTAAAATATTTATCATAACTTCAATATACTGAAATATTTATATCTCCTTAAGCATTTCATGAAGTTGAATCTGGCATCTTGTATGAAAAAAAGTGCAATAAGGAAAACAGATCTTGTATGGTTTGTACAATTCCTCACATTCTCAAACCCACATCTGTTCTTCATTATCCTACTACTACAGGAAGTAAAGTGAGAAACCATTCATTTCCTTTTGGAGTAAAAAAAATACCAACAAATACCAGGCATTAACAAATAGCCTAAGAGAAATCCTGTAAAAGAATTTTGATGTGAAGGGGGATTTTTGTTAATCAAAGTTTGTCATCGTTGATGTTTAATATTAGAGGTCGACTGATTCATTGGTTTTGCCCATTATTCTGCACCGATTGTTGATTGCTGTAGACTATCGGCAAAAAGTCATACTGATAGTTTTTCCGGGTTGCAATATACAGTACAATATTGGCCTCTAGTGGAAAATCACTGACACCACCTGCTGTTTATTTAAAATATTAATTTTGGATGTAACTGTTTTTATTTATTTAAAGTTTTAATTTTGTTTTTGTCAGTTTAAATGCCTGTCTTTTGTTTTCCTCTATATTTATTAGTATATTAATATTTATTACATTTAGCATATTTTTATGAATAATTTATTTTTTTTAAACAAAGTTCAGTATTATTTTACATGGAGTGTTATGCTTGTTTGTTTTTATCCAGTATTCATTAAAAAAAACTATGGCTTGATGAATCAATTATCAGCAAATACGATCTAACCTAGCTATCGTTATCAGTAAAATGGGTAGACATCTATTTAACATAACACACCGACCTGAATTCATGTAACTGAAATGTGAAAGCTGCTGATGTATAGATGACCAATTGATAAAAAAAAAAAACACAGTATTTAAAATGTTGGACTGATTTGTAGCTGGCTTGAGAACATATTAACCAAGTCAGTATTCATGGCCTTGATTTGAGAGCATTCCCATCTGGATAGGTAGAAATAAAGCTGAACATTAACTTTGGATAGATTTGCAAAGACACTACCATGTTTTATTGATCTTACAAAACAATCTTACATATCCCTGAATATGTCTGCATCTGCAGCTTTTAAGGATTCACTAACAGTCAATATATTGATCATTCCATTAACTAATGGCTCTATGAAAGCAACAAGGTATATGCAATGTAGAGTTATTCTCTATCCAAATGGAATTTTTAGTGTGGCCAAGAGACCAGCTGCTTGGAAGTTGAAAGCACCTGCACTGGCATGTTCCTCTGATCTACTGCCTACTGTGTGTGTGTGTGTGTGTGTGTGTGTGTGTGTGTGTGTGTGTGTGTGTGTGTGTGTGTGTGTGTAAAACATGGATGACCAAAATTAAAACAAGCCAGGGCACATTATTATTATTATTATTATTATTATTAGCATCAGCAGCATATACTGACTATTGTCCTAAAAAAAATGACAGAACGAGCAAGTCAGCATTTTCTCTCACAATCACTATCTATCTCCACCCATCTCTCGATCTCTCTATCTCTCTTTCTAGATTTCTCCTTTTTTCTCTCTTTCTCAATCCTATACTATCTTAATCCATTCATCTCACTTTCTATCTCTTTATACACCTCTTATCTATCTATCTATCTATCTATCTATCTATCTATCTATCTATCTATCTATCTATCTACACCTCTCTCTCTTTCTCTCTATCCATCCATCCATCTCTTTATACACCTATCTATCTATCTATCTATCTATCTATCTATCTATCTATCTATCTATCTATCTCTCTCTTTATACACCTCTCTCTTTCTCTATCCATCCATCCATCTCTTTATACACCTCTTACTCTTTCTCTCTCTCTCTCTCTCTCCATCCATCTTTTTATACACCTCACTATCTATCTATCTATCTATCTATCTATCTATCTATCTATCTATCTATCTATCTATCTATCTATCTATCATAAGTAATGAGTAATGAGTAATGGGAGGTGAAGCTGCACTGCAGAGAAACCTTCAGGAGCAGATCTGGAGGACAGGGCGCTTACTCTGCATAGCCGGTGGACCAGGGCAGCCTGCTGTCTTCCCTGACGTGCACGACGGGTCTGTCGATGTGATCGGTCACACCCTCCATCTGATCCGCACTCAGGCCGAGGAATTCGGGGCGGGAGTACGGGAATCTCAGCGGTAAATTAGTCCCTCCATCGTCGTTGTCTTTCTGCTCGTTTGCACCACCGCCGCCGCCGCCGCCAGAAGCCATGATGCCGCCGATCATGTGGGAAACGGCGGATCTCATCCGTGTCAGCATGCCGAGAGAGGAGATACAGACGTGCCGCAGTGTAGTCGCCGGAATTCAAGGCTTTAACGCATAACCCGATACCATAAACACATTGACCGGCCAACTTCATCCAGCTCCTGCAGCACGGAGTCAACGCGGAACTGAACTCCTGCTCCATGACGTCATGGTGCCCAACCTGCCCCGCAGTCCTCATAGTGGTCCGAGCTTCCTGACTTTTCAGCAGATGGCCCACTTCTCTTCATCTTTACCTCCTCTTCCTTCATTTTCATTGTAACGTTTATTTACAATGGAATCAGGAATGTGCAAAAAAAAATTATAATAAAAAAAAAAATCCCACATATAGATCACTCCATTGTAAGAAAAAGGTTTTAATAATATAAAAAAAAAAAAAAACAAGAAATCATTGACCAAAAATGATCAAGAATTTACCAAATGCACTCCAGAGGCACTCCTATTCATATTCATATGTGTACACACATACACACAAAAACAAAGAAAGAAAATAAACAGACATATAGAACACGTAAGAAAAAATGATAAAATATTGAGTTTTTAATGGTCTGAACAAGAAATCAAAGAAAATGATCAAGAATTAACTAAATCCTGTCTTGGGATACTCCTATACCAACATTTCACCATTTCAATAGACTTCCTGCTTCCTCCAAAAAAAATTAGCAGAGAGGTGAATTGACTTGAGTTGATATTCTTCTTTTTTCTCTTCTTTCTTCTTCTGTCTCTACATCACCTCTTTTGAACCAACCATCTGCATGTCTTCCCACACACATCTATTAATCTCCACCTTGGCCTTCCTCTTTTCCTCCTGCCTTTCAGCTCCATCCTCATAATTCTTCTAACGATATACCCATGTTCCTCCTCCTCTGCACATGTCCAAACCATCTCACCTCATCTCCAAAAACTCCTAACCTTCCCCTAATAAACTCATTTATCCTGTCCATCCTCGTCACTCCCAGTGCGTCTTCAAATCTGCCACCTCCAGCTTTGCCTCCTGTCTTTTTTCTTCAATGCCACTGTCTCAAAACCTTCTAACTTTTCCACCCACTCCACCCTGCCTGCACTCTTTTCTTCAGTTCTCCAACACACCCTTCATTACTCAGCACAGTTGACCCCAGAGATTTCAACTCATCGACCTTCACCACCTCGACTCCTTGCAACAGTACTACTCCACTGCCCTCACACGCCCTTATTCAGAACGATGATTTAGTGCACAGCTTCAATACAGCCTTGCAGGTCTGGGAGGCATGGGTAGTTATGTCTGTAGAACACAGTTTTAGGGGACACTGACCGAACATTTCGTCTTAGCTAAGCATATGGGACTAAAGGCTACTGTTCAGGCTCATGGCCGATGACCCATGACCCATGTTTTCGCATCAGTGGATAGAAGGATACAGCATGTTCCACAGCCAACCAGAGCACACGGGAGGTTTAAAGTCAGGGCAAAGGCTATCAGTGGTGACTGATTTAACTATATTGATTGTGGAAGTGCTAGAACAAAACATCAGTAATAATTAGATACATGATTGTACAGTGCTATTGGTTGAATTTATTTTTGGAATTTTAAAAAAGTAACCCGGTAGGAGAATGCTGAGGATGGAGACACCAGGAAGGAGGAAAAGAGGAAGACCAAAAAGGAGGTTTATGGATGTGGTGAGGGAAGACATGCAGGTAGTTGGGTTAAAAAAGGCAGATGTAGAGGACAGGGGGGGGTATGGAGAAGGATGACCTGCCGTGGCGCCCCCTAATGGGAGAAGATGAAAGAAGAAGAACTGATTTGATGACTATGCTGTAAAGTAAATCCTTAAGGAGTATAAGGAAGAAATGGTAGGTGGGTACAGCGGTGTTATAAAAATTCCTGCCACTTCTGGAATATGTCTTGGATATGTTTTCTTTTTGTCAAGCAACTTCTGCGATTCGCATTGGATCTCCGCAAAGGTGTAAAAACAACAATCTATGGAAAGAGGGCAAAGTCCACAGGAGTCAAATCTGGCGAGTAGGGTGGGTGTGGGGGTGAGAACATGTTGTTTCCGGCGAGAGCAGACTCTTTCTGCTGAGGAGACTATGGTCTTTTGGAGTGCAGGGAGCGCTATTGAAGACCTTTTTTGACTCTGTGGTGGCCTCAGCCATATTCTATAGTGTGGTCTGCTGGTGCAGCAGCATCTCTACTGCAGACAGGAAGAGACTGGACAAGCTGATCAGGAAGACCAGCTCAGTCCTGGGGTTTCCCCTGGACACTGTACAGGAGGTGGTAGAAAGGAGGATGGTAGCTAAACTATCATCATTGCTGGAGAACGTCTCTCACCCCCCGTATGAAACAGTTTCATCGTTGAGCAGCTCCTTCAGTTGACAGTGACAATAATAACAATAACAAAGTTTTTATATGCAATAAATGTGCAAAAAACTATCATTTTAAACCATGCAATATTACGTATGTGCAATATGTTTGATAGTGTATCTACCTATTCGTGCAGATGTGGTAACATCAGGCACAGCCCCCGATGTACACAGGATGATGTCCTTTGGTACACTGACCTACAATTTAGGTTAATATCTAGTTATTTTTTGACAGGCAGTTAAGCAAGAAACAAGAAAATGCATTCTGGCTTAAAAAGCCAGTGTTCTGAAGCACAGTCGATTACATTAAATAAAACAGAAATCTTTTGAATCCAGTCACTTGGACATCTCTCAGTACAAGTAGATCCATATCATGGCTGACCCTGCCCTTTGACCCCAATGTCCTGGGAACAAGCTGGGATGTACAAAGGATTACATTTCACACTGTTTAAAGGCTCTTCCTTCTTCATATCTGACACAACGCTGCCATCTTTCTGTTTAATTGGCCTAATTGGAATTATAATGGTTTCCAGTTGCTGAATTGCACTCTATAGACAGTAATAGCCCAGCCAGTTATGCAGTTAGTTAGATAACAATATCGATTAAACATGCTAATCACATCCTTTCTAATCAGGATTGAAAATGATAGACTACAAATGTACTTTAGCAGTGTCCATTTCAAAATTGGACACTCGTTGTTTAAAACTGCAGATATGGTAACTATTGTTTTGGTGTGTGAAATAAACACAGAAATGCTAATATCATTATCTTCTCTGTTTGCTGCCCCTCCTCCATTCGTGATCTTGGGGCAGAGTGATTCCTGGCCTAGTGGGCATGTTTTGTTTTGTTTTTCTGCTGATCAATATTTGCAATAATAATAATGCTATAAAAGTAGTGAGGCAGCGTATATGCTACGTCCAGAAAAGAAATCAATTCAAAAGAACATCAGCTGATATCTAATATATATTTGTTATTTAGGAGCTACTAATAGTTATTTTGCTAGAAATGTAGCCTCTAACACTGGTGTATCCACGTCCCGTCATATTTGGAAAGGGCCACTGGGGGTGCACGTTTTATTCCAACTAAGCACAAGCCAGACATATGTATATCATAAAATTTAAGTTTAACTAATTAAATGGAATAAAACCCTGCACCCACCTGCACACCAGCCCTGTCCAAATAAGATTTGACGCCAATACGAGAAATTACGTTTGACACTTCTGCTCCTGTCCAAAAGGGGGCAGTGTGTGCCTGGAGTTTGGTTAGGAAACATCTTAAAAATGTGCAATCAGTGGACATCCTTCACAGTTTGCAAACAGATATATTACCTTATGACTGCATAGTGGAAAATAAACAGACAGCCCACATAGGCTGTATACATAGAAAATAATAATAATATTAATAATAATTATTAAAAAAGCATCAGAATCAGTATCAGAATCAAACTTTATACATTACGGTGCTGTAAATTGCTCTGTTTTGCTTAATAAATTACACCATACTTTCCCATACCATTCTCCATTCTTTAAAACTTCTGGATAGGCTATGTCTCGACTTACGGTATTTTCAAGTTACGATGGGGTTAATTGCAACACATCTCCATCGTTAGTTAGGGACTACCTGTTGGTCAACTATATGGACAAAAGCGTATATACAGTTATGTGGTACAATATGTGGTTCTTTCTCAAACTGTTATTGCAAAGCTAAAGTCACACAATTGTACAGGGTGTCTTTGGATGCAGTAGCGTGAAATTTTCCCTTCACTTGAACTAGTAGACCAAAAACCTGTTCCAGCATGACGATGCCTCTGTGCACAACGCAAACTCCATGAAGATGTGCTTTGCATGGGTTGAAGTAGAAGATCTCCTGTTATAGAGCTCTGACCTCAACCCTATTAAACACATTTAGAATGAATTTGAACACTGACTGCACCCCAGGCCTCTTCGCATCACCCACATCAGTACCTGACTTTACTAAAACCCTTGTGTTTGAATGAACACACATATCCACAAGCACACTCTACCACTCTATCTTCCCAGAGGAGTGAAGGGAATTCTAAGAGTAAATTGGAAATGTGGGAATGTGGAATGCGATGCTCAAAAAAAGCACATACCGTACTTATGACCAGGTGTCCGTATACTTTTAGCAATACAATGTTTCGTGTCAGCCTACATTACCCATGAACATCGAGGATCCAATTTGCATCTTCAGGACTTTTCTTTTTAAAAAGTATAAATAAAAATAATTTAGTGAGATTGTTTTTTTTTCATTGAAAATATTTTTGTATGTATCTCTATACACCTCACTGTACCTCTACACACCTCACTGTATCTCTATACACCTTACTGTACCTCTACACACCTCACTGTACCTCTACAAAGCTCACTGTATCGCTATACACCTCACTGTATCTCTACACACGTCACTGTACCTCTACACAGCTCACTGTATCTCTATACACCTCACTGTACCTCTACACACCTCACTGTATCTCCATACACCTCACTGTATCTCTACACACCTCACTGTATCTCTACACACCTCAATGTACCTCTACACAGCTCACTGTATCTCTACACACCTTACTATATCTCTACACACCTCACTGTATCTCCATACACCTCACTGTATCTCTACACACCTCACTGTATCTCTACACACCTCACTGTACCTCTACTCACCTAACTGTATCTCTACACACCTCACTGTACCTCTACACACCTCACTGTATCAATACACACCTCACTGTATCTCTATACAACTCACTATATTTCTATACACCTCACTGTACCTCCACACACCTTACTGTATCTCTATACACCTCACTGTATCTCTATACACCTCACTGTACCTCCACACACCTCACTGTATCTCTATACATCTCACTGTATCTCCACACACCTCACTGTATCTCTACACACCTCACTGTACCTCTACACATCTAACTGTATCTATACACACCTCACTGTACCTCCACACACCTCACTGTATATCTATACATCTCACTGTATCTCCACACACCTCACTGTATCTCTACACACCTTACTGTATATCTATACACATCACTGTACCTCTACACACCTCACTGTATCTTTATACACCTCACTGTATCTCTACACACCTCACTGTACCTCTACTCACTTAACTGTATCTCTATACACCTCACTGTACCTCCACACACCTCACTGTACCTCCACACACCTCACTGTATCTCTACACACCTCACTGTACCTCTACACATCTAACTGTATCTTTACACACTTCACTGTATCTCTACACATCTAACTGTATCTCTACACATCCGACTGTATCTCTACAAACCTCACTGTACCTCTACACATCTAACTGTATCTTTACACACCTCACTGTATCTCTACACATCCAACTGTATCTCTACACATCCAACTGTATCTCTACACCTCACTGTATCTCCACACACCTAACTGTATCTCTACACATTTAGCTGTATCTCTACACACCTTACTATATCTTTACACACCTCACTGTATCTCTATACACCTCACTGTACCTCTACACATCTAACTGTACCTCCACACACCTCACTGTATCTCTACACACATTACCGTATCTCTACACACTTTACTGTACCTATACACACCTCACTGTATCTCTACACATCTAACTCTATCTCTACACACCTCACTGTATCTCTACACATCTATCTCTATCTCTACACACCTCACTGTATCTCTACACATCTAACTGTACCTCCACACATCTAACTGTACCTCCACACACCTCTCTATATCTTTACACACCTCACTGTATCTCCACACATCTAACTGTAATTCTACACACCTCACTGTATCTCTGCACACCTTACTGTATCGCTACACATCTAACTGTATCTCTACACACCTTACTGTATCTTTACACACCTCACTGTACCTCCACACACCTCACTGTATCTTTACACACCTAACTGTACCTCTACACATCTTACTCAAACACTACACACCTGACTGTACCTTTACACACCTGGCTGTACCTTTACACACCTCATAACTCCTCTACAAGTTGGAAATGCCAATTAGTCTACAACAAATGTCCGGAGTAAGGAAACTAAAGTACCCAGAGAAAACCCCGAATGGAAAAAAAAGCAAAGCCATGTATAATAAATTATCTATGTAAATGAGCAAACATATTTATCAGTAACATTTGACCAATATGTAATTCTGATACCATTAATGTATTCACTACTCATCGAGACCACAGCTGTAAAAAAAAATAAATCATACGAAAAAAAAAGAAAGAAGGCTTTTTACTTTATTGTGATTTGAAACTGATACATACAAAGGCGTCATGAGACAGAGTGAATTCGTATGCGTTTGATTTTCCAACACCAGATTACTCACTGATCCTTTGTCACATCGAGCAGGTCTAATGATTGGAAAGTGTGACTCCTTCTGTTTCTAATGATGTGAGTCTTGTTCCTGAGCAATAAATGGTTCCTGTGTTATGAAACCGAGAAGCCAGAGAGTAGAAATGCCTGCAAATTACGTTTGTCGGGTTCTAAGGGTTAATGGTAATTAGAGTAATCATCAGACTGAGGTGAGCTGTGTGCCTGCTCTGTTTGGAGTGATTTTAACCAGGCTGAAAATCAAACTCAGCCCCTCTTTGTTTGTAAAGGATTTGAAGCTGGGCTCGAAAAACGTTGCCCTGAGAGCCAGAGCCCTCATGTGTGTTTTTTCTTTTTTCGTTTCTTGCCTCTGTGGGCATAAGTTTGTTAGTGTTTATTTAAATGGCTGGCTTTTTCATCACAATCCATGGAACCTTGCTGAAAACCCAACTGCCCACACTGCCTCATTTTTGTCCAAACCGCTACACTTCCCACAGAGCAGACGAGCGCTGCTTCACAGGGTGTTAAAGAGATCAGGGGCCAGGTAGGAGCGAGCCGAGTAGATGCCTTGGCAGAATATTCACCGAATCAATAATCCTAGTAATTTTCATGGCTCGGGGGGTAGCCGCTCATCCATATGGAGCAGAGGTTTCCCACGCCTGCGGCCTGATCGATTTCCCTGCTGGGAAGGTAATTGTCTGGTCCAGTTCTTCTGTACGGCTTCTCTCAGAAGATTTCTCCTTAATGCAGTCCTTCTGCAGAGAAACTACCAAAAGAACACCGGCACTCAGCCAGGGATTACTTGCTGACTGAAATTAGTCACTAGTGCAAAGTTATCACCTTTTATGAGTCCAAATTACTCTGGACTCATAAGTCATTATGAGGCCATTAATGCATACCTTTACAAAAGTATAGACACCTAACATTTCTCAGCCATATGTGGTTATTTCCTAAAATGTTACCACAAAGTTGGGGGTTACACAATTGCATTGGACGTCTTCAAATGCTGTAGCATCAAATGTTCATTATTCATCATTAAATTGTATCCACTTCGGGTGCGATTCTGAAAAAATAAAACAATCATTTACCCCAAGAATCAATTTAACATTTCAATGACTTAATTTCTTCACATCTGTAGTCATTTTCTTGGTAAATGGATGCGAAATGTATGTATATTGAGTAGAAATAAAACAGGATACCTCATGTTATAATAGTAATAATCACTGATAGCATGGTGTGATGATACTCACTCTAAAGCTTAACATTATCTCAAGGTGCTGGACGAAATACACAAACCATGTATTGGAGTTAAAGTAGAGATACACTCGGTAAAATAATACTCCAGTAAATGATTCATGTTTTAAATCTGTTGATGTGGAGTTTCTACTGGAGAACTAATTCTGTGGTTGCTCAGTGGTTAAGATGTTGCAGTTCCGATAGGGCTTCTGAAAGGCCATGAGTTCAAATCCCAGCACTGCCAAATTACTCTGGACTCATAAGTCATTATGAGGCCATTAATGCATACCTTCACAAAAGTATAGACACCTAACATTTCTCAGCCATATGTGGTTCTTTCCCAAAATGTTACCACAAAGTTGGGGGTTACACAATTGTATAGGACGTCTTCAAATGCTGTAGCATTAAATGTTCTCCATTTACTTGAACTAGGAGACCAAAACATGTTCCAGCTTGACAATGCCCCGGTGCATAAAGCCAGCTAAATGAAGATATGCTTTACATGGATCGGAATGGCTGATCTCTTGCTTATAATCCTCTAATCCTATTGAACACCTTTGGGATGAATTGGAATGCTGACTGCACCTCAGACCTCGTCACCTCACCTACACCAGTACCTGACTTTACTAACACCCTCTAAGCTGAATGAGCTCAAATCTCCTAAATATAGTAGAACATCTTCCCAGAGGAGTGTAGGTTATTATTAACAGGAAATGAGGATTAAATGTTAAATGGGATGTTTAAAAAGCACATACCAATATATTTGGAAAGCTTTTTCCAATTGTGCTTCCAACACCAACAGCTCCCATTTAAATTGTCCTGTCACTTTTCTCATTGTGTAGAATAATACTTTTCTGGTGGATATCCATTTACTGCTGTATATTAATTCACCTTTTGAAGTGAAGAGAATTGGATTAACTGACATGTCTTAAATAGATTGACCGGTCTGCAATGATTTCCACTTGATGATAGACTGTATGCATTATTGCTTAGTGTTTAAGAAGTACGAGATCTATATGATGACTCCTCTTCCAAAGATTATCATGTGATGAAAGATGCTAATATAAAGGCTTGCCAAACCAATAACTGATTGTTACAAAGCAATGGAAGAAGGGACTTCTTGGAAAATGCTAAATAAACATAATCTCACAGGAAAAAGATCCCCATATTAGCAATTACACAGTGTTTTAAAACAGAAACAATAATGTATACACAAGATAAAAGTATAAAAGTATCGGGACACCTGACTTCTCCAGTCGTATAAGTTGCTTCTTCAAATTACATAATTAAATTATACACCACATAAGTATTTTTTGGCCTGCTAATAGTGTTATAGTCTCAACCGATCTAGGTCTCTGTCTTGTCTCTGTCATGTCTCGGTCTCAAACTAAGAGGACTGGGTATTTTATTTCAAGATACAGGTTAAAGAAAAAGGTTAATCTCAGCATATGTATTTGTTTGCTCATAGAAACAAAGGGAACACTTCTACACATACAATTCGCCTCTGCAAATGACTTACTATTATTATTTTATTATGATCTTTCAGACGAATTTGAAACGTTTTGTTCAGGTCTTGGTCCTGACTTGGGCTCATCATGCCTTGGTTTTTCTTGGTCTCAATCTCTAAAAGTCTTGGTCTTGACACATTCTGGTCTTGGACTTATTGTGGTTTCATCACACTCTGGTCTTGATGCTCTCTGGTCTTGGTCTTGTTATAGTTTCAACACTCTGTGGTCTTTTATTTGACTTGGTCTCAACACACTGATTTTGGAATTTACTTGGTTTTGATGCACTCTGGATTTGGATTTGACTTGGTCTTGACAAACTCTGGTGTTAGTCTTGAATTGGTCTTGACACATTCTGGTTGTGGTCTTATCTTGGTCTTGACACACTATGGTCTTGGTCTTGACATAGCCTCAACATATTCTGGTCCTTGTCTTTTACTTGGTCTTGACACCCTTAGGTCTTGACTTGGTCTAGAAACAGTCCGGTTTTGGAATAACTTGGTCTTGGCACACTCTGGTCTTGGTCCTGACATAATCTCAACAACACTCTGGTCCTTGGCTTGACGTGGTCTCTGTTATGACCGGGGCTCAAACAGTGGTCGTCAATGTGAGAGTCTAGCACTCTAGAGATCTGCCACTGGCGGGGCCAAGGATTCACATGCAGAGAGTAGGACAAACACAGCAGTGCAGATGCAATATTTACTGAGGAAGAGGGGAGAACACAAATAGGAGAGGAGTGTTAGAGGGAGTGTACATCCAAGAAGAAGAAGAAGAAGGAGAAGGAGAAGAGGTAGAAGAAGAAAAGAAGAAGAAGTTGATGATGATGATGAAAATGAAGAACATGATGCTGATAAAGTGAAAAGAATAATGATGATGATGATGATGATGATGATAATAAAGTGGAAGATGGTGATAAAGAGGAAGATGACAGTGATGATAATGGAGGAGAGGATTGTAGTTAAGAACAAAAGATGATGATGACGATGATGATTATGATGATGATGACGATAAAGGCAATCATGATGAAGAAGAAGAACATGGTAATAAAGATGAAGAAGAAAATGATGATGGTGAGGAAAAGAAAATAAGCATGAAAAGGAAAATGGAAATGATGATAATGAAGAACAAGAAGAAAATTATGGTAAAAAATATGAAGAAGAATAAAAAACAAAACAAGAAAAACCAGTTGATGATGATACTGAAAATAAAAAGGAAAATGATGATGATGCTGGTGCTGGTGTTGGAAAATGATTATGAAAAAGAGAAAGATGACAATGATGATAATAAAGATGCTGCTGTTGCTGCTGCTGCTGTTGATGATGATACGATAATGATTATAATGATGAAAATGAAGAAGGAGAAGATGTTAATGATGATAAAATAAGGAAAATGATGATGATGATGATGATGATGATGATGGTGGTGAAAGATGATTATGATCAAAAGGAAGATGACAATGATGATAATAAGGATGCTGCTCCTGCTGATGATGAGGGTGGTGGTGGTGGTTGAAGATGATTAAAATAAAGAAGATGACAGTGATCATATAAAAAAAAAGAAGAAGACGACGATGCTGATAATAAAGTGAAAAAATTTAATGATGATGATTATAATGATAATGATAAAGTGAAAGATGATAAAGAGGAAGATGATGAAGATAATGAAGAAAAAGAAAAAGAAGATGATGATAAAAAGAAAGATGAGAATAATATGATGATGATGATAAAGAGGAAGATGATGTTAAAGATGATGGGGAAAACTGTAACAACTCTATCCATCAGTAAAAGATAGAACACAAAGGAAGACAAAAGAGAGCACAGTGAGATCTTTTTTATCATAGCATGTTGGGAATCTTGGATTGATGGACCCTTGCGATACCTGTTCCAGAGTGGAACCCATTTCGGAAACACACAATGTGTATGGTCCTGTCAAGCAGATAAAAACATTGAGTTAACATTGAGTTATTTTTAGATGACAGTAAATCTATACTACTATACAAGCTTCACATTGACTCCTCTAAAATATATTATATAAAAGTTTCATTTCTATAGTATTTTCCCTTGAGAAGATACTAAAATGATTGCTGAAATGTAAGGGGTGTACAATACATTACCACATTAATCTACACTCAATTAATTATAATCTTTACTGTTTTTCATGTTTAGCAAATTAAACTTGGCATAGATTTAAACAGATTTTTGTTAGGAGTGACTATGATGGACAGGATTATAAACACATTTATTAGAGGGACGCATGTGGGACATTTTGGAGACAAGGTGAGGGAGGCCAGATTGAGATGGTTTGGACATGTGCAGAGGAGAGACATGGGGTACATCGGTAGGAGAATGCTGAGGATGGAGCCACCAGGAAGAAGGAAAAGAGGAAGACCAAGGAGGAGGTTTATGGATGTGGTGAGGGAAGACATGCAGGTAGTTGGTTTGAAAGAGGCAGATGTATGGGACAGGGGGTATGGAGACGGATGATCCGCTGTGGCGACTCCTAATGGGAGAAGCCGAAAGAAGAAGAAGAAGAAGAAGAAAGATTCACACAGATTTGTGTAGAACTAAAAGAACAGAAGTTACATATACCTTAACCATTTTATTTAGTTTATGTCTTTCCAATTCAGGTTCAGGTAAATTCAATCACACATTAGACTCTATTTTTATGGACCCATATAAAATGTGCACCCCAGTGTATGTATATCATTTCTTGAATCAACAAAAACCATACAAGGATACTTGTTTCATGTTGACACCCCTCATAATTCTCATGACACCCCCTTCCCACCCCATAAATAATTTTCTAGCTGTTCCCTGGTTCCAGCATTACAATGTGCGCAAAATGACCTCTATGAAGACGAAGAACTCGAGTGTTCTGCAACTGAACCCCAGACCTCCATGTCTAACACCAGGACCTGATTTCACTAATGTTCTTAAAGGAATCCCCACATCCACACTCCCAAATATTATAAAACACTTCCCAGAAGACTGGGGATATATATAACAGAGACAGCTCTGATAATCAGGTGTCCACTAACAATACAGGACCAGTCATAAACACGTGTGTATACTTATGTATATGTGTATACATGCTCGGTCTTGATCGCACACGGTACTTCCTACACCTACGCTGTTTTCGCAGGGTCGTGGGGTGCGTTCACCTCACACCAACTTTTCTTTCCACTTCACTTCTCACACACACCCACTTTGCTTTCTCAAGCACATACTTTCATGCGGCTCGAGACAGCGATCGAGACAAGCAGTCTGGACGAAAAGTGAATGAAAGGCAGATACTGTAACCCAAGCCTGGATCTCCAGTTATCTCTCTGTATGTTTAATCCATACAGAGATAGCCAATAGGTAACCCGGTTGTGTCTGTAGGTGTTTGTTGTTGCTGTTTATGTAAAGTGTATTTAGTATTAGCTAGGTGTTTTCTAGCTAGGCTAGTAAATGTTTATGCTAGCAGTACTTGAGTACAGGGGTTTCTGTGGCAGTTTTATAGGTGATTTATACTGTATAAAGTAAAAATTTCAGGCCCTCTGGGAATTCAAATGGTCCAGTTTGCAGAAGGCAATGTCAATTCCTGCTGTATTTTTAATGGTTAGACTGCACACATAGTACACACACACACACACACACACACACCAGACACAGACACAGGACTCAGGGCAATGCATGGTGTCGGTCAGATGTTTAATCCATTCAATACAGGATTGTTTAATCAGTGCAAGTGCCAAGGAATATGAGTTCAGTGAAGAGCATGTGTATGTGTGTGTGTGTGTGTGTGTGTGGGTGTGTTTATGTACAACTTGTACTGTACACATAAAAATAAATCATAGACATGAACGTTCTTAGGACTGAATCTTTGGACGACATGTGCGGCATCCAGGTCAGCAGCAAAGAAAAACCAAAAAAAAAAAAAACCAGTAATACAAAACCCCCCACAAAAACAACAAAAACAAATGAATGCCAAAGCGAGAAGAAAACAGCTAAATGGCTTAAAAAAAAAAAAAAAAAAAAAAAAGAGGGCTGTTTTTTTTCTTCATTCAAATAACCACAAAATAATTCAGTTAATGGCATTACTTGAATATAGATTTATATTTATATATATCTAAAGTGCATTATGGTACAAAATATATAAAAAAAAGGTCAGCAGCACCTTGATACCTTTACAAAATAAATACACCATTCAAACAAAATAAATTATGAAAATCTGACATTGATAATTGGTATAGTCCTTACAAAAAAAAAAAAAAATTATATATATAAACCGAAAAAAAAAAAAAATGAATAAAGCATTGTATTCACAAAAATCCAAATCTAGCTCCCACAGAGCAACAGGATAATGTTTTATCATTATCTTTTATTATTTGTTTATTACTAATTAAGAATATTTACATAAAATAAATATCGTTCCGCGCTCCCAACTATCGCTGTTACAGTGAATACTGCAACATGAGCATTGTGGTGTCCATGTGTCATGTATAATGTCCTTATAAATCTGAAAGACAAAACACAAAGATGCCAGGTCAGCTTTATCAGATATATACATCACAATAATTTCATTACTGATGGTGTGCAGATTTCTTTTGTTTTTATGTGTGTATATAATGAGCATGTTGAGCGTTTTTTTTGGGCAGAAGAAAAAGATATTGTGGGACAATCTGTACAGGTGTTTAAAATTTTGCAAAAGAGACATCTGGAAACCTCTGCAACTTCGAAAAAAAGTGCAAAAGACCTTTCGCTATTGCCAAAGTATTTGTGTGTGATGTGTTGTGTGTTTCCAGAAACCAATTCCCAAATGTATTAGTGACCTATGTTAATTAATACTATTAATAAAGAAAAAAATAATACTTGAATATATATATATATATATATATATATATATATATATATATATATATATATATATATATATATATATAAATTTTGCCTGCATGAACCATTATATTGTTGCCAAAAACTTCAATAATAAAGCATATATTTTTTCCCCCTCAGTTTTTTTTTTTTTTTTGCTTGAGGAGAATGAAGATTGCATAAATGTAATAAACACTGATGGAGTGACTCCAGTGACTGAAACTGATAAGAAGTAATGATTTCAGTCACTGCTACATTTACTGTAGGTCTCCTTTGATTTCTTGGAAAGTTTTGTTAAAACGAGATTATTAAACATTTCTAGACATTTCTACTGATTTTTTCAAGCTTGAAATGCGTACGCTTTGGTGTAATCTATAAAACATCAAAGACTAGATACATCAAAGTTTATTTAAGAGGGATTTACATGGTAAGATGCACAGGCTGTAATGATGAAGACTGATGATTGTGGTGTCATGAGAAATGGTATAACAAGTAAAGTCGCTTTACCGTTGTCAGAGACTGACAGTGTTCTAGTGCACCGCTGCTCGCTGGGCCGTGTGTATCCACTGCTCCACGTGGAAGCCGTTGTCCGGTTCGATCGCCTCTGGCCGGTCAGGCGAACGAGTTCTTCGTTTCCTCTTCTCCCCATCCCTCCGCTTTCCAGCTTTTCCTTTCTTCTTCTTTTTCATTCCGGCCTTGGGTGCTCCATCTTTGTATATCTGTGACTTGTTGGTCTCTTGGGGAAGGTTAGTGCCTTCCTCATCTTCTGGGCTGAAGCTGATCGGCAGGTTCTTGGTGCCGCCCACGGGTTTAGGGTTAGCTGTGCCAGGACTCAAACTGATGCCCATTCCCACCCCCATGGGAACTCCGACACTGATAGACCCACCTCCACCGCTGATTCCACCACGCTGCTGCACTTCATGGAGCTCTGCTGTATGGACTTCATGCAGCAGCTCCTGCAGCCACATACGCCGCTTGAATTCTTGCAGGGTTCGACCTTTGTCGTGCATCAGTTGGGCATGCGTCACTGACCGCTTTCTAATAAAGAGGGAGAGAAGAAGGGGTAGAGATCAAATACCTTCTGGGTCCAAATGGACACTAAACAAAGAGACAAATACACTGTAAATACACTGACATCTTGTTACGCTCAGGTCAAAATAAGAAGTAATTATCAATATATACATTTGATTTTATCATTTATATTACAATATAAATTGTATTAAATATATCCAAATGCACTGTATTGCCAAAAGTAAGCGGACACTCTACGGTACGATATGTGCTTTTTGAGCATCACATTCCACATTTAGTCGCAATTTGCTATAACAGTATAATTCCCTCTACTCTTATGGAAAGATGTTCCACTAGATTTTGGAATGTGCTTCTAGACATTTGTCTTCATCAGCCACAAGAGTGTTAGTAAAGTCAGGTACTGATGTAGGTGAGGTGAGGAGGCCTGGGGGTGCAGTTACTGTTCCAATTTATTCCAAAGGTGTTCAGTAGGGATGAGATCAGAGCTCTAAAACTCTCAAGATCTTTCTCTCCAATTCATGTAAACCAGATCTGCTGGAACAGGTTTGGGTTGCCAAATTTTAAGTAAACACAACATTTTATTAGACCGCATTTAAAAAAAAATCCTATACATTATGTGTCTACAGGATTGTGGTAACAGTTTGGAGAAGAACCACATATACTAGGAAAGGTCAAGTGTCCCAATACTTTTGCACATACAGTGTATGATATGAATATACTTTTTTTTTTTTATTTAAAGGATCTTCGTCTTTCACTCTGGAATATAAGAAACTTGGTAGCTCAGTTATTAATTCTTTGGGTTTTTGATTAGAAGGTCGGGGGGTTAAGCCACACTTAACCATATTACACTGTTTACATGCTGTTTTTTGCACCTCTCGACTGCTGCTACTGCTGTTTTTGCACTGCATAGTGGTTTTGTAAATATACTCTTTGTTTTAGTCTTTTTAGTCCTCTTTGCACAGTACTGTATATTCAAAGTATACAGTGGGTTTACTGGTCGGCGCCATCTTGTATTATGTGTATTGTCTTGTGTTGTCTTGTGTTGTCTGCCTGTCTGTACTGTTTTTTGTCTGCACTTGATGCACTTTTTGTAGCTTTATATTGTGTTTTGTAGCTCTATGTTGTTGTGTAGCACCAGGGTTCTGGAGGAATGTTGTCTTGTTTTTACTGTGTACTGTGCACCACTGTGTATAGTAGAAATGACAATAAAAGCCTCTTGACTTGACTTGACTTGAGTATCGCCAAGCTGCCACTGTTGGGCCCTTGAGCAAGGCCCTCAACCCTTTGTGCTCCAAAGGGGTGCTGTATCATGGCTGACCATGTGCTCTGATGTGGTTTTCTTCGGATTTGTTATGCAGTCATCCATGTTGTGTGTGTGTGTGTGTGTGTGTGTGTGTGTGTGTGTGTGTGTGTCTGCTTTAAATCAGAATGATCATAATCCAATCCCAAATCCAACCCACAACACTGTACATTTTAACTGGGATTCACACAGAGGTTTGACACATGAGCCAAATCGACTCCTTTTCTGCCTTGTGAAACTCTGTCCTTGGCCTTGGGCCTTGCTCAGCCTTTCCCCAAAAACTCACCAGTTCCAGATCCCTTCATCTAACCATAATAAATCACTTCGCGATGATGTGAAACGCCTTTCGAATGAAAGAGTGGGCGGTAGAACGGTCTGCTGGGGGTGCGGAGGGGTTTATGCTTTACTGATTTGAGATGCCCCTTCACGTTTTCACATTATTAACTCTGAGTTTTAAACACAGGCCTTCAGAGCTGCCTCGTCCCTGTGCGATGGCAAAGCTAATAATAAAAAAAAGCTAATTTTCCTGAATACAAATGTTGATGGGAAGCCTACACTTGTTTAGCATTAATTCTAAAAAAATTCAAATGGTTTACATGTTCAGGTGCCTGTACCTTTGACAATTGCTTTTGCAGTTGCAAAAAAAAAAAAAAACCTTTGCTATCGTGTGCACTTTTGAGTACTGGGCACACGGTCCAAATGTCTTGAAACAATTACACATATCACAGAGCTGGTGCATGCAAAGTGCCAAAGTAAAGCATAATTCAGGGCTATTTCAAAATATTCACTCTTTCACTTAGTAGAAAGAAAGAGAGAGAGAGGGAGAGCGGCGGTGGGTCTGACACTGTGCTCTCCTGCAGTTGTGTAGGTGGAAACCATGGACCAGAGCTACCAGTAGGTGGCAGTAATGCAACTATTAAGCGTAATAAATGGACTGGTCATATCAGGACAATTTCAGTCATGTCTTTGCACTGTCCAAAAGAAACAAAACACTGTCTCTGTCATAGGAACATTTCTCGTTTTTATACCTGATTAATTTTTTTTGTACTGGTCTCATCCCATTTATTTATAACCGTCAAACTGATCCCAAGTGGCTCCGAATTCCCTTATATGATTGCTTGACAGTCTATTCGAACTAAATAATGGCTTCCGCAACCCATTAAACATTTTGTACTTCAGCTTTAACAGGTCCTTCTTCATGCTCTGATGTGTAAAACACTACACAGGAATAAAATACGCGGAATTGCCTCAGCCGATCTGTTAAACAGATCCTGCAAGAAACGATTAGCCCCAGCGTATTTAAATGAGTTTTTCCTTCTTTGGAAAAACAGTTTATCATCTCCAACACGTGTTCTAAATAGTTCATGAGAGAAAAAGTTAAGCACTAAGCACTGATTTCTAAAAGGCCCCCGTATAAAAAAAATCGAGTTTCTCTGTGTGTTTAACTGATGGGATAAAAGTGACAAGTCAAAGGCTAAGAGCTGAATGTCAGTGCACACACACACACACAAAAACAAGAAGCCCTTGTTCTTGGTTTCAAACGGCCCCCGAACACAAACACAAGCGGACTGCGTTTCACGGAAGACTGAAAATACACATCCATGACCTTTAGTCAGATTCGATATGCTTCATTGTATGTACTGTACACTGATATGATGGATTTGTTCCCACAGGATTTGCCAGTGGACACAAAGTGATTTTTTCCCCTTGTGTGATGTTTGAAGGAGACGTAAATGAGAAGGTATGCGATCTGGGTCTAAAAATATCCAATACCTTTTTGGATGGATCATGGAGGACACGGGTTTGATGGGATTGAAGGGATCCACTACACGCTTACACGCTTAAAGAGTGTGTGGTAGTGCCTATGTTTATATATATATATATATATATATATATATATATATATATATATATATATATATATATATATATATATATATATACATACATGTGTGTGTGTGTGTGTGTGTGTGGTGTGGATTATTTATGATACTAATTTATTCTTTGGTTTGACAAAGAAAATTTGAATAAAAATAAACACAGTTATTAATTACTTATAATCACTGCAGCTATGAAACTTTTCATTTCTCAAACCCAAATTTTTAAAACCTAAATCTGGTCTCAAATTTCATATTTACATCTTTTCACACATGCTCTTCTCCCGAGAAACCTTTAAAGAGTCCAAAGAATTCAAATTGCTGTGCAATAAGAAGAAAAATATATAATTGTTCGGCAATATTATTATATAGCCAAACTTATATTATATTATTATATATATTATTACTAGGCGCTAACTGCATTTCATTAGCTCTGTACACGTACTTTGCACAATGACAATAAAGTTAAATCGAATCTAATCTAATCTAATCTATATTTCCATGTAACACGTTTGAATGCTGATTTAATCGATCATTGATAACAAAACGAAGCGTACTGCGTGAATCGTTTCTCCTTATGCATCCTAAGGCCCGATCAGAAATAAACGTGAGGTAAAAAGGTGGGAGAAGGAAAAAAAAACAAAAGTGTTCGCATGCAAGCTGTCAAGCTGTTGCTTTTTGAAGCAACACACCTGAGGACGTGAAGATGCTTATCTGTGTTGTTTGAAAAAACAGAGCTCGAGTGGGAGTGCCCTGTAATTGGCCCTGTAATGGAATGCGAGTACTCCGAGAAATCTTTTCTGCCGCATGTGCGTTTGATCTTCCCCGGCTGAGTTGGGAAGCAGCCAGTTTAAACTCCAGTAAGAGGCATTGTGCTCAATGGCAGACTGTCAGAGACGCCGGCTTGTCAGCAGAAGCTTGTTAAAGACAGCGAACGCCCATTTGGATGTTTTGCGAGAGCCCCTACACAGATAAAAGATCTTGAGTGGATCCTGATGAAAGGCCTGCGCTGTGTTCGGATCCAAGGGCCTCCAAATGATACTTTAATATCCTCGGCTCAAGCGGGAATTTGGACTATTAAGAGATTGTTATAGGGGCTTAGTATTTGACTTAGTACATTGGACTAAATCTAAATAGATAAATAAGAGGCTACTACCATTGTCCTGGCAGTGATTAGGCCAGATGAATGAAATCAGCAGGACCGTTCATGTTTTTCTCTTTAAAGTGTAGTTCGCTCCGAGTAGGCGGTGAAGTAACGAGAAATGTCTGACTATCCCGAGGTTAAAGGTGAAATGATGCATTGGTGTGTTTGGCCGAGACCGAGGCCGAGCCGAGCCCGTGCTTTCGTTCCAACAACCAGTCACCACCTTCTACCAACAACAAACAAACATGCATGGAACTCGCTTGTATGGGTGTAGAGACCACACACACACTCAACATGCAGACATACAGTATGAATCAGCCCAGGGCTCGATCCTGCATCAACACGACAGCTCCAACAGATCCTCCCTGTAATGCTAGAACGATGGAAACGAGCTCACTGCGAGCATTTTTTTTTTTTTACCATGCAGACACACAGTCCGAGTGTGTCTCTCTACTTTCTGATCTAGTTTGTGCAAAAATCCGTCTATCTAATACTTCTAGATATCGTGGGTGCTAATAAATCATCGTTTTACACAAACCCTCTGGAATGCTCCGAACTCTCGGTAGGAGAAAACTCTAAGAAAAAGGAGGAAGCTCAGAGATCAGGCAAAGACAAACAAAAAGCTTCTCTCTCACACACACAAACACAGGTTTTTTCCCCTGACCAAATACATGAATCTTGGCTTGTAGACACTGTCACACGCCCTCATTCTTTTTTTTTTTTTCGCTTCATTAAAAGCTGATCGGAGGGTTAAACCACTACAGGCAGGGCCAAGGAGTGCACAAGCATTATGAGAGATTAGCTTTCCAAAGCAAATGGCTCTCCAGAACTATGTTTTGCATCCTGGGCCCTGGTTGGGGTTGCGCCGGACATGAAAGCACATTTACTCGGCGCGGCATAATGTACTCCAGCAGGAGAGTGCGTTTAGCTTGGGTCGCCGCCTAGTCCAGCATCAGCACTCTCTCTCTCTCTCTCTCTCTCTCTCTCTCTCTCTCTTTTTCTCGCTCTTTTACTCCTCACCTCAACTCTGTAAGCGCAGTCTCTATCAGACAGCAAGCCCCTTGTGGCAGGGGGCTGAGGGTAAGCCCGCCGGAGAAATGGATGGCAGAAGGCAACTGGCACGCTAGAAAATTGAGTCACGGCCCAACAAGCCTGAGAGAAGGCAGCGATCTGAGAAGGCGGGGAGGTCGAGGGGGTCCGAACGCTCCCATCGGGGTACGTGTTTCACCCCCCTCTCTAAGTAAACACACAGGTGGGCGCTAGCAATGAAAACAACTCCTAGCACGATCTCCAAATGAGAACATTTTCCATCCTGGTAGAGCCACCCACCTCACACCTCAGTCGCGCAGTGTTCGACAGGTGATATAAGTAAGAGCAGCAGAAGTACTGTTATGAAAGAAATGTATTTGTTTATTTATTTTCTTCCTATTTTATATCATTCTATTTATTCTAGATGTAGTATTATTCTATTCCCTTTTTCCTTCATAGATTTGTAAGACATTAAAAAGCAGTTTTTCTTGCTCTTACTTACACTTACACTCGTTTACACACTAACACACACTCACACACACACTCACACACACAACGCATCGACTTACATTCTGTTGCTCAGGGCGTCGATGGGCCTGCCGTAGTGTGGCACAGGAGAACACAATAAAAACACAGCCAAACACCACTGCTGAAGAATCCTCCCTGAACACAACATCCTGGTAATCTATAAAAAAACACAAAAAAAACACACAGTCATCAGATAAAGATCTGAATCCACGTGCTGGAGGACACATAATTTCTCCGTATCTGAATCATCTGTAAACTTGGCACGGCAAGCGGAAATGTAAGTACGTCTGGCGTCAGGCGTTCGTTGTGACTTTACTGTGTAGCGTAGAAACGCAACCGGACAATGGAAGAAATGTTTTTTTTCTCGATCACAAAATAAATTGAATAAATATCTGGCATTGCTTTTATGTCTTATAGGAATGAGTTTCAAGGAGAAAAGTCTTGGAAGGCTACAGGACATGGTTAACTCGAACCAGAACATGGTTCAAAAGAAAAAAATGATAAATTCCACAAGTCTTTCGGGCCACAACAAAACTTCTTGTAAAAAGACAAGTCAGCTGAGAGACAACACATTTGCACACACACTCAGAAAGAAACACACACAAAAAACACACAAGCAGAACTTACTCTCCCAACAGTAAGGTCTTTTTTTCTCAAACTGGCCTCTTGCTTCTGTCCTCTCAGTACTGTAAAGACTAACAAAAGTGTCCAGGCTTCTATAAAATCAAAACCAAACAGCAGCCCCCAGAAGATGACCTCCCTCCCAGATGCTGACGTCTTCTTTTGTCGGCGAGGAAAAATGTCACCAAATCAACTCTCCAACATGTATCACAACTCCTTGTTTTCTCTCTTCTTATCTCCAACAAACTAATTCAAAGTCAACCAGAAGTAAGGCGAAAGGAATCCAGAGGCTAAGTCATGTAGTGTGTTTGTGTGTGTGTGTGTGTATGTGTGTGAAAGTTCTCCAGGTGATCTGAGTACGGCAGTCTCTTTTATTCTGCTGCCTGAGGCTGTGCTCCAGCCTGTTATAGAGGAGGCTGTGGACCAGCGCAGTGATGGGAAAGTTTAAGCACAACTGTCTGAGTGCAGGTTGAGGGAGTGAACGAGGGGGGGAGAGAGCGAGAGAGAGAGAGAGAGAGAGAGAGAGAGAGAGAGAGAGAGAATGAAGGAGGGAAAAGAGAGAGAGAGAGAGGGTGGGGGGTGGAAAGGAAGAGAGGGAGTGGGAGGGGAGGTTATGACTTGGAAAGCCCTCACAAAGAGTCAATCCTTGTGTAGTGAGCATGAACGTGTGTGTGTTTTTTAGATAGAAGAAAAAGAGGCCAGATGTGGCAAGAAGGTGGCGCCCAAGAAGCATTTCAGCTAGACATGAAATATGGTCCATGTGTGAGATAGAGACCTATGTGTGATTTGTACACGTGTGAAAAAAGTGATTAAATAGGAAGTTTGGAGATGCTTCTATCTAACAGGCATGCTACATGGATTGCTGGGTTTCCACTGAAGGAAATTTACCAAATTTTTTTTACACCCCAAAGAGCCAATTTAGGGCCGTGTGCTAAATGGGGTGTAAGAAGTCCAGAGACATAGCGGGGCTCATTAGAAATGAGCATGTTGGGGTTGTTGGGTTGTATTTCTTTACGCTCGCTGGTGACTTATACGACAGACTAGAGGACTGTTAACAATGGGAGATTTCTTAGGCACATGCTTGAACCATTTTTTATTTTTAGTTCGGTCAGAATTGCCAACATGGATAAGACATTGTACACAACGGTACACAAAAAAACGGTTCGATACGTACCTCGGTTTTAAAGTCACAATCCGGTTCAATTTCATTACAATTTAGGGAGGGGGGGGAATGCAAAGAAATGCATTCAATCACCCCTTGATATGCAGAATTTTCAGGATTCAGTTCTTTTAACAGAATCTGTACATCAGATGCAAAAGAATCCATTTTGCTGGACTGCTGTAAAAACGTTGGCAGGAAGTGGAAGCGATTTCACACATACGCTAAACAAAATCTGTAGTTTTACAACGCAGTACAAATCATATTAGGGTGCACAACAAATGCAGTATTAATCGATGACACTGCGCTAACTATAGTTTCTAGTGTATCTTTTCAAATTTAATAATAAAAAAAAAATTATAAAATAAAAAGCAGTCACACTGCGTTCAAAACAAACTTGAGGTCTGCCACTTAATTAATCCGCACGTAAAAAGGATTGCATTTGGTACACATGAGCACCAACCCGAAAGCCCTGTGCTGAGAAATCGTATTGTATTATGTATATATAATATGTATTTTATACATATAATAATATGTATCGTATTATGCCAAGGTTTGTTGAAATACTCTATTCCAATTGGCTGGAAGGTGTGAGGTCAAACTGTTGAACAATCAGAATCACATTCGAAATGTATGTGCTGCATTATAAACCCTTATAGCCATAGATTCATACAGCTACAGTCGTTTACAGAGTGAGATGGCTACTGTAAGGCAGGGAGGTGGTAGCTAGTGGTTAAAGCATTGGACTTATGAGCTTCAGATCAAGAGATTAAATACCTGCCACAACAAGCTGGCACTTTTGAGCCCCTAAAAAAAGCCCCTTAACCCCGTTTCTGCTCAGCTGTATGAATAAAATAAATGTAAGTCGCTCTGAATAGGTTGTCTGCCAATATGTTAATTCTAATGATTATTGAGCTAAATGGAGGAGTTGGAGTCGATGGTCAAGGTTATTTAACCCCGTATGGAGCATTACAAAGTGGGAATATGTTTTATATTCAGGGCGCTGAAATGTTATTCAGCATACAGTACTAACAGTACATGGACGCTTGTGACGTGTAGTATCTATCCACGTACAGTATCTCACAAATGTTAGTACACCCCTCACATTTTAGCAACCATTTTAGTCTTTTAAAGGGACAACGTATAAAAATAAAGCTTGGGTATATTTTAGAGTAGTAAATGTGCAGCTTGTAAAGCAGTATAGATTTACTGTCCTCTGAAAATAACTCAACATACAGCCATTATTGTCAAAATAGCTGCCAACAAAAGTGAGTCCACCCTAAGTGAACATGTCAAAACTGTGTCCAAAGTGTACTGTGTGAGATACTGAATATATAATATTATTTGGATTATTAAAAAAATTATAGCTGCCATTCTGGAAGTCAGAAACCCCTTCACTTTACTGCATCCTTGTCCTGCACATATTCTGCACTTTTGTTACTGTGCTTAAAAGTTCTTAGTAGCAGATCATTTCTTTTTTCTAAAAAATGATCCCCAGTAGAACAACACTCTGTCAAGCTTGAACTGATTTACGAATGACTAGAAATAGGTTTAATACTTAAAAATGTTTTCTTTAGAATATATTTCAACAGTAGGAAATACCAAATATAGTGTATGGACAAAATATTGGGATGCCTGATTTTTTTTTTCACCCTTATGTGGTTCTTACTTTGACTGTTACCAGAAAGTAGGAGTCACACAATTGGGTCCCAAACCTGATCCAGCATGATAATGCCCCTGTGCACAAAGCCAGCTCCATGAAGATATCGGTTCACACACACCATACAAAATGTTATATTCAGGTATCCAATTCTAGACACTAGTAATTTCGGAGTCATTGAGTTTAGATGCAGTATTTTTGCAGCTTGAAGTCTTGAGTTTGGATGCAGTATTTTTTCAGTATTTTTACAGGACCATAATGTAGAGAATCAACAACAAAAACGGCCAACGTGGACCAGAACTCTGAACTGGATCATACTTTTGTGTCATCAGAAAAGTCATCCTTGGAAAATTGCATTTATAGCGACCCACGCAGCTTCATACATTTGGCATTAACTCCCACATAGTAAATTGCTACAAGGAGCTGGACACGCAGCTTTGAATTTGGAGCCTGTTTATAGGAAACATTCCTGTCCTTCACTGTAACTCAGCTGGAGAGATACCTAAGTGTTCTCATGAGGCAACAATCCAATCTGGCTCTCTGATTGAGCATAAGGCACCCGAGGACTTCCTTCTGTCTTTCATATGCGACCTTTGAAAGCCATATGTGGCCCCACTGTTTTTGCCCGTTTTTTTTTTTACTGGTCTGACTTCTCATTTCTCAAGCTGTCATGGTTCAAAAGACCATGATGGCACCTATTTCCTGTCATTTCACAGAAGATCTCTAGAGTCCCAGGCCTTGATGTCTAATGGCTGGCGTTCATCACCGATTTCCGTTTTTCCGGCTTTAATCAGAAATAACCAATCTGACCCACTCATCATCGGGATGAACGATCGGAGCGCTCATCCAGGATTAGCGCATTGCTTCCTAATAAATGTTTGGCTAATGTTGTTTGCCTTGTCCAGTACTCTGCGAGAGCAAAATATTTTGCAAAACAGAGCTGACGTGCCATGAAAAAAAGTAATTGGCTGCTGTGTAAAAAGCCTTTGCTCAGGGATTTTCATAATGCCCTCCTGCCAATACAAACTGTTGCAACTGCTTTATTTATTTATTTGTTTGTTTATTTATATTTGTTGTTTATTTGTACATTTCAAAAGTCAATCGAAAAGACTGCAGTTCTTCAGATGTCATAAAGTTATAATCCTGCATTGCTCCCCGAATCCTGAAGAGAGTCGTACGTCCCTGAGTCAAACCGAACCGTTATTCAGTTCTCCGTCCCGTTTCCACAGTTTGACACTCCACAGATACAGATGTTAAACCTCCGTCTATTGATTTTCATGGCCCGACTTTTTAGCTTCGTATCCCACCCACAGACACATCAAGGAAATTCTAGGAATTCCTCCAAGCTGGATTTGCCAATGCGCAGCAGAAATGCTCATTCAGCATCGCCATAGGCGCCTTTAAACCGCCAGAGAGGCTTCGGTCGCACAGTTACGTGCTGTTAGGTGTGATTTTAGCTTTAGGTCTTTAAGAAGCTTAAAGATAAATTCATTTGCTTGTTTACTGGTGCGAGAGATTTTTGCACTTTGTCTCTCCCTCTCTATCTCTTAAAAGAAAAGGATCGATGCATGTGAATCATTATCTTAAAAGCAGGACCTCATGAGAGATTTTTTTGCCTTTCGAAGCAATTTTAACCAGAAGAATTCTTTTCTTTTCTTTTTTTTTTTTTAAGAGATAAAGATGGAGGAAAAAAAAGGCCCTATAAAATGCATTTGGATTCTATTAATGAATAGGTTCTGGACCACGTGTTCCAGCACTTCCTTCCTTCCTTCCTTCTTTCTTTCTTTCTATCTATCTATCTATCTATCTATCTATCTATCTATCTATCTATCTATCTATCTATCTATCTATCTATCTATCTATCTATCTATCTATCTATCTATCTATCTATCTATCTACTCATTTACTTACTGCCTTCAGTAACAATCTTTCTCATCCAGAAGCTCTTTCAATTTGCAAGACTCCCCCCCCTTTTATAAATGACTTGCCCCCAAGTGAGGCGGTGGAGTGCAAATTAGTGCCGTCTCTGGCATTTTATGACCCCCCCCCATTAAATGTCTCCTTTGAGCTCTTCTGGTGTTGTCCTGATTCACTTATCCTGCCTACCTGTTATTCACTCCACAGCCCATGTGGTCCTTTCGGCCCTTATATAAAGCTTTTTCACATTTTCAAGGAGGGAAAAAAAGGACTCTCATTCAAGGTCACTTAAAAGTCTACATTACCTGCATATAAACAGGTGAAAAAAAAGTCTTTCCTGGCAGGCAGGATCCAGTGGGGAACGAGCCAGGAATGCTGTTTTAGCTTCATCAAAACTTTCTGTCGTTCAGCAGTGTAATATAAAAGCCTGCTTTTAATCGATGGATGTTTTTTTTCATCCGTATTGAGTTTTTTAAGCTATCGACCAATTTTTCTCCTTTTGTGCGGTTAAAAAAAAAAACACTGTGCGTGGAAGTACTTTTAATCTAGTCATATTGATCTTATTTATTTATTATATCTTATTATATTATTAGAATTAAACCGTATATAACATAATTATATCTAGAAATACGAAAAAGATACATAGATTTAGATATAACAATTTATTTCAGACGTTCATATTTATTTATATATATATATATATATATATATATATATATATATATATATATATATATATAATTTTTTTTTTTTTTTACAGATCCTTCTGGCTAAACTGCAGCTCTATAGAACTAGATCAAATTTATAAACATGAAAACAAATAAAACATCAATTTATATATATTTATCAGATAAGCTTTTTTCTATATTTTTCTGTACTCGTGCTTCATATGTTTAGAAATTTTAATTTTAATTTTTTTGTATCTAAATGCAATGACGGACAGTCATCCAGCTGAACTGCAACTCCATAGATCTAAATCAAATCTAGAAATACGGGGGGGAAAATATATAAAATATATATATAAAAAATATATTAATATGTTTAGATTATTTTTTATCCATATGCATCGATTGACAGCTCTCAAGTTAAACCACAGCTCCCTAGATCTAAATCGTTTCTAGAAATATTGCTTTACAGATTTTATATATTTATCAGATTATTATTATTTTTTTTATATTAATGTGTTCAAATGTTCTGATTTTTTTTTTTTCGTTATCCAAATGCAATGATGGACAGCCATCAAGCTAAACCACAGCTCCACAGATCTAGATAGATAAATCTAGAAATGTAAAAAAAACCCACAGATTTAGATATATTAATCAGATTTTTCTATCCAAATGATGGACAGCCATCAAGCTAAACCACAGCTCAACAGACCACCTGTATAAAGCTTTAAACCGTGTAAAGGTACTGCAGCTCACAGCTAAATCTTTCTTGATTCACTGTCCATCCCATAACTGTGCATCCACCTAAATATGAGGCTGAATGTAAAGAAGGAATATTGATTTGTACACTGTAAATATGACAGCAAGTAAAAACTACATTATATGGACAAAAGTACTGGGACACCAAACTTTTCCAGCCATATGTGGTTCTTTCCCAATCTTTTACCACAAACTTCACTTAAACTAGGGGACTGAACCTGTTTCACCATGACGAACAGTCAGCTCCATGAAGATATGATTTACATGGGTTGACATGGAAGATCTCCTGCTAAAGAGCTCTGATCTCAACCCTTTCAAACACCTTTGGAATGAATTGGAACATTCGTTGGTACCTGACTTACTAACACCCATGTGACTAAATGAATCTCCACAAATCTCCACAAGTACACTGCAAAATCTAGTGGAACATCTACCCAGAAGATCGGAGGTTATTATAACAGAAAATGGGGACTAAATGTGGAATGGGATGGTGAAAATGCACACATGAATCTTATGAAAACATTTTGTCTATATAATGTATCATGAATAAAGTCACATTTCTCTATTATTAATACAATAAACCAAATATAAGACTTTTTACTCATTGAAAGAAGCAAAATGATCTTACAGGACAAGAAAATGTCCAGAAATAGGAATCTTTTATTCAGGTTAATCTTTCTATTAGGAAATGGGAAAGTTTCTTGAGAACCTTATGTCCTGAAGCCTTTTGACCAAACATTTCATACAGACTTACTCTAACACAGCATAAAGTGAAAGAGAAAGAAAAAAAAGGAAGAGGAGTAAATGAGAAACATCATCATTACAATGCGTTAATGTAAATGTGTGTCTGGCTGTTCATGCTAGTAGATCATGCCATACTGCCTGAACCGAGCAAAAACCCGTGGCTCTGCATTTAATTAGAGATGAGTTGCCTTTCAGCACATGCTACAATAGAAGGGGAATTCAGTCTGAACCGGAGCATGAAAAATGACTTTTTGCTGCTTACTGACATGATGTAAAGCCCCCATGTGTGATACGGCATGCTGTTTGTCTGCTTGGCCACATATCGGTGACAGAGCCGACATGGAATTGTGTTGATTTAGGATCGTCACTATCACGACTATGCTCAAACACCAAACAACAAGATCTTCCTCGAACAGTTGGAACAGACATGCACTTTGGAGAAGAAAGAGAAAGAGAGACACTTTTTTCTTCCACTCATTGATCGAGCCTCATATTCACCAAGCATTTCTTAAACAAAATCAGATTAGTGGACAGTGTAAATCGATGCAATCAATGCATCCAACACTTTTTAACTGTATTCATTTAACTATAAAATAAATGTTTATAATGGAGTTCATTCACAAATGTTATATGAATATTTCAAAAAGATGAATTTAAGGAGTGATACAGCGTTCAGTTTGACAGTTCGGAGTTGACTTGGGTGCTTGGACCCCTAAACATAACGGTTATGATAATGTGAGCTCTGATTTCCATCATGAAATATTCTCAAACAATTGAACCTGGCATACACTCTTGTATTCTTAAGAGAGAGATATGCCACCTATGCAACAAAAATCAAGATACTCAGCATTAACGTCTTCAATAAGGTCTCACATCTCAGTTTTTTGTTCCTCTAACATGATAAAGACACAAGATCTGTAATGAACTCCTTATTCTGAGACTGTCCACATATGAAAGTCTACAGCGAGTTCACTGTTTCCGGAGAAGTAGTTCATATTCCTATAACGTTGAACGTTCACTGTTTGAAACATCTGGGACAATTTGGAGAACATGGGAAGATTCTTATACTTACTGTCGTGATGAAGAACAGATGCTTCTAACCCGAAAAATGTCTACGCTATCCAGCCAGAAAAAGTTCTTGCAGTTCTTTCAGAGATGTGTCTCATCCAGGGAAGAGTGTGATGGTTTTTGTCTTGAGCAGAGGACGTCCTCTGAAAACTTTCTAGTGTCAGGACAGTTGGACTTTCAGTATATATATATATATGTAGATATGTACATCCACCAATCCAAGGTTAAGGCCCACTGCTGACATCATTAGAAAAGCATCATCACTGACTCACTGTAACACAAACCATGCAAGATATACAATTAGAGGATGCTCTTACTCATACACACTCCTCTGCCTACACACACACACACACACACCCACTAGCCCTTTTTTTTACCAAGACACATGTTAGTGAAAAGCCAAAAACAGTTGATTTGTAAGGTTTTGTTTCCAAAAATACAAATCAACATCACAACCGCCTCTTAAACATGCCAGAATGAAACAAAAATCAAACAAGTCAGTCAAAAAAAGAAAAAGTAGTAAAGCAATTTTTTTTTAAATGGGATCTCCAATTAACAAATGAAATTACAGTATGATGTCACAAAGGAGAAAATTAACATAAGTATTCAATGGACAAATTAAATGAAAGTTATTCATTTTTGCAAGTAGATGCAAATATTTATGACTGTGATGTAATGCACCGCTCAGTTTTAATATTCAACTTCAACAAAAGATGGTTCTCAAAGTTTTGGAAATTTTTGGACTTTAATGACATCTTTAACAGAGGTGCAAAATGTAATTGGTATTGGTCATTGTCAATTAAAGAATAGTGGAGCATATTTACTCAATTATTTTACACCACTGCATCTCTATATACACTGTTTATAACCTTATACAGTCACTATATTCCATATTGTCAATGTATACAGTATATCCCACTGCCTTACACACATCTTGCACTAATATAACTTCATATAAAGTATATGTCAAAATATATGTTTATATTTTAGTGTACTTGTTTATCAGATCTATCTATCTATCTGTCTGTCTGTCTGTCTGTCTGTCTGTCTGTCTGTCTGTCTATCTATCTATCTATCTATCTATCTATCTATCTATCTATCTATCTATCTATCTATCTATTTATCTATTTTTGTTATACATCTTTATAGAGATAACCTACAATGCTACAATGGTTAGGGGCAGCAATTACCCTGAACAGTTTTTGTATGCAAGTGAGCATTTGATAACCTGAATCTATAATGGAAGTGTAATAAATAGACTTTCGGTGTCACCCAGATGAGGACGGGTTTTGGGTTTAGTCTGGGTCCTCTTAAGGTTTTTTTATTATACATTATAGTTTTTCCCAGTTGCTTCGAAGCGTTTCTCAGATCAGAAATGAAATCAAATTGCGACTGCTTTGGTACAATAAAATAATCGATTGTGTACAAGTGTCTGCTGTTTCCTACATTATCCTACATGTTTATCAAAATATATTATACTGGTTATAGTTTTAACCCCCAAAACATCTCAGCATCAGTTCATTGCATAAGTCATTGAATGCAAAATGATTAAACTAGTTGTTATTATCTGTCTAAAATTTATATTAAACTTTTTTTTTGTAAATGTGACTTGAATTGATGAATTGTGCAGATCAATCTTCACTAATGTAGGCGAGTGAACAACATCAAGATGGCGACAAAGTAAAAACAGAATTACAATTTCTCAGAACATCCAAAAAACAAACCGACAATAAAACAGTACAGTAAAAATGTGAATCCTGTCTGGTCTCTTCTAATCAATAGAAATCAAATATGTACTAAAATAAATGAATTTGTGCTGCGGAAATTCATAGATGCCAAACAGAAGAAATTCAACTTTTGCATTTTCAATCATCGTAATTCAAACTGTAGTTTATATCAAGAAACACTGAAACTGTGCAACGTCATACTGACAACATAGCATATGTTCATTAACACAAATACTTACTTTTGAGAGATGAACTAATGATTTTGAGAAAAGTACAAGCCTTTTGAGAATGCACTGGTTTGCAAATATTAAGGATGACTTTCTCCAACGCAACTGAGAAAAACTCCAAAACCTTTTTTCTCACCATCATTGCCACTGGCTCGGTCATTATTGACCAAAATAATAAAGACTAATTTATGAAACTAATTTATTCCTCAAAGTGGCTTTCTGACAATGTCCATTGTTACAAGTTTTTTTACAAATAAATGTAATTAAATTTCAAGGTTTCCTACTGATTTTATTCAGTTCTGCTTCTTTGCTTCCTTGTTATATAAATGCTGAAATGAAGACACATTTTCATAGTCTGACAATTAGATCATGAATATTTCAAGTTTAGAATGAGGATCTTATTCCATATTTAGTCCCCATTTGCTGTTATAATACCTTTCACTCTTCTGGGAAGATGTTCCATAAGATTTCAGAGTGAGCTTGTGGAGATTTGTGCTTATTCAACCACAAGAGTGTTAGTAAAGTCAGGTACTGATGTAGGTGAGGTGAGGAGGCCTAGGGTGCAGTCAGCATTCCAATTTATCTTGTTAAATAGGATGGAGGTCAGAGATTTATAGCAGGAGATCTTCAACTCTGATCATTCCATGTATGCTATATCTACATGAAGCTTTCTTTGTGCACAGACACACTGTCATACTGGAACAGGTTTGGGTCTCATAGTTCAAATAAAGTAACATTTATGAATTTTGCACCCCGAGTTTGTGGTTGTGATTTAGGGAAGTAATACATATGGCTGGAAAAGTCAGGTGTCCCAATACTTTTTGTCCATGTAGTGTAGGTTTAATACTTGTATATCGGTTAATTTGTTCACTTTCTTTTTTCTACTAATGTTGTGTCTTTTTTCCTTTTTTGAAAAACAAAAATGCTATGATTATTGTGTTTCACACCACACACACACACACACGCGCGCACACAAACTTAGCCACACCACGTCACCAAGGTGCTCCAGCATGAACCCCTGCGCTCAGACTTGATATTCTACAAGACGAATGACTGTTATTACGTGGGCCTGCACACTACACAAACTATTTCAGGGACATTAATATTATCATTTAAAAATATAAAAACAGGGAGATGAGACAGTGCCGGGTTCCTCTGTTTTGTCTGCCGGAGAGGAGAAACAGTGTGCTGCCAGGGTGGTAATTAGGAGACGAACCCACAAGGGAAAGATTCCTGTTTTTTTTTTTTTTTTTTTACTTTTTTTCCTTTGGCCAAGCTGCAGTAAAAGAAAAAAGTCTGAGGGGCTGCGTTACATTCGTAGAAAGAGCGCACTCTGGTTCCCAGCTGAAACTGGCTTCTCACTTGTCTGGCCTGGATTTCGCTCTATGTTTAGCTGGTGGTTTGGGCTCTACGCTCAGCTGCAGCTCTGGAGCACAGAGCACCAACCTCAGTGTGTACTAAGACCTTTAGCATGACCGGACTGTCCTTCTTTGTGTGTGTCTCCTGGAATGAGCGTTGTTTTGGCCACTGTTGAGGAATGAATACTAAAAAAAGATGAACACTAAAAATATCAGATAGATTGTTACCAAAGCTCAGTGAAAAAAAAAAAAGTTTCAGTGGTTCCTTAAATGTTAAAAACATAAAGTAAGTGATTAAAACGACCTTCTGTATTATAGTTTTTCTCAGTTGCTTTGGAGCGTTTCTCAGATCAGAAATGAAATTCTCAAAACTCCTTTTTTAACCTCCAAAACATTTAATCACTTGTGCACATCATAACAGCATTTCTTGTTGCTTTGATTAAATTGCCACTGCTTTGGTACATTCATATAATCGCTTGTGTACAAGTGTCCAAGCTTCCTAGATAATCAGTCGTTTATGTTCATGTTGATCAAAATATATTACACTGATTTCACCTGAATAGTATTAACCCCCAAAACATCTCGGCAAATCATCAGTTCCTTGCATTAGTCATTGAATGCATAATGGGTAAACCAGACATGTCATCTAAAATTTCTATTAAACTAAATTCTTTTTGTAAATGTGTCGAATTGATGAATTGTCCAGATGAATGTCTCTAAAGTGAATCTTGTGAACCTTCAGTTGGAGAATGTATGCAGACTGAGCAAAACAAAGAATTATACATTCTGAAATTTGGATGAACAACTAAGAAACAAACGAACACAGTACAATAAAAGTGTGAATCCTATCCGGTCTTTTGCAATCAAATAAATCAATTTGTGCTGTTAAAATGCATATATTCTCTCAGCCCCACTGGTGCTACGTTTACATGACTCATCACAACACTACAGAACCTGACAAGTGTCCTAAGAGTCACATAGAATAAAGATTAACATGGCAGAGATAGAGCTGCATTTTCTTGGAGACAGAACAGGGAAAATGTCTGGCTTTATTTTATCTTGGGTTTTTTTTTTTTTGCAATACAAAGGCCAAGCGTTAGAAATCAGAAGGCACTTAAGAAAATATATGATTTGCTGTCTGTCTGAACCAAAGAAATAAAAGTGATTTGCACAATATTGAATTGCACAATAACATATATTTTTTTACATTGCATTAAATTGCACTGAATCGCATTGTGTTCAAATCGAAATCAGATCTCAATAAAAAAAGTGTTGAAATGTATTGCATCGCATCACATCGGTGTTCCATACGCACACACACACACACACACACACACACACACACACACACACACACACACACATAAAGTAACATATGTATGTGTGTGTGTATGGAATACCGATGTGATGTCTATTTATAGTGCATAATATTATATGGTTAGTTGTGTATGTAGGAACTTAGGAATGCCTTCTGAACATGAGCATCAGTGTCAATTACCGTAATTTCCGGACTATAAAGTGCACCCATATATAAGCCGCACCCACTGATTTTGACAAAGATTTTTAATTTGAAAATAAATAAGCCGCACCTGTCTATTAGCCGCTACATTGTCTACATTGAAACTAGTGAACTTTACACAGGCTTTACTGAAAGACAGTGTCTGTTACACGGTGTAACGGGTGAAATATGTTGTGGCTCCTTTAAGAGCAGAGCGGCATTTTGGGAATAGCCTGCCGCTGAATTTTTCCGCTATTACTGCATGTGTGCAAGGCTGAGGAATATGTCCTTATTATTTTCTGATGCTCATTTCAAAGTTTCTTTGACTAACCCGTAACGCTGTTGCCAAGAAAAATAAAAAAGCATGAGTTTTGGAAACCTGTCTGATCTTATATGATTTCTGTTGCAACTGGAGTTAGTGAGCTCTCCCATAACCCAGACTCAACGCGTTACCATGGCTTGTATCTAAACAGCATCGTCATGTGTTTAAAAAAAAATTTGTTTTTTCTCCCGATGCCGTGCAGCTCAGAACACAGGTAAGGTTATGGGACTCATAAATAAGCTAATTTAGCCGCTTCGTTGTTCAAGCCGCGGGGTTCAAAACATGGGGAAAAAGGAGCGGCTTATTGTCCGAAAAATACGGTAATCATTTTAACTTGAAGTCTGTTGTGAAAGTTAAAATGTTCACTCATGAAGACTTAAATGCAAAATTGTAGCTGTTGCATTCCTAAAGCCTTCAATGCAACCGGTTCTCTCTGCGTTTGCCATTTGTTTAAATATTTGATGAAATTCCAAGATATGACAACTGAGATCCAGAAGGGAATTGTTTCTCTTCCATTTGTTTCTTCAATCTGCAGGCAGTCAGCTGGCATGCTTGGATGTGTACATTTCTGTTTTTGTATTTTAATAATTTTTTAAAAATTGCGTTTAAGAGGGTCTTGTTACAGGTCTATTAGTCAGTACAGCGACCTGGCGGTAGATATAGGATAAATCAGAGTATGTTTCTGGTGCCCGTGAGCCAGCGAATTTCTTGGTGTGAGCTCAGAGCTGCTAAAGCTCATTGCTGTGTGGTCCTCACGCAGTGCCAAGCATTCTCCACCTCCGCTTTCCCATCAGTTCTTTCGCCTGAGCTGCCCATCTCTAAGCTGTCCAACTTTGATCTGATGCTTTGACTACTTCCTTTGCTTCCTGGCATTTATTTCTTAAAAAAAAAAATAAAGAAAAAAAACCTTTTTTTTGCACTCTTGCTGGAAATAAATTCACCTGGCAAAGGTGCATGGAGTTTGCAGCCAACACATACTGTATACACCTCGACTGTTTGTTTTTCAGATGCGAGACCTGAGCGCCGTTTTTGACCTGCAGGTCATTTAAATGTCTGAGATCTTTTTTCCCACTCGGTGGTAAATCACTGTGGTTTTTCTAGCGTGCAGGTATTTTTTTACTCATACCGGTCGTCGTACCTCAAACATGTTGTGCCTCTTTGAAGGCCCTTGAAAAAGAAGATGGATGGCATGAGGTCAGCCTGGTGCCTGGCCTCACATATTCCGCTTCTCGGCTATCCAACAGAAACGGTGGACACTGCACTCGTCCCTATAAATCATACGGTTACAGGAAAAGCGTGTGTGTGTGTTGTGGGGGGTTTGTATGTGTATGTGTGAGTGTCGTTTAGCGGTTTCGCTCGACTGCCAACATGTGACATCCTCAAACTCAAGCTTTCTTAAAAGATTGTCTGCCGCTATTCGCACTTTCATGGGTTTTTCTTTTTTGCCTAATAATTAACCACCATTTCTCCCAAACAAGTGTATTGCAAATGTGTGTGCAGGTTCCCATGGCGACCTATAGGTCCTAATAGTTAGGTCGCTAAGCTATTTTGTCAGATACAAAGCAGGCCCTGCGTGTGTTTATGTGATTACATAATCATGTTGAAAGCCTGAATGAGTGACAGAGTATATGAAGTATGGCGAGAGTGTGAATTCGAGACGAGCGCGCGTGTTGCCATGAGGTAATGCCGTAAAGTTACCGCCAGCCATTTGCAGGAGATATGGTCTGTAAAGCAAAAAAGGGAAGAAGATTTCTGGGTCGTGCACATGTGTTTATGTGAGTGTGTGAGTGTCAGTAACGGCAGGGTGGGGTCGTCGAGACCACCTGGTGCGGGCCGATTGGATGTGATTCTCCTAAGGCTGGCCAGCAGCTGTGTGTTGTTCCAGTTTTCTTTTCTACAGATTAATGTTAGACTCCATGGTACTGAGGTTCCCTTGTTCGGTCGGCGCTGAGGCGCTGGGTGGGACTACTCTGTCTGCCAATCTATGAGTATGACAAGGAAACTACAGCAATAATAAAAACATGTTTGCCTAGTTTTGGAAAGGAAGCACTGAAACAACTCTCTTGGACACGGCATCCAAAAGCTTCTCGCCATAATCCATGTTGTCTTCATGTGAAATTTATCTAGTCATGATTTTTTTTTTCCTCCATTGAAGCAGCCAATTGTTTCAGAATAAGGGCCAGTCACACGATTCAATTTAGTTCAATTTTATTCGTATAGCACTTTTAACAATGGACATTGTCCTAAAAAAAGCTTTCCAGACATAAAAATAAAGTTTTTAATTTTAAAATGAAAACTTTATTCTTAACGAGTGAGCCAGTGGTCACAGTGACAAGAAAAAACTCCCTGAGATGGGATGAGAAAGAAGAATATATAGAAGGGTGAAAGGAATATGAATATGAGGATGGTATGAAGAAGGGGAACCTGAAGTAATGGAGAGTGTGTTAGAGAAGTGAAGAAAAGAGTGCAGGCAGGGTGAAGTGGGTGGAGAAGAGTGATAGCAGGAGTGATTTGTGATAGAAGAGTATCTGCAAGAGTGAAAGTTTATAGGACTGTGATGATGTTGTATGGTTTAGAGACAGTGGCATTGAGTAAAAGACAGGAGGTGGAGCTGGAGGTAGCAGAGCTGAAGATGTTGAGGTTTTCATTGGGAGTGACGACGATGTACAGGATTAGAAATAAGTTTATTAGAGGACAGCGCATGTAGGATATTTTGGAGACAAGGTGAGGGAGGCGAGATTGAGATGGTTTGGACATGGCGTATATCGGTAGGACAATGCTGAGGATGGAGCCACCAGAAGGGAGAAAAAAAGGAAGTCCCAGGAGGAGGTTTATGGATGTGATGAGGGAAGACATGCAGGTAGTTGGGTTGAAAGAGGCAGATGTAGAGGACAGGGGGGTATGGAGGCGGATGATCCGCTGTGGTGAACCCTAATGGGAGAAGCTGAAAGAAGATGAGGAAGGGGAACCCATCCCAATGGTGTAAAGTATTTGAGTAAATATACACCAACCAGGAATAACTTTATGGCTACCAATCAGGCCTAACATTATGACCATTTGCCTAATATATAAGTTGGTCCATTTTTTCAGCCAAAACAGTCCTGACCTGTTGAGCATCAACAGCATTAACTTCTTCAGCCATTTGGGCTACAGAAGCTCATCTGTTGGATCGGACCAAACAGATCAGCCTTTGCTCCCTACATGCATCAATGAGCCTCGGCCGCCCATGACCCTGTCACCAGTTCACCACTGTTCCTTCCTTGGACCACTTTTTGATAGATACTGACCACTGCACAATGAGAAGCTGCCCCCACAAGAGCTGCAGTTTTGGAGAGGCTCTTACCCAGTCGTCTAGAAATCACAGTTTGTTAAACTCCTTAAACTTGGCCATTTTTCCTGCTTTAAACACATCAACTTTGACATCTGCCTAATGTATCTCACCCACTAACAGGTGCCATAATGAAGAGATAATCAGTGTTATTTACGTCACTAGTCAGAATGTTTTAATGTTATGCCTGATTGTTATACTTCGTTACTGTACTTAAGTAATTTTTTGGATACTTCCGAGTTTCACTGAGCTTTAAAGATATAAGCAACTTTTACTTTCTACTCAACAACATTAATGAATTAATATACACTATATTTACAAAAGTATTGGGTCACCTGGTCATTAGTACGGTATGTGATTTTTGAGCATTGCCTTCCACATTTAGTTCCAATTCGCTCTTAAATTTCCCTCCACTCTTCTGGGAAGATGTTCCACTAGATTTTAGAGTGTGCTTATGGATATTTGTGTTCATCAGCCACAAGGGTATTACGAAAGGCAGGTACTGATGTAGGTGAGGAGGTGAGGGTGCAGTCAGCGTTTACATTCATCCCAAAGGTGTTTAGTAGGGTTGAGATCAAAGCTTTATAGCAGGCCACTCAAGATCTTCCTCTCCAAACCATGTAAACCAGATCTTCAAAAAGCTCACTTTGTGCACAGGGGCATTGCCATGGTGGAACAGGTTTGGGTTTCCAAGTTCAAGTGAATGCAAAATGTTATTATAGCGCATCTTAAGACGTCCTGTACAATTGAGTGCCTTCAGCATTGTTACAATTACAATGTGCACCTCTGTTGAAGATGTCATTGAGGTTCAACACAACCCTACCTGCATCTGCTGCCTGTGAGTGACCTATTAACACTGCTGGCCTCATTTTCGGTCTAAAAAGAGCCTGAATAAATTCATAATACTTTGAGTATCAACTTTTGTTGAAGTTAAATAAAGGAATTGTCTGTCTCTGAGACTGAGCGGTGCATCACATCACACTAGAGCTGAGTGTTTGCATTTCCTTTATTGATAATTATTTAATTTTATTTGATTTGTCCTTTGAATAGTAATGGCTTTTCTACATTGATATTATCATTTTATTTGTTAATTGAAGATCCCTTTTTGAAAAGTTGCTTTACTACTTTGTGTACTTTATTTTTTACCGACTTGTTTGATCTTTATTTCATTCTGGCATGTTGAAGAGGCAGTTGTGTTAATGGGTAATGTAGTGTTGAGGTGTACAATTTGAATTGTATTTTAGGAAATCAAACCTCACAATTCAACTGTTTCTGGCTTTTCACTAACACGTGTCTTGGTGTTACTGGACTGTTGGTGGACTGGTGCATCTTTGCGCCTATGTTTAATATTATTTAAATACTCGGGTACTGTTCAAATCAGATACTCTAAAACTTTTATTCAAGTCATATTACAATATTAGTGACTTTTACCTTTGTAATGGAGTAAGCTTTGCTGTTAGTTTAGGACGATTTTCACATATTCTTTACACCTCTGACCCATCCTTATCTTGGTGGCCGTTTATTACAGTTCCATCATTGTTGAGGTGTACTGTTCAGTGATGAGTCCTTAAGTGCAGATTTTACATGCAAATTGCAGCCCTGAGGTTTTGTAATAAACATTTTATTTAAAATAATAATCCAACTCCATCCTCATGGTTCTTGGGTTGCTCGGTAACTTCAGAGATCTAAAGGCTGTTTATGTAAAACCATCCTCGGCTTTACAGAGCGAACTCCAAACACTAGAGTTTTAGCATGTAAAATTTTTGCGAATATGAGCAACAACAGGATATGACATCACATACCAATTTTTTAATATAATCATCTGTCCAAGTAGACAGCAACACAAATGCAAACCAGGCAGCTTCTCTTTTGATGCAGATTTTATATTCTCTTAAAACGGGAAAATGTGACACTGATATATTCAGTGCTTCCTTCACCTAGGATTTTCAGATCTCCTATTGGTCAAATATCTTCACATGATATATTTCAACTCAGATTTCAACTTGAACCGTCGAATGCAGCAAAACATAAAACTGCTAAATGTTTCGATTTCTAACACTCGCATGCTTATGAATGGAACTCGATGAATGAAGTTTAATGTGACCTGTCATTTACTCTTAATAAAAGACCTACATGTGCAACTCTAATCACACTCCAACAAAATCATACGAGAAAAAAATGTCCAATGTTCACGTCCGAATGAATAAAGACAGACACGAAACGTCGGAGCGGTTTGTTGGCTATATTTGGTGCAAATACGCAATCTGTTCTTTATTTGAAGGATCCTGCCTTTATTAAGGAATCATAAAAGCAGAATTGTACTTTAAAAAACACTACCACATGTGTATAGAGTTTGTTATGAGGAGAGAGAGAACTCGAAGCTGACAGATATGGAAAAGATTTGAGTGGATATACAGTACGGGGTTTTTTTCAGCAAACCGATTGAAGCCTACAAACAAGTCTGTTTTTTTTTGCTAATTGAATTAAAATCTGAGATGTTTCTAATTATTTCTTGGCCACTTCAAAAACAAGCTTGTCACTTCATATGTGTTTCAATCCCTGTGAAATGCAAATTACAGTGTAGTGGGAGGAGAGAGAGAGAGAAAGAAAGAAAGAAAAAAAGAATCTGTAATAGTATGGCAAACTACTTTTGGAGCCGGGTTACTGCTTGGTGTGTGGCTCGATTTTGGATGCCTTGACACTTTTGCATTGTATATAAACAGAATATTCTCATAATCGAAATTCTGCTCTGGCATTTCCCCTGAAACTGTGTGCTGTATACATGTGTATGAACTTTACATAGGGCTGGACTCTTCACACAAAAATTTTAAATAAGTATCTCCTTTCAGGAAGGATTCATATTATATCTAGTCAAGCTTTTATTGCCATTTTAATGTCATTTAAACATTCTTCTAGGTTCTTTCACACCACCACATTGCTTGATCCCCTTGGCTTCCAATAGTGCCTGCATCAGATTTAAAACACTGATGCTTGCCTACAAAGCCAAAAACAGGCCCCTCTACCTAACACTTGGTAAAATGGACAAAAGTATTGGAACACCTGACCTTTCCTGCCATATGTGATTCTTCTCCAAACTGTTACCACAAACCTGGAGGGACACAATTGTATAGACGTCTTTGGATGCGGTCTAATAAAATGTTGCGTTCACTTGAACTTGGAAACCCAAATCTGTTCCAGCATGGCAATGCACAAGCTGAGCTCTATGAAGATATCCTTTACATTCGTTGGAGAGGCAGATCTTGAGTGGCCTGCTTCAGAGCTCTGATCTCATCCCTACTGAACACCTTTGGGATGAATTGGAAGACTGACTGCACCCCAGGCTTCCTCACTTCACCTACATCAGTACCTGACTTTACAAACACCCTTGTGGCTGATGAACATAAATGTCTACAAGCACACTCTAAAATCTAGTGGAACATCTTCCCAGAAGAGTGGAAGGAGTTATAAAAGCTAATGGGACTAAATGGAACTAATGACAATAACAATGACTAAAGACCTACCTCTTCCAGTAGCACTTCAAGTATCAATTCTTCTATTAAAAATAAATAAATAGATATTCTTTTCTGAAGTTTTAGCCTAATGTATTTTAAATCTGTATCCTCATGACTAAGTATCAGATTGTATTAATTGATGGTGGCTTCAAAACAATCTAGTTATCAATCTAGTATCATTTTATCCACTTTTTATTAAGGTAGGTAGGTTAAGTGAGGAGGCCTGGGGTGCAGCATTCCAAGTCAACCTAAAGGTGTTCAGTAGGGTTGAGGTTTAGAGCTCTTTGGCAGGCAACTCAAGGTCTCCAACTCCATCCCACAAGTTTTGCGGATATGGACAGCAACTGGGTATGACATCACACACCGTCTGTTCCTGTAGACAGTGACACAAATGCACAACAAGCAGCTTCTCTTAAAGGAGATTTTATATTCTATTAAACGGGTGTGTATGGGGTAAAGTGACACTGATATGATCACTGCTTTCTGCATATTTTATTGGTCACGTCTTCACTTGATATGAATTCGCATACTGTCCGAGCCTACACACCTTTTGACTGATCAGATTCCGGAATTAAGCAATACTGCCGTTACCTAAAACCCATATACATCACTTTGTAGCATGCTTAACATAAAATTTATTCTATACACTGAAATACTGCAACTTGTTATGTTACAGCTGATGTGATTTCTTAAGTAAACAGTCTACTTTCATTTGCCTTGCATACTCTCTCTCTCTCTCTCTCTCTCTCTCTCTCTCTCTCTCTCTCTCTCTCTCTGTCTGTCTCATTTCATGGATACACCACTAATCCCTCAGACTCATTTGAATAAATTGTGTGTGTTTTTCTTGTTTAATGTTCATAGTTTGTTGCTGATTCTCGGTATCCTATATCCCTCCTGAGCCAGTGGGCTTAAGAGAAACCTTACAGTTGATCCCCTCTCTGTCGAGTTTCATGGCATTTTTTGGAAAAGCGTGTCATGTTGGACACGATGCAAGAGTTCTGCTCTATATTTAGTGTCTTTTCGTGATTCTGCTGAAGTCTGAAGGCTTTCTCGATTGCCAAACTCCTTCGCGAAGATTTCGCTTTGGATGCAGAGCAGGAATCAGAGCAAATCAAGAACTTCGAGGATGGATTTGGACTGTAATTAATATCAGCAGTCTACTACAATGGCTAACATGAAGCAAGATCACAGGTTGCATAAACAGTTCTGTATTTAAGCACCTATCACTAAACAGTACACCTCAACAGTGATGGAACTGTAATGAATGGTGATTGCAACCCGGATAAGGACGGGTTCTTTTTTGAGTCTGGATTCTCTCAAGGTTTCTTCCTCATGCCATCTCATGGAGTTTTTCCTTACCACAGTCACCACTTTCTTGCTCATTAGAAATTGACATTGATTTTTGTCATTTGGCAGATGCCCTTATCCAGAGTGACTTCCATTTATCTTATTTACACTTATCTCATTCAAAATGAGCAGTTATGGGGTTAAGGGCCTTGCTCAGGGGCCCAAGAGTGACAGTGTGGTGTCTAAACGAACACCTCCCCTGGGATAAACTTTTATAAAACAAGTTTTATAACTTTTATAAACAATTGTAAGGAACAAACATACTGTAGAAAGTAAACATACATTTTTATACGACTTTATTATTATCTGTGTAAAGCTACTTTGAGACAATGTTCACTGTTAAATGCACACCACAAATAAAACTGAATTGAATTAAAATAAATAAAACTGAATTGAATTAAATAACTGAAACCATTGTAACTATGTCAAAATCTTCACATGCAAAGAATACACACTGGTATCTGTACGATGATCTGAATCTGTAAATGTATAGTGTAAATCTAAAAGGATGTGGCCTTGACAATGCAAGGAGCAGTGGATATATTGAATTCAATTCATTTTATTTATTCATTCATTTGTATAGGGTTTTTAACAATGCACATTGTCTCAAAACAGTTTGACAGTTATAGAGGATATAAAGTTGTATGAAACAATGAAGACATTAAGTGCTTATAAGCTTGTTCCTTGTAACTGTAAGGTTCTGAGCCATTGTAGTGCATGGAGAAACCAAACAAACATGAGACAAATAGGCTATTATATATACTATAAGTCAGTGACTGCTGGGAAATGTAGTCTCCTGTCAAGCTTACATGGGAATAGCTTCAGATTATTATAATTTAAAAAGAAATCCAAAAGTACAACTCCAATATCCAGTATTAATGCCTGTTTAGAACCCATGTTCAATAATATTATATATCTCTTCCTCGGTTATATTTTTAATAGAGGGAAATGAATCTCATATTCATTTGTGGTTTATTCTCTGCTTTAAGTATTTACTGTATGTCTCTTATTTAAAACATCTTCAGTCCAAAAGAAGCTTTTTCATGTTATGCCAGGCTTTCAGCTCTAGCAAGATCATATTGTACATTACATTGGCATCCCACTCTCTTTTTCTCTCTGTAAATTACTTTACTTGTATAACAAACTTTAAATCTCAGCAACTCTACACACTCTATATTAGCTATGATTTTTCTCTGATTCTGCTAACCCTCCTTGTGTTTCTCATCTTTTTTCGCATATTATTTTCCCTGCTAAAATGATGTGTCATTTGGCCTGCTGTGCATTGTTTGCTGCTGTGCACTTCGCCACTCTCATTCCCTTTCGAGCAGTACGATTTGCGTAGTGGCCCCTTAAATCTCGATTTCGACTGGAAAACTGCATGTGTGCCTGGCGCCATTCTCTGTGGGCCAGCTCCTACTTGGCTGTCCCCTGAAGAGTGGAACAAAGAGGCTGGAATTACAAAATGCTGCCCGAGCCTGATCTCCCAGGACACCTCCATGCATGGAAACTACCGTAAACTAGTACAAGAAAAACAGCACCTTACGCCACTGATTAAAACAAGTTGTGTCCAAAGTGCCATTATGTAAGGTTATGGTATGTTGTTATGGTATAATGTATAAAAAGCAGTGGCGGGCTGTGCATTTGGTACCTGGGCCTTCGGTGGGGACTTACCCGGCTTAATCCACCTCTTAATACCACCACTATCACGTCGCAATTATAAGAACCATTGATACTATACAAAAACATATTTTTAAGTATGTCCAAGACCAAATCAATTTATCTTCCTCTGTAGGCATAAAAAAGTCTAACTCTTTACACTAATGTGTGAAGCATGCTACAGATGTGTTTTGCCAGTTGAACTTGGCTGTAACAGTTTCCCTCTGACCAACCAATCAATGATGACGCTATTCTGGGCCAGCTAGCTGCCCTGTGAGGCAAATATGAAATCTGATTGGTTAAAGAAACAGAGCTATTTATTAAGGAGACTATGGAAAAAACACCAGCAGTACAGACTTTAAAGGCCCTGGTCAGATTAGATTGACATGGCAGCATATAGAGGCTGAAATCTGATTGGACAAAATATCCAACATCCACATACACATACTGGAAGCAATGCAGCCAAGAGAAACGCTATGAAATGAAGAGAATGAACTGTTGGGAATAAATGAATACAATTAATGGCGGGCCCTGACCGCCTGCCACATATAAATAGTGTATTTAATTGTACATTCATTATTTCTTTAATTCTTGCTCTATTATTTGCTTAGCCATGCATATTATTTCCATCTCAAACATACAAATCCATGATTTGATCCTTGAGCTAATGGCTCCACCAACCCTTTGTAAAGAAATAATTTTTATACTGCTGACATTAATTTATTCTTGGATATTCTGAGCTTTTATAATCCCTGATTGGACAGGGACAAGGTCTATGGGACAGTGTCCATCTGAGGTGGCACTTTAATTGGCTAGAAATGATGGCCGTGCTTCTGGATTTGAAGCACTTCTTCCCGAACCTCAGAGGCCATCACTTGTTGGTCTGCTCAGACAACACCTTGGTGGTGTCGTATATCAACCACCAGGGGGGTTTGCGTTCGAGCCCCCTGTACAGGTTGGTACGCCAGATCCTCCTGTGGGCCCAGGGGAAGCTCCTCTCCTTTAGAGCAGCTTATATTCTGGGCTGCTTGAACGAAGCAGCAGACACCCTGTCGAGACAGGAGTCCAAGGCCAGGGAGTGGTGCCTCTACCCCCAGGTGTTGGAGCAGATTTTGAAGAATTCGGCAGTAGACCTATGGTTCTCCCTATATCCACCATCCCCATTGGGACTGAATGCTGTGGTGCAACCGTGGCCAAGGGTCCAAGCCCGGGGAGTGGCGCCTCCACCCCTAGATTGTGAAGCAGCTTTTGGAGAATTCGGCAAAAGCCCTTTGGTTTTCCCTATATCCACCAGCCTGGTTGGGACTGGATGCTGTGGGGCAACCATGGCCGAGGCTGCGTCTTGACGCCTTTTCCCCGTTGTCCTGCTTTTGGGAGTTCTAGAGAGAATTCGCCGGGACGGAGTCCGTCTCCTCCTGGTGGCCCTGTGGGGGTCTCTCCACCGAGGTGGTAGAGACCTTTCTCCAGAGCTCCCTCCACGAGGAGGTTGTTTGCCGCGAGATGGCATCTGTTCACTGCATGGTGCTCTCGGCACTGATTGGACCCAGTCCACTGCCTGGTTGGTTCAGTGCTGGAGTTTCTGCAGGAGCAGTTTGCAAAAGGGTTGGCTCCATCCACCATTACAGTCGACGCGTACACAGTTTCTGCATATCATGCCCCCGTGTCCGGGCATTCACTGGGCAGAGACCCACTCCTGATGTGTTTTCTCCGCAGCACCCGCAGGCTGAAGATTCCGGTTCATCCCAGAGTGCCTGGTTGGGACCTGGCCGTAGTGTTGAAGGCCCCTCTGTGAGCCCTTGGCTGAGACTTTGTGGAGGCACTTGTCCATCAAGACCGCTTACTTGCTGGCCATCTGCTCTCTGAGGAGAGTAGGTGATTTACAGGCCCTCTCTGTGGCTATTGCGTCTTCTTATGGGTCCTCTGGTCTCCCCTCAAAAACCTCTGTGATGCTGCAGGGAGCCTCAAAGGCTTGGTCCTCTGGAGTGTCCCTCCAAGACCTATGTGACGCTGCAGGGTGGAAAAATATTTAATGGCAACCACTAAGGGACCCGAAAGGTAAGCTTAGAGGCCGAAAACCTGAACAGGGGACCAAGCATCCTGTGGGCTGCAGATGCTGGCAACTAAATTCAGAGAAAAAGGTAAGCAGACACCTGTTATACTCAAAGTCTGTGATTAGTAACTGTATGCCCATGGGAGGGTCGACCCCCGGAGGGTATAGGCTGCTGACCTCGGGTCAAGAACTATTTCTGAGTTTCGACAGTTGCCCTCAGGGAACTAGGGTTACATATGTAACCTAGAGATGTTCTCTTTATTTCATAGTTTTTCTCTTAGGTGTGCTGATTCAAGTAGTATCTGTTTACATTAGAATTTTTATCCAATCAGATTTCAGCCATTATATCATGTGTTGTCAGGGGTCAAATAAATCTGCGCACAGCAAAGTACATGTTGCTTGTAACTTTTTTTTTCATTGATCAGATTTTAAGTAGGCTCCAAAGGGCCATCTATTAGGTGTCCGATAATGTCAGCATTTTTTACGTCTTTTGATCAAACCTTCCCCTTTAGCAAACTGCACAAGCTCAAATATATTCTAATGGATCTAAATATATTCGCATGGATCTAATTTTCTGAAATGTCATGCAACTTCAACACATGCATTTTATCTCATGCATGATTTTCCAATACTGAATTAATTTTAAAAAAAACAGGATTCAAGGTTAAAAATTAAAAAATGTATAAACTCCGCCAGTTTCCAACATACCAGAAGCAGAGTACATGCAGGTGTTACTGGGGTGAAAGTGTTTAGGATCCTGCTACAGCTATATTAATTTCTGAGCAATACATGCAAGAGAAAGCAGTTCATGCTCTGGTCACATCTCACTGCACCATTACACTACACACTAAACATTTAATTATTTATGTTCTGAAATTACTTTACTCTAGTTTAACTTATTTATTAGATGTTTTATTGTAAATAATTATAAAATCCTTTTGTAATCATTTTTCATCTATGTATCTTATTTAATATATTTATTTAGATTTTACTTTATTGTCATAGTTTCAGAAATGGTTTACTCCATACTCCTTACTCTGTGAATCCCCCAGCAGCTAATTATAAGGACATAATGGAAAAAGACACAAAACACATGATAAATGACAAATATACAAAGCTATAATAGTGCAAATGCAAGAAACAAGAGTGTGTGCATGTATAAAGTTCTGCAAAGGCTGATTAGATCCATGTTGTTATTCACAATTATATCGAGGGATATATTGAATGTGTGTGTGTGTGTGTGTGTGTGTGTGTGTGTGTAGAAAGAATGGGGAAATAGACACCTTTCAGGATCTGTGGCCATGTAATTTTTTTTTCATGTGACGGTGCCTTTCCTCGATATTGCCGCAACGTTTCAAAGAGCCGAAAAGTAAATAATAAGGGGCAATTAACTTATGCGCAGTTCATGGTCTTGAGCGTTTTCAGACATTTCGTTGTAGATGAGCAAATTTTGGGAAACGACTAAAAACGACAGTGAAGATTCTGAGTGTTTTAGAAGAAAATACTGTTTTTCAAATGTATCCTGATTAGTGCCTTAGTGTAATCTGTATCTGTAGTGATAGGACGTTCTCCTAATGCAGTTTTACAGAGATTAGGAGATTATAAAATATGAATTTGATAATTTTAGTGCATGCCAAAGTGGCAAGGAAAAAACTCCCAGAGATGGAATAAGTTAGACAATTTTAGAGGAACCAGACTCAAAAGAGAACCGATTACTTGCAGAAAATGTACACTAACTTATTTACTGTGCGCTCGTGAACTCCGGATTGATTTGCCACAACATGGTAAATTAAGGGAATTGAATTTCTGACGTTTTCTTCTTCTGGAGTTATAAATCCCTCTACCAATCCACACAAGCGTGTGCATGACCGGCGACTCTTTTCCATTGCAAGTCACTAAATTCCAGCAATACAACTCGCTCCCACCAGTCCTCAATACGAACCTTCATCAACAGCCTTTTACTTTTTGGAGTAAAGAGGGAGTGTTGAGATGCTCAATAGAAATGCACAGCTTGATAAAGCGCAACACTTAAAAATAGCGTGCATAAAAAATAATGGAAGTCCATGTCGACAGGAATTAAAGGCTGCAAACAGGAGATAGGCTAATGTGCTCAAGGTTATTAAAAGCACTATTAAACACTATATCGGATTAGATAACCTCTCATGTAAACAGTCCACTCAATCATTCAGTTGATATGATTTTAATCTGAATTAAAAAAAGACATGTAAACATGGCTATTGTTGATAAATTGGTGTAAATACTGTTGTTCAGGCTTAACATTCTGGCTCTAACTATTCTGTAGCTCTGCCTAATGGTAGCTGTGCTGGGTGTAAATATTGTCCTTGATGATATTATTTATTACATTTTATAATTTCTTTTACATTTCCAATATCAAATTAAATGGCAACATGTTGCAGGTTTATAATTTCAATGCAAGTTTAAAAAAAAAAAAAATTAATTCCCAATATTGAATTTAATGGCAACATGTTGCAGGTTCATAATTTCAAAGCAAGTTCTCAAATTCTCATCAGGCATGACACTGTATCATATCATTATCCCACATGGATCTTTTTTAGATTTCCATTTAATTTCACATATCTAAAACTATTAACACATTTATTCCTATAATACTATTAAATGTAACACAAAATAAAAAAAAACATCAACTTAGGAATCAGAAAGTGTATGTTGATGTAGATTTCCAAGAGTTAAAAAAAATATATCAACATCATGTTGCTACGCAGCACAACATTGCCCCTGACGCTGTCTGATTTGCACCGGTACCCGTCTCCAGAGTGACGTCGATTGCTAACGGCAATGTAAATGTGTGTGTTTTTTTGGAGTGGCGCAGTGTAGTTGGGGGCATGTGGGAGACAGTGGTAAGGGTGTGGTCATGATTGTGTGTGCGAGTGTGTGTGCGTGTGTGTGTACCAGACGTTATTAAGCTCGGAGGAAAACGTTTCACGGTATCTGGTGCTTGTCTGATGAGTTTTAGATGAAGCGTTGAAGAAAAGTGGGGATTCCCTGAGGGCCAGACGGGCTGTATTGGATAATACCATAATGACAGAGTAAACGCTCCGTGAAGCCAAGAGAACACCACAAATGCCAAGCCCAGACCAGCCGCTATCTGCACGTATGTGTTTGTGTGTGTGTGTTGTGGCTGATGTTTCACAGCTCTGAACATTTCGGCATGCTTTTTTCACTCTGTGTGTTTGTGTGTGTGTGTTTCCACAGTAAGGCAGCGTGCCCCCTCACTGACGCACACACTCCTTCCTCCTGGCTCGAGTACTCCGACTACTCCTTACTGCAGTGCTGGAGGAGGACGCTACTGTAAATGTCAAGCCTGCTCAAACACTGTGTGTGAGTGGATGATTCACACACCCAAATTTTACTATTGACTCCTAAAACTGGCTGCAGATAAGTTTAAATTTAGGCCTGGCCCATGCTTTAATCTGCCCTCTCTTGATTTGTGCTTCTTGTGCTACCTTCACAACAGGTCTTGCTTGTTTGCAAGCCAGAATGTTAGACATTAAGATGTCTTATGTTCAGATGAATGTAAATTACAGACAAGAAAAAGGATTTGCAGAGCCTGGAAGTCTCCCCGCTCCCTGTAATGGAGCGAAAGAACGGATTAACAAGACAAACGACAAACTCCCTCACCCAAAATGCAATCATGCATACATTGCAAGAGACTGGGACACCTGAATTTTCACTCCTTATGTGGTTCTTTCCCAAACTGTTACCACAAATCTGAAAGAATACAATTGTATAGCATGCAAAGAGATGTTGTAGCATTAAACTGATCTGATCACATGCACATGATTAACTTGCTGTTAATGTCATAAACTTCTCATGGTGTTGGATCTGTGATGATCACAAATGTTGAGCTATTTTATGAGTTGCTCAGTAGATATATATTATATATATATATATATAATGTGAAAATGTGGAATGGAAATGTTCATAAAACACAAATGTTATGTTCAGGTGTCAATAAACTTTGATCCATATAGTGTACCTCAAAAACAGAATGCTTTGCACACACTTGTGTTATTAGACACCAATCTACTGATTAGGCTTACTGGTTTCCAATTACTTAAAATCATTGGTACACAGTGTATTTAAAGATGATATATAGATATGAACATAATCTTGGATATACAATGAATACACTAGTGTAGAGGTTCATAGGGTGAAGGTAGATGGAAAGGTGGAAAGCTGATTCTTGCCCAATCTTTAATATCCTGTTCTTGATTCTGAGCCTGATTATTTATTCTGTGAATCTGAGATCGTGTTTTTTCTGAAACCTTCATCTGCATCTATCCATATGACAGTGTGAAAAAAATAGAAAGCTCTTTGGTAATGTGAAAGAGCATCGATGGGACATTTTATTGGGACATTATTGGGTGGACAATTATATATTGCAATTTAAAAATGTTCTCTTTTAGCCTTTTTAGTCATCTAAACCAACATGTATGTTGTAGTTAATAGTTCTAGTCACAGTACAATTCCAATTCCAAAAAATGTTGAGACTGTGCATTTTCAACATGATAGATTTTTATTTTATTTCATATTTTTCACCAGTTTATCCCTCTGTCTAGGATTATTTCCATGACAAAATGACACGTTATGACAAATTGGGTCGTCGTGTGTTTTGGATACACAGGACACCTGGGATCTATTTCCACTCACCATTAAACCCAGTGAATCATTGCCGTGTCGGTCGTCCACAGGCGAGACAGCACGATCAAATCTAAACGAAAGAATCTGGGCCATTGTAATTTAAAATTTTTGTAACATCCATTGCGTATACACCCAGAACTAACACACACATACACACACACACACACACACACACACACACACACACACACACACACACACAGACACATACAAGAATAAAGTGTTGTGAAGCTGTTGTTTAAAACACCACAGGAAGGAGTAATGCGACTCTGAGTTTGGGTTGTATGTTTTCTGTGGATGCCTTTATGTATTAGTGAGTCTGGAGGCTGCTGGGGTCAACAGTCTGCAGGCCCAACCACTCTCTCTCTCTCTCTCCTTCTCCTCTCTCTCTCTCTATCTCTCTCTCTCTCTCTCTCCCTCTCTCCCCCTCCAGTGCTCTCGAAACCTCAGCCATCACCACAAATGCTCTCCAGCATGCCAACACACACACAGGGCATAACTCACAGTCTACTCCTTATTTTTGCCATGCTGCAAACTCTGTGGGGGTGACACTCTGCCCCAATGAGGGCGGGATTCCACGCGTGGCTAAACTTGGTTACACTTGTGGTGTTTTTGAGGTGCTGCTGATGTCATAGTCGTGCTGTCATCCCGGGATAAAGCCTTCAATAGAACAGTGGGAGGAAGAGGAGACTCATGTTTGGTCCGTATCAAGAAATTCAGACGTCTGTGGACCGCTCTAGCACGTGATTCACTGGGTTACAGTGTGTGGCTTCACAAAGACCATGCAATGTTGTAGGGAAAGTACTTTTCCTGACTTCTGTGGATGTATGTGTGTGTGAGTGAGACAGAAAGAGTGTCTGCTCTATTATTAGCAGCAGTGGGCACTCTTATTCCTCAGCCTATGTGTTGGTATCTGTGGTGGCGGTCTGAAAACCAGTAGTTTTCACTTGTTACTAGACCAAAGAAAGAAAAAAAACAAATCACATCTGAATCACTGCTATGGGTTTTTTTGCGCTGTATTTTTCTCACTTTGTCTTATGGCAGTGTAGCATCTGTCAGTATATATATATATATATATATATATATATATATATATATATATATATATATATATAAAAATATACCTGCTTGGTTAGAAAATATAAAATAATATTTTATGTTTTTAAATAAAATAAAATGAAATAAATCAAAATAATACAATTCACCTTTTTATTATATTGATTAAATTAATAATCAATAAAATTGACACAAATTAAATTGATTAAATGAAATTAACTGGAACAATGTAATTAAATAATTAGCTGTGCCCTATTTGGGTAATACGTATGATGTATGTAAGTGTGTGTGTGTGTGTGTGTGTGTGTGTGTGTGTGTGTGTGTGTGTGTGTGTGTTTTATACATTTAATATAAAATGTTCTAAATATATGTTCTGCTTAAATGTTCTACTAATTTCAGTATACTTTGACAAATGTCTTCATTCCATCCATCCTTCATTCATTCACTCCCTCAATTTGTGGAACTGATTTTTTCTTTCAGGAGAAATTCTTAAATGCGGAACATAAAATGCTGAAGAATCCATAGCGCTAGCATTAGCCGCTAATCAGGAAGCTAAAGATATGGATTCTTTATCATTTTGCTGTATGCAGAAAACAAATCTTTACTGAGTGAGTAGCCACAATAAAACTGCACTAACTCTACTTCCTTTTTTATACACCTGACATTGTTGTGTATGTTTCCAAGTTTAATAATAATATTAATAAAAATTCACCAAAAAGGGCGAGGCAAATCTAAATAAACTTGCGGTACGCCACTTTAAACGTTCCTGAGGGAACTTAGATTACTATGTTCCGCACAAAAGTGTATTTATACTTGGTTTATTGAACATTGGTAGTACATTAGCCACAGCGGATTAAACAATGCATCTCATCTCTTTCTCTACAATCTCACAACTCCATGTTATTTCAACAATCGCCTCATGTTATCTTTTTTCGGTCGCTGAAAAAGCTCAACACTTTTTTTTACGCATCAACTACTGTAATGCTTTGCTTGCTGTGGTTTCTAAATTTAATTTAAACTAATTGCAAGTGGTTGAAAATTCAGCTCTTTTTAATCCTGACAAAGATCAAGAGACATAAACACATCTCTCCAGTTTTGGAGTCATTGCACTGACTCTCTGAATTTGGATTGATTTTGAAATTCTCATGCTGACCTTCAAGGCCCTACATTGTACAATGCACATTACTTGTTACAACCTCTAACTGTCTACATTGTAAGGCATGATCTCCGCTGCTCTGATTCTTTCAGTTGTTCCTTCTACCTGTTTTAGGAATTTTCATCTTGTGTTTTGAAATCCTCTTTTAAAACTATAAAAAAAAAAACGTTGATTTCTTTGTGATGTATGTATGATGTTGGTTTTTTTCCTTTCATTTTATCCATATGTAATTTTTATGCTTGTGAAGCATTTTCAGTCGTTACATTTAAGGGCGCTATATAAAATAAAGAATTTCATCAAAGACTATTATTTTATTCGTAATGTTTCAAAACGATTCAAAATTTATTTAGTTTTTTAATTGATAGTGTTTTAATGCAGTTGCTATTCAGCCTATAACTTTTTTTTCCAGTTTCTATTTCATCTATTAATGACATGCTACACCTTGATAAGCGACACATACTTTTCCTACTCAGGAAACTTTTTCTTATACTCAGTAAAATGCCATTTCAATTTTCTGACTTCTAATTCAGTGTGACGAAAGCAGCTGGCTTTAATTGCAGTTCAGAGCAGAAAAATTAAAGACAAAACAAGACCCCATAAAGATGATGCCAATCTACACATGTACAGTATATACTTGCACACACAGACTCTCAAATCCTGGACAGTCATCATGTTTGGGTTTTTATTAAACCCTGATGGGCCACATTCCCTGGGGGATGGTTTTACTCGCAGTGCACTTGCCAACAATATATTCTGTTATTGTTAATCATGTAGGGTATTAGGTAACCTATATATTATATATATATATATATATATATATATATATATATATATATATATATATATATATATATATCAATCAATCACTATATATATATATCAATCAATCACTATCAAAAGCACTGACCTACATTTATAACCTTAAGTCTAATATTTGTTCCATGAAATTCCATGTATTAATTCATTCCCAACAGTTAATTCTTTTCATTGCGTAGCGTTTCTCATAGCTGCACTGCTTCCAGTACGTGACCCTGATGATTAACATCAGGGGTGCCAATAATTGTGGGACACATGATTTCAAGTTTTTTTTCTTTTCTAAATGTATGATTTTTTTTACCACCAAAGTTATGTACTTAAATGAAAGGTTGGATTTTTCTCTTTTTTTACATTTGGGTTCTATGTTGTTTTAAAAAAAAAGGAGAATTTTTAGAAGTCCACGACCACATCTTAAACAGGGGTGCCAATAATTGTGGAGGGCACTGTAGCTGATAACCTGAACAATGATTGTCTTGCTTAAAGATGCAAGGCCTTCTTTGGTAAAGGCATCAACTGGATGGAAGCATTTGTCACTCTAAAAGCTGTATAAACTTTTCAGCATTGAAGGTGTATTTCCGAATATGATAACTTGTCAGGAATCTTGCGGGACACTGTGCAAGGCCAGATATTCTTTCAAAAACACAAACCAAAAAACAGTCCAAAGTTCATAACCAGAGGCAGAGCAGAACAGGGGTCAGGATCAAGATCAGAATCAGGAACAGATTCCAAAGCAGGCAGGGTGGCAAGATTAAGCCCAGGGAATAAAAGATGCTGGTGAGATAATCTGGCGCTGAGCTTAAGTCTTTGGTGGCTCTTAAATACCGGGAGGCACGGGAAAAACTACAAGATGGCCGCCGACCCGAAAGTCTGCGCTGCAGAACCGGAAGTGAATGCCGAGAAAAACCAGAAGTGCGCACCACATGCCCGGAAGATCCTGAAATAACTACACATTCAACAGGAATTAATGCACTCCTTTACCATCAGAAATGCAGGTTTGTGAACTGAGCGCTCAAGATAAAATGGATGGTCCCTCTCCTCTTTAGTCTGGAGGACTTGGTGTCTATGGTTTCCGAAAAACATAAAAAATTTTGATTTGTCTGACCACAGAACAGCTTTCCACTGCCTAAGTCCATTTTAAATGAGCTTCAATTGAGCATCCCAGAGAAGACGTCAACATTCACATATGGCTTCTTCTTGGCATTTAAGAGCTTTAACCTGCAGTTGTGGATGACTTGATGAACTGTGCTTTCAGACAATGATTTCTGGAGGTGTTACTCCATGTAACTCCAGTTGCCATGTAGTAATTTTTATTACAGAATTATGCCTGTTTTAAAGCAATGCCACCTGAGGGCCTGAAGATTACGGCCATCCAATATTTTTTTGCCCTTGTCTCTTGTGCACAAAGTTTCACACAGAATATTTCAATAATATTGTACTGTAGATGATCAGATTTTCAAAGACTTTGCAATGTGATGCTAAAGAACATTATTCTGAAATTGTTCCATTCTTCCATTTCTTCTGAAATTGTTCATTTGTAGATCTAGTATTTCTCAAATTGTTGAAGCTCTGCCCATTTTTACTTTTAAGAGACTCTGACTCTTGAAGATACCCTTTTTTTATGCACAATCATGTTACTGACCTGTTGCCAATTAACCTAATTAGTTGCAAAATCTTCCTCCAGCTGATTCCTTTTACTAACACTTACTTTACCATCTTTTTGTTGCTCCCATCCCAACTTCTTTTAAGACATCGATTTGTGGTTATTAAATTAAAATGACCTTATTTTCTAAGTTATTTTGTGAATTTAATACGGGATGACAAGATTTGCAAGTTATTGCATTTAGTTTTTATTAACATTTTAGGCTTTTCACAACTTTTTGTGGATTGGGGTTGTCATATCCTCGTTTGTTTTATATACCTGTAAACTAGTTGTATATACATTGTGTATTATCTTGGGTAGTGTTATACATAATATATACATATATTCTTACTGTTTTGCCTGTTTTTTTCTTATCCTTTCTATTTTCATTCCTTTTCTCCTTCTCTCTATACAGAAACCATGCTGATCATCCTTTTCCTGTAGCATATTTCAGCATGACCTTTCTGGACTGCAGTGCGGAAGATTTATTTATTTTTTTATATAAAAAAAAAAAAGACGTGGGTTTTTCAATCAGCTTGTTTAAAATACAGACTTTAGGGCAAGCATTTTGACGCCAGTCTTATTCATGTGGAGGGTTCAACCCAGTAAAGGATTTCCTCTGCTGGCTTTAATAGAGGAAATCAAACTCCTCTTTGCTCGAGCCACATTGCTCCACAGAGCTTCATTAACCTAATTGTGTTCATGTTCCCCCCCTCAATGTTAAACAGCCGTTGTGGAGTTGTTCTCATTATCTTCCACCTCCGTTCGAGCTACTGTTCTGTCTGGTTCTGAGCAAAAAAGGGGGGAGAAAAAAGCCCACAGAAGAAAACAGAAAGAAAGTGCAATTAAACTTCATTTTATACTTACAGTTTTGTTATGAGGTTGTCAGACACTCTACCACTCTCTAGACACTTTGGTTTTTTAATGTGTTTACCACAGAGTCCAAAGCTTCATTTCCAGTTCTAGTAAACACCACATACAGCAGTGCACACTCTCAATTATACCCACACAAACACACACACTGTGTATTCTGTGTAAGATTGCAAAATACAAGGCAGCATTAACACACATGGATTAAATTAGTGCACTCCTATCCCCTCCCCACCACCTGTGTCATTTACTAAGCCTGGAAACCACTTTGTGAAAGACATTGTTAAATAATACTACTCGAGTGCAGGTAATATGTCCAAAACAGCTGGTTATGGTTCCACATAAACATCCAAAAGATCCATAAAATATCTGAACAACTCAAGAAGACAGATAAAAGATTTGGACTGTAATTCATTTCAACAGTGTACTGCAATGGATTAGGACCACAAGTTGCATTTAATCACATAGAGTATCACTGCACACCTCAACAAGGATGAATTGTAATGAACATTTGGTTCAACAATGGAACAAAATTATACATTATTTTATATATTTTATTTATTATTTCATAGCAGTTTCTGTAAAACTGCTATGAGACCATTTTTATTGTTACCAATGCTATATAAATAAATTGAATTTAAAATTTTGAGTTCCTTATCAAATGAATAAGAATTTCCCATAAATTTTGGTTAACTTCGACTTTCCATTTCATTCACTTGTTCCTTTAATACATTGTCACTGGCCCTCTGATCAAGTTTGCCAAGGTGAAGCTAATACAATACTGAAATAAGCCTTTGCATAACACATATGTACTGCACACCCACTCCATTGTTGTTAATTATTATTAGGATGTAAGTCACAGATTGTGACTTTTGATGGCCTTTTCTTAACATGTTAATTTTGTTGTCTAGCCTTGTTAGTTCTTATTCATTTGTATTTATATTTCTATATGTCATTCAGCAGACACCCTTATTCAGAGCGATTTATAATGATCACATTTATACAACTGAGCAGTTAAGGATTGAGGGCCCCAAGTGGCATCTTGGTGGTGCTGAGATTTGACCACCTGCTCATGTTTCCTAGACTTGTTTTACTTTAAATAAATATCTACCCACTTTTGAGTCTGCAACTGCCTCCCAATTTTGACAAGGTTTACATACTATATGAAAAGGTATCACTGAAAAAGCACATCAGATTATCTAGAAATTATTCAAGATAATACAGAGATAAAGAAGTTATGAAGTTGGAAGGTATAAGTTTAGTATCTATAAGTTTATTCCTTAAAAGTTTATCCCTAAAGACTGAGCCAGTGGTGACTGTTGCAAGAAAAACTTCCTGAGATGTTATGAGGAAGAAACCTTGAAAGGATCCAGACTCAAAAGGGAACTCATACATGACAGTTCCATCATTTTTCAGTGTAATGATAGACGCTTAAATGCAGAACTGTTCATGCAAAATGTGGCCTTAAGCCTTTATATCAGACTGACAGTCCAGATGTGTTCATGATTCTGCTCATTTACAAGACTTCAGATTTCTGTATTTTGTTAGTTTGCATTCGGGTAACCCTTTCACTGTGATGGATGGTCAAGATCTTGACCCAAACTTTCCTTGCATTCCATAGGAAAAAACCTATGGTCAATTAAAAAAGCATGGAAATGCTATTACTAATGACTCATTATAATTTTGATGCCAGAGACCTAGGTCTAGATATTATACCACACCAATTATGGTTAAGGTTTTGAATGCATAAGCAACACCAAGAGTCCCCTTTATCCAAATATCTCTTTTCAAAGAAGAAATATAGATCTGGTCAGACCTTTAGTTGGAATTTTTCACCTGAGAGGTGCCCAAGTTTTTATAAACCTTTCAGTGATTTCAATGATTATGGGAAAAGCCCAATGGTTATGTTAGGTTTGATTTAGGAAGCTTCAAAAAGGTTACACCCAGTAAAATAATTTCAGTATATCTAGTACCCGAGGATTTCAGTCCATTAAATAAACACCAATTGATTAACACCAAGCCTTTGTGGTCACATGTAGTTAGGGGAGGATGACAATGGGGTATAATATACATACAGCAGATCTAGCTGTATGACCTACAGTAGCATTCTAGGTTTTAAAAACCAGACCTGAGAAACAGACAAAAAGTTCAATAACAGTTAAGAGAATTGTGTAAGCTGATGTTTTCTCTTTTTGTTTGATAACTCAATGGCATTGCTTTGACAAATTTGAGAAGTTGTCCAATTTTTAGCATAAATAATATGGACCTGTATGGATGGGATTCTTACGCCTGAAGGAGCGTGATTTGAAGGAATGCCTTTGAGAAGTTGAACTTGTGCACTGAAATGTTTATGATTTTTTTTTCTGCCAGCTTGGATTGTCAACAACAAACACTTTTTTTCAGACAAAAGATTGCACATGGTGCCAGAGCGCCTTGGGGATCATCAGACCCAAAGCCAAAAGTTTTGGAGTATTGGGTCCAGAGAGGAACAGACCTATTAGTTAAACTCTTGGTAATAAGTTGGATTTATTACTCAGCACACTAGTTTGATTCACCTGGTAAACCCAGGAGAACTTTCTGCGTTGCATGAGACCATCTGGCAGTAACTTTGGTAAGAGAAAAATTTAACTGAAATGTTTTTTTTTCCTGGTACAAATGAGTTTGGGTTCACAGAGTTTGAATGGACCATGGCGATTTCCGCAATCACAGAGGCAGCTGCAAGGAGGCAAGACGAGAAGCAGTTTCGGGAGCAGGATTGGAGGAGTTTGGTGAGGCCATGAAAAAGAAGATATTTGTGTGGCCTGACTTGGGCACTTTAATGGTAGGGGCACTTGTAGGGACTGAGGTTATTATGATGGTTAAAAAACCTCTAAAGTGGCAAGGCAGCAGGGGGTGAAGAGGTAAAGAATTAGAGGCTGAAAGCACTAAACAGGTTTACACAGTCAACACATCTCCAGAGTTGCATAGAGATCTGGGCCTTTGGTCTGAAAAAGTTTTAGATGGAAATTTGTTTAAAAAAAAAAAAAAGAGGTCATCATGGAAATTCTATACCAGGGTTCTGGCTTGGAGACTCTATTCAATAGTGAACAAAGCTTTTCTGGGGCATAGGTCGTTGGACAATGAACCAGTTCTTTACACTTGTATAGATTTAAAATGGTTAATACAGCATGCTCATCCAGTATACATGTGTTTTGTGGGTGGATTTAATGATTGTGTTTTCCACCAAGTGTTGTGGAAGGTACAATAGGAGTATGACTTTCATCTGAAGTAAAGCTCTGACATTTACTCTTGCATTTTACAGCTGCGTTTGACATGGCTCAGAAAAAAAAACTCCTCCGGGTATAATGTCACGATTGTCTTTGGGATTCTCCTTTTAGGTGAGAGGAGAGATTTAAATCCTGACAGAGGTGCATAAGTAGCTTGAATCTTTTCAAAGCTGAGACAGCACAAGATTGAAATATTGCTTGGATCAGCAACAATAGTGCTATACCTAGTGCCTAATATTGTGTTGGTCCCCCTGTTAAAATAGCTTACTGCGTGCATCAATGAGCCATGGCCGCCCACGACCCTGTCACTGGTTCACCACTATTTTTTCCTTGGACAAATTTTAATAAGATATTGACCACTGCACACCAGGAACACCCACAAGAGCTGCAGTTTTGGCGATGCTCAGACACAGTCGTCTAGCCAAACAACAAAATGTTCACAAGCCCGATATAGGGGCAAGTCTAATATATGATCTATGTTGGTGAAGCACAAGCTCATGTTTTGGATGAATCATCCTTTGTTGGTAATTCTGTGTTTCAGTCCTGACCAATGGTCATGAACTAGGCTTAAAGTTTGTGTTTTGTTATAGAATAAGGGGAAGTTGTAGTATAAGGTGAGAGCACTGTATAGTTGAGCCAGTGCTCCTCTAAATAAAAATGGGCCAGGCAAGTGAGTTCTTGTACCTTACCTGAGGCACCTAACCTGTGGCCAAGGGTGGAAAAGTCTGGGCTGACCTTCCTAGCCTAATGTGATTCAGAAAATTCAGAAGAAAAATCCTATTTGTGAAAAAAAAGAGAGTGAAATACAAACCAAATGATCTTGCTACACCTTTCTTACTTTATATGTGTACTTGACCTAAAGCGGGTAGTAACAATACCCATAAGGTTTGGTCATGTTCAGTGTTATATCATTATTTGTGAATTGTATGTGGTTAGTCATATTTAAAAGCCTTAAACGTTGCTGGAAACAATTTCTTCATCTTGGTGAGGTCTGGCTTTGTCATGTTTCCTTTAACCAACAGTTTGGTAAAAAAGTCACGTTCCATTAAAGCTACCTTGATCCTATCCAACCTGATAATGTTTTCCAGAGTCCTGGAAGGAAGCTCAAGGTTGCCCCTTGGCTTGAAAGTAAGCTTTGATTGAGTGCTTACAACAGTGCGTGCAAGATTTGCTGTTTCACACCGTCAAAATTCCTGAACTGACACAGTAATGTGCTCTGTAGTCGTTAGGTCCAAGGTTTTAAATGCTTATCCAAAGTAGCACCCTAAACCTCTCTTATTTTTATTAATTTCAACACTTCATGCACCCTGTAGAATATTACCAGTGATCTGCTGTCAGTGTTCTAGCGCTGACTTGCTTTTGATAAGCAGTAAACTTACTTTCTAGTCTGCATACATAAATCTAATGCTGAGTGGTTTTTTTTTTAATTATATTCTAAGCTAAAAAGTTTTATGTTAGTATACTGTAAATTAATCAAAAGAAAAAATCATAATTAATAACCTTTAATGCATTATAAACATTTCAGTCTGGCACATGCTAGCAAAGGATTTCTTATAATTAATATTTAATAATTCTGTTAAAATATTCACAATGAAACTCTTCATTCTTCTTGCTACAGAGGCGCCACAGTTGACAGGTTCCTGAACGTCCCAGATGTTAAACACATTTGAGACCTTTTCAGAAGTCTAACACTTCATAAAACAGGATAAAAACTCTGCTTTCAGGAAAGATTTGTCCATTGCACAGAACCAATTTCCAACTTTCCATGAAAAACACTATGTGAACTCTTTGGTTTATATCAGAGGGAGAAATGGCTTTACTTATTTATAATCAGTCACCTTATGATTAAATGATTTCAACATATAAAAGCCTGTGTATTTTAGTTTTAACATTTATCACTTACAACTTTACAACTTGATTGTTTTATTTTGTCTTTGGTTTGTGGATTTACTTAAATTATGGGAGAAACTGTTAACATTGCAAAAACTGTGTGGTCTTGTATACACCCTTTACAAAACACCACCTTTAATGCAGCTTAACCCATGATCACTTGCAAGGAAATTTAAATATTGATGCAAATTGAAGTAAATAACTGGATACATCTTTTTTGGATTCAGCATCAAAGCTCTGTAAGGAAACTCAGAAAGGAACCTGAAAGGAATATTGCACACAAGCTGACATGATATTGGAAAGCTTTTTTAACTGAGGTTAAAATGTCAATGTACTGTGATGTGTCCCACTGTACACTGGCAAATGTATGAGTTGAAACTATCTGACATTAGGCCCCACTTTAGTATATATATATATATATATATATATATATATATATATATATATATATATATATATATATATATATGTGTGTGTGTGTGTGTGTGTGTGTGTGTGGTTCATTGGTAGTCAAGATTAAGGCACAATATTGCTATACACAAACTTTCTTTTCGGTTTCTCCCATTAGGGGCGCTTCTCCCACAGCAGATCATCCACATGGTCGATTTGGCACGTTTTATGCTGGATGCCCTTCCTAACACAACCCTCCCCTCCCCATTTATCCAGGCTTGGGACCGACACTAAGAGTGCACTGGCTTGTGCAACCCTAATGGCTGGGGTTGGTTCCCTGACCAGGGATCGAACCCGGGCCGCAGCGGTGAGAGCACCACATCCTAACCACTAGACCACCAGGGAACCCAATATTGCTATACACACATTTCTCCTAAACTTGTACACAATTGAATTTACATGCTGTTTGTTTTTGAGATGATGTGCTGCACAGAGCGCTATATACTATTTATAATTTTTTAATTATAGAATTATATTTATTAATAAATATATTCATATTTATTTTATTTAGCACCTATTTTCGAATCAGTACTTATTTTTTTTTTATAAAGTTCAGTGCTATTTTACATAGAGTGTTATGTTTGTTTGTTTTTTTTATCCAGTATCCATTTTAAAAATGGTTGATTAATCAGTAAATACGATCTAACCTAGTTTAACCTAGTCTATATATCTCTTGAAAAGTAATGCTCAATTGTCTGTACACTTCAGAACAAAATAAATCTAGCATTAGGAGGCATAATAAATACATATGAATAAATAGTATGCATAAATACGGCCCCCTATTAAAGAAAGGAAAATGATGTGGCCCTCAGAACAGAGAGTTAAGAGTGTGCTAAAGGGCCGATGCTACTGGGGCTTGAATCCCTCACCTTCCGATTAATAACCCAGTGAAAGTTTAGCATTGAAAAGGAAAAAATAGACCTGTTCAAGAGCATGCCAATGCATAGACATTTCTACAAAGATATCTACAGACCAGTAGTCAACAAGGAAGAGTCTTAAAGAGAGACTTGGAGTCTCATAATTACAGACTGCAGGATGGACAGAAAAGCAGATGAAAGTGCAGAAACCACATAGTTACTGGTTACATAGTTAACACTTGCACCATCTAATAAGACTCAAAGACTTTTACTGGACCATGTGGAGGTACCTAGGGTGTGTCTGACAACACTATGGACATGTCCCAGACAAAATTGTCAGCATGAATAAAATGTTAGACCGTTTTGGACGTGTCCAAAGTCAGATGATACTACTCAAGCCTCCTGGCATAGTGCTGTACAATAAGCAAAGAACTGCTCTCATGATTTAGAATACAGAAGATCGTAATAAATGGTTTGCACCAGACACATACTAAGACAGGCATTAAAATAAATTACAATGAGCTCTGGCTTCGATATTGGTTCGCCTGAAACCTACTAAAAAATAAGAAAAACTTAACTAACTAATCATAAACATAACTAATAATGGAATTTATATGGTAGGTTATTATTAAATGGTCATTTAATTGTCAGGCAGTATTCAGTCAGAATGATTAGATTTGTGTAAGTCAGGGCTGGAGGCAGAAGTGGGGGTTTAATTTGATTATTACAGGGACAAATAACCCAGAAAATGGCAACATGAGAGAAGCTGGAGACCTGGGAATTGATGTCTTCAGCATCATGAGTTCCTTCACACTGTCAGAGTTCCTTCTTCACACTGTCAAGAATCCTAATCCCCTGGAATGCCAATGGAAACAGGAGTCTAATGCTGTGGATTGATGGATGGATGGATGGATGGATGGATGGACAGAACAATATCTACACAGAAAACAAGAAATTGGGATATTACTAATAAACAATACATTTATAGTTTTTGGTTGCTGATGGTTATAATGTAATAAAGTGGGTGAAAGATGGTGAAAAATATATAAAAAGATTCATATTTAGTATTAAGAAAAAAGAAAAGTGGTTATATAATATCCTGATACTGTATTTAGTTATGGAATAAATTGAGAAAAAAGAATTGAAGTTTACAAATAGGCTTGATATGTTGATTTAGGATATGATTTTATTTAAGAACTATTTGGATCCAAGAAAAACAAGATTTATGAAGTTTGAAGTTTAAATACTGTTAAAGTTTTAAGTTTTAAAAGTTGTTTTCATTATCACTGTCAGATTTTAATCTGAATGAGATTTTTCTGATTTTCTAATTTAATTTTGTTTAAATTGGGGAGAACTGGATTAGGTGTTGGGGCCAATAACACTGATTGCCTACCTATTATTTGCATCAGCCCACCCTAGTATATTTGCCTAGAACTGGCCCTGCTTTAAGTATAACCACAATTCCAAAAAAGTTGTAAAATGTAAATAAACACAGAATGCAAAACAGAATCTCATAAACCTATATTTTATTCACAATTAAACATAGAAAACATATCAAATGTTTAGACTGAGAAAATGTACCATTTGAAGTAAAAAATTAAGTAATTTAGAATGTGATGGCTGCAATGTAATCTGTGGAAGACTGTCTTCAAATTGTGGAACAATTTCAGAATATTGTTCCTCAACATAAAATTGCAAAACAGATAAAGATCTCAGTACATAATAATCATCATAAGTTTGAAAGACTTTATACTGCATACAGTACTTGAGCAAGACACAATGCTAACTGCATACTGCATCTATTAGAATAGCATGCCTTTGTAGAAGAAGAGTCTGGACTGGTCTGTTTGAGGTCTAGACCTTTCACCATTTAAAAACATTTTGCACATCATGAAACAAAAAATTACAACAAAGGACACCCAGAACTGTGGAGCAGCTAGAATCCTGTATCAAAAAACTTTACTCACATCAAACTACAGCAAGTGGTCACCTTAGATTCCAAAATAGTACTACACAATAGTAAACATGGTCCTGTCTTATTGCAGCCTTCAAATTCAAAATCACATTATTTCTTTCTTTATAATGACACATTTCCTCGGCTTAAACATTAGATATGGTTTTAGTTTGTTTTATTGTGAATAGAATGTGCATTTATGTGATTTGCAAATCATTGCATTCTGTATTTTTTTACATTTTACATAGTGCCCAGCCATTAGGGTTGCACAAGCCAGTGCACTCTTAGTGCCGGGCCCAAACTCAGATAAATGGGGAGGGATGTGTTAGGAAGGGCATCCAGCGTAAAACACGTGCCCAATCAAAAATGCAGATCACAATTCTAAAATCTCTTCGAAAGAGAAATGGTGTAGGGGTGTTTCTGAAGGAAGACTACAGTAAGTGGAGGTGAAGAGAGTTTCTGATAGGGTGATGAACGTGAAGATGGAAGTTGAAGGGGTGATGATAAATGTAATCAGTGCTTATGATCCACAAATGGGTTGTGAGATGGAGGAGAAGGAAAAATTCTGGAGTGAGTTAAATGAAGTGGTAGAAAATGTACCTAGGAATGAAAGATTGGTGATTAGGGTAGACTTTAATAGGCATGTAGGTGAAGAGAACAGAGGTAATGAGGAGGTGATGGTAGGTATGGCCTTAAGGAGAGGAATGTGGAAGGGCAGGTGGTGGTAGATTTTGCTAAAAGGATGGAAATGGCAGTGGTGACACTTATTTTAAGAAGAAGGAGGATCATAGGGTGACGTATAAGAGTGGAGGAAGGTGCACACAGGTGGACTATGTGCTATGTAGGAGATGCAACCTGAAGGAGATTGGAGACTGTAAGGTGTTGGCAGCTGACAGTGTATCTAGACAGCATCGGATGGTGGTCTGTAGGTTGGCTTTGGAGGTGAAGAGGATAAGAAGCAGAGTGAGGACTAAAAGATTGATTAAATTATTTAATCACGATTAATTATATGATTGTCATGAGTGATCACAATTTAATTGCGCATTTGTATTTATTGTAAATGTACCTTGAATTAATACATTTGAATTTTTTTTATACTCTAATCAACATGGGCATGGACAAATATGGATGCTTTATGCAAAAGTATGTTTATTATTAGTGAAACCATATTCAACATAGATCAAAAGAGCAAATTATTCTTGTAAATGTTTTAAAGTCATTATGGTCTTTTAAATTATATAAATCATCAGGACACCAAATAGGACTTTTGCTACGTTTCCACACGGACGGTTATTAACGTGTTAATTTTGACAGCTCTAAAATAGATAGATAGATAGATAGATAGATAGATAGATAGATAGATAGATAGATAGATAGATAGATAGATAGATAGATAGATAGATAGATAGATAGATAGCATGTTGGGCATGTTGATTCTCACCTAGGATTCTATTTAGTGAATTTTATACTCCCATTTTCAATATTCAAACAATTGTGGGTTGATATCAATGCCATCTTGCTGTATTTTGTATAAAAAATTATACATTTATGCATTTGTGAGTGTGTAAAAAAGAGTTTAGCCTAACCATGTTCTGTAACCGAGCACAGAAAAGGTCTGTTTGCCCTGTTGGCAAATATGGTGCTTCTGCAATTAGCTAAATGAGTGCAGGCAATGTGAGCGCTGCCTCACACACTCCAGACACAACTGTTTACCCAAACCACCCTGCCAGGGATTTCATCAAGAGGTCATTACAGGAGTTCCTTTCTCGCTCCCCCTCTCCCTTTTCCTCCACTCTAATCCTCTGTGCCCCTTTGGTGAATCTTTTCTCGCAGATTGCAAATGCTAAAGCTGAGACTTCAAGTGGGTTCCTGCACCAAGACATGAAGAATTAAAACAGTCATTTTGCTCTAAATTGCTCTCAACTTTAAACGATTTTTGGAGACAACTCGGCACAAGTGGCGAGCATCTGCATATTTTTACAGGACCCCAGTTTCACACCCTGCAAACTTAATTAGCAGGGGCTTTAAAAAAATGCCTGTTAGCAGGAATTCAATCCTTAATCCAAGGACTCTTGCTCAGAGTGCTGAGCTCACACCTAAATTGATATCTCACACTGGGAACCTGCCCAAACCGATTTCCATCTCTGCCCTTGACAAACCATTGGCAGTCAGTTTGTTCGCCTTTCCAGTTCTGCCTTCCCAATCGAAGTCAATCAGGAGTTTTCGAAAAGTAGTGCCGAGGTCAAAGATCAGAGCTTCATATCGGGAAATAGGAAATAAATAAGTATATATAAAGGCATAAATCACATTAGCATGTATAAAAAAGGTATTTTGCATGGTTTTTGAATGACATTGGAGGCCATTCATTGTGTTTATTAAGAATGTGCATATCCATAACTGAGGCATCGGGATGCATATCCAACAATACGATACATTAAAGATGCATATGAAGCAGCTACCGATGCGATGTGATACGATTTCCTTATTACGATGCAGTGCGATCTGATTTCTATTTGATTCAACATAATGCGATTCAATGCAATACGATGCAATGGAAAAAAAATGATGCTGTGCAATTCAATAAGGTACATATAGTTAGATTTGAGTTCTTTGGTTCAGACAGACAGCGAATCATCAATTTACTTAAGTGCCTTCTGACTTCAAACGCATGGCCCTTCCATAGACAGGACTTTGTAGTGCAAAAAAAAAAAAAGACTGAATAAAACCAGATGTTCTGTTCCTGTTCTGTGTCCAGAAAGATGCAGCTCTACCTCTGCCATGTTAATCCATATTCTTTGTAACTCTCAGTACATGATACACGTTGTTATACGTCAATCACGTAGCAGCAGTGGTGCTTAGAGAACGCGCTTGAGAAACAGTTTAGCGAGAAGAAATCAATTTACATAGAAAATATTGGTCACAAATGATTAGTCACTTTCTTAATATTATATATATATATATATATATATATATATATATATATATATATATATATATATATATATGTGTGTGTGTGTGTGTGTGTGTATGTATAAAAACGACGCATTGCGATACAAATGCCAAATTGTATCTGATGCACATTTTTTTAAACCTACGCAGCATGTCCTTAAATTTTATGCCCATGCCCCGATGTGAATCGGTGAATCTTACCATCCATAGTGTTTATTGGTACAGCATTTGCATGTGATTCCAATTGACGCAACTCTCAACCTTGGAGCGGTGCCTCACCTCGTAAGCGCATGCTCAAACCACAGACCGTGCGCTGGTTTATTTTGTCCAGCGCATACTGTGGCTGTGCGGCTGCACTCCACCACTCGAAACTACATAATTGGATTGGCCTGAAGTATTTGATTGGATACAGTTAGCCTATTTCCTCTCACTCTTCTCTCTCATGTTCAGCTTTGGAAAGGTTTTTTTTTTCCCTCTCCTGCTCTGGCCTGAATTGGAAAGGCAAATGTTAGCGAAAACAACGCTATTACATTTGACTGACCATCAGCTTTTAAAAGCTATGCTTGCAGGTTTCACCTAGGGTTGCGATTCTTCTGTAAACATAGTGTGTGTGTGTGTGTGTGTGTGTGTGTGTGTGTGTGTGTGTGTGTGGTACTACTACAAAAATATGTACACTAGCAGTAAGGAAATAGTGCAGATATGCATTTATTTAGTGCAGATTCATCAGTCAGGTCAATATTTTTGTATGTATAAAATTCTGTTTTTATAGAGTTGTACTATATTATTTATTATAGTTTTATGAATATTATTATAATTAGCACAGTGGATTTAGGACGTACTGTAGCAAGCTCTATTTAGAGGTTTATAGAAATAGAGAGTGGTCTGTGTGTTTTCATACCATCTGTTTGTGATGTGTTATAGGGCATGGATGGATGGATGGATGGATGGATGGATGGATGGATAGATGGATGGATGGATGGATGGATGGATGGATGGATGGATAGATAGATAGATAGATAGATAGATAGATAGATAGATAGATAGATAGATAGATAGATAGATATGAACTATGTGCACCATATTAAATTGCATGGCAACCTATTTATTCCATTGCTTCATATTGCTCTGAATCACATTTTGTTGAATCGAATTTAAATCAAATCGAACTGAATCGTATCGCATCGGTAGCTGCTTCATATATATCTTTATTGTGTCGTATCGTTGGGTGTAGGAGTAGTGTCTGTAGTAAAAATAAATGGAATGAAAAAAGAATAGCTTGGTAATAAGTTTTGTGAAGGTACATGAGGTGAGTATTAGTTAATGTGTACATGTGTGGGTGAAGTGGGTTTCTTGTGCAAATTTCACTCTGAATCACATCAGCACCGATAGGTTAATCGCATCTTTGTGTGTGTTTGTGTGTGTGTGAGTGCTTGTTTGCAGTGGACCATACATGTGCACCTGTGTATTTGCTTATGTAAATGTTTGTATGTGGGTGTGTGTTTATATGCGTGAGGTCTGAGTGGTAGACCAGCAATTACAGCTGAGTTGTTTACTTATAACTGAAGGAGACAGAGATGCCCTACAAGGCTGGAAAGTCCGCTGTGGTCTCTCTCTCTCTCTCTCTCTCTCTCTTTCGTTCTCTTTAACTGCTTATTTCACTCTTTCATTCACATTTTACAACCACCACTCCTGCCTCTCTTCTTTCTCACTTTCTCTCTTAATTTTCTATCATCATCTTTTTTTCCCCTATGTTCTTTTCTCTCTCACATTCTCTTTCTCTCTCTCATCAGCCTGTCCCCTTCACCAACTTTCCCTGAATACCTTCTCTGAGAGTGTGTGGTGTATGATGGATGGCAGCAGTATAAATGGAGCGTGTCCTGCTATAGGATCCCTTCTGGAGGAAATAGTCTTAGTGCCGCATTCACACCTGCTCTGACATCATATTGCAAAAGGACACACACACACACACACACACACACACACACACACACACATACCCTTTAAGAAACATTAGAGTAACATGAACATTACACTTACGTGACCCTAACCTTCAGTTTAACCCTTGTACTTTCAAAACTAATTCATAACTTTCTAATGAATCAAGTCAACATTCGGCCATTAACATCAAACACCAATAACACACTGTTTGCAAAGTGCAGGTGCAGTAACAGACACGGCTTTGTACGAAATGTCATATTTTGTGCCTTGTATAGTGGTGTGTCGCAGGAGATATAGTGCTTGTATATAACACTGGCCATTCTGTGCAGGTGTGTGTGTGTGTGTGTGTGTGTGTGTGTGTGTGTGTGTGTGTGTGTTGGAAGGTTTTATCAGCAAGGATGTAATTTGCCTGAGCAGCAGCTGCTAACAATGTCAATGAGGTCTTAGTGATGTCATAGTTAAACTCCAGCACTAATAGGTTTTACTATTCAACTTAATTATCATATACATTTTTTTACCTTATCCTAAACCAATCCATAACTCCAACCATAAACATGTGCACCTGTATATTTTTTATTACTTTTTAACCATTTTTGTTTATGAGTGGAGAAACACGTAACTAGTCAAGCACACAGCAAGCCACCAATCAAGGCAGAGCACTCTGTTTTGAACTTGTATTTTTGGTACTCACTTATCACCAACATACATTTCAGTGTCAGTTCAACAACAAGCAGAATATTTAGAAAGGAATAAAAGATAGAAAAAACTCCTGACTTTCAAGTAGTTGAAAATTAAGCTTTTTCATATGCAGAAAAAATATCAATCAGTGTTTAACTCATTAATATCAATCTATTAATAGATCGTTGTGCTGAGAGTAACATAAAGAAAAAAATTATAATAGGAACATTGAAGCCACAATAAATCATAGTACTTTGGATAATTAAGTGCATTTGAAGGCAAATACTTTCGTACTTTTTACTTTTACTGGAGTAATATTTTACAGAGTGTATCTCTACTTTCACTCAACTACATGGTTTGTACTGGATAAGCATCCAGGTCTGGCATCTTGCCGGCATATAAGTGTCTTTTGGCTGGCCACTCATATCATGCAGTTGAGCTCAAGCCAAATGGCAAACACTACCTGAACAATGGATTCTAGAGGGTGAAACCAGATGGGTGGACAGGCTTTAGACTGAAAACTGTAGTGAAAATTGATTTTGGGAACATTATCATTCAGAATGATATGAACACATTACATTACATTAATGGCAATTGGCAGACACCCTTATCCAGAGTAAAGGGCCTTTCTCAACGGTCCAGCAGTAGCAGCTTGATCGTGCTGCGATTTGAATTGATCCTGTTTTGAATTAACAGGAAATAAAAGCACTGTGCTAACATGCACACCATCATTAGGTAGTAATGATTTCATGAACTTTTTTAATAATAAAATTGAAAACATCAGGCAAGAAATCCAGACGGTTAATATAAATCCAAATTATTTTACAAGTAACCCTGTAGACAGCAGTGTAATTATAGCAGACAATCAACTACAAAGCTTCACTCCTATTCATGAGAATGACTTAATTTCATTAATTTACTCATCAAAACCATCAACCTGCATTCTCGATCCCTTGCCTACAAGTTTCTTTAAACAGATAACTCCAGAGGTAATTGAACCTGTTTTAAAAATAATAAACTCTTTCATTAGCACTGGTTATGTACCTAAATCCTTCAAACTGGCAGTTATCCACCCCCTTATTAAGAAACCTGACCTTGACCCATGTCAGTTGTCCAACTACAGACCAATATCAAATCTCCCCTTTATATCCAAAATTTTAGAAAAGGTTGTAGCACAGCAGTTATGCTCACACCTACTTATGAATAACATTTTTGAAATGTATCAGTCAGGATTTCGGCCTCATCATAGCACAGAGACGGCGCTAGTTAAGGTGGTAAATGACCTGTTATTGGCCTCTGATCAGGGTTTTGTCTCCTTACTTGTTTTGCTCGACCTTAGTGCAGCTTTTGACACCATTGATCACACTATACTGCTTGCTAGACTTGAGAACGTTGTTGAAATAAAGGGAACAGCTCTCTCTTGGCTCAGGTCTTATTTGACTGATCGCTATCAGTTTGTTGATGTAAATGGTGAGTTCTCCACACTCTATGAGGTAAAGTTTGGTGTTCCTCAAGGATCTGTCTTAGGCCCACTGCTTTTCTCTTTATATATGCTGCCTCTTGGTGAAATCATTCATAAACATGGGATCCGTTCCATTGCTATGCTGATGACACACAGCTGTATATTTCAGCAAAGCCAGATGAGCGAGATCAGCTTAACAATGTTGAGAAGTGTGTAAAGGACATTAGACAGTGGATGCTTAATAACTTTCTTCTGCTCAACTGAGATAAGACGGAAGTACTTTTACTAGGACCACATGCAGCTAGAAGTGAACTTTCCGATTACGTAGCATCTCTGGATGGTGTTTCTGTTTCAGCGTGTACGGCTGTCAAAGACCTTGGTGTGATTATTGACCCGAGTCTTTCCTTTGAGTCTCATGTGAATAATATCACCAGGATCGCCTTCTTTCACCTTAGAAATATTGCTAAAATTAGAAATATGATGTCGTTACAGGATCCAGAAAAACTAGTTCATGCTTTTGTTACTTCTAGATAAGACTACTGTAACGCTTTACTGTCTGGGTGTGCGAGTAAGTGCATAAATAAGCTTCAGTTAGTTCAGAATGCAGCAGCAAGAGTCCTCACTAGATCTAGGAAATATGACCACATCACCCCTGTTTTAATTAGTCTACACTGGCTCCCAATTAAATCTCGCATTGATTATAAAATATTACTACTGACGTATAAAGCACTTAACGGTCTCGCACCGCAGTATCTGAGTGAACTTCTGTACCAGTATGATCCTCCACGCCTACTTAGATCAAAAGGTGCTGGCTATCTGTTGGTTCCTCAAATAATGAAGACTACAGCAGGGGGCAGATCTTTCTCTTATAAAGCCCCACAGTTATGGAACAGCCTTCCAATCAGTGTTCGGGACTCAGACACAGTCTCAGTGTTCAAGTCGAGGTTGAAAACTTATTTATTTAGTCAAGCCTTTTATCAGTAGATTTTTCTTAGGTAAAGGAGCAGATCTGGAGGGCGCATGGATATAGAGTGTTTGGTGAACTGGTATATTTGTATGCTGTCGTCCCCTCACATTCACACGTTCACTCGGGTTTGTTGACGGTGGTGTGGTGGGTCGTCTCTGATCCCAGAGATCCCTCATGTCTGTGTTACCTTCTGGTTCTCCCTTTTAGTTATGCTGCCATAGCGAGTCTTGCCGGAGTCCAAACTGCACAGTGACATTAACTTTCATACACCAATAGGGACACTTAATAATCCATATCCTTCTCTTCCCGTCACCCTCTTCTCTCTCTCTCTCTCTCTCTCTCTCTCTCTCTCTCTCTCTCTCTCTCTCTCTCTCTCTCTCTCTCTCGGTCGAGTTAAACATGCTCCTGAGGCTCCAGTGACCACTGTTCCTGCCCCTCTCCCCTCCTTGGATCTTCACACTTCTGTGCAGCTTGGGACGGTCTCTCATCAACACCTTGGGTGGTTCCATGTAATTCCGGAGTAGAACGGGTGCTTTGAGGATGGATTGGACTGTAGTTAATGTCAACAGTCTGCTACTCTGACTCAGGAATACAGTTTGCTTCTGATCATCATCACTGTACCCCGCAACATTGTATATCTGCTTCAAATGGACATTTGGTGCAACCCAGATGAGGATGGGTTCCCTCTTGAGTCTGGTTCCTCTCAAGGTTTCTTCCTTATGCCATCTCGGGGAGTTTTTCCTTGCCACAGTTGCTCATCAGGGACAAACATACTTACAAAGAACATATTTACGTTTAATCACCACATTATCTGTGTAAAGCTGCTTTGAGACAATGTTCATTGTTAAAAGGGCTATACAAATAAAAATGAATTGAATTGAATTGAATCCTGAGTCCAAAGCATTAACCACTGAACTACTACCATTTTCACAAATAGAAATGAAATACAAAATACAAATGAATTTTCCTGAACATATTTAAATACAAAAATGAATTTCCTTATACAAATCAGCCTTTACAAGTGCTTGAAATAAATGTCTTTTTTTTTTTTTTTTTTTTAATATCAGTTACTCCCTTGTTTTTCTTGGCTTTGCCATTCCAACGACTGCCCTTGGATGTCATCGCAAAAAGCAGACTCAAGATCTCAGCAAATGAGGTGTTAAGATAGTGGTCAAAATAAGGGCCTGGCTTTATTGCTCAAAGTGTCAGTCTAGACGCCATCCTAATATGAACCAATTTTCTCATGCCATTAAATTCTGCTTTTACAGGGACGGTTTGCAGCACAAGTCCTGACTGTAACATTTATTTTGACTGTAGTTCTGTGGAGGCTGTGGTGAGACTGCAGCTCATTGACTAGTGAAGTGATTTTTAATTGCTCATGAATGAGGCAGTTGGCCTTCACTGCGGCTGGCTGATCGCTCTGTGTGGGTTTTGGGGTTGAGGTTTGGGGGCCTGTGTTGGGCTGTGAGAACAACCAAAGCAGTATATCATAATACTCAAAAGAATAACTGTTTTTTTGACTATCACTAGTTGAAATATTCTTACGGTCAATGCAACAGTATTTATTATGCGGGGGAAAAAATATTATAGAGAGACATACAGCACTGCCAATGTCCTTCCAAGATTCAATTAAATTCAGTTTTTTTGCTTTGTTATTTAATTTATTTCAAGTTCAACCAACAATAACAGTTTCTTGCAAAGCTGCTGCTGCCGATTATAGTTTTGAGACGTCTGTGGTAAGTAATGTTTTTTTTTTTCTGTGGCTATGTGTGTTTACAGCATTTTTGGTTCATTTCGCATGACAGGGTTTACAAGGGTCCCTCTGATGGACTTAAAATTTCAAAATCCTCTATGAATAATTTAAGGAGATGAGCTCGGTTAATTAAAGCATGTTCACCTTCTTTTTTATAGAAACCAGTCTTGAATTAGTTTGGCTCTTTGTTTAAGATCTCAGATTTAAAGAGTAAATAAGATTGCAATCTTCGCTAATTTGACCCAAGACAAATTGCTCCATTTGGGATTTCTTCAACAACGTCTAATGCTCCAGGTACCTTTGCATGATGCTCCCATCACCATGCTTCAATATGTGTATGGTATACTTCTGATCAAACTCACACCTCTTTCTACTTCATGATAAGCTAAATTAGTGCCTAAGAGGTGATAAAGACCTTAAATTCTGTTAAGCTGCTTTGAGACAATGTCTGTTGTGAAAAGCGCTATAGAAATAAACTTGACTTGACTTGATAAAGATTGTGTTGTACATGTCTGTGCCATTTTTTCGAATAGTTCTGTGTGAGATGTTGGAACAGAGATTATTACTGGACAGTGTACACTGGCATTCCTGCTACTTTCAGGTTGTCCTGCAACCCTTTTTGGGTGTTTGTTTGGCTTTTCTTGTTACATTACTTTTTTGTTGTTATTGAAAACACATTATGAAATCTTGTGTGGATACAGATGGTTTGTTGTGGTTCTATGACCTTTCCATCTGCATACTGTCAAACTATTGAATTTACAGGAGCGTTAAAAAGGTCTTTGCTATGAAAGTGTATCCTTTTCTATTTGAGCACAGCACCCCTGGATCACAGAGGGTGAAGTAACGTCCCTGAGAACTTCATTTACCTTCACGACAACTGCTTCCTTTTGAGTGAAATCTTCCCAATTTTTATGATTATGAATAAATAATTTGTTTAGATTTATAAATACTAAATTAAGACATTATCTGTTTAAGGTATAGTATTGTGCTGCATTTCATATGTGAATCAGATTCATGGGCTATAAAAATAATGACAAAATACACATAACATTCAATTGGCTTCTAGTCAACACTGTATTTTGTCAACACGAAGAGAACACGTGGAATAAACAGTGCATTTGAAAGGCTTGCTCTTGCTGACAGCATGATTAATTGGATTTTTGTTTTTCAAGCTCAGCTTTAGATCTTAAGTAAAGGATTGTCGTGCTTAATTCCACCAATTATTTTGCTTTCAATCAGCCACGATTAGTCTGTAGCGGCCTAGAAAGAGATTCATGTCTTCTGAACGTATTCATAACAAGGTACATTAAGAAATACAAAGAAAGCTATTAATTCGCCCATGGCTCAGCAGCTCCAGCCCCTCTGTGGTTCTCTGAGTGATGTAAACATCATCCAACACCACCCCTGGTTAACCAAACTTTCCACTGGCCACACACACTCAACCACAGTCACTACTGTGCCCATCTCAATGTACCCTAAGGGTCTAACAATGTGGAGTGCTTAACTGACCATGTGTGCACATCCTCCCATGTGCGTACTCCTACACCCCACACCACTCTAATGAAATCCCTAATGTTGTTTTCTTTAGCACGGTGATTCTATAAGTATTGAATGTGGGCTTGTTCTTACCGCACGACCATGCAGATGTGGCTTTTCCGCTCGTGTTGCTGCTCGTCCTGATCGAGCGATTGGTCCAGATGAAACCTGCCAACCATTTGGGCTGATGATAACTCACAAACCACATGATTAAACCACATTATTTAGGAGACGTTGGAAAAGAAGTGTTGACATTGATAATTAGAAGATAGATGAGATCTGAAAGTACCTGGCGAAATTCGATGCAAATGGAATTCAGGATGCACTTTGAGTAAAAAAAAAAAAAAAATTCTTCCAGTCATAGGTATAGCAGAGACAAATATGACATCATTACCTTTATATATTTTAGTTGAGTTCCAGACCCGCTCTGTTCTTCTTATGGATCCTACTGTTCTTATTTGTTTCCAGTCAGAGTTCCCTGTCAGTCGGAATGATTTCATAGCTGTCTGGCTACCCAAACTCACTTTTAAGGGCCCACACACTTACTGTGTATAACACTTGTACCCTTTTAATGGCCAAAAAGCACAAGACAGAGTACAGCACTAAGCTTTCCTTAGCTGTGTGTGTGTAAGAAACAGAAAAAGAGAGAGAAAGAGAGAGCGAGAGACATACTTAATTGAAAAGTACATTTTTGTAAGGTGGACGAAGTTCTATGTAGACATTTATTTGACATGTCACGTCATGCTGATCTATGCCAAGGCGGCTCGCCACCCTTTTCTCCAAAAGGCTATGTTTGAACTCCGTGCAAATGCCTACACTGCTCTTATTCATTTGCAGAATAATTACCCTAACCATTGCAGGTTTTCTTTGGCCTGGCTCAAATATATATATTTTTTCTGAACCTTAGTGCTAATAATCTCGCGTATTACCGAACAATATATTACTGACATAAAAAGATATGATTTAGTGTATTGTATTGTATTATTGTAAGCTTTAGCAATTACTTTCTCCTGTATTTTCATATGCCTTGGAATCTAATGTTTCTCTCAGCACACTGATCTATTAATAGAATGATATTAATGAGTCAAACACTGATTTACATTTATCATGAGCCTAATACCTTCTTTTCTACTCTTTCAAAAAAATGTGTAAATAAGGCCACGGGTGTTCGAGTCAGGAGTTTGTTTCATGGTTTATTCCACTCAAAATGTTTTGCTTGCTGTTGAACTGATGCTGAACTGTATGTTAGTGTTAAATTGATACCACCAATCCGCAATCTAAACAAGTTGAAAACAGAGCGTGCGCTCGACCCTGATTGGTGGCTTGCTGATTGCTTGAAGTTTTTATCCACTAAATAAAAGGAACAATGTAGTAAACGCATTGAATTGGATTTGCTTCCTTACTCTTCACCACTGGTTCTAAATACATTCTAACAACCATTTTGTTGGCATATTTGAAAGTGAACTGCAAAAAGTACTAGTTTGCTAGTTAAGACAACTGGACCCCATTAAGTGCATACAGTACATTTAGTTATTTTTGTGCTTTCACTGGGGACAATGGAAAAAAAAACCTCAACCTGTCATTCTATTTATATCTTTAAATAAATAATCCCTCAACCAGTCAATCTACATGGGCCATCCAAGTGTACAGGAGAATTTAGACTCTGGGTGCTCTCAGTCAAAACATGGTCTCCCATAATGTTCCTCTCTGGCAGATGAAAGGTACAGAGAAGCCAGCTTCACATGTGCACCCTGACCAATTTCACATTAACTCAGCCTCAATTTATTTACTATTCAAGCTATTTTAAACACCGCCTTTCGTTGTGGATGGTATCTGAATCCTTTGTCTCTTCTGCTTTAAATTTTTCGCACCTAGAGCCACGCTTATTGGACCAGAGACTGAGAGAAAGAGATGTTCTGGCAAAAAGAAAATGCTTTATAGCCACTTCCAGTTGGCCCTGGTTGCTTTCAAGTTAACTAATAAAAGCAGATGAACCATCAACGTCTGATCGAGCATCCAAAGCTGGACACAGCATTGTTCAAAAGTTTTGTGAGGCACTAGTCAGGAACAGCTGGCTGCAACATTGGCCTTCAGTATGAAAGCAGTTGGAGACCCACAGCCAAACCAAAGAATATAAAAATGGCTAAATTGGTGGTCATATAAATATGTGCTTTACCCCATAAATACTCCCATGTCCACACCTTATGAAAAACAGTCTAGTTTGAAGATAATACATACTGTAGCAAAATAAACTGTATAATTTTTAAGATTTTAAGATTACTCTCAACATTGTTTTACATGATCAATAGCATTTGTGCAGTAAATATCAACTACTGTATTTTGGACATGCACGTCCTTGATGCACCAAGTCTATAATATGGTACGTCATCCAAAATTATTTTAGGAAAATTAATTGCATAACATGTGGCCGTAGTGGTAGAGGTCCAGGGTGCAAAACGAGGGGTAGTAAATGTTTAGTCGATGTTACAGTACGGCCATAAGTTATTAAGTTTAGCCTAGTTCCTAAGGAATGGTTTGAATTACTCCACCACACAGTAAAATTCGAGGGGCCAGAAATTTGCAAGGTGATTGCTGATGCAAAAGCCCCCAGGAGACACGGGTCTTGTTGTGACCTCTGGACTGCACTGATGGGGAACAGAGTGGCTGGAATGAAGAAGTCTTTAAGAAGAGGCTGTGTATTTGATGAGGCGTGTGCAAGTCCCATTCACTTTGCACAGGATTGGAGATCCTCTACAGAGTACCCACTGTGGAAAATGTGAATCATTGGTCTAAAGATTTTATTTGTACAATGCCCTTGTTTGTAAATGTGGAAGACACAAATTCACACATCTGCGTGTTTATAGCTGATACAGCTGTATAGTTCATTCTGAAAGATTATTAGCAGTATGTGTCCTGTGAAATGAATTAGTCACCTAAAATGTTTTAGCTCAGAATGAAGACAACAACCACCCCCACCCCCCCAAAGCCAAATTCTATTCAAATTGATTTAATGTGTTTCAATTCAATTAAATTCATTTTTATTTGTATAGCACTTTAAACAATGGACATTGTCTCAAAGTAGATTCATAGATTTAAAAAGGGTATAACAAATACATTTTTGTCACATAATACTATAATTTTATTTGTTAATTGAAGATGTTGAAGAGGCTGTTGATTTTGGTTAATACGGTGTGTACAATTTAATTTGTATTTCAGGAAATTAAACTTCACAAATCGACTGGTTTTTGATTTTTACGTGTCTTGATGTTGAGTACAAGTGCATCTTTGACCCTACGTTTAATACGACACAAGTACTGTTCAAATAAAAAATAAATATGGAATATATTGGAATTTGGTGACTTTTAACTTGGAGTTAATAGAGTACGTTTTGCAGTAAGGTATCTATACTTTTACTCAAGTATGATTTTCAGGTACTCTTTACCCCACTGTATAACAAATAAGAAATAAGACAGTTATTTAAAACAACTTTTAAAATGTAAAATTGACCAGTTCTGACCAGTTCTCAAACTATTGAGGTTCATTTGTGTGTAGTTCACACAATTCATTCACACAAACAGCAATTTGACAGCATAAGGGTGCAGTCTATGTGGGGGGAATACAGTACCTTGCTGAATTTGGTTTTGTGAAACATGTCGGTACCCCAATTGGCTGTTTAGACATGAGGAGATTAACAGGGTCTTAAAAGACTTGCTCATAAGGGAAGATACACCAGCCATAGAATAAAAGGGACCAGTCCATCACTTTCCTCTGAATCCATGGAATATCAGGGTCATGTAGTTTGGACTTCAGTGTTAAACTATAAATGGAGGATAGAGATATTTGAATATGGAAAGCCCCAAAGGAGAGACAATCTTTTTCCGCCAACATTTCTTTTTAACTACAGTGGAAAAACAAGGGCATCTTTTCCTGAATCCTCCATAATTGTGCAGTGTACCATCACAACGTTCAGGCTTCAGTACTACTTTATGCAGGACTACAGAATAACTCCAGGTTAATAACTCTGAAAGATATAAATGAAGGAGTGTGCAGGGTTGCCAGTTGCTGCATGAGCTCAGTGATGTGTGGCTGTGTTTAGCTTTTACTGCTGCAAATCATGTGGTTCGACAGCAACAAAAAAACTGATCATTGCTGCTTGCTGCTATGTTTTCATAATCATGTTGAATTGAGTGTCGTGTTGAGATCCACTTGACCCTAAACAAAATAAATCTAATGGCAGAAAATAAATATATTGGTAAATGAAGGATATATGGAGTATGAAGGCTTATGCTCTCTCTCTGTCTCTCTCTCTCACTTTATGTTGAACTACACATGATACTCCTGAGACACCAGTGATCCCCATGCAGTTTGCTCTCTGACTCTTTTATAGAAGTTCTCATCAATTGGAAACCTCAGACTAAAGATACATGAGTATACGAATACATGTATTTTAATTAAGTTAGCTACAGCTATACTAATACAGCTTCCCAGTACTTGTTTCAACCTCTGAATAATATACAATAGTCTAATCTAATTTTATCCCAAATTAAATCAGCCTGTCTTTACCTCTAAAGTTTTTGCTAATCCTATGCGCACCTGACTAATGTTATCTTTAGTATATGTAATATTTACATGCATTTCTGATTGGAAGTAGAAGTATTTTCAACCAGAAATAAAATCCATGTCTTTCTCGTCACAGTTCCGAGTTTTGGCAAGCACTCCTAGAGCTAAATTTGGATAGGGTGATATTATGAAAAAAGCTCTGCTACCTGTATAAATCAGTGGCCAATCATAGACTGTTATTATTTTGTGTATCAACTGATGGATCCATCTACATGGGTGGCAATTTTTCGTTCCTGCACACACATGAGGAAAAGAGTCCTGTAGCTTCTCGCAAGAATATTACATGTTAAATGCATATAAAAAAAGACTGATAATTCATTAATTTGGCTCAATTGTAAATAGCAAATAATAAATACATTTTAATAACAAAATAAATTCATGCTTCTGTGTCTTCCTGGGTAGTACCCAAGTTACGATGATTTGGCTTATGATTTTTTCGATCTTAAGATGACGATAGCACTATAATAAAATTGTTCAAATATTTTTTTACGTAGCAGCCTATGCTCCGCCCCACAAACCAGTCCTCGTCCCAGCATAACATTATGACCACCTCCCTAATATTGTGTTGGTCCCCCTTTTTGCTGCCAAAACATTCCTGACCCCTGTCAAGCATAAACAGCATTAACTTCATCACCAATTTGAGCTACAGTAACCTGTTTGTTTGATCGGACCACACGGATCAGCCTTCACTCCCCATGTGCATTTATACGCCACTGTTCCTTCCTTGGACCACTTTTGATAGATACTGACACTGCAGACCACATCCTACAAGTGCTACAGTTTTGGAGATGCTCTGACCCAGTCGTCTAGCCATCACAGTTTGTCAAACTTGCTTAAATCCTTACGCTCGCCCATTTTCATGCTTCCAACATTGACTTACAGGACAAAAAGTTTACTTGCTGCCTAATAATATCCCACCCACTAACAGGTACCATGATAAAGATAATCAGTGTTATTCACTTCACCTGTTATTATGTTATACGGTCATAATATTATGCCTGATCGGTCTACACACTGTAAAGTCTATACATTACGGTACTGGAAATTGCTGTTTTGGTAAATTATGTACAGTAATTTGTACAATTATTAACAAATTACAGTGTACTACCCCATACTTAAGTCAAGTCAAGTCAAGTTTATTTGTATAGCGCTTTTCACAACAGACATTGTCTCAAAGCTGCTTTACAGAAATCAACAGTCAAGGTGAATGGTTTGCATTTATCCCTGATGAGCAGCCATGGTGACTGTGGCAAGGAAAAACTCCCTTAGATGTAATGAGGAAGAAACCTTGAGAGGAACCAGATTCAAAAGGGGAACCCATCCTCATTTGGGTGACATCAAGAGTTTAATCATAAATCTTTCAACAATACAGAACACTGATCAATACTGGTCATCTTTCTTCATCAAGACTCCTGGGTAGGCTTGGCAATGTCTTGACTTACGATATTTTCAAGCTACAATGGGGTCCTCGGAACACATGTCCATTGTAAGTTGTGGACTATCTGTATTAATGATTATTGTCTACACATTACATTCTGTACACTGTATCGACCCTGCTTTAAATTTCAGATGGCTCCTCACCTGTACCAGGAATAGCGAACCCTGTCCTGGCCTCGTATTTATACACCTACCTTTCAAATACACATTTTTACATTTTACAATTATACAATCAAACACAAACATGTCCTGGCACCATGCAACCCTGCCGATCTTCTGTGCTCCTGTGCAATTCCATCTGGCAGAGCTTCGAGATCGTCTTAGCAGTCGCTTTTAACCATTCTATGAACTTGATTAACAATGACAGATTTTTTTTATGTTGCAACTCCAAGATTGTGGAACATTTTACCTATTTCATAAATGATGGATTTGTTGTGGGGAAGAAAACTCAAAACCATGCCCAAATTGTTGTATTAGAGGAAAGCCAGGTAACTTAGCAGCTAAACCAATAATAGTGCATATTTTAGTGGAGGGAAGTGAGGGAGAGACAGACCTGGCTGGGTAAAAGAGGGTTTAGAAGATGGAAAGTGACTCGAAATCCGGTGTTGTTGTGTTGGTACACCGGCTAATGGAGCAGATTCAGCAGTAAATAGCTTTAAGCAGAAAATAGAGAGAAGTGAAGGACCTCGAACTCCAGCTTCAGTATGTGCATTAGGTGGGTTCAGCTAAGATCACAGTATGAGAAGGGAAAAACCAGTCAACCACAGCAGCAGCACAAAGTGCAGACCTGCTGGCTGGCTCGATGGCGGAGAAATAAAATGCTCGGAAATCCACTACAGTTGTAGTAGTAGTATTTTCTAGGCAGTCAACTAGCATGTGAGAGTTTACAAGCCGTATTTGCCATGACTATTGCCACGCTGTGTGGCTCAGTCAATAAGCATTTTTACCATTTTCTTAGTTTGTTGTTCTAGGATTTAATAGATGTAGCAGGGCTGAATTCGTTATGTGTCTGTGGAGTCATGGAACAGCGTTGCCAAACACACAAGAGAAGTTGTGCTTCTACTCAGGAAATAACTCCTTTCATTTCCTCCTGTATTGGTGAATCTGGCAGCTGCTCAACTAGTAATGGAAGATCCGTGTCACCAGAAGTGGATGAACAAGAACAGGCATATTATGACCATCTCACGCTATTACCACCTTTCAGGGGGGTTTATGTGTTGATGTTTCAATATTTCCTATTGCTTTGGTGCAGGTTTTTTTTCAAGTTCACAGGATAAGTGACTGCATAGTAACAGGTAGATCTATCTGGTGGTGGTACATGTGCTATTACATGAAAAAAAAAAAAAAAATATATATATATATATATATATATATATATATATATATATATATAGATAGATAGATAGATAGATAGATAGATAGATAGATAGATAGATATCAACGAAATGCAGTTTAGCATTTACCAGAAGTGCAGCTAGTAGCAATTGTGCAAATTGAAAAGTGCAAATAAATATTTAAGTATATGTATAGCATATATATATATATATATATATATACTATATATGTATATATATGTGTGTGTGTGTGTGTGTGTGTGTGTGTGTGTGTGTGTGTACAGCAAATACATAAAAAAAAGTCTATAGCTGTGAAAAATGTGCAGAACTGTTGCAAATGTTCAACAAGTAAATAGTTATAGGGCTATGGCAGTGAGAAATGGGCAGACACTCTTGAAAAAGTACAAGTAAATATTTATAAAGGCTAAGGCAGAAAAAATGTGCAAGAGCTAAGCACACTAAGAATATATACACATATGTGAAATATTAGTGCAGATCTGTGTAAGACACAAAATGCGAGGGGTGTATAAATATATTTACAATATGCAATACGTACTTTATATGTACAACTGTACAGAACTGTTTATACAGTGTTTATACAGTGCTCTAATGGTGTCATGTAGAGTTCATTAGGGTAACGGTGGATAAAAAAGGCCCTGAACCTGCTGGTTCTGGTGCTTATGTTCCTATATCTCCTTATTGATGGAAGGATGTTAAACAGTATCTGACTGGGATGTGAAGAGTCCTTGATGATGTTGTGAGCTCTGCGCAGATACTTGCTGTGGTGAAGGTGCTCAATGGAAGGTAGTTGGGTGCCAATGAGGAGTTGGGCAGTTTTGACCACCCGTTGCAGGGCTTTACGTTGACACATAGTGGAGCTTCCATACTATACAATGATGGAGCTGGTCAGGATGCTCTCAATGATGCAGCGGTAAAAACATGTTAGAATCCTCAAGAAGTACAGGTGCTGTTGTGCCTTCCTAACCAGAGCTGAAGTGTTGTGGTGCGAGGACTGATCCTCAGAGATGTGAACTACCAAAAACTTAAAACTGGAAACCCTCTTTACCTCCATTGATGTAGACTGATGGGGAGTGTCTCCTGCTGTTAGATTTCCAAAAGTATACAATGAGCTCTTTAGTCTTCATGGCATCAGGTTATTGGTGGCACACCATGCTGTCAGGCTTCGGATCTCTTTCATGTAGGGCGATTCGTTGTCGTCATCTGGCTGACCACTGTGGTGTCATCTGCATATATGATGAAGATGTTGGAGTTATGCAGAGGAGCACAGTCATGGGTAAACATGGAATAGAGTAGTGAGCTCAAAACACAGCCCTGTGGGATGCCGGTGTTCAGAATGAGGGTTGAGGATACCTGTTTGCCCAACCTAAAAGACTGAGGTCTGTTGGTGAGAAGGTTCAGAATCCATCTGCATGTGAAAGTGTAGATACCCAGGTCACTGAGCTTAGTGATCAGTACAGTGGGAATGACTGTATTAAACACAGAACTAAAGTCGATAAACAACATGATGTAGGTGTTGTTTTTATCCACTTAAGTGAGGGCTGAATGAAGAGCCATGGAAACTGCATCTTTTGTTGACCATTTCGGGTGATAGGCAAACTTGTGTGGGTCCAGTGTAAGTGGTAGTGGCGACCTCAGTGCCCGCAGTTCGGTTAATCAGTGCCAGTTTCTCAAAGCACTTCATAACAGTGAGTGCAACAGGGCGAAAATCATTCATGCATTCTGCAGCTGAATGCTCAGGCACTGGTATGATGGTTGTAGTCTTCAGGCATTTTGGAACCGTGGCTTGGGCCAGTGACAGATTGAAAATGTCATTAAGGCCTGTGCCAGCTGTCAAGCACATGCTCTGAGCACACGTCCCGGCATGCCGTCTGGACCAGCTGCATTGCGTAAGTCCACTCTGCTAAATGCTGAATAGACATTTGTTGTGGAGAGTGACAGTGGGTTGTGAGCAGTAGAAGAGTCGGCAATTGAGGTGCAGGTGATATTATGATTAAATTTTGGTAGTACAGATTTTAGATTGGAGTGCTTAAAGTCTCCAGCAACGATTAAAGCTTCTTCAGCATGTGCAGGCTTTTGTTTGCTGATAGCTGCTTGCAGTTCTTTTATAGCTAGCTTAGCGTTAGCCTACAGAGGAATTTACACTGCAGTCACAACAATGACTGAGAATTCTCTTGGTAAAAAGAATGGCCTGCACTTAATCATCAAATACTTTCAAAGAGCAGAGCAATGACTTTCAGTAACAGTAGAGTCTGTGCACCATGATATGTTAACATAAATGCACAGACCACCACCATAGCACTTATCCACTGCAGTCCTGTCCGGCCAGGAAAACACTGCGACCCAAGAGCTCAATGGCGCTAAGTATCGCAGTTGATACACACACTTTAGATAAAATATACTCATTATATTACTTTTTATGTGCATATTTTTGGCAGGACTGCTTTTAGCCATATGGGTCAGTGATTATCCTAATAAAATGGTCTAGCATAGCATCAGCTGAAAAAGATTAATCTGGTTTTGTACGATGTCTTAGAATTGGAAACACATGAGTATGTTACTTTGTGATGACAGAATATAAACCGGCGTTTTTATCATCTCTCTCTTATTTTTTCTCTTTGAATAATATTTTGATAATATTTTATTTTCCATCCATATAGTCACTGGGGTCTTTTCCACAGCCCACCTTCGATTGCTACCGTGTGAAATTACCTTACAGCCAGCAGTACCAATTACTTTGAGGACTCGAATTAGATTGGACTAATCTCAGTGTATAATCTAATGCTTCAACCTTAGAGAAAAATTTACAACTGGTCCAAGTGCACAGGTCATTTACTGTTTTGTGCAGACTCGAATTTGACAGCATTTGCGCAGTAGTTCAGGATTAAATAGTTTTTTTTATGTCCAGGTATTAGTTTTCCTGATGTTTCCTATAATAAATTCCCTCCTGTGAGTCAGATGCCATATTTATTGTAACAGGGAGGAGATGATTTATGAATCCTTGCTTTTCTGCCATTTTTTTTATTTTACTTGGGATATAAAATTCCATGCAATTTCCATCTCATGTCAATTTACCCGGATTATGGTATATCTGTCAACCTATTGGAACAGGTACAGCGACGTCTTGGACTCGGGTTTGAGGAGTGGTGCGGAAAAATGTGAGGATCGAATGCCTTAAAAAGCGGATTGCAATAGTGAATCCGCCTTAATTCAAATTTAAACAGAGTGTATGTTTGGCGATGTGAGTGCACACGATGCAGCCGGACTTTGCAAAGCTCTACAGTAAATTTGAAAGAATAGGCTGCAGTGACCAGATCAGCGTTTTTAAATGACAATACCATCTCCTGTGTGGTGAAATCGATCCTTCAAATGCAGTACAAGCTTCCTTTATTGTGACTCATTGTGGTCTTAAATTGTTTTAAAATGTCTTGCAGAGAGCAAGAGAAGTGGAATGCTTTCTAAAAAGACTAAGCGGGAGCTCTTCTTTCAACAAGTAAGACATCAGTGAAATGAGCAGAAAAGGAGCCGTTGTAAATGTTCAGATCCTTAGCCAAGTGGAATTATTAGGCTAATTCGAATAGCACACACAAAACACTCATTTTCTTTGCTCAGGGTTATTAATGGTCACTATATGTTTTTCTCACTCTCTTTCTCTCTCACCTGTCTTTATAAGAGTCTAAACACAACTCTCCTCCTGATCCATTACATAACGACTGACCGTGCGGTCCCTCTCAGAAGTCAGATATTTGCTGCCTTTTCTGTCCAAATAATTTAATTTACTGCATCCTGCAACTAATAATCTGTTAATCCTTTCCTCTCTGAGTCCAAAAGAGGAAAAAGTAGTCTGTGCCAGTAATAAGAATAAATGGCCACTGCTGCTTTACTGCTTTTGTTTGTTTTTTGCATACCAAAACCTGATTCTCTAATTTTCCCTAATTATCATTAGTTCATTTCTGCCACTGGAACCTAATGTACAAAGTACATTCATAATATTAGGCTGGTAAGATGAACTGATTTGCATCGGTAAATCATTGGCATAAAAGTTAACGTTCCCTAGGATTTCAGGAAATCGAACTGTGTCGCAACCCCTTTAAGAAAGCTTCTGCATTGTCCACGCTCTGAATCAAATGTGTAATCCGGCCAACGGAGAGACAAAGTGACGTCACAAACAGGAAGCTACAAAACGCGCATGCGGTGAAGCCGACACTAGTTTCTGTTTTTCAGGAAGCGCTCTGTGTGTGTTTGTCCCTTACAGGTAAGTGGCAAATGTCCAAAAAAAGCAGAGCACGTTAGGTCGGTTCTGCGCACACATAGTGCATTCGGCACATATTTCACTCCTGGAGAGCGCTCTTGAAGAAGGTTGCTCTTCCTTAGTGGCTCTGGCCCCGTTGTTGCTGAGGCAAAGCAGCATCAGATGTCATGTGGCTAGAAAGCGGATCTGGCAGAGGGCTTGGAGACAGGCTTGCCCTTTTCTCTCGCCTCACCTGCCGGGTCTAGCTCTCACTCTCTGGGTCGAGAGCCAGTAGAAACCTTAGTAGAAACAGCACTGCGCACCACCTTTCTTCCTCCTAGGAGGGGGAAGGTATGGAGACTAGTGAGCCCACGGACTCCCCCAGCCTGTGCTGAATGAGGAGCTCCTGGAGGTAGTAACTCTTGCTGTGTCCAAGCTCGAATTGGCTTGGCCAGATGAGAAGCAGAAGTAGCGCCCACCTAGTAAGATGGATGAATGCTTTCTGCACCCTACAGCACTACCTTCACACCAGGGTCTGCCTGACCATATGCGGGCCACCTGTTCACCCCACATGTCTCGCTGTATGCGAACGTATTGGGGATGAATGAGAGCGGTTATGGGGCGATGCCCCGGGTTGAAGAGATGCTGGCTGGCTATCTCTCCCTGAGTGCAGCTTCCTCCCTTAAAGCCACAGCTCTGCCCACCAAGCCATTGCGATTGATTTCGGCTCCAGTTGGCAAGTCTTACGTGGCAGCATGTCAGGCAGCGGGTTGCCTCCACACCATAGCTGTGTTGCAGGCATGCCAGGCTGACCTGTTGCGGGAGATAGATGAGGGGCGGTTTTTTACTCAACCTTCCTCCCAGTGTTCTCTCTCCCAGTTAAACTGCTTGGTCGGTTCAGTTCTGGATGTTCTGCAGGAGCAGTTTGCCTCAGGGTTGTCTTCATCTTCACAATAAGCTGTGCTCCACTTGCTGAGTAGTTGCTGGGTAAACACCCTTTAGTGACACGTTTCCAGCACGGCACCCTGAGGCTGAGGCCCGAGACATGACCCAGAGTGCCTTTGTGGGACTTGGCCGTCATTCTGGAAGCTCTGTCATAGCCCCCCTTTGAGCAATTGGCCGAGGTGGCCCTCAGGTTTTTGTCATTTAACACTGCCTTTCTTTTGGCTATATCCTGAAGAGTGAAGAGGGTCAGTTGCTCCACAACCTGTTATGCTGCAGGTATTCTATCCCCCTCCTTTTCAAGCCCCTGACTTGGAGAAGCAAAACCAGCTGTGTCCAGTGAAATGAAAGGGAACGTTTCTAGGTTACATATGTATTTCCAGTTCCCTGATGGAACAAAAAGTGCATCTCCAAGCCACACTCCCTGCATTCCTGCCGCGCCTCCTTCTCCATTCAGAAGCTAGCGTCGGCTCCACCACATGCACGTTTTATGCTTCCTGGTCATGACGTCACCCCGCCAGTGACGTTGTGTCTCTCCGTTGGCTGGATTATACACGTTATTCAGAGTGTGGACAGAAACGTTCCCAAAGTGTTGTGACACAGCATCTCAATTTACATTATTGGATAAGCAGATCTTAAGTGGCCCGCTATAGAGTGCTGATCTCAACCCTGTTGAACACCTTTGGGATGAATTGGATCAATGACTGCACCCCAGGCCTCCTCACCTACATCAGTACCTGACTTCACTAACACCCTTGTTGCTGATAAACAAAAAATGTACTTAAGCACACTCCAAAATCTGGTGGAACAGAAGAGTTCCCAGAAGAGTGGAGGGAAATATAAGATCAAATTATATATATTTGAACTGGTCTCTGAAAGGCAACAGCAGAAGTCACACTGATTTGCAGTAAATATTCATTATTATGTTTTTGTTTTTGTGTGAAAATCATGTTTTAATGGTTTTGTTCTTTGAACACAGTGATGTTGATGCACGGTTCATTTTGTGCACCAGTAAAATATATACCTATGTTTTGAATTTGTGTTAAGGAGGCGCAGATAAGATATACTCTGTAATGTATTAGCACTTACTTTTCTTTTCCCTATTGCTTTGTCTGGCTTTCATAAAAAAGTGCCAAAGTCAGTGAATAGTATTTCGAGCACTTCAGCAAATTAGTGTTACAGACTGAAAATGCGTCTCAAATGTACAACCTTTCCTTCCTAACAGGGTGTCTGAACCTTCATGATTGAAAGTCTAAACTTTTATAGATGCTGCTTGAGCTGGCGCTGCTCTGTCGAAGGGGGTTTTTCGGGGAGAGGCTTATGGGACGTTACGCTCCAGTCTGCATTCAAAGCCACCGTCCCTTTTTTTTCTCTCTCTTCCCTCGAACAGAGACATTCTAAAAATAAGCATGGGGTTTTAAAGAGTGCGGCTTTTAATGCCATCGTGTAAAATGTGTTGTGTGTTAACAGTCCTGCTGAGGCCAACCAGAAGACATGGCAAAGCAGCCCCAAAACAAATTGGGACAGCAAATAAAGCAGTGAACCCCTTCTGGAGCCAGCTTTATAGAGCACTACCACCCTTTTGAGTGTTTGATCAAGGCAGTGACGTCTGCAGTAACCATGGCTTAGTAAGTTTATATCGAATCACAGCCCGGAATGCACCCAAAAACCCCGGAGCTCTTTTATTTATTTATTTATTTAGCTAATAAGTGTGTATCTACATTCACGCCCTGTTGAATGCACCCAAACAAATGTCAATCACTTTTTCAAAGTTGCTTTGGAGAATTCCTTGAATCCTTCTTAATATTCGGAAAGCAGTAAATGTATTTCTCAAAACAATAATTACAAACAGCCCTTATTCAAAGTGACTTATAAATATATAATTTATACAACTAAGCAGTTGAGGGTTAAAGGCCTTGCTCAAACATCCAGTGGTGGCAGCTTTATGGTGGTGGGATCTTAACATCTTAACCACTGGACTATCCCTAAATAATAACTACAGTATATATGCTAACTTTAAGTTAAAAGCATGTAACGCTAACACACTATATCTACATCGACTGGCTTGTTTGAATGCAATCATCTGGAAAGCCTCTCTTTCTCTATTTAATGTCTGTCTGCTTCTTCTGTCCTCACTGTCCTTTACACATCTGTCTTGTTTTTCCAAGCAGTCTGCTCAGATCTTCCATACTTTATCATATAAGACGTCTACCAAAACACCTCGGATATGAAAAGACTCCTTCTGTGCAGTACAAACTCTTATACAGAAGTGAAATCATTGACTATGTAAATATAAAGAGTGTACCGTCCTCTCTTACCGTCTTCCTCTCCTTCAAACAAACAAATAAATTATTGAATCTGTTTTTTTTTTTTGAGTTAGCGACCGAGGTGAAGCCCCTTTTGAAATATGTGATGCTTTGAATTTGCGAGAGCCTCTCTCTCTCTTTCTTTCCTTTTATTTCATCTCGTAAATTCAAATAAGAAGCAGCTTGAATCGTATTAGAAACTATTTAAACCAGGACACTGCTTAATGTCTTGGCACACGTTCATAGATGTTTTAAACTTAGCAAAAACAGACAAACAAGCCAAGCCAATGACTCTTCGAAAAATGGAAACTATGACTCCTGTTATGTAGTACAAGCTGTTTTGGGGATGGCCCAGCAAACTGAATAAAAAAGAAGGAGATGTTAACCAACAACACATTGCTACATTTTCTTTGTTGTCAGCAAGCATTTTGATCGGCCATCAAGTTTGCCAAAATGATATTGTGTTGTCTAGAAACCGATGGAGATAATCCTCTTCTCATGATTTCCCCAAAGTTTGGGGAAAATTAGGTCACAGCAGTCTGGTGCCTCGAAACTCAGCAAACCCGTGGTCCTTAAACATGGCTGCTACGGTGTTAGGTTTTTTTTGTTCAGTCTCATCAATACAGACCGGGAATATCAGTTACACAGACACCAGGATATGTATGAAAAATAATCTGAAGTTTACTGACAGAGAGACTGCAAATACAGACCTCTGTGATGACTACCGTAATTTCCGGACTATTAAGCGCACCCAAATATAAATCGCACCCACTGAATTTTACAAAGATTTTTATTTTGAACATAAATAAGCCGCACCTGTCTATAAGCCGCATTGAAACTATTGAACTTTACACAGGCTTTAACAAAAGACAGTGTCTGTAACACGACTTGTATCTAAACAGTAGCCTACCAAGAAAGTCATTCTTCACTGTCTTCCTCCTTCCTTTCACAACAATTTCTCTCGGGAGTTTATCTTTTGGCATCGTCGTGCGTATAAAAACGCCATCGGTGAAGCTTTTCTCCCGATGCCATGCAGCTCAGAACACATGTGAAGTGTGTTTTTTCATGCCCGGTTGTTTTCAGAGTGACGAATGATTCGCATTTCCTGTTGACAATTCGAGTGAGCGGCAGGTCAAACATCAGAGGAACCTCATCCATATTTATGATGTGGTGCGGCCCGATTCAGTGGGAGCGCATCTGATTTAATATAAAGAGTTTCACTGGTTCACCCGAACCAATTACCAATTCGGCAATTACATTGTTTTAATGTTATGGGGCTCAGTTTTTTGGCTTGAAGCTTGTGAAAAATCCATAAATCAGCTGCTTCGTTGTTTAAGCCGCGGGGTTCAAAGCGTGGGGAAAAAGTAGCGGCTTATAGTCCAAAAAATACGGTATGTGACCATTGAGTTACATATCGTTACATGAACAAAAACATGGTTAAAGGTCATACTGTTTTTGTACTGTCTTTGGTACAAACGTCTCTCATAAGGTTATGACAGTCGCAACATGATAATAAGGTTTAACACAAACTAGGTAAATTACTCCTGTAGAATAACTGAATAAGTGATTTGGACTAATACTTACACATGGACTTAAATTCCACCATTCTACAAAATATATTTACAGAGTTACAGAATAAAAGGAAACTGTGCTTAGTTAAATGCACGATATATAGAGACTCTAGTTCAGTCATAAATTTGCAAAGTATATGCTCAATTGTTTTAATTATTGATGATACCAGGCCTGTCGTATTGATATTGTTAGCTGCTTTGATTAATGCTCGATTTTTACTGTTTTTCTCAGTTGCTATGAATCATTTCTTAGATTAAAAATGAAATTCTCAAAACTACTTGTTCAACCTCCACATCATTGTCATGAAGTCACTTGTGCATAATCATAAAACAATTCTCATTGCTTTGATCAAATTGCGAATGCGTTGGTGCATTCATTTAATTGTAATTCTGTGTTTAAGTAAGTGCATTTCTCAATACAATTTGTACAAACAGCACAACACATTACATTTCTTGCAAACGCCTGTACTTTGCTCAAAATCCTTAGTTCATCTCTCAAAAGTAAATATTTGTGTCAATGAACATCTCATTGCCATCAGAATGTCACGTTCTCTTGTCATTGTTCACAGTATTGTATCAGTATCAGTATTTCCTGATATAAACTATATGGTTTGGATTGCAATTATTAAAAATGCACAAGGCTGGATTTCTTCTGCATGTCATCTATGAATTTCAACAGCACACATTTATTTATTTGATTTTAATTGATTGCAAGAGATCAGACATGATTTGCACTTTTACTATACTATCCAAGTGTCTGTTTATTTTTTGCTTGTTCATTTTTATTCTTTTAATCTTTTAATTTCAATTATTATTTTAATTCTGTGTTTTGCTCTGTCGCTATTTGAAAGTTTACGAAGATTCACCTTTGACCTGTTTTAGGGAACTAGTTGATCTTAGGTTGATCTTAATGCCATACACTCTCCTTCTTTACTGACATTCAAGATTCATCTGCACAATTTTTTAATTTTAAATAGTTTAATAGAAATTTTAGATGACAGATTCTGACAACTGGTACAACCATTTTGCATTCATTGACTTATGCAATAAACTGATGCCGAGATGTTTCAGGGGGTAAAACTAGTATAATATATTTTGATCAACATGAACATAAACATATGATAATGTAGAAAACAGCAGACACTTGTACACAATCGATTAAATAAAAGTACCCAATCATTTGCAATTTTTTCAAACAACGAGAAATTGTTTTTATGATGTGCACAAGACTACATGGTGTAGAGGTTAAACAAGTAAATTCGAGAACTTCCTTACTGATCTGAGAAAGGCTCCAAAGCAACTTCAAAAACAACTGTAAAACCCAGCCAAGTGTTTCTTGTTTGCAGTTTGCCTGAGGCTTTCCCGGTTTTGACCTTGATTCTTCTTTATGATTTACATTTCTTTGCTTTTCACATACTAAATAGTTTCCTAATTTCCTGCATTTGCATCTGTCCATGCCTTTGTACTAGAAATGGCTATAAAATTCTTCTTATTATTTTATCTTTTTAATTTTTCTTTTGCATAAATTCTTGATGGTGCTTCTTATCCATTCTGATGTACAAAATGGGTAATATCACAATCTTATAAAAAAAAGAAACAATAATATACAGTAAATTTACGGCATTTGGCAGACTTATTTAGAGTGGCTAACAATGATCTCAGTAGTGCCCAGTAGTGGTATCTGTTTGGGGATTTGAACTCACAACCTTCTTTTAGAAATCCACCATTTTAGCAATGCAGGCTTTTACTTCTAGCAAGAAATGTTTGTCTTTCTATTTCTTCCAAATGGTCCTATTGTTACTTCCACCCCACACCAAAATCTAAAGAGTTATCAGATCACCTTCAGACACTTCCTCTTGTGTTGGAAGACCACCAGGCAAAACTGTGGTCTGTTTACACACAGCCCCTCTAAAAGCAGTGGCCCCTCTTTTTTTATATGGAATCTTTAACAACCTCTGGCTTTCCTTCCTCCTGCTGTTTCAGAGGAAGCAATGGACAGGAACAGTCGAAATGACAATGTGGAATGCAGGTGCTGTTTAAAAAAGTGCCTACAGGTGAAGATACTCATAAAAAGCTCAAAGAGTTTGAAGTTTTTTTTCTCAAATTTTGCAGAACGGCAAAGACAAAGTACAGCTTTATGCTTGTGATGGTAAATCCGAACGCCATATTTTTTCACGACCCCTCAAAAATACCCTGTAACCTGCTTGGCTGTACAGGTGCTGAATATATACTTTATATTTATTGTTTATAGACACTCTGCAAAAACTCTTCATCTAGTCAACCTTATTTCTAGCCATAGAAATCTTAGTGATCTTACTTTGAGAATACCATACCAAAGCAAGAGCAGATTATGATTAAAAAATTATGATAATTATGATAAAAATTAAAATAAATAGCAAACTGTTTACAAAAAAAAATTAACAAGCTAGTTTTATGTTAATTAGACAAATACTTAGAATAAGTGTGTTAATGCTTATTTTCAGACATAAAAATTGTGTTACTAAAGCCTAGAAAAACCATTTTTACTAAAGCAAGCTCCAAACCTCTACACTACAACTGTGCCACCTACATCATCTGGAGCAGTTCAGAATCAATATTTGTCTAATAACATGACAAAAACATTAAAAATGTAAATAAAATACAACCTACTCACCAAATGCAGACTCATAATTTGCAGCGCTCCTCAGAGGCTATAAACCAGTGGTACCACTCGTATTCACTGATCTGGAAGTGGCGAATAAACCCTTTCCCAGGCTAAGAGAAGCTAGCTAGCTTCAGGGTTGGCCGACGTCTCCTCACGATGTCTAGCTTTTTTTTTTAATGGATTTTTAAGTATGTCCAAAAACAGATTATTTTCTCTTTCTCCCTAGGCGTAAAAAAATCTAACTCTGATGTATTAATGTGTGCAGCGTGCTACATAAATGTTTTTCCAGTTGAACTTGGCTGTAACAGTTACCCTCTGACCAACCAATCAGAGGATGAAAAAAAGCTGATGCTATTCTGGGCCAGCTAGCTGGCTCTTTGAGGCGAATTTGAAATCTGATTGGTTAAAGAAACAGATTTATTTCTATTAGAGACTAAGGTAAAGAGGCCAGCAGTACTGACTTTGAAGGCCCTGGGCAGATTAGATTTACATAGCAGCACATAGAGGCTAAAATCGACGGAAAGACGGATGATCCGCTGTGGCAACCCCTAATGGGAGAAGCCGAAAGAAGAAGAAGTGTGTGATGAATCTATATAATATACGAGTTTCACTTTTTGTATTAAATTACTAAAATAAATAAACTTTAAATGATATTTTAATTTATTGAGATGCAACTGTATATTTCCAAAAGTAATGTCAATAATAGTCTTTTGGACAACTGTCAAGTCAACAGTCTTCCCCCATGATTTTGTAGCCTGAACCAGACTGAGACACCGTTTAAAGGCTTAGGAAACTTTTGCATGTGTTTTCAGTTAATTAACTGATTAGTGTGTAACACCATGAGTCTCCATTATTGAACTTTTGTACTGATGTAGTTGAGGAGACCTGGGGTGTAGTAAGCATTTAAATTCATCCCAAAGGTGTTCACTAGGGATGAGATCAGAGCTCTAAAGCAGGCCACTCAAGATCTACTCTCCAAAGCATGTAAACCAGATCTTCAAGCACAGGGGCATCGCCATGCTGGAACTGGTCTGGGGTTTAGAAAGTTTGAGTGAATCCAAAATTAAATTATAGCACATCTAAAGACGTCCTAAGCAATTGAGTGCCTCCAGCTTAGTGGTAACAGTTTGGAAAAGAACCACATATAGCAGGAAAGGTCAGGTGACCAATACTTCTGGAAATATAGTGTATGTTCAAGAAATTTTGCTAAGTGTGATTATCTTACTGCATTGGCAGATAATTAGGCTTATTTTTAGTCTCTATCTTCTTAAATCGTACATTTATTTCCTATATTTAAATAATTTTTTGCGGTGTCCCTGTAGTGATTAAGAGAGGTGTAGAAACTGTGTGGTGTGCGCATTATTGATTCGCCTTCCATTTAGAAGAAATGGCTTTATTCATTGCCTCGAGTGCAAATCCATGTGCTGTGAGTTCTGAGCAGCCAAGTTCCCTTCAACCCCTGGCTCGCCGCTAGGAGTTTCGCAGTGGCTTAAGTTTCTAAAACCATGCAAAAGAAGATGGCTCATGGAGAAAAGAAAAATATCCACACCCACTGATTTAAAAAAAAAATGTGGGAAAAGGGGGGAATAAATAGCCATTCATACTAAATTTGGATCTGAACATAGCGCCCCTTCATGGCGGCAAAGAAGTAGGCATGCGGTAAAGCAGAAACCCAAGTGGAATCATTTTGACAGATAACTGTGCGCCGGCTGCATGACAGACCCGGCTTCTACACACAGATTCTGCAAACACATGTTCATGCCAATTGCTCTGACTTGCTGGCCTTTCTGATGCTGAGCGAAAACACAGGAAAAGTACCTCATGGCCAGAAATGCTTTTTCACACACTGATGTCTTGTTATCCACACAGAAAGAGCAATAGAGGTTGTGTAGCCAAAGTTCTGACTGCTATAGGGTAGGGTGTTGTCTCATCTCATTGTCTCAATGTGGGTTTTTTAACTGGTATTTATCCAAAGCATTTCACAGCTTGGTCTTTATGGAAGTGGATATTCTTCTTTGCAAGCACAAAAGAATTTTCATAGATCTTCTAGATCAATGAAATGATTTGAAGACAGAGGTTCGGTCCAGACCACATTTGTTGCGAAACCTATCCTTGGGATATTTTTATTCCCAGCTGCAAAAGGCAATTGTGCTTCAACTTTCTTATAGCATATGTATTTTGATTAATATGTAAAACCCTTTGGGTCAACTTGTGCTGTTTAAAAAGTGGTCTTTAAATAAATAAATATGGCCTTTTTAAATTATCGCTAATATAGCATAAACAATTAGTTGTCAATGAGCAACAAAAATAGTCCTACTTGTTACAAAAGTGATACACCTCTAGTACCATTGTAGCTCAGTAAATAATTATCTTGGTTACGAGGGGGTGGGAGGGGGATCGTCGTAGTATCACCAAGCTGAGATATGCGAAGAAAGAATTGAAATGCATTTATAATGCTATATTTAAATATATTTACCATGACCAGAATCTGCTATTTACAATTACTTACAGTTCTGTCACATCAAGTGAGGTCACATGGATGCAATAAACACACGCGGCTATGCAAATAAACGTGGAACATGGGAAAGCTCGCTATTGCTACAAGCTGGCTGTTTTCCAGGAGTTGTCACTCTGTGGTTAGCGTGAGGTCATAAAGGGGGATAAACTCTCACAGTTTGTACAGACCTGATTTTATTTATATATATATATATATATATATATATATATATATATATATATATATATATAAATAAAATACACAAGGAAAGTATTCATAGCACTTCACTTTTTCCATTTTTTGTTGTTACTGTTTTGCTATTCCAAAATGAATTCCTTATTTTCCTCAAAATTCTGCAAACAATTTCCCATGATGACAATGGGACAATTTTTTTAATCTGTGCAAATTTCTTAATACGAAAAGAAAAAACACGTATATAAGTATTCACTTTGACTCCAATTACAGCTTCAAGTCTTTTTGAGTATGATGCTCAATCAGGTTGGATGGGGATTGTTAGTGCACATCCATTTTCATCTCCAGAGATGTTCAATCTGGGCTCTGGCTGGGCCACTCAAGGACATTGGCAGAGCCTGAAGTCTAGTATGTTTTGAAGCAGGTGTTCATCAAGGATGTCTCTGTACATTGCTGCATTCATCTTTCCCTCAATCCTGACTAGTCTCCCAGGTTCTGCCCCTGAAAAACATCACGACAGCATGATGCTGCCACCACCATGCTTCACTGTATGGATGGTATTGGCCAGGTGTTGAGTGTTGCCTGGTTTCCTCCAGACATGATGCTTGGCATTTAGGTTAACGAGTTTAATCTTTGTTTCTCTGAGAGTCTGAGAGTCCTTCAGGTGCCTTTTGGAAAACTCTAGGTGGGATACCATGTGCCTTTTACTGAGCAGTGGCTTCTGTTTGGACACTCTACCATACAGACATGATTGGTGAAGTGCTGTAGAGATGGCTGTTCCTCAATCTTGTTTCAGAGGTCTACAAACATCTACTTGTAATTCATGGCTTGGTTTGTGCTCTGACATGTACTGTTCACTATGGTACCTTTTATAGACAGGTGTGTGCCTTTCCAAATCATGTCCAATCAACTGAATTTACCACAGGTGGACTCCAATTAATTTGTAGAAACATCTCAAGGAGGATTAGTGGAAACAGGATGCACCTGAGCTCAATCTGGAGTGCCCGGATAAACTGAGCAAATTGGGGCAGAAGAGCCTTAGTAAGAGAGGTGGCCAAGAACATGCACCTGAAGGACTCTTCGACTGTGTTGGAAAACTTAAAGCGTGATTAGATTATGTGATGTTGTCTTTAATAAACTTTGTCCTTTCTCCTCACAGGATTTTCGGAGCACGGTCAGATTGACCATCAGGTCCTAGGTCACCTCTCTTACTAAGGCCCTTCTGCCCCTATGAATCAGTTTTATTATTCAGCAGCTTTTGATCTGTGCCTTGTAATGATTTTGTCTTTGAGCTCTGCTGACAGATCCTTTGACCTAATAGCTTGTTTTTTTTCTCTGATATGCATTATCAACTGTGAGGCATTCTCTACAGAGCTGTTTGCCTTTCCAAATCATGTCCAATCAATAATCGTTTCCACAGGTGGATTCTTATCAAGGTATAGAGACATCTCATCAATGATCAAGAGTAATGGGAGGCACCTGAGCAAATATTTTGACATTTTTGTTATTCTGTTCTCACTTTGTCATTATGGGGTACTGAGTGTAGATTCATGAGAAAAAATTAAATGTGTAAAATTGCAGGAACATGAAGCCATTTGAGTGACTTCATTTGAATATGGGTTGGGGTTCATCACATTTCTCAAACATGCATAATATTATGAATAGTCTGTAGTAAAGTAAGATATGAGTTGCAGTAGGCAAGATTCCTCCTTCCAAATCTTGCAATTATTCATATTTAAATATTTTATTTAAGTATTTATTTGAGATATTTTTTTACTGATTTTTTTTTCCTTAGAACAAAAAAGTGCTAATGTCAGAAGAACTGTTGATACTTGTAGTCTTGTGTGTTTTGCAACTTTGACTATGGATGGCTTAACATTTCAGACCAGGTCACCACCCAAACAATGGCATAATAAAAATGCATTTGTTTTTGATATGTTGCTTTGCATATTATTAATAAGGCACTAAAATAAGATACACTGTAGTTGTGTTGTTGTGTATGTATTGTGTGGCACACCCATAATGTACAATCACCTTGAGATTCTTTATAGTGTTTTAGAGAATAAACTGTGCTGATGCACTAGTGATTGATGTGTCCAGCAGAAGGAAACACCTTCATTCCTGATGTATTTTAGTTTTAATTTGTGAAGGATGACTTTCCAATTATACAAGAAAATGCAATCATTGTTCCTGTTCTAATTGTGTTCTGTGGGGTTGAGGTCAGGGCTCTGTGCAGAACACGTGAGTTCTTACATTCATGTGTGACATGTGCACCTTAATTCCATGCTTCAGAAAAGGCATACTCAACTCTACTCTAAAGACGTGTGCTTTCAAATTTGTGGAAACAGTTTGGAGACAAATAACATATGGGTCAGATTTTCACATATAGCCACATTTGCCATCTTGTGTGTTTTTGTCCAGTCATTTCCATACATAATAAAGACTGTTGTTTATCCCTATTGCATGCTCTTCATAAATCTTTGAGCCTCTTTAATATTAGCATTAAGCCCCAACATTAAGTCCCTTAGCTTTCCAAAAATTAAGCCAAGCAACATAATTCATCATGCATCTTAATGAGCATAGCAGAAAGCTAGCTGCTTAGCTCTGAACGATGTGACTCAGAAGACATTATTTTCTCAATGCATTGCACAATATCAGAAAGAAGAGTGGCATTGCAGTAAAACCCAGTATAGCCCAGCTCATGGTAAAGACCTTAAAGCTTCAGGTGTTGATGAAAAGTCTCAAAAGGTACCAATGAACTAATTAATTTTTATGATGATTTTCCTTGTTGACACTTTCCTAAAATGCAGCACAGGGAATTGTCACAGGGAAAAAGAAAAGTCACCCTTCTTTCAGGGCTTATAGCCGATCCTTGATGCAGTCCCACCTCGAACCAGTCTGTCGTTCCTACTGCACAGTACACAGTACAGCATTGTATAACAATAACGAAATACATTTACTCAAATACTTTACACCATTGAACACTAGGTATGAAGCAGGAGAAGTAATCCAGGCAGTATGCCACTTTAGCGGACCATGGAAGAGAAACTGGTTATGATGTTAGAAGTCAAATCCCAACATCACCAAGTTGCAACTTCTGGGCCCATGAGCAAGGTCCTTAACCCTTAACCCATTAATTTTACCCCTCAGGGAAATTCAACATAGCCAATCCACCTCCATGTATTGTAGACAGTAAAAGGAAACAATAGAACATTAATGAAACCCATTATGAAAAACATGCAAAACTCACATACAAGAACCACAGCTACAGAGATGGAAAAAGTACACACATCCTAGAAGTACAGATACTTTTTCACTCAAGTTAAAGAAAAAAGTTTCGTACTTAAATAAAAAGTAGTCATTACTACTACCGTTTTTAGTGTCACGTTGGTAAATGGACCTCACATCATATTAATATATATTAATAAAAAAATTATAAACATTTTTGTTATCTAATGAATGTGTCCAGGCTGAACAGCCATTATATAGAACACAAGCAGAGAAAAGATGATGATGATCAGGTGATCAGGAATGTCTCTGTTGTCAGTCATGTTTACATCACTGTCTCATCCACGTTAACCCTAGACTTCATGTTGCCTTCTGCCTTGCTTACGTCTGTGTCGTGTGATAGCCAGGAAATGATACACCATTAGTAGGTTGAAAAAGCTGTGGAATAACAAGAAATAGGTTGATGGGCTGAAAATGGTGTGTAATGAAAAGAAGTATTGATCATGTCACCTGGTTTAAAAATGTTAGATAGATAGATAGATAGATAGATAGATAGATAGATAGATAGATAGATAGATAGATAGATAGATAGATAGATAGATAGATAGATAGATAGATAGATAGATAGATTATTTTTCCTAATTACATTTAGTTATAATCAAAATCATGCATGTAACTAATTTTAAACAATCACAACCATAATAATAAAAACCTCATTTTGTCACTATGCACATTGTTAATAAGACATTAAATAAGACACACTGTAGTCTTGTTGTAGTGGGCAAAACGTAACGGGAATTCCAGAGCTGATCACTGCCACAACTCGGGCTGGGTTTTTTTCCTGCTACATCCCACAATTTAGATTGTAAACACATGGCAGAAGATCGTTCGGCTCGTTGTCTGTCCAAACGTTAAATGCTGCAAAAATCAGTACTTATATGGATGATAGAATTACCCTGCCTCTCCCTTGATGAATAACTCTACAGTCATTTCAAAATAAAAATAAAACATGCTTAAACAATACGCCGATTTTATTCTTTTTCAAGCCATTATGATTACACACCAGTGTGCAACTTATTCTAACGTACATATGGTGAAGTTAAGCTGTGTGTCTGCAAATGTTCTATTAATGATGTCTGATTTCTGGCTTGCAGAGCGGTGCTCACTAGTAAACACATTTACCATGCTACAGTGTTTAGATGATAAATCGCAGCTCATGGCTCACTGCTGACAGTTTTGGTACATTTTCTCTTTCCTTACTGGAACATTGAGGGAATTATTTCTCTATTAGAGACTCTTAAAACTGCCACTAAAGCTGTTTTTTTTTCTTTTTTTTCTTTTTTTTTTTGAGGAGTCAATGACGCTCAAGGCCAATATGGGGAAAATAATATCTTAACAAGTAAAAATATGAAGCCTATTTGAAGATATTTTTGCGTTTATTTGTAGCTTGAAAAAGTTTTATTTTATTGGCAGTCATATTTTATATTTGTCAAGAATTTAGTTATAAAAATAATTTTATATGCATATTACAGGTAGTCCCCTACTTATGAGGGAAATGAGTTTTGATGAGCTAATTGTAACCTGAAAATATTGTTAAGTTGAGACATGGCCTAGCCTACCCAGGAGTGGTGATCAGTGGGGTAGTATACTGTATTTATTAATCAAATTACAGTACATAATTTAGCAAAACAAAGTAATTTACAGTAATATACAGTATAGACTATATAGAGCATGTATATATGCGAACAGCGACTGGACGTGCATTTGATACCTGGGCCTTCAGTGAGGACTTACCTGATTTAATCCACCTCTTAATACCACCACTATCATGTCGCAATCATAGAAACCATCAAAACTATACAAAAACGCAATAAAACAACATGTGGCATTAGAGAGAGAGAGGCATTTCACATATAGCGGGTGAATACAATTTTACTAAAAGCAAGAAACCCAGTTGAGACAGAATCAATATTTGTCTAATAACATGAGAAAAACATAAAAATGTCAATTAAATACAACCTACTCACCAGAGATGCAGACTCATAATTTGCACCACTCCTCAGAGGCTGTAATTCAGTGGCACCGCTCGTATTCACTGGTCTGGAAGTGGTGAACAAACCCTTTCCGGGCTGAGACAAACTAGCTAGCTTCAGGGTTGGCCGACCTCCTCACGATGTCTAGCTTTTCTTGAAAATTGTTTTTTAATATGTCCGAGACCAAATCAATTTCTCTTCCTCCGTAGGCATAATTCAGATGTATTAATGGGTGCAGAGCTACACACGTGTTTTGCCAGTTGAACTTGCTGTAACAGTTTCCCTCTGACCAACTAAAAATGCTGACGCTATTCTGGCAAATATGAAATCTGATTGGTTAAAGAAACAGACGCATTTATAATATTCTATATGGTAAAGAGGCCAGCAGTTCAGACTTTGCAGGCTCTGGGCAGATTAGATTGACATGGTAGCACATAGAGGCTGAAATCTGATTGGACAAAAAATCAAACATCCACATTCACGTACTGGAAGCAGTGCAGCCAAGAGAAACGCTACAAAATAAAGAGAATAAACTGTTGGGAATAAATTAATACAATTTCATGGAACAAATATTAGAATTTAGGTGGTAAATGTAGGTCAGTGCTTCTGATAGTGTTTAGCACAGAAGGCTTTGCTGGCCCTGACAGCCCACCACTGTATATGCAATACTTTAAAATATTTGTACAATTTTGTCGTATTGCTATCGGCATCGTAAGAATGAAAAATCATAAGCTGAACCATCACTCAGGAACTGTTAATAGGTGGGATATTTTAGACAGCAAGTAAAAAAGAAAATTCTAAAAGTTGATGTGTTAGAAGCAGGAAAAATGGGCAAGCATAAGGATTTATAGGAGTGTGACAAGGGCCAAAATGTGATTGCTAGACAACTGGGTCAGATCATCTCCAAAACTGCAGCTCTTGTGGGCTGTTCCCGGCCTGCAGTGGTCAGTATCTATCAAAAGTAGTCCAAGGAACGAACACTAGTAAACCAGAGACAGGGTCATGGAGAGAGTGAAGGCTGGTCGGTGTGGTCCAATCCAAGAGATGAGTTACTGTACCTCAAAGTGCTGAAGAAGTAAATGCTTTTTATTTTTGATGAGACAGGACTATTTTGGCAGGAAAAGATGGAACAATAAAATAATAGGCAGGTGGTCATATATAATTGATTAATATATATATATATATATATATATATATATATATATATATATATATATATATATATATATATAATCATAACTTTATTGCCACAATAACATTTTTGTATTTAATTCATGATGAGGCCTTTAAGGCCACAATACTGTCCCTTCATTCTTCCTTGAGTCCCTAAACCTCACAGTGTTACCAGTAAAATACATTCAGTTAAATGAATGTTTGTTCTTTCATCTTCTTTATATGTCTTCTATTGGAAGGCAAATATATATGGCACAATTCTCATAACTGATTTCTTCTCTATAAATTTTTTTTGAACGGTTTATATACACATGTATATAAACTCACTCACAAATTGACTACATTCTGAGTCTCACTAGAAACCCAAATTGGAGAGGAAAACGGGGAAAAGGAAAACGGGATACACATAGAGGAAAACGAGATAAAACACATAGAGGGAAAACGAGATAAAATACATAGAGGAAAATTAGATAAAATACATAGAGGAAAACAAGACACATAAAACCTGTGGATTTAAATTCAAAATGCATTCGGCATGGTGTTTTTGGCTACAGACTCACTGAAGAGAGAAACTGGATTCTGAGGTTTCCACATGTATAAAATGACAAATAATTACAATTAATATTTTACTGAACAAAATCTTTGCTTTATGTCTTTTGTTTGATTATTTTAGGATGACATTAAGTGAAATTTGGCAACGTTTTTTTTTTATTATTCCCTTTAAAACATCTAGGGACAGGTGGATCTATTATCAGGGTCAATACTTTTGAATTTAATTATGAATCCTACCTGGGATTAAAAAAAAAATTGTTTAATATGTATCTAAAATTAATAGGAAACATTTTTCCTCAGGTCAGTCAGTCATACACAATAAGGAAAAAAGTATTGGGACACCTGTTATTTTCAGCCAGATGTGGTTCTTCCCCAAACTATTACCACAAGGTCGGAGGCACAACATTTTAAAGGACATCCTTAGATGCGGTAGCATTAAATTTTTCCTTCACTTAATCTACGAGACCCAGACATGTTCCAGCATGATATTACCCCATGCACAATGCCGGTTTTATGGAGATATGGGTCACATGGATTGAAGTGGAAGATCTCCTGGTATAGAGCTCTGACCTCAATCCTATTAAACACATTTAGTAAAGAACTGCATTATATGTTGATCTTTTCTTTTTCTTCTTCTTCTTTCGGCTGCTCCCATTAGGGGTCGCCACAGCAGATCATCCTTCTCCATACCACTCTGTCCTCTACATCTGCCTCTTTCACACCAACTACCTGCATGTCTTCCCTCACCACATCCATGAACCTCCTCCTTGGTCTTCCTCTTTTTCTTCTTCCTGGTGGCTCCATCCATAGCATTCTTCTACCAATATAATTCATGTCCCTCCTCTGCACATGTCCAAACCATCTCAATCTCGCCTCCCTCACCTTGTCACCAAAACGTCCTACATGCGCTGTCCCTCTAATAAACTCATTTCTAATCTTGTCCGTCACTCCCAACGAAAACCTCAACATCTTCAGCTCTGCTACCTCCAGCTCCACCTCCTGTCTTTTACTCAATGCCACTGTCTCTAAACCATACAACATCGCAGGTCTCACCACAGTCCTATAAACTTTCCCTTTCATTCTCACAGATACTTTTCTATCACAAATCACTCCTGTCACTCTTCTCCACCCACTCCACCCTGCCTGCACTCTTTTTTTTACTTTTCTAACACACTCTCCATTACTTTGCACTGTTGACCCTATGGACCTGAACTCCTCCACCTTCTTCACCTCTTCTCCCTGCAACCGCACCACTCCACTGCCCTCCATCTCATTCACACACATGTACTCTGTCTTACTCCTACTGACTTTCATTATATGTTGATTTTTTAAAAGAGGAAAAAAAACATAATAAATAGGGACTTAGAACCAAAGACAAAATGTAGAAACAGTGTCACATTTTGTTTGATAAATTTCATAAAAGTTTGTTTTGATTCATTATTTTTTAGATAAATGTAATAATGCGAAGTACAATCTGTTGTAGCGCGTTCAACATAATAATAATGGCTTTTAAAAATACCAGTATTGATATCAGCATCGATTTTGCTGATACAGATTTTCGGATAAAAAAGAAATGAAGTGGCATTGTCATTCATAACATTTTCCACATATTAGTTTTGTTTATATATTAGTGTGTCTGTACTAAAAATCACGGCTACAAACACCCTGTATATATTATGCACTTGCTGTGACCTGTGCACAAAAATCATGAGCCCTATTTTTATTGTGCATATAAGAATCCAACATTTTATGCATAAGAAAAAAATTCCGAACCCTTTTTGCACAGTGATGATAGATGAAGTCCCTGGGCTGCTGTGAAAGTCCACATATTTTGGCTCATAAACACTTTGATGTATGATATCATCTTCCTGTGCCAAAAGTTAAGCTTTTTGTGACACTGGACTTTTTAGTTGTAGCTTGGAGCTGTAAAAGCTATTAGGTTTCATTTATTACTTAAAGAGCTGGCTCAGAGACTGGAATATGAGTTTTTCAGGTTATATTTGGCACATAAGTGCTCTGGCTATCTTCTTATGGCAATTGTGTGTCATTCAGTCAATTATATAACAGGAAAACCTCATCAAAAAGGATTCAATGGATTCAGTGTACTGATGTCAACATGACATCGAGTCAAAAATCTAGAAATTATTACTCAGCTCAAGATCAGACATGATTAAAATGGATTAATGCAATGATGTGGCTTTATGAAAGCTTGCTTTGTGGAATAATTGTAAGTAAATGTAATTTGTTACTGTACTTGAGTAGCTTTTTTGCATAATTTACTGAAGTATGTCCATTTGGGTAGACGGAAACTTTTTCATTTTAACATTTCAAAGCAAAATATCTTACTTTTTACTCATCTACTTCAGTCGTTCCTTTTTATTTATGAACTATATAAAAAAGCATGCCCTGTATTGAACTGGTTTTGATTGCTGCTTGGTGTATCTACTTAGCACCGACATACAGTTCAGCATCAGTTTAACAGCAAGCAGAACATTTTGAGAAGAATTTTCTTTAAGTAGTTGAAAAGAAGGTTTTGGGCTCATGATCATTTGAATAGTTGTTTGATTGATTAATATCATTCTATTAATAGATTCGTGTGCTGAGAGTAATATTAGAGTCTTTTTATATAAACTGAGTTGAATAAACCTTGATACTTAAAAAAAAGACATAATAGGAACATTAAAGCCATAATAATACATAATACTTTGGATACTTAAATACATTTAAAGGTAAATACTTTTGTTCTTTTACTCAAGTAAAAGTTTAGAGGGAGCACTTTAACATTTACTGGAGTCATATTTTACCAAGGATATCTTTACTTTAACTCAAATACTTGGTTTGTGTACTTCGTCCAACACTGTGTGAAGCAGTAATTTAACGTACTGTATGACAGGCTGAATGTCTGAAATATTAACATGTCCATTATACGATCATTGTGAAAGTATAAAGCAATCACAATCCATTTAATAATCAGACATCTGGCAACCAAATATAAACTTTAGTTTAGAACTTATAAACCACTCAAAATCTGAGGTTCTTATTACAGGCACTGAGGATGCCAAAATATTTTGGAATCTAGATTCTCTCTTCAGAAATGTCCCCAATCACAATGAAGTGAAGAGTTCATTTGGCTTTGCATAAGTCATACATGAAATACAGTGTGTGTCTGTGTGTCTTCATAAAAATAGCATATAAATGAATGCATCATAAATGTACAATTGGGCTACAGTGCAGCAACAGGGAGACACTATTTTGCCTTAATGAATCTAATTGGTCACAAAGTGTGTATTATAATATATGTGTGTATGATAGCATCTGACTTGTAGTAATGCCCTCTGTAATATGACCATTAGGTTAATATTAAACATTTACACAGTTTCTACATCTCGTACACAGGGTTTTGGATGGCGGATGTTATACAGTATTGAAAACTAATAATAAACCTTTTTAATGTCTTGTTTAATGAGGACAAATGTACAATGTGGTGATGTGGTTTTAGTTTAAAGGCATTACTTTGACATTTACGGAAGGTGTCTAATGTCCAGTGCACTTTGTTACTGTTTCCCCAAAAAAACAAAAGGAAATAGAGAGAAAAATATATTATTATTATTATTGTAATCCATGTCGAATCTTCGTGACTGAACTATACTACATGGAAACAAGTATTGAGACCTGATTTTTTACAGTTTTTGCAATTCTTCCCCTATAACCACACCCTAAAATCTTCCCAGAAGAATAGAGCAAGTAGAGCAAACAGGGACTGGAAGTGGAATGGGTGGTTTAAAAAGCAATCTTAAAGTCAGGTGTTCATGCAGTGAAGTTCAATGCATTGAAAACGTTTTTAAATCAGACTGTAGAAACGATCCGTAAGTGTTAAGGAAAAGCCTAATTTTAAAACTCTGACATTTCAAGTATGGAAATAAAATGTTGGAAATATTAATAAAGTCACTATTGTTCAACACTTATTCATGTAACAGTAATTACTCATGCCTTTAACTCCCTCTGACCACACTAACAAGGTGCTAATGCGTCCACCATATGAACACACAGCTGTGCAATGCATAATCCATTTGGTCGAGTCTTAGTGCTCCGAGGTGTTGACATTCAAATTATGAATGAATCAGAACTCTTCTATTAAAATGACTTGAAGGGAAAAAGAAACCAAGTAGAAAACTAACTTAACAATTTATTTAGTTGTATGTGTATTATTACATTTGCTTTGTTCATAAAACAATACACCGGTGATTAAAAGGGTTGCTTTTGTTATCTTTGTCATAGAATGAAAATGACGAGAACAATATTCAGTATAATAAATATTTAGTATGAAAAGTGAATATTGTGTGAATATTTTTCTATCTAGCTCTTTCTCATCCAGATAGGAACATTTGCACATTAAATAGCAGGCTTTGCCTGGATTATAGCAAAAAAACCGTAATGTACAGTGAACAACAGCAGTAATAGTGCTGACTACGGAATAAATTGATTTGTTTATTGTAAAATGTATTATGTTGCCTTGGCAAAGCTAATAGTCTGTTCTACTTTTTAAGCTTATTGTTAGTATTATTCTTACTACAAAAAAAAGACACATCATTTATAAATGTTACTCCTCCTAGAGCTTTCAAGCAATATCTATGAAACTTGGAACATACCCTCAGAATTTTCCTTTAGAGAAGCTTGTGTAACCAAAATATTGACTTCCATTAAAAATAATTGGACTGTTATAATTCCATGAGCTTTTAAACTAATCTTAGCACAGTTTTTAAAACTTGTCACACTAATCAAGGTTGTATTTTGTAGCAGACAATAAAATCCCAAAATCTCATATTCACTTACAGTACATTAAGGGAATGTTCAGAGCCTGGCATGGACTGTTCATAGTTCGAGCTTCAAGTTTAAAACACACACTAACCTGCATGTCACAGCCTGAAGAACCTCTTTGGTCCCTCTTGCTCTATTCATTTACTTGTAACACACTATCACTATGTCTATCACTTTATCTATCAACAGCTTCTACACGTTTTTTACTGCCAGAGCCTTTAAGTAAAATTTGCTGTACACTTTTTTCCTTAGTAAACAGTTGTCAGTGTGCAAAATGATATAATTTGCATTTTTGGTAATCTATCTATCTAGCTAGCTAGCTAGCTATCAAGCTAGCTAGCTAGCTAGCCTAATAAAATTTAGCTAGCTAAAAAAAATACACATAAGCCTGCTTTGTCCCTCTGTCCCCTACATATATCACTCTATTTGTCATTGATCGTTATACTAGTAACTGTCTGCTTATCTTTTTGTCATTCTTTCTTCCTTCTTTTAAGTTAAAGCTATTATTAATCTTATAAAACAGGTTAAAACATTCAGATTTTGTTTTGTTTGTATTTATGTTTTTTATTTGGATCTGCAATATAATTATGTCAAATCGGTACTGTCAAAGGCCATCTTTTTTTATTGAGATGTGCATTTAAGTATTTGTTATAAATTCATGTAAAATTTACTGTATTTAATTTATTAAAAACATGTATGATTAAATGTAAGAATGTAATGTTCAGCAAACAATATCTATAATGCACCCCATGTTAAGTGTTTAAAGTTAAGGGTTCCTTAAAAGGGTTTTTAAAGCGTAATTTGCTATTGAAGCGTAACAGGTCACATGTTTGGTTCGAGTTGAAAGTGGGACTATGGCATTGTGGGAAAACTAACATGGATGCAGAGAAACCACATACAGCCTGGAAATGAATTCCTTTATCTGCAGGGTCTGAGAGGTACACATGTTAATTTACTTTTAGATTTTTTTCATAATGTGTTCAATGTTGATTGATGTCAATAGTCATACATGTTCACTTGCATATCAGCAGACATTAGCATAAGAAATGTAAGCGTTTACATGCCTTCATTCCTTGTAGATTTCAGAGTGTCTGCTGAAGAAAGACAGACAAAATAAACAGCAAAAATAAATTTTATTAAGTGTGGCTATTTTTTATTAGTGCAGCTACAGGCACTCAGATATAAAGCTTGCAAAATCACGATACTTGATGCATCCTGATATTTAGGTAAAGGATAACTACCACAATTTTTTTTTTTTTTTTATATAATTATTTTATTCAAAGATGGCATTCAATTTCACACATACTTCTCTTACATTGAGCCATCGTGAAAGGACACAGCATTCCTGATCCACAATGTCTTTATTTGCTGAGCGCATGCTCCTACACACATCCGAGAGATTTGTGGGTGAATTTGAAATGGGACACGCCCTGATCACTCAGAAGACGATCACAGGGGGAAGATGACTAATTTCTTATTTTTTTTCTATTATCAACAAAGCAAAAGTGACGTTTGTCTTATTTCACAACCACAAGCATCTGACGTCGGAAGAGCTCCGGATCTCATTTTAGGAGTTTCCTGGTCAGTTTCGAGTAGCTGTGATGTTATTTAAGTTGCTGTGCTGCTATTTTTAAAGCTTCGAAAACTAGCCCGAGCTGATTCACCCTGCCAGTGGTTGTGGTGGAGTTCCTCTGTACTGGTAAAGGCGACAGATAGCCTTTATCTTCTGATTCGTCATCCACCGCGTCCGGCAAAACCAGCCTGAAGACTTACGTCAGCGCTAAAGTTTGGTTCTGTCAACTCAATTCAAGTATCAACATTCCACAGTACGGATTCTATTTGAGGAGATGTGCGCTAAAATGAGCGTCGAGCAAAGTAAAGCTTTCCAAATTTAGTTCTGATTTTATGAGGAGACTAACCATGAGTGAGTCCCTGCACACTGTGTTTATAAAGCAATACTGGCAGACCAAACCATAAGTCTTATTTCCTGACATGGAGGCATGTTATGACCTCTGTCATTTTGGTCTGCGGTGGAGAACCTTGTGGCCAGTCTCAGTCCTCTCCCTCTCACTCTCTGTAATTCATCATTTAAAGCGGATGGCAGATCGGAAGTAAAGCTTCAGAAAATATTCAGAAAAAAATCATCCCGCTGGAGAGACCGTGTTTAGAAATGTGCAACCAAAGTGTTGTGACGTTTTTCCTTTATTTTATTTTTGCTCTGAAACTTCAACTTGTAGTCAGTGCTTGTATTGCATATTGTACAGAGACTATAAATAAGGCTATGGGCCTATGAAAAAAAAAAGGCTGAGTTTGCATTTGAGATTGCATGCAAACTAATTTGTCCTATGAGAGTCTTCCAACATTTCCAGCATTTGTTTTAACCCATATTTATTATTAATTGCTTCTAAGTTTTGCAATCCAGAGTAAACTCGATATAAACATTTTAGGATTGCAAGAAAAAAATAAAAATTAAACAATTATTTAGCAAACAATGCAAGCTTAAAACATTTTAATTGAGAGAATATGTAAAGGGTCTTGAATGGTGGCAAATCCAGCAGGGCATCATGAGATCAGCTACTCTTTCACAACCAGGCTTTCCCTTGAATGCAGCATTTGCCAGACATTAGACCGCTGGTGGGGTTTTTATTGAATCCGTATGTGATTATTATGTCTGAGAGACTGATAAGTGTTTTGTGGATTAATCATTTCTGTCAGTAGAAGTTACAGTGGAAACACAAGGTGACTGGTCTTTGAACATTTGCAGCATTTGTTTTAAGCAACATTTAGTATTAATTGCTGCTAAGTTTTGCAATCAGAGTTAATTCAGTAGAAATATTTTAGGCTTGGGGTAAGGAAGCATTCTAAAAAAAAAAATGATTAGGCAACGCAAGATTGCAAATGAGGTATTAAATGGAGGCAAATCCAGCAGGGCATCCTGAGAGCAGCTACTTTTTCAGCCGTGTAGTTACAGTAGCCAATAAACAATGATAAAGAAAGAAAGGTGCTTAATACTTGTCACGTGTACTTTACAGCCAAGTGAAATCCTTACTTCACATATCCCAGAAATGTTAGGAGCTGGGGTCATAGCACAGGGTCAGCAATGATACAGCATCCCTGGAGCACAGAGGGTTAAGGGCCTTGCTCAGGGGACCCCAGGAGTGGCAGCTTGGCCCTACTGGAGCTTGAATCCCTGACCTGATGATCAGTAACCCACAGCTTTAATCACTGAGCTACCACTTAGTTTGCAAAATAAAATCTATTAAGAGAAATCCATATACTTTAATGTGATTTGTATTTTGTCTTGAACCCCCAGCCATCAAATCAGTAACCCAGAGCCTTAAGCACAAAGCTACAAATAAAACTGAATTGAACTAAATTGATTGTATTTGGATGCAACTGGAATAATGCAAGTACACTGTGGAGCTTAGTGTCTAACAGTATTTCTCATCTGGAATGTGTTTGAGTGTGTGAGTTTGTGTTTCAAGGAACAGTTATTCTTAAGTTTCACAATGTATATAAAACCGCTGTGTAAACTCTTGTAGCTCAGCAGTAAATAAGTAAGAAGTAGTCACAAACTAAACAACTCTACTAATGTATTAACTCTGTATCTAATTCCATGAAACATTTTTAATATGACTTCAATCCTTCCATCATTTTCAATAAGATGCATGCTTAAGAACAGGCCTTAAAATAACATTGTAGTATGCATTTTGGCACACGGACTGAGTCTCCACAACATGCACTATATGGCGATACGTATTGGGGCAATTCAATCTTCCAACCATATTTGGTTTCATGAAGTTGACAAACACACACAAATGTATAGAATGTCTTAGGATGCAGTCACATGAAATTTTCTCTGCACCTATTCCAACATGACAAAAACCCTGTGAACAAAACCAGTTTTATTAACATATTCTTTACTGGGTTTGGAGTGGAAAATCTACATCTATCCTGTAACTATCAGCAAAACCTTATTTTAGCAATACTATGCTAAACCATCTATTGCATCTATTATAACAGTGGAGCTCCATAGTAGAGGACATCAGCCGTTAAAGTGCTCTGCCTGCTGTCCAGACCTTTCACCAATTAAAAACAATTGACGCACCATGAAATGGAAAATATGACAAAGAAGACCCAGGACTGTTGCGCAGAAAGAATCCTGTATCTAAGCGCAAAGAGGAGACAAAATTCCTCTCCTAAAACATAGCAGCTGGTCTCCTCAGTTCCCAGACATATACGGACTGCTGTTAAAAGAACAACATAACTTGAGTATGAGGAACAACCACATCCAAGGAAGACATGAGTCAAAGCGTGCTGTGAAAGGTAAAACTTATATACATGTCCTAGTCAAGAGTCCTAGTCCAAGTATTTCTATTTTCTAATGTGCATAAAATATGGATTTATGAGATTCGAATTTTTATTGCATTGTGTTGTTTTGTTTTTTTACATTTTACATATTTCCCAACTTATTTGGAATTAGGGTTGCTTAAACGTTTAAACCCAGTGTTCCATCCAATTATTTTCCTGTGTTTTAGTCTTAAATGTCACAGTGTTTATCTTGAATGCTTTACTGCATCTATGTCAAGGCCTTTTAAAAGCAACTCTCACATTAACGCTGCTGCATTTTGGCTTGAAACAAATCCAGTGTTGTGAGAATGTTTTGACAATTCATTCCAGTCTCACCGCAGTCTGTAATATTGTAATTTGTATATTGGCTCAAAGAACCAAAAAAATGTATTTTATCTCACCAAAGTTAGGTGTCATATTCCCAAATTACAACAGGAAATGATTCTCATAAAAGTCAAACAAGACTGCGAGGCTACACACTTTAATCAGTGTGTGTGAATGTGTTCCAAGACATATCTGGATTAAGGCATGCACCACATGAAAGCTAGCATCTTGCTCACACTATTTTAATTAAAGCACAGCCTTAGGCTCTGTTGTCTGCAATGTTTCTTTTTTTCTCTTTCTCTCTCAAACACACACACACACACACACACACACACACACACACACACAATATTTACAAGAGGAAATTGCTATGACTGTGCAGTGTACATATAAAACCTGAAGCCGTGTACAGTCTACGGCCAAGATTACAAAACTCAGGCAGCTCGTTCTCCAAGGAACCAGGTCTCCATTTATATGCCAGACAAAGGATATGATAGGAGATGTTTTTGGACCTTAAAATGATTTGTGCATTTTAGTCTATGGCCGGCCAATGTATGTGCATGTACAGAAGGTGTGTAGGGAAGGAAGGAACAGAGAAACAACACATGATGGAGCAGGAAGTTTGAAGTCATGTTTCCATATTGACATGCTAAAAAAGCTGAGACACCACACACACCATCAGCCAAAAGATGTATTTACAGTATTACGTCCTTACAGAGTTGATTTGACATAACAGACATCTCTGAAATGATAAATAAGCCACAACAGCCTAAAGATCTATGAAGTTACTGAGCAACTCTAGAACTCTGAGGATGGATATAGACTGTAATTTTTATAACAACAGTCTTCTACAATGGCTTGGGACTGCAATTCACATGAAAGGTTTTGCATTTAGGTGCCTATCACTGAACAGTTCACATCAACAATGTATTGAACAGTCAGAACATCCCAAATTTTCTTTGAATACCGTTTGCTCTCAAGGTTTCCTCATCATAACATTTCAGGGGGTTTTCCTTGTCCCTGTCACCACTGAGTCATTATCATTGGGGGACAAACTTACAATTATAAGGAACAAAATAATAGGCACTAAACCTCAAAGCTGCTTTGAGACATTTTATTATTTTTTTTAAGCGCTAGCTCAGTGATTAAAGCTCTGGTCAGCAAGTCAGGGGTTCAGGCTCCAGTAACCCTTTGTGCTCCAGGACACTGTATCATGGCTTACCCTGAGCTCTGTCCCCAGCTCCCTTACATCGCTGGGTTATGTAAAGAAAGAATTTTACTGTTCTGTAATGTACATGTTTACAAATATAAAGCACAGTAAACTCAAATCAAACTTAAAAGTCCAATAAACTATTCCTGTAATTTTATTTTGACACATACTATTATTTCTAGAAATAAATTAGCATGTAAAGAGCAGGGAGTGCAGATGCTCTAAGAACAATAAAACAATTCTTATTTGTCATATACAAATTCACACAAATTACATGTAGTGAAATGCTTATTACAACTGTCCAACATGTAAATAGAAATATAATATAAAATAAAGTAAATTAAAATATACAATTATTAAAATATAATCTACTATACTTTAAGTTTAAAGTATAAAATATAATGATAAAATGTGTGTGTGTACATATACATATATATGACATAGATGTTGACAGAAGCCCATTTAGTGTGTCCCAGTGTGATCGCCACTAAGGGTCCTATTAAATGTGTAAGTGATTAGTGATATGTAGTAGTCATGTATTGCAGTGGCTTATGTGAAATTTAGTTCAGGGTCATATTTCTTGACTGAAACATTCACGATTTTAAGCATGAAATTATTAAATGTGTGCAGAAACAGGTTTATAGGTCTTAAATTTGTTATATAACGGAGAAAGTGCTCACACTATGGGTAAGATGTTGCACTTCTAATTGGAAGAACATGGCTTCAAATCCCAGCATCACCAAGCTGCCACTGCTGGGTCTTTGAGCAAGGTTTTTAAACCTCAATTGCTCAGCTGTATAACTGAGATATCTGTAAGTCGCTCTGAATAAAAATGTCTGTCAAATTGTAATAATATTGTAATGAGAATTTGCATTGTTTTTTTGTTTTTTTTAAGAATTGTCGCTTTTTTGTTGTTTTTTCGCTCCATGTTAATAAATATTGGAATTTTGGACACTACTTGCGGTCAGGATCCCTAAATAACATTTCAGATTGGACATTGGTTTTATCATCATTTTAGTACCCTCTAAATTAATTAACTGTATTTCAACCCATCCTGTGTGGTCATACATGATGGGTACAACCTACGTACCAACCCAAAAGCATTACCTCAGATTTACCACGCACTACAAATAACTCTATTTTTTAAAAAGGCATTAAACTTTTTTCTTCCCGACATTGCTATTAAATGCAGACCCCAAGGAGCTTAGGACATTTAATACCAACCTCTAGCACTCGGAATGATATGTGGGGAATGGCTGGTAAAGGTTTAAAGCCTGCTGAAGTCTGCCAGTTTTCCTTTTGCTCTATAAGGGGTCTCCCCCCAGCCGAGCCGAGCGCAGACTGTGATCAGGAAGGTCGAGGAAGGAGTTATGTGGGTACAGAGTGTTTTTTTTCTTTCCTCCACACACTCTACACCCCACACATCATGTCCTGCTGAGCCTGGTTTGAAAATATGGAACATATTAAAGCCGTGCAATCTTACGGCTGCCCACCTTGCATACAATTTGTCTCTGTTCCAAGGCATGGGAAGCTTGTTGGAGAAGGTTTCCCACTGGATGTAACCTCGCAATCTAAGGATCAATGTGCAAAAAAAAAAATTAAACAAACAATTGTTTGTTTAATCTATTAAAGAATAAAAACTTTCAACAGAATTTTACAGTTTTACATTTTCGCCACTGTTGTGTCTTAATATTTTGAAATTGAATAGTACCTCTGTGGATTACATCTAATCTGTAAAATATGCTGTTAGCTTTCATCTGGGTGGTCTGGAGGAATGATTTAGATTTAAAGAGAGTGCTGCCTTCAAGCACTGTCATAACATTTGACTTTGAAAATAGTCATAATTACTTTAAACATAAGCTAAAAATCATGTACTGGGGAAATATTACAACAGAAAGTACTGTAGATCACCACTCTTTCAGAAGTTGGATTCCTCATTCTCGTTTGAGAATTGAATGAACAAATCGCACAGAGAATTCCAGAGGTGACATCCCCAAGCTGGGCCTAGGACACTGCCCTCCCATGGATAAAGTCTGCAACTACACTTGGTCCATTGTACATACACTTAGAGACTAGTGTTCACCCTGGCGTACACGCACACATTCAACTGTTACAAATTTCGCTGTAAATTTTAACAAGCGCGCTCACTGTCCACTTTATTAGTAACACATGAACATCTGGACATTCATGCAATGTTTGTATGCGGGCATATATCAATCCATTAATCTGTCTGTCTATCATTTACTTTATCAATAATAAAAAAAAAAAGGTTGTATCTAAAAGTTTTGAGACTAGCTCTGTTTTACAAGTAATTTATTTATCTACGTTTACATGACATGACTTTCAAAATAGTCTCCTTGCACAGCAAGTGCTGTGCTCCAAGCGTTCCTGCGACTTCTGGAGTGTGTCCTGGAAATCTTCCTTTCAAAGCTTGTCAAGCACTTTCTGCTACTTGCAATGGATCTATGCAATGATGTCAAAACAGCGACCTTTGAGCTGGATCTTCATCTGAATAGGGCCGCAGAAGCCAAATCTGGCGAGTAGGGTGGGTCCGAACTGAGATCATGTGGATTGTTCTCCGACAATCATCATGCACGAGTTGCAGAATGGCTTTGACATTTTTGGGAGTTAAGCTCGGTGAAGTTGAGCTCTTCCTCTTTTGAAGCACGCCTGCCACTCAAAACATCCCGAATGACTCATTGTAGCATCACCGTATGCGAAACGGATCTGTGGCAGATTTGTCCTGTTTCATGCAAAATTTCACGATTGCTTGCTATCTTTCATCGCAGACATATTAACACATGGTAAGTATCTATCTAGCTAGCTAGCTAGCTAGCTAGCTAGATATTTAGCTAGCTAGCTAGCTATCATTTACATTTTATATATGCATGCAATGATCGATTAGCTATGGAGGGTCCAATCCTATTCCCCAAGGGCTGGTGTCATGGTGGACATGAGCGTCTACTAAACCAGCTTTTTGCAGACCTGGAAGCTGCAGCAGCAAGGCAATGTATAAAATCATGAAGATAAATCTCACTTGAGTTTATACAGAATGTTGCTGCTGCTGTTGGAAAAAAAAACTTCCAGTGAGTGGCACATCAAAACCTTTTTTGATGTGGCCCTCACTTCTTGTAAGCATTCCACCTCAGGGTTTGACACGGTGTGCATTCTGAGATGCTTTTCTGCTCACTGTGGTTTTAAAGAGTAATTATTCAAGTTTTCATTGACTTCCTATCAGCTCAGTCCAGCAATTCTCCTCCGAACTCTTTCGTCAACGAACTGGTGTTGATTACTGTGTAAAATTTTGAAACTGTTGTTCTTTAAAATCCCAGTAGATCAGTAGTTTCTAAAATAAAAAGACCAACATTCACAACATGTCACTGAGATTTGATTTCCCCTAATTCTGATGTGTGATGTGAACATGAATATCCATTATGTATTTTCTAGTAAGCATAAGCATGTTTATATATTTATAATATATATATATATAAATCTTCGGGTGCAGTCAGCGTTCAAATTCATCCCAAAGATGCTTATTAGGGGTCAAGATCTTCCACTCTGACCCATGTAAACCATATCTTCATGTATCTGGTCCTCCGGCAGAGGGGCATTTTTATATAAATGCCCCTACATACCCCAGGCCCCTTAGCACAAATCTCCACAAGCACACTATAGAATGTAGTGCAACATCTTCCCAGGAGAGTAAAGATTATTATAACAGCAAATGGAGCCTAAATGTGGAATGGGATGTCAGAAAAATCAGAAGAAAATCAGGACAGGTCAGGTGTCCACAAACTTTTAGCCTGTAGTGTATAAAGAGGAACGGCTATAAAAAAAAAAAAGGTGCATGTAATGCATGTTATATATATTGCGTATAATTTCTGTTTAAGATATCTTGATGGCAACTTTATAAAAACTTGAAATTGAAAAAATTTATGAATGAATGGATGGATGAATGAATGAATGCACTGAAAATGTATAAAGTTGATTGCTCATCCTCATGACTTTTTTTTCCCCCAAATGCATTTCCTAACATCATAGCTATGCATTGATGTAACCGTTAGTCACTGCTGTTTGCTGATTTATAAGAATCCAGTCTATACAGAGGGATGAATCAGTGCAGTCAGCGCTTTTGATCTGGAAGAAGACCATGGGAATGTAGGAAAGTAATGATCTGTCTCCTCTGTAATCCAGCACTGAGTGGCCTCTTCCGTCCTGCCTGTTTCCCATGAAAAGCCGCCAGTGATACATATCCTGAGTGAGGTGTTGAGATTTATGTCTGTCCTACACCACACACATTCACAGCCTCTGAAGCAGTACAACTAACGCTAATGGACAGCCGAGTGTGTAGGGGTTAGTGCAGGGTTATGCGATCTGTGTGTGTGCGTGCGTGTGCATGAGTTTGCATGTGTGTGTGTTCCTGGAAGCCTGGTACAGGAAGCAAGGCTGTTTAAGCCAGCATTCCAAACTCTAAGGTTTATGCTTCAAAAGCAAAAGCTCCCTTTTCATCGTAAGTAAAGAAAAAAAAAAGAAAAAAAAATATTTAGGACATCGTTCTAGTGATCTGTCAGGGATCACTAAAGAGTGCCATTGTGATTGGAAGGTGAGACACACACTTCATCTGTCCAAGTAGCCACACATCCATCCTGTATCATAGCTGCACATTTTGGCTAGAAGCTATGCTCAGTGTTTGGACCACACAGCTTAAGCACAATCAGCCCTCTGTTGGAAAGGGTAATTATTTGGAAACTGACTGGCAACACACCTTAGCTTCTCCTGACAGCCCCATTAAATCTGACGCGCCCGTGACGACCCCAGGAACAACAGTCACCCGGTGAAGGGGAGCGTGTGGCATGACACGCAATGCTAACAGCAGACATTTCCTGTTCCCCATTTGTAAAACATCGCTGGCTGAGATCGGACTCTATATAAAAAAGGAAGTGTGCACAAGGCACTGGATGGCATTAGTGGCTGACTTAATTGCTAATTCATTACATACAGAAAAAAATGAAAATAAAAGGACGAAGGAAATGGAGATTTATTTCAGCGCTGGGGCCGGCTGTGTGTTTTGGATGTTGCCCCTATTTTCTAAACATGTTGGGTGCGTGCCACTTACAGGAGAGGCGAACAGCAGGCTTTTGTGGTGTGGCCTGAAGCTAAGTGTGTTTGGCCTTGTGGTTTTCAAGCAGCGTTAGCTTGAGGCTGGTTACTCTGACAAGCGGCTATTTGAACAATGCATTCTGAAGCAACTACACTCTATTGTATAAGGATGTAATATTTAACTGTAATCCCAAAGCATCGCAGTATTTGTTGTGCCAATAATTACTTATTACGATAGATAGATAGATAGATAGATAGATAGATAGATAGATAGATAGACAGACAGACAGACAGACAGACAGACAGACAGACTGACTGACTGACTGACTGACTGACTGACAGACAGATAGAGAAAGATTATTGAGAAAATAAATGCTAAACTGATAAATGGATCGATACAGTACATGCCTGCATAAACACATACACACAGACACACACACACATATATACACTTTTCACCAACTATTTTAGTATTTCTTCTGAAGGGACAATAATAATTAAATGAAATTGAATATATTTTAGAGTAGTCAATGTGCAGCTTCTACAGATTTATTGTCCTCTAAAAAACCTAAACATACAACTTTTATTGTCTAAATATCTGGCAACAAAAGTGAATACAACCTAAGTGATAACAGCTGTACGGCTTGAAAGCATGCAAAGCCGCATGTCCTATTCATCATGTTCATGTTTTTTATCTGCTTGACAGGACCATACAAATTTGTGTATCTTGTATATGAGCAGTTACAATTTGGTGCTTTGAGTACAATTCCTTCATACTGACCACTGGATGTTCAACATGACCCAACAATTGTTGCTCTCCACAAAGATGGCCGAGGCTATAAGAAGATCAGTAACACCCTAAAACTGAGTTACAGTACAGTGGCCAGGGTCATACAGAGGTTTTCCAAGATGGAAAGAAGAAAGGAAAGTAAATCTGTACTGCTATACTGCTTGCCCTCTAAAACCTCCTCACTCCCCAACAATGCATCAATGGACAAATGTGGCTGAACCCAGTAGTAGCATGTGGAGTCACATTATATGCATGGGCTATATAGTTCAGCCAAATATTCAGTCCAACACCATTTCTTATTCTGAGATAAAGTGTGCAACAGGTTGTAAGGTGCTAAGATATACAGTATATTTTACATTGGGCATTTCCCTGAGGCACAAATGAAGTTGTGTAGTACAAGTACAAGGCACCATAAAGCCTGAACAATTCTGCAAGTTTCTGCAAGCTTCCTGAGACCCTCAAATATAAAGTTTCTGCAGAGAGCAGCCTTCTGTTATTTTATGTGATTGTACTGCTTCAACAGATGTGTTGCTGGCTTTACTAAGGGCTTTCTTTCCAGATAGCCCAATCTTTTACTGCTGTACCAAAACATGCTGATTTTTATAACAGGGTAATTTTTTCTGAAACTTACCCAACTTTTCTTTGGTATAGCCTGGAAATGTTTGTGTTACCTTGGGAGTTGGCAAACGCATCTTCACTGTCCTTCAAAGCATGCACTTGCCTTAACCTAAAGCATTCAACACTCTTCAAAGCAAGCTCAGGTTCCAAAGCTGTACCTCTACTCAACACACTACAAATCTCTACACACTTAATCCAATCAGCATGAGGATCAGGGCCAGACACCCCTGCAAACTCTTGCCTAGACAGCACATCAGCAGTTGCATTACTCTGCCCTGGAGTGTACTTTACCTTAAAAGTTTAAAACTGACATCTGACAGCTTTGCAGTTTGCAAGTGACAAATTATCTGTCATCACCCCAAACCGTGAGCCAAATTAATTAGCCTTTCATGCTACTGTAGATGTGATCATTTCTTTCAGTATTGCTTAACCTCAGACTGATGTTCGCTATGACCCTCTTCCTAGCCATCTCTATAATGATTGCTATCCAGCTTTCTTTTTGTACCCACATGCAAGCAAGTGTCCACCAGGTCATGCAAGAGAACTTACTAGCTATAAAATCCTAGAAGGGTACTCAACCCGCTTTGACTGTCAGGAATCTTTCTACCCACTGACAGCCATAATCTTGCTCTTATCAAGAACAATCAACTCTGCTGACACCTAATGACCAAGAAAATTTAGGGTTTCCTAATGGAAATTATATTTCTGAAGCTTCTTAAACCAGCCTTAGCCATGCTTTAAATGGCCAACTCCAGTCTTTCTAAATGTTCCTCAGAGGTCAGTGAAAACTGCAGAATATCATCAGTACACTATCAATACTTGAAATATCAGATCACTCATGATAGCCTGCATGAGATGCTGGCAGGTTAAAGGTCCATTACATACTCCAAATGAAAACTCTTATACTAAAAAGTGTAGTAAAAGCAATTTTAGCCTATTCTATTTCATACACTGCAATCTGATGGTACCTCAAAAAAATGATCCTGGGTAACAACCTAGCAAAGTGCTCTCTAAGGTGGTATTTGTCTGTATGGCTTTTCACTGGTCTGGTCATCAATTAAATAAATGTCTTGATAAACCTTATCAGTACAGCCCAAATCTTCCTCCTTAATTGCAAATATGTTTAAATAATTATTCAGCATGGCTTTTAGCTGAATTGGCTGTTCAGGGGTGCTGTTTGTCTGCAGAAATCCTCTGAAACCTCACTTCTTAGGATGTATCTGCAGTAGAGCTGTGTATCACCAACACCACCAACTCCCAAGCAGGATGTTTTCTGGAGCCAGGTTAAGCACCCTTACTGGAAGTATAAAGGAAACCAAAGTAGGGACCAAAATAGGAACTACAACCAAACCTTTTTATAAATGAGTATATACAGGTTCTAGTGAACATATGATTACTTAACTTTTTTACTTGAACTACTTTAAACATAACTGTAGCTGCAGACCAAGAAACGACATGCTCAGCAGTCTTACAGTACCTGTGACCCAAAGCTCATTTGGGGAAGCTCATTTGACTACCTCAAATGAATGAGCTTCCTGGAGTTCTCCTCCAGTTTGAATCAAGTTGGCCACCTATGGTGGTATTAGTATCAGTGTGTACTATCTATCGGCACTTACTGATTATATTCATGCCAGTGAGCATTTGTTTCTATAACAAACACGAACCCACACTCAGGTAGAGTCATTCTCCTAACCTCTACATCCAATTCCAAGTAGCCTAAATACAGAATATATAAACTGCTGGCTGCAGTGATCTTCATCCAACTTGATGTAGACAATACATCACTCTCATCCTCAAATACATGCCCTCGAAAGAAAACTTTAATAATAGTATTGACCTGGCTACCAGTATCTAGCAACAGGTCTACCATCAGGCACACACAGATTACTCTTTGATCCTTTAGAGTTTTCCACTACCCCATCCTTCCTACACACACACACACACACACACACACACACACACACACACACACGTATTTTGAGTTTTTTTTTTTACATTTTGGAAGTTCATGTAAGTTCATTTATGTCCTTTTTTTTTTTTTTTTCCTTTATGACCTTTATTATTGATGTCATAAGCCATAAATGGGAAAGGTGGTAGCTCAGTGGTTAAGGCTCTGGGTTACCAATCAGAAGGTCAGGGGTCTGCTGATCTTGGGGCTCTTTTGCATTGCCCTTAACCCTCTTTGCTCCAGGGGTGCTGTATCATGGCTGAACTCAGCTTTTTAACATTGCTGGGGTATGCGAAGAAATAACAATTTTCCTATGGGATCGATAAAGTATTCAAAATCATAAAAAATAGGCTGCTTTACAGAGTTCATTTTATGACATATCAGATGTTTCCTGTACATAAAACAATAAAACTCTTAAATCATCAATCTAAAATAATGTATATACACTACTATCTAATCGTTTAAATAAAGAACAAAACATAATGTAATTATTTGAATGAATCGAGACATTAATCACTGGTTTTGTGTGTTGCTACGGTATGTTTCGGGATTTCTGTCGAGATGACTAGGAATGCGGCTGTGGTAATTATTTTAGCAGAGACCCCACAGCTGTCTAAAGGAGCCACATGTTTATGTGCTATGAGATAAATAGCACTTATTTGATTTAGCGTTCCTAACCGTCCACGGATCGTAATTAATACCTTTTTATGCTCGCTTGCCTCCATGACTAGAGTTAGTCTCCTGCTTCTTCTGTTTATATAGCTACATTTAAGTCTTGAATGGCTGCGTGTCCTTTTCCCTAGCTTTAATACAATGTATTCCAAGCCGCTTCTTTGCTGCTTCTAATGAGATTTTCATAAGGCATAAAGTAAGGAAAATGCTTAATTTGATTTAGATTGGTTGTTAAATGAATCCACAAAAAAAACAAAAAAAACCCAGAATGTTGCAGAGAAACAGTCTCATGCTGCCAGCTCACATGTTCGAGAGAGACAAACTTTAAGGCGCCAAAATGTTCCAGCTCTTTACAAGATATTTTCCGTCCAATTAATGGGGCCAGGTTAGGTTTAGGGCTCAGTCAGGAAGAATTCAAGCATCTCCTCTGAGATTTAAGCTGGACAAATCACTGGATTGAACATTGACGCTGTGGTTTCTGGCTGCTTTCTTTAAATAGACAATGGGAAACAATTAGTCTGTAAACATCGGTTAAAATTATCAGCTGAAGAAGTTATGTGAGTTTCTCCTGGGGGGGGGGGTGTTGTTGGGCTTCCAGGGTAGTGAGCCAAAGTTTAAAAATAGCCTGGATTTATATGTCCACGTGTGTGTCCTGATGCTTCAAATCCTGTGGATTGTTTGAAGAGGGTATTGAACTGTAAAGAGCACTTTAAATGCTCCAAGGTTCAGGAAAGCCCCTGAAAGTGCTCAGTGTCCGGGAAACTGACAGTTTATAACTATTAAAACTGGTCTAGTCAAACTAGCCAGCAATCTGACATGTTCAAGCATACAGATACGGGAATGAGGAACTGAAAAATAGTGCTTCAGCTGCTATGTTGTTGGGTTTTTCCCATTTCTCATTGGTGATAAACTACAAAAATGATTTACATCATATATCATGCGAATAATACCAATCACAACATCTGAGACCATGTTTTTCTTTTCTTGAATCATTCCATCAGTATACGTTCAGCTTTCCAGTGAACTATCGAACCCTTTTTTTCCACAAACAATGCACACGACATGTCCCCAATCCAAAGCATTACAGTTTCTCTTTGGATTTATTGATTTCTTTTTTTATTCCCACTTTTTTTTGCTCTGTCTGCTGTGAGCTACATCAGACTGTGTATTATTTACACCATAATAATATCCAGCTGATTCACCTTTATTCCCCTACTACACCCACAATGTTCAATCAATCCGTGGTTACAAGTCCATATAATTAATGACAGTGGTTATTCTTGAATCCTCTGCTTCAGCAAATGTAAAAATGTTTATACCATAATGTGATATTACTCTATAAATGTGAAGCCATGTAAAACATTTTAAAGCCCATTTGCGCAATTGGGGAAAACATGTGGCCTAAAACAAATTAAAAGTAAGATTTAATACTTAAAAAAAATACAATTTGTGGTCTCTGTTATAGTTCTCATAAATTTCTGTATATATTTATATATATATATATATATATATATATATATATATATATATATATATATATATATATATATATGAATGTACTGAATTTCATTCCTGCTGTTAGAAGATACCTATTTTCTCCAATGACTGTGGAAGCTTGCGAGACCCGTTGAACTGCAACAACAGGGGCTTTACTAACAGATTTTTTTTTTTTTTTAGATAATGGAGATGTGCCTTAAAATTGTTATTTCAGTTAACTATAGAATCTTAATGGCAAAACTCTCAATACAATATATTCAACACAAGTTCTGCTTTAATAAAATGGACATGTTTGTATGTTTAAGATAATCAAAAGTAAATGTGTTTAGTAAGAAAACAAAATTTTAGGGACAATGAGCTATGGGAGTAGGAGTGTTAAAATAATTTTCTGTACCACTTCTTGGTTTTGTGCTATCCGGTGTTGTAATATTTAGATCAAAAGGTGCAGGCTATTTGTTAGTACCTCAATAATGAAGAATACAGCAGGGGCAGATCTTTCTATTCTAAAACCCCACAGTTATGGAACAGCCATCCAATCAGTGTTCGGGAATCAGACAGTCTCAGTGTTCAAGTCAAGACTGAAAACATATTTATTTAGTCAAGACTTTTACCAATAGATTTTTCTTAGGTAAAGGAGCAGATCTGGAGGGATCATGGATATAGAGTGTTTGGTGAACTGGGATATTTGTATGCTGTAGTCCACTCACTCTCACACGTTTACTCGGGTTTGTTGACGGTGGTGTGGTGGGTCGTCTCTTATCCCAGAGATTCCTCATGTCTGTGTTACCTTCTGGTTCTCCCTTTTAGCTATGCTGCCATAGCGAGTCTTGCTGGAGTCCAAACTGCACAGTGACATTAACTTTCATACAACAATAAGGACACTCAATAATCCATATTCTCATCAACGCCTTGGGTGCTTCCATGAAATTCCGGAGTAAGAACAATAGCTTTGAGGATGGATTTAGACTGTAGTTAATGTCAACAGTCTGCTACACTGACTCAGGACTACAGTTTGCATCTGATCACCATCACTGCACACATTATCTGCAACAAATGGACATTCGGTGCAACCCAGATGAGGATGGGTTCCTTCTTGAGTCTGGTTTCTCTCAAGGTTTCTTCCTTATGCCATCTCGGGGAGTTTTTCCTTGCCACAGTCGCCACCAGCTCGCTCATCAGGGACAAACTTGCACTTATAAAGAACATCTTATTCATTTTTATCACCACATTATCTGTGTAAAGCTGCTTTGAGACAATGTTCATTGTTAAATGCGCTATGCAAATAAAAATGAATTGATATGTAAATTCAAACCTGCTCAGAAAAGTCATAAGTGGTTCTCCGCACCTGTAAACGTATTAAACTAGATGCCATACAGCATAATACAGCCCTAATATTTATATTTCTGTTTACATGTAAAATACCTGGTCACCCAACTTTATAAGTTGGGGAATTAGATTTTCATAAAGGTGATGGCTGAATTAGTCAGCATTTCAATTCATCCCAGAGATTTTCAATAAGGCTAAGGTCAGAGGGTCACTCCAACCCATGTATAATATATTTTGAAGGGGCTGGCTTTGCACAGGAACATTGTCATTCTGCAACAAGTTTGGGTCTCCTAGTTCAGCTATGGTGAAAATGTTATGCCACCTGCAGACATTCTATACATTTATCCAACTGTGTAGTAACAGTTTGGGGAAGAATCACATATGGCTGGAAAAGTCAGGTGACCCAATACTTTTGTCCATACAGTGTCAGTTCAAGGGTACATGTGGCCTGTAGGCAGCAAAATTCTGCTTCCAGTCTAAGTTCCTTAAATTCCTTCTTTTTCTAAGAAATTCCTTCCCTTGTTACCTTTCCTTCGGTCTCTTCTTCGCCCACCACAAGTGAGCAGGAGCTGACCAGAGTAGCTGCTTTAGGCTTACACGTCTTGCCCGTTGTTTGGAATTTCACTTCCTGGTATGTGTTTTAGCAAATAAACAGCTGCGAGGTATGTCTGAGTGGCAAGGGAATACATTACATGGAAATAAAGAAGAAGGAGCTCCATCTGCATGTTCTCCCCGCCAGAAAAAAATGAAGAGGACACCTGCTGTTGCTCGCAGACCTCTGGTTAATTGGGCATAACTGGTCTGCTAAAGCTTCCTCGAGGAAAGGATCCGGTCTTGACAAAGAAGCATAAACACTTTTCACACAGTAGTGTTTTTCTTCTTTGTGATTTTTTTTTTCAACAGGATCAGACTATTTACGGACACAAACACATGGTGAATACCTGTAGTAGACGGGCATTCTTGCCTCACCGATTGTACTAACTTGGCATCACATCACTGATTCCTCTCAGAGGTGAAAACCGTATGTCTCCTTATGCAGTGGGGAGTATTAATAGACTGCACCACCAGCTGCTTAAGGTTAGGCCTATACTAGTGTTTTCATCTGCATCTGGAAGGTTATTTTAGTGCAGGATGTGTGTGTGTGTGTGTGTGTGGTAGTCTTAAACCTTTGGGTGAGTTACAAAGACTGCATTTCAGGAAAAATAGTAAAAAATCCTGATTAAAGTTTTAGGAAACATTTTAATGACACAACAACAAAGTTGGGGCACATTTAAACCAGCTTGTGTGGTCAATTACGATAAGCTTAAATATCACTTCACAATACTACAGTACTAATTTGCTGTTGTAATTCTAAAAATGTTTCCATCTACCAAAACTTACTAACTGGCAAATGATCTAGCTTGACTGGTGTTTTGGCAGCTGGTCAAAGCAGGTTGGATTTTTTAGCAGTGTAAGAACACAATGGTGGTTTCTTTCTTCAGAAACAACTGGACATTGTATTGCATTGACAGACTTGTTTTTGTTGGATTCAAACTCGATCATGTGAAACAATAAAAACCTGAATAGTATTAATGAGCAACCCTACCATCTTGATGACAGTACAGCTAGCTTGAGGTGGAAAGAGAAATAAAATATTCTACTCAAGTAAATGTACTGTTACTTTAATTGAATCTTACTTAAGTACAACTAAAGTTAGCAGTCTAAAAATCTACTCAAGTAAAAGTAAAATTGTATTTAAATAAATTTCATAAATTTTTTTATTCATTCGGGGGGGGGGATTCTAGTGTAGTTCAAAAAGTACAAGAGGATATAAATCTCAAAGTCGTTGTTTTTATTTGAAGGAACACATTTAAAATTAAAGAGCAATAACGAAAATAAATAAATAAATACTACAGTCCATGACTTGACTCTAATGTTAATCACTTTCGCAGCAAAAAACTCTCTTCTCTTTTATTGTCATTTATTATAATGAAAAAAAATCACAACAGACACAGTCATCAGACAGTGAGCGCACGCATTGCACAACAATTTTATTCAAGGGCATTTCGATTTAATGGCTTTTTACTTCAAAAAGTTGAAGTGCACAAAGAGAAAGCCAGTACACTGGATTGTGACACTGACTATTTGTTTCTCAGGACACAAGGAGGCCAGGCATCGTGACTTTTTCCTGTTCTGGCACAATGGTGGCGAAACAAACTTATGTCTTAAAAGTCTTATGAGCCTATTCAGTATCAGTCTCGAAAGGATATCTTCAAATGACCTCCCATTTCCTTAAATTTGCATTTTTTTGTGTGTTTTTCTAATTATATTACCTACACTGATTGTATTCTCAAACCAGGTGCACACTGTGTGATTTTGGCCATGATTTGTTCGTCTGAGTCAAATTTTGGAAATCCAAAATAGCTGGTTTCCAAACGTGGGTTTAACGGCTCATGAATTAATGACGTAAAACTTCGGATGAGTCTTTTTCTTGTGTGGAAAAATCGTACATTTTAAGTTCAAGTGAAGATGAAATCAAGAAGCCTTAATTATCATTTTAACCATATATAGCTGATGCAGTACACAGTCAAATGAAACAACGTTCCTCTAGGAACCCTGGTGCTACATTTACAACATAAAACTACATAACAGGAAACACAGAGCTAAGGACTAGTAAGTGTCCTCACCACATAAAGTGCATCATGTGCAACCTGGTCCAAACAGTGCAAGACAGACAGTGCAAGACAACACAAGACAGTGTAGGACAAATACACAAAACACAAAATAGTAAAGCTACTGTATATTACAAAGTGCAGTGTGTAAAAGAGAATTGAGTACAGGAGTGTACATGTAATTAAACAAAATTTAAACAAAATGTTTTGTGCAAAAAAAAAAACAATAGCAGCAGTCAAAAAGATGTGCAAATAACAGCATGTACACTGTTTACACGGTGAAGGGTGTGTGTGAGGGGTGTGTGTGGTCGTCCACAATGATGTTGGCTTTGCAGATGCAGGGTGTGGTGTAAATGTCCGTGATAGAGGGGAGAGAGACTCCGATGATCTTCTCAGCTGTCCTCACTATCCTCTGTAGGGTCTTGCGGTGCAGTTCCCAAACCAGGCAGTGATGCAGCTGCTCAAGATGCTCTCAATGGTCCCTCTGTAGAACGTGGTCAGGATGGGGGGAGGGAGATGGCCATTCCTCAGCCTTCTCAGGAAGTAGAGACGCTGCTGGGCTTTCTTGGTGATGGAGCTGGTGTTGAGTGACCAAGTGAAGTTCTCTGCCAGATGAACACCAAGGAATTTGGTGATCTTGACGATCTCCATGGAGGATCCATCGACGATCAGTGGAGAACGGTTACTCTGTGCTCTCCTACAGTCAACAACCATCTCTTTTGTTTTGTCAATGTTCAGAGACAGGTTGTTGGCTCCACACCATGCTGTTAACCGTTGCACCTCCTCTCTGTATGCTGACTCATCGTTCTTGCTGATAAGACCCACCACGGTCGTGTCATCGGCAAACTTGATGATGTGACTCGAGCTGTACATTGCTACGCAGTTGTAAGTAAGAGCAGTGGACTGAGCACACAGCCCTGTGGTGCCCCAATGCTCAGTGTGGTGGTGCTGGAGATGCTGTTTCTGATCCAGACTGACTGAGGTCTCCCAGTCAGGAAGTCCAGGATCCACTTACAGAGGGAGGTGTTCAGGCCCAGTAGGCTCAGCTTCTCAATCAGGTGCAGGGGGATGATTGTGTTGAATGGTGAGCTCAAGTCTATGAACAGCATTCATACATATGAGTCTTCGGTGTCCAGGTGGGTGAGGGCCAAATGGAGGGTTGTGGAGATGGCATGATCCATGGAGCGGTTTGGACGATACGCGAACTGCATGGGGTCCAGTGAGGGTGGAGACTGGGTGTTGATGTGCCTCATGACGAGCCTCTCGAAGCACTTCATCATGATGGGTGTGAGTGCGACGGGACGATAGTAATTGAGGCAGAAGATTGTAGACTTCTTCGGCACAGGGACGATGGTCGTCGTCTTGAGGCAAGTAGGAACAACGGCGCTGCTCAGGGAGATGTTGAAGATGTCGGTGAAGACATTCCCTGAGCACTCTGCCAGGAATGTTCTCTGGTCCAGCAGACTTCCGTGGGTTAACTCTGCATAGAGATTTCCTCACTTCAGATGTGGTTAGACAGAGCACATGGTCACTGGGAAGAGGGGTGGTCTTTGTTGCTGCCATCTTGTTCTGCTCCTTGAACCAGGCGTAGAAGTCGTTCAGCGCATCTGGGAGGGAGAAGCGCGGTCACAACCATGTTAACAAGCATGTGAAGGTGTTTTGTAGTTTGTGATCGTGTGGTAGCTAGGGGAAATAATAATAAATAGATAGTTTGGTAGTGACTGAATGGTGTGTCGTTGTATTAATGTTGTCTGACAATCAATCATTCGATTGCTTCTGTCTTGGCTGAAGTGCTCACCTGAGTGGGAAGGGGGCGTGCTGCTCAAACAATACACTGTCACGTGTTATTTTACATTTATCTCCCCTCATCAGGTATGGGAAAAACATTTCAAAGTTTAAAATGTGTTTTTTTGAATGTTGTGGTTGTTTTAAGGATTTTAGATGACACTATTTAGAGTGTTTGGGTTCTTGTTGTTATCAGCGTGGAAGTTTGTTTTGTATGTGTTTGTTGCAGCTCTCATGCTAGTCATGGAGACCATGCGGTCTCACAAATAGGATGGTATGAGTTAATTGCTAAGTGTAATGTGTTTTTCTTTTTATAAAAATGCAACAGTTGTGTTTGTACTGACATGTGTATATATTTATATATTGTACTTTCTTTAAGTTATATAATTTATTTGAATATTAAAAATAATATTGTTCTCATTTGTTATAAAGAATAAAAAAACAATACACTGACAGTGGTGAAGCAGCAGCAGCTCCGTGTCACTTGTATTATTTCACATTTATCTCCCCATATCAGGCGGTGAAGGTACTACAATCGCCTGGATGCCCTGCCACATGTGCTGGTTGTCTTCGCTGTCCTGGAAGTGGCCGTGTATTCTCTTGGCGTGTGCGTGCTTTGCCATCTTGTCCCCTGCTCTGGAATCTCTAGATTTTAGCAGCTCACTGCACCTTAACGGTCATCCACGGCTTCTGGTTGGAGCGTGTGGTGAAGATCTTGGAGATCGTCACGTCATCAATGCACTTGCCGATGTAGCTGGTCACTGTTGATGTGTGCTCCTCCAAGTTGATGAAATCGCCGTTTAAAGCAGTCCTGGAGAGCAGACATGGATCCTGCTGGCCAGGTTCTCACCTGCTTTTGAGCTGTTCTTGAACTCCTGTTGAGTGGTCTGCATGCTGGGATCAGCATAACAGAGATGTGGTATGAGTAGCTAAGGTGGGGCGGGGCTGCGTTTGTGTAAACTACATCCAGCGTGTTTTCTCAGTTTATTTTAAGATATTATTTTAAAGCAGCTTTACAGAACTTAGAATTAAAGTGAATTATGTGTATTTATCTCTGATGAGCAGCCTGGAGTGACTGTGGCCAGGAAAAACTCCCTTAGATGAATGAGGCAGAAACCTTGAGAGGACCAGACTAAAAAGGGGAACCCATCCTCATTTGGAACACTGGATTGTAAGAACTTAAATGAGCATTGGAGTGTGTAAGATTATGAGTAATGTCCTTTCTATAGTCTTATACAGTCAGTTGACTTTGTGGAACCAGGAGCCTATCTATGCCTTTAAAAATTTGAAGAGGTCCAAACTCCACATGAAGTGAAATCCAAATGGCACTGGTACGTCTCTAGATGGTTTGGGATGTTTATGGAGTCGGCATCTGCTTCTTTGAAGGTCCATGATCTTCATGTGGTGGGACACAACTGGAGCAGCAATATTTCGCCCAGTATCAGTCCATGACCTAGAGATCCAGTATTAGGGTGCATTTATTGATAGAGACTTCCAAGCATTTTGTCAAGTAGTTTTAAATGTATGAACTGCTTGATTAGAAAAGGTTAAGCAACTGCCACCCTAAAGAAAAATTGGGTATCCCAATGTATAAAATATAAATGTTATTAGTTTACTCTATTTACAGCAGCATCGCTTCAATGTAATGACTTAAAAAAATTAATGGCAAGAATCTTTGTCTTTCTACTGAAGGGTAGTCCGAACGAACAACTCTTATGAACTGCTTTGTTTTAGTGAATCAAACACATTTAATGCAACCAGTCTGATCACTGATCTCAAACAAATGAAAAACTCTTTTAATGCATCAAAGCATTTTCAAAGCAAGTTAAGCATACTTTACCATCTCATTTAATTAATTTCTTTCCAATCCAGCTATCAGGTTCAGGTTCAGTCAATCACACTTTAAGTCTTTATTTAATTTTCATAGGCCAATTAAAAAATGTGCACCCAATTGTTTAATATGTATATTATTCCTTGAATTCACAAACATCCACAGTATTGCCACCCCCCCTGCCACACCTAAATCATTTTTTAGATCGGCCCTTGGTTAAGGTCTAATGGTGAAAGCACCGGAGTTTGAAACTCCAACCTTCTGAACCACCACTGGCCTTGTAAAGGGATATTTAACATTTCAGACAGAAACTTTTATTCATAGCCCACAGAATGTCTTCGGAATTATACCGGGAGGTTATAAAATACAAATTTGTGTAAGATGTACAAGGGAAAGTTTAGGCCAAAATAGGCAACAATACACAATGTGATCTGCAGGTTGCTAGTATAAATGTTGTCATGTCATTAGGAATGTTGAAATATTATTAATAATCTTTATGTTAACATAATGGCTTTGTTTGTTGCAAAGGTTTAAATCTTTAAATCTTGATGGGTTGCCAAGTCTCCATACTCTTGACTTACAGTCCTGGTTTAATCCTCAGGAAAGTTTTAGCACTGCTTTAAGCTGTTCTCCTTATTTCTCTCTTTTTCCAGCCTTTGTACTTTAGATGTATGTGTATGTGGGACAGCCTTGCTGACAGTCTGGTTTTGTCTCGCTAACTTAAACCACACTCTTGGCTGAAACTCCACTTATCAGCAAACACATCTATTGCCTCACAGGCCTAAATCTTCAGATGAAGTAATGGGCAGTGTGATGTGTCCCTGCTTTCAATCAGGCTCATCTGAGTATGCCATTCTCACAGTTGATCTTAAGCAGGAGGCTGCTTTGAAGCATTATGTAAAAGCTATCCAAACAGTTCCTGGCTGGGAGATGGCATCTCTGTTTGTGTGGACAGTTGAAACAGAAGACGGCAAGCGTTTCTTTCCCAGCACTTTTTTCCTCAGTCCCTTCGATCTTGGTGCCTGGTTTATCCTTTTCTTGGTCCACCTAAAGTTGTGGAGGAGAAACACCGGGACTTTGATGTGATCTCTTGCTATGATATTTACCCGCCGCTACTTATCTATTATGGTTTCCCCACCCTGCTTGGCTGTGCTGAAACCTGAACGATATATAAAATCAATAAGGGGAACGCCTTCAACACAAACAGCACCCTCTATTCACCCCTGTGCTTTTAGAAATGAGCCTGTGGTCTTTGGTGTAGCAGGAGGAAGTCAGGCCCTCATATTTATTATTTTGCAAAGGCCATGTTGTTGTAAGATTTAAAAAAAAGGTGGAGGGACAGGATTAGTGCCACAGCAACACAAAGAAATCGGCAGGATTGAAGATGATGTAAATGGAGCAGTGAACATTATTCCCCTCGCATAAAAGCCTCAGTACTCGTTCTGCAGCTGGCTGCTTCGACCCTCCCCTCATTTTAAACGACTATAAAGGCTTTCACTTGATTTTGTCCACCTAATCATTTTAAGCATACTATCCATTTCAAAAAAATTTTTATGCTCTAATGCTATAAAATAGAAAGAAACGTTGCCAGTGTTTCTTTGGCTGCATGTTATGTTATGTTAAGTACCCCTTAGCACATGGGGAAAATCTTATCATGGTGACCTTCTGGTTTATCGCTTTCTTTTCATCCTAGGCTTTATTTTTTGTGCAGGTTTCAGTGTAAATGAGTTGTATTACCAAGGGATTATAACCAGAGTTTATTGCTAACACATTCAGACTTCATTTGCAATGTTTTAATGGCAACCACAGGTTTAAGACATTTTAAAGCAAAGTTTGCCGAGTGGTGAAGAAAATATTCTTTAATTGCTTTTAACTCTCACTTGGCTGAAGGTTGCTTTGCAGTTAGAAAAAAATTGCCGTGACATAAAATCGAGGAATGGAATTCCCAGCAATGAGGTACATTTGTCTGGATCTCTAAAGAAAATTTTTTTCATATACAGTACATAAGAGATGGTTAAACTCCTTCCAACTGCTATATATATTGATCAGCCATAACATTACAGCTGAAGTGAATAACATTATTTTATAATAATATGGGCAAACACACAAAGTTCACCCTTTCAGGGCAACAGTAATCCCTAATAGCAGTGGTGTTTCATAAGTGTGTATTAAATCATGACTACATACTGATCTCAAGCAGACAATTGAGACAGTTATATGCATGAAAGTCACATACGTGCAGTAGTGTTGCTGAAAGCAGAGACCCTGAAGACAGTTTAGGAGAAAATATTTTATTTAGTGAGAATGGGTGCCTCAGTGCCATATATAATTATAACTACATGTACTTAAACTATGTTTAACCTTAGAGCAGATGTGCGCTTGACCAGTTCATCCTTCACACAGTGAACACACAGATTTCAGTATCTCTAATTGATGTCTCATTGTTCCATTTGTGTTGAGCTATATATACTGTATATATTAGGGGTACACAAAATTCACGATCTGGTACGTACATCGGATTTCACTTCGTTACAGTTAGGGCAATGAAATGCAAAGAAATGCAATTTTTTTTATTAACGCAGTTTATTATTATTAACATTTGTGATCATCAACAATTTAACAGTTAAAATTAGTATATTTAATTGATTAATTTTAGTAATCAATTAAATTTAAAAAATTAAACAAATTAAATTGATTAAATAAAATAAAATAAATAGAAAACATTTATTTATTAACAGTTTACATGTGTTGGACCCTATTTTGGTAATACAGATGTGTGTGCGTGTGTGTGTGTGTATGTATGTATATATATATATATATATATATATATATATATATATATATATATATATATATATATTCGTACTGAAATTGTTTTATATATATATATATATATATATATATATATATATATATATATATATATATATATTGCATTCCACATTTAGTCCCAATTTGCTCCTATAATTCCCTCCACTCTTCTGGGAAGATGTTCCACTAGATTTTAGAGTGTTTTTATGGATATTTGTGTTCAGTGTATATATTATGTGTATATTGTGTGTATTAACCACAAGGATATTACAAAAGGCAGGTACTAATGTAGGTGAGGAGACCTGGGGTGCAGTCAGTGTTCCAATTCATCCCAAAGGTGTTCAGTAGAGATGAGATCAGAGCTTTATAGCAAGATCTTTGTTTCCAAAGCATTTAAACCATATCTTCAAGAAGCTCACTTTGTGCACAGGGTCATTGCAATGCTGGAACAGGTTTGGGTTTCCAAGTTTAAGTGAATGCTATTCAGTGCCTCCAGTTTTGTTGCAACAGTTTGGAAAAGAACCCACATATAGCAGGAGAGGTGACCTAATACTTTTGGAATATATATATATATATATATATATATATATATATATATATATATATATATATATATATATATATATACAGTGAGAAAAATAAGTATTTGAACACCCTGTTATTTTGCAAGTTCTCCCACTTAGAAATCATGGAGGGGTCATCGTAGGTGCATGTCCACTGTGAGAGACATAATCTAAAAAAAAAATCCAGAAATCACAATATATGATTTTTAAACTATTTATTTGTATGATACAGCTGCAAATAAGTATTTGAACACCTGTCTATCAGCTAGAATTCTGACCCTCAAAGACCTGTTAGTCTGCCTTTAAAATGTCCACCTCCACTACATTTATTATCCTAAATTAGATGCACCTGTTTGAGGTCGTTAGCTGCATAAAGACACCTGTCCACCCCATACAATCAGTAAGAATCCAACTACTAACATGGCCAAGACCAAAGAGCTGTCCAAAGACACTAGAGACAAAATTGTACACCTCCACAAGGCTGGAAAGGGCTACGGGGAAATTGCCAAGCAGCTTGGTGAAAAAAGGTCCACTGTTAGAGCAATCATTAGAAAATGGAAGAAGCTAAACATGACTGTCAATCTCCCTCGGACTGGGGCTCCATGCAAGATCTCACCTCGTAGGGTCTCTATGATCCTAAGATAGGAAAAAATCAGCCCAGAACTACACAGGAGGAGCTGGTCAATGACCTGAAAAGAGCTGGGACCACCATTTCCAAGGTTACTGTTGGTAATACACTAAGACATCATGGTTTGAAATCATGCATGGACCAGAAGGTTCCCCTGCTTAAACCAGCATATGTCCAGGCACGTCTTAAGTTTGCCAATGACCATTTGGATGATCCAGAGGAGTCATGGGAGAAAGTCATGTCGTCAGATGAGACCAAAATATAACTTTTGGGTCATAATTCCACTAAACGTGTTTGGAGGAAGAAGAATGATGAGTACCATTCCAAGAAAACCATCCCTACTGTGAAGCATTGGGGTGGTAGCATCATCTTTGGGGTGTTTTTCTGCACATGGGACAGGGCGACTGCACTGTATTAAGGAGAGGATGACCGGGGCCATGTATTGCGAGATTTTGTGGAACAACCTCCTTCCCTCAGTTAGAGCATTGAAGATGGGTCGAGGCTGGGTCTTACAACATGACAATGACCCGAAGCACACAGCCAGAATAACCAAGGAGTGGCTCTGTAAGAAGCATATCAAGGTTCTGGCGTGGCCTAGCCAGTCTCCAGACCTAAACCCAATAAAGAATCTTTGGAGGGAGCTCAAACTCTGTGTTTCTCAGCAACAGGCCAGAAACCTGACTGATCTAGAGAAGATCTGTGTGGAGGAGTGGGCCAAAATCCCTCCTGCAGTGTGTGCAAACCTGGTGAAAAACTACAGAAAACATTTGACCTCTGTAATTGCAAACAAAGGCTACTGTACCAAATATTAACATTGACTTTCTCAGGTGTTCAAATACTTATTTGCAGCTGTATCATACAAAAAAAATAGTTAAAAATTCATATATTGTGATTTCTGGATTTTTTTTTTTTTTAGATTATGTCTCTCACAGTGGACATGCACCTACGATGACAATTTCAAAAATAGATATAGACAATGTAATGTATAGACATTCATTGACACCCAGATGAGTATGGGTTCTTTCTTGTTTCTGGTTCTATTCAAGGTTTCCTCCTCCTACCATCTCACCAAATGTATTCATAATTCTTTTAACAACTTTATAACATCTTTATTTTTGTAAAGTAGCCTTGATTGTAAAGCAATGTCCAGTTGAGCATGCTATACAAATAAAAAAATTAGTATATAGAATTATAATTGATTATAAGTTAAATACTGAGAGTAGGCTTGTTGTTCATATATCATATATAACATATTTTGTTCATATATAATATAATTTTTTGTCCATCGGTTTCATGCTTAATTAAATTTTCTCACAGCGGCATCACTTAACCATATTATATAACCATATAACCATATATTATCTGATAGAAAATAATGTATCTGTGATTTTAGTCAAACATTAACAAAACATTAATAAAGAAGATACATTAATTAAAAATAATAATAATAAATTTGCTAGTACTAATTATACCCCTTTTGACAGTGCTGTTGCCCTGTACACCCCTGCCAGTCTCCTGTGTGGGCTCCAGGTATTCTAGCTTTACACCCATCCATCATTACTATTTCATGTCTGTAACATGTTGGTGCCTGTCCTCAAGATAACAGTGCATTTCATCGGAGCCTCCACCCCTCGTTCCTTTTTTCTCTCCACCACACTTTTCCATCAGGAGATGAACGTTGTCTAACATTCTTCCTCCGACTCTTAAACAGTCCAATGCCTGTGTGGTCTGTCCAGTAGGAAGGGCGTAACATCAAAATACAGCTTGTCACCTCTGATGCTATGTCTCTGTGTGTATTTCCAGGTCAGTGTTGGTGGTTGTCACATCACGGGGTCAACGCTGTTTGTTATTCTGAGGAATTCTGAGCACGAGAAAAAGGCGATGACTGATCCTTATGACTGCTGGTTAGCATTTATTTCCCACATATTTTCTCCAGAAGATGAACACCTGCTTATATCATGCGATATGTCTATGTATCTGGGACTTCCATTGGTTTATTTTGGTGTTATTGTAGTAGGAACTTCGAGTAGGCCTGTGTGCTCAAATTTGGATGTGGTTCTGAAATTGTTCTGAGGAGAAATACCTTTTGCTTCAGACGTCCTTCTAAGCATGCGTTGCAGTTTCCACGATGAGGCTGCTTTCACGTCATTTGTTTTCTTTCCATTGCCTTGGTTTTTTTTTTTTGTGCTTTGCCCAATTATTTTCTTGTTTGGTTTTTGCCCTTGATTACTTTCTAGTTTCTTAGTACCTTTGCAGAGCCCTTCTTTCCAAAACTTGTCTTTTTTTTTTGACCCTCACCGCATTTTCCGATTCTCATGGTTAGCATTGTTGTCTGCAGTGGTGGATGAAGTACACAAACCATGTACTTGAGTTAAGGTAGATGTAAAATAAGTAAAATATTACTCCAGTTTCCAAAAAATTTACTTGAGTAAAAGTACAAAAGTATTTGCCTTGGAATTTACTTAAGTATACAAACTACTAGGATTTTTTTATAGCTATAATGTTTCTATTATTATTTTTGTCACAAGACTCTTTGCTTAATCAACTCAGTTTATGTGCAAAAACTGTTACGTTTAGCATACAAAGCTATTTGTAGAATGATATTAATGAGTTAAACACTTTTTGATATCTAATAAAATTAACATAAGCCCAAAACCTTCTTTTCTCTACCCTGATTGGTGGCTTGCTGCGTATTTGACCGCTTACGTTTTTATCGACTTCTAAATAAAAAAGAACGACTAATTTCACTAAATTTCGTATATCTGCTCCTTACTGAAGTACAGTAACAAATTACATTTTCTGTACTTCCTTACTGTCCACCTCTGGTTGTCTCCATGTGTTCTGAAATTTGCCAAGAAACTAAAGAAACTAAATATAATTATTTGCCCCATAAAACATAGAAGTTACCACATTTGCATCCAGCCTCTCTGTCCTACATGTTACAGAGGACTTGGCCAGTGACAGCGACTTAGTAAGTGGTGGCATTGCTAGAACATGGAAATTGCATCATTTGCCACCCTGAAAGCTGCCTCACCACCCATGACTCACATAAAGAGACCTCATGCTCCCGATTAAAAGTCCAGTTTCTCTCCCTCTTTTTCTCTTTAGCTCTGTATGTTTCTGATGAGCAATTTTCAATTGACATACTGCCTGAATATTCTGGCATCATATAATGGCCCTGTCCCTGACAGTCAGCCTTCTTCAAAGGAAAGATGGTTGTATGAATAAACTTCTGCCTTCTCCAGGCTTTGCAGAAGACATCATTGTTGCTACACCTCTTCCTAACTAAACAGGGGATGTCATCGTTGCTTTACCTCCTCCTGAGTTTGAGGATGAGGTCATCACTTTGCCTCCTTCTTCCAGCTTTCTCTTGACATCAGAGAAGACATCATTTTCAGCTCCAACAAAAAGAATTCCCAATTCCCTTCTCCTCATTTTGCAAAGGATGTTGTCACTCCACTTCCTGTTGGCTCAGCAGAGTACAATGTCACTATGCCATCTATTGAGGGATCGTTGTTCTGCCTCCTGTTCATTTTTGTGAATTTTTGTCGCCCTCCCTCATCATGTTTGTGCAGATAATAGAGAATTTTATTACACATGGCCTGACCTGCCTGACATTCTGAGCCACTTAAGGCTATGTCTACACTAATCTGGATAAATTTAAAAATGGTGTTTTCCTCTAAAAAGGTTTTTTTTACCTCCACATTATTATTTTCAATCGATTTCCAAACGTAGCACATCCACAATGAAATGTTTGAAAAAGCGACGTCCCTGTACTGCGAGCAAAATGTAACACACTTACATTTACATTTGCGGCATTTAGCAGACTCCCTTATCCAGAGCGACGTACAAAAGTGCTTTAAATCTCTAGTAATGAATAAATCTACACTGGTACGCAAGATTACAAACTTAATATAAATATAACTCGAATTCTACAAACTTGGAAAGTGCTAATTTAGGTATTTCAGGAAGAGGTAGGTCTTCAGTCGTCGCTTAAAGATAATCAGGGACTCTGCTGTCCGGACATCTAGGGGAAGTTCATTCCACCACCTCGGTGCCAGAACAGAGAAGAGCCTCGAAGTGTACTTACCTCTCATTCTAAGAGAAGGTGGTACCAGTCGAGCAGCGCTGGAGGATCTCAGACAGCGTGGTGCAGTGCGAGATGTGATGAGGTCACTGAGGTAAGATGGTGCTGGTCCATTTTTGGCCTTGTAGGCAAGCATCAGGGTTTTGAATCTGATACGTGCAGCTACTGGAAACCAGTGAAGGGAGCGCAGAAGTGGGGTGGTGTGGGAAAACTTGGGCTGATTGAACACAAGTCGTGCAGCTGCGTTTTGGATCATTTGCAGTGGACGAATAGCGTTCAGGGGGAGACCTGCCAGCAGAGAGTTGCAGTAGTCAAGTCTTGAAAAGTCTTGAAATTTCACAACACTTCAGCCCTTATTAACTTTCTAGTTCTTTCGTCAATTAATAAAAATGCGTCCTAGTTTTTAAAAGCCTCCATTTTTACAGTTGACACTGCGATGCAAAAGACGTTTTTAAATGTAGCCATTTTGAAGAGCGTTTTCATGCTACAAGCGTCATCACAATGCAGACGAAAAAGAAAATGTGTTTTCAAATGAAAATCTATTAGCATGGACATGGCTATCATGCTTTTTTTGGCTGTGCATTAAGGGTACTCTTTGAAAATAACTCCAGCTTGATCCTACTTTCATGTTTTATTCATTTCACCATGTCTTTTATCCTGTTTTTGTCCTGTCTCTGTCCCTGTCTAGTGATTGTTGTTTTGCAAAATTGTGTCTGGCTATTTTGTCTTTAATTCTTGTTTTGTCTTTTTAAACTCTGCCACATTGATTCTAAGCCTGTCTTTGGGCCAAATTTTGCATTTAGTCTTCCTGGTTTCTGTGTTTCATGACTTCATATTGTACTGTTAATATATTATAAGATTATATTTACTATAGTTTTAGACATCTTCCTTCGGAAACAGACTCTAAATCTTGGATTAGCCCAAATTACATATGTTGAATTTTCACACGCTTCTGTGAGCCTGCAAATGCCTTCCGAAAACACAAAATCTTACCTGGCTATCAACATAAATATGAAAATGATCATTTATGTGATATTTAATTGCTGAGAATAAAACAGGATGGCTTCCAGACCTGGTTGCATTGGATTCTTTAGTTTGAACTTTAGCTTGGGTTATTATATGGAATTTGGAAAGATTTTCCACTATGTCTCCGTGGGTTTTCTCACTTTTCCTGGCACCTCCTACAAACATGCCAGTCTACATTTGACGATCTGTTGCCCCATCTATGGTGTGTTCCAGAAATGGCTCTGAATCCACTTACTGAATAAAAAAAGAAAACAGATAAGCACATATATACAATATGTATGGTATGTTTGCTCAGTTACAGTAAATATCATTATATATTGCCTTACAAGTGTTTTATGATACTTAGTCTGGTCCATGCATGTGCTCAGGTTATACACATTTCTAGTAACATGAACAAAAAGAAAGAAATCTCAAAAGGCATGATGCTCAGCACACTAACGAGTTATGTATTTGGAAAAAGCAGGTAATGCCCTAGAGAGTTTAGTTTGCTATAAATACATACTTTGAAAAGTTTTTTAGGGGTTCTGTGATCCAGGAGAAAGAAGGAACTGATGTAAATAAAGAATGCGTAAGCCTGGGTTGTGGGTGGAGTATACACCCACTGGGTGAACCATGTTTTTCTGTTTGGGTGATGGTAATGGTGATGTCATTCATGTACAGGTTAGACAGCCACAAAATTCCAGTGTGGCACTAAATAAGAGTGTACACAATGTTAAGATGTGCCTTCTGGATTGTGTGAAGATGTGCGAAAAAAGAAATCTACTGCTAAATATAATATATACTTACTGTCCACTTTATTAGGAACACATCAACATTTATCACATGTAGACTGGCATGGTTTTTGCAGCTGTCCATTTGGGCCATTCTGTGTAAACTCTGCGTACCGCTGTATGGGGCATTCCCATGAAGTCTGGCACCAGCAACAATTTGAAAATCAAAGTGACAGAGATTACTCTTTCTCTATTTATTTTGATTTACATAAGCTGCATGCTTTTACACATTGTGCTACTTTCTTTGTGATGGATGATTAGATACCTGCATGGATGTGCAGGTCTACAGGTGTCCCTAATAAAATAGATGTTGGTGTGTATCTGCTCCAGGGATGACCGTGATTGGATTTAGTAAAACCACTTTTAAATAAATAAATGGTGCAAAGAGCAATAATATGGCTCAACTTGTTTGAAGGTTTATTTTAGAATGGCTTAGAAATCATCCAGGCATTTATGTAATGTGTGTACGTATAAAACCAAATGAATAACATTTTATAAATTTTAGCTTCAAGAAACAGCGAGACATCAAGGACCATATAATTATTATTATAATTCTTAGGCTTGCAATTTGCAATTTAAACAGTAATGCACTTCATGTATTTTGTCACTGCTACACAGTAATAAACTCAATTCAGTAGACTTTGTCTCAAAGAAGCTTTACAGAGATAAAGAGGTAAGAATATGTATATGTTCGTTCCTTGTAATTGTAAATTTGTCTCTAATGAGTGAGCCAGTGGTGACTGTGGCAAGGAAAATCTTCCTTAGAAGGAAGAAAGAAACCTTGAGAGAAATCAGACTTAAAAGAAAACCCGTCCTCATTCCAGGTGCCATCCAATGTCCATTCATTACAGTTCGCCATTGTTGAAGGTATGCAGTGATAGACGATTAAATGCATCCTGTGCCCCTAAACCACTGTAGTAGACTGTTGATATTAATTACAGTCCTAATCCATCCTTAAAATTATTATTTTTGTATATTTTTTTTTAATGCCTTATCGTAGTATACTAAAAAAAGCTTGATGGACAATTCTTGATGTACAACATTTTCTACAATTATCTTGATCATTAAATCTGCCACACCTGATACAGCCCATCAGGGGCCAAGCTCATACACTAAGTAGAACCAGGATTAAAAAAGCGGACAATATTTGTCTGATTTCTGCTAAGTTTCTAACCAATTATTTGCGTAGACCATATATATATATTTTTTTTATTAATTATTTAATGGATCAGGAGTACAGTATATATATACAATAATTAAAGTAAGACAATATTTTATCTACCAACGTACTGCTCAACTTGTATTTTTAACGTGGTTTACTAAACACTTCATCACAATTTTAGAGATTCTTGAAAGAGCAAATTATTGCTATTTACCAGATAGCAAATGGGAGGAGGTACTATGAGATATCCCACATGAATCACTGGAGACCACATCTAGATAGTAATTCAATTCAATTGAGTTAAATAACTTTCTCATTTATTTTTACCCTAACTCTAGTCCCTTTTCCAATTTATTATTTTTATTTTTAGGATGTGCTTTTGGCTGGGCATGACAAGTTTTCAGACACTGATTCCCTGAAAACCACATGCCTGGCAACATGGTGAATTACAGAAGAAATAAAGAATTACATAGAAATGAATGGAATTTGTAATCAACTGCACAATTCATTTTCTAACCCCCTTTAGTATTTTTAAGTATATATTGTATCTGTATGAAAAAGATATACACTCTTTGCATGTTACAATGGTCAGCATTGGTATACTACTTTTGAATATAAGACAACATAAAAAAATATATATTTATTGAACCAAAGCATTGATAACAGTAACACATCACACATACAAGTCCCTGCTAAGAGGTTTTGGGATATACAGTGTTTCAATCTTCAGGAGAGCCTTACCACATCTTACCCCTGTGTGAGCTCAAATGTTCTGGTCATTCACAAAAATGGTGTAAATGTGCAGTATGGGCAGACATGAGAAATGTCCGTGGTGTAAAGTATTTGTATTTTTTTACTGTACATAATAAATTGTTTGGCTACTTTCTAATTTTACTATCAAAGATAGAAGCAACCTTTACTCTCTACTCAAATACATTTATGATTTCATGTACTTTTTTTACTCTACTATATTTTAATTGGCAATGGCCATTTCATTAACTCATTACAATTTGCACCTCTGATGAAGATGCCATCACAAACCCAACACTCCCCTACCCACATGTGACTTTAGAGCACTGCTGGCTTAATTATTTTTGTCCAACAAAAGCTCTAATAAATTCCAAAACCTTTAAAACCCAGCTTTTGTTAAATTTTAATAAAAATATTGTAATTTAATCCGTTAAATAAAGATCTCTTTTTAGGTTCCCTGGTGGTCTAGTGGTTAGGATGCGGCGCTCTCACCGCTGCGGCCCGGGTTCTATCCCCGGTCAGGGAACCAACCCCAGTCATTAGGGATGCACAAGCCTTAGTGCTGGTCCCAAGCCCGGATAAATGGGGAGGGTTGCGTTAGGAAGGGCATCCAGCGTTAAAAAAAATGTGGCACATCAAACATGCGGATGGTCCACTGTGGCGACCCCTAATGGGAGAAGCCGAAAGAAAGTTTAAATAAAGATCCCTTTTTAAAAGACTGTAGCTTTACTACCTTGTTTTTTTGTTTTTTTGTTTTTGTTTCATTCTGGCATGTTGAAGAGGCTTCGATCTTCGTGAATGCGGTATTGAGGTGTGCAATTCGATTTGTATTTTAGGAAATAAAACCTCACAAATCGTTTTTGGTTTTTCACTAGCATGTCTTGGTGTCAAGGACAAGTGCATCTTTGAGCCTATGTTCAAAGAGTCAAATAACCAGGTAATGTTCATATCAGATACTTTAACTCAAGTCATATTGGAACTGGTTACCTTTAACTAGTAATGGAGTAGGTTTTTGCAGTAAGGCATCTATATTTTCACTCAAGTGTGATTTTCAGGTACTATTTTGCACCTCTGGGAAATGTCTGGTGTGTTGCCAAACAGTAATGGACAAAAGTGCATGGACGCCACACCATAAGACTGGTGAGTGCTTTTTAAACACGGCATTCCACATTTTGTTCCCATTTACTGTTATAATAACCTTCATTCTTCTGGATGTGAGTTCTTTTTTGTGGTGATGTTCAATAGCATAGATTTTGGCGTGTGTTTGTGGAGATTTGTGCTCATTCAGTGACAAGGATGTTAATGAAGTCAGGTACTGATGTAGGGAAGGTGATGAGGCCTGGGATGCAGTCAGCATTCACATTCATCCCAAAGGTGTTTAGTTAGGTTGAAGTTCAAGTTCTACAGCAGGAGATCTTTTACTCCAACCCATGTCTTCAAGGAGCTGGCTTTGTACATTACACAATTTTGTACATTGTACATTGTTAAATATAATGCTACAACTTCCAAAGATGTCAGATACAATTGTGTGTCTCAAACTTGGTGGGAACAGTTTGGGGAAGAACCACATACTGAAGGGAAAACTTGTGTCAATATAGTGTATATTACAAGTATATACACTTTAGCAGTATTTTTATATTTTTTTGGTAAACTTTTGCTTTACTACATTAAAAAAGATCATGCTGTTTCACGCTACTGTAAATAGATAAATTTCATTCATACATAAAGTGATTGTATAAATAATGCACCTGTTTGTAAAATAAAGTTGTATTTTTTCTATACACTTTTTACTGGTAACCAGTGACCAGAGTCTGTTTTTCCTGTCATTAACGCAATTTGTTTCAAACATGAAATTATTTGACACTCAAATATCAAAGTCCAGGAGAACAATGATCCCTTTGATGGAAATCGCATAAAATCACGTCACAGGTTCACAGCCAAGGAACACTGTGAAATTATTGGTTATCACACCACCAGCATTTAAGAAGAATAACTGGTTTAATTGGTTACAAGTGCTATACAAAATTGCTTCCATGTAGAGCCTCATCTGTTTAAATGATTAACTCAGAATGTGAGAACTCCAAATGAGAAATATGGCTGGAGTGTACAGGCTTTGAGGGAAAATGTGTAAAGCATGTTCACAGTTTCTCCAAGTTCATCTTTCAAATCTAAATGTCTGTCTGCTTCTACTGACATCTTATTAAACATTTTTGGTCAAATACAGAGTCAAAAGTTGGCCAATTGTATATGGCCAAAAGGTTGTGCACACCGAACCATCACACTTATACCATGCTGCATGAAAGTTTGTGAGACCTTTAGAATTTTCTATATTTTAAAATTTGTGACCTGACATCTTATTACATATCTTGGTTTTTGGAGTTATGTTTCTCACAGTCTGCAGTACAAGTTCTTTAGCGATGGTTTTGTAACCTGTTTTCCTGAGGTCCTCAGACGTGTCATTTGTTCGTGCCATGATACACTTTCAAAAAAACAATGTTGTAAAGAACTTAAAATTTAAGATGGCATTCATTGACACCTGGTTGTCATCCCTTTGATTGAAAACAGGTGGACTCTATTTTGACCTTCAAATTAACTACTACTACTTCTAGTAGTAATTTGTAATATTGTAATATTGTTGTAATTTTAGATAATTTTTTCAATAAATAATTGTGCACCCTTGAGACAGTTCTCAAGGGTGCACAAAGCACCACTCATTAATATGTTTTCTATTTACAAGCAGTTTCCACAACCTTGAAAGTATACATATTTAAAGGAGTTCCTCTTTTCCTGGAACTAAGAGGCCTAAACAATGCATTATATTTTCCTGTGTACAAAAGCAAGCTCCATGGTGTGTTAACATTGGAGTGGAAGAACTTAAATGTCCTTCAAAGAGCCCTGACTCGAGCATTAAACACACCCCAGACCTTCACACTTCATCAGTACCTGATCTCACTAATGCTCTTGTAGTCGAACATTGACTAATCCCTATAGCCATGCTCCAAAGTCTACTGAAAAGACTTTTCCGAAGAGTAGAGATTATAGGAAACGGTACTAATTATTGAACAATATTTTCATGTGCATTTTTTTATCTCAACCCTTTTTGCCCTTCACTTCCTTTTTGACCCTCTTCTTATTTTTGATGCTTTTTCTCCATCATTGAACATTTAAATGCTCTGGCCTGGACCAGTTTGTGTTGAATCTATAATTATTTCAGATATTGAGCTATTTTATAAATTTCTCAGGAGATCCTGGTTCCACAACTCCAACTGACTGTATACAGTAGCACCATAGAAAGGACAAATACTCATAATCACACACTCCGGGCTCATGATATTTCTCACTCTCTGGTGTTTTTATGATTTATAATCACACTCATGGTGTCACCCAAATAAAGACGGGTTCCCTTTTTTAAATCTGATTTCTTTCAAGGTTTCTTCCTTATACCATTTAAGGGGGGTTTTCCTTGCCACAGTCGCCCCAGGCTTGCTCATCGAGGATAAATACACATCAATTTAAATATAAGTGATTTTTTTTATATAATTCTTATAATAAGTAAAGCTGCTTTGAGACAATGTCCATCGATAAAAGTAATATACAAAAAAACTTGAATCCAATTGACCTCCATTCTGCCTCATGTTTTGGATATGTCTGCATAGTTCATATTACATTTATGGCATTTGGCAGATGCTTTTATCCAGAGCAACTTACAGCTCAGTTATACAGTTGAGCGATTAAGGGCCTTGTTAATGGGCCCAGCATGGGATTTGAACCTGTGTCCTTCTGAGCAGAAGACCAACATTTTATCCACTGAGCTACCACTTCACTTAGTGTCTGGTGTCTGTCTGTTTTACATGACCAACATTATTACAAGATTTCTATTCATTCCTAACCCATCTAGAACTAATTTAGCAATATTTCAGATACTGATATAAAATACAGTATAAACACACTCCAGCTAGGTCTGAACACCAGGTTTCTTGGTAGGTGGGACACCTTATAGTTGGCATGAGAAGTACGACAATAGCCCTTGGTATTTATTTATGTTAGTCTATAACATTAGGTCAGCCAATTCCACAGGTACCTTTAGGCTACTCCAAGGTGAATTAGGTAAATCAATTTGCACTAGAATATGCTTTTCTTGAAAATGCTTCCTTGTGTATTGCTTATATGTTAGGCAGAGCTGTGTGGTCCATCCAGAGTCCATAGAGTTTTTTTTAGAAATGTATATAAATGTTGAATCAACTTCTTGAGGGTTTAGGGAACTGTCAGTCAGTAAGAGTAATACCGAGACATGCTGAAGCAAACTCCTGCCGAGGCTCTGTGGCTGCCAAATTATTAAAGCTGATATGACCTGATTTCTGGATTGAGTTTTTGAGATTTATCATCCTAGTAAAAGAAGAGGTTATTCAGAATGTGTAAAAAAAAAATTGATATGGATCCAGTCACAATAGTCTGAGCATGCCAGTAGCCTGGGGATGGGCGATCCCCTCAGGGCGCAGTGATCTCCAATTTTCGATAAATGCTTCATTCATTTCATTCTCTTTTGCAGCTCTCATAAACATCCCTGGACACAAAAAAACGGGAAGAAGTCCTTCCAAGTCAAAATTTAAAAGGGTGGAATGAATGGTGTATAAAAAGCCCAGAGGCAGTTTTTCCCTTCAAATGATTGTGTTTGAAAGTCACTGTATACTGGCTACAATGAGTGCTTCTTAGTAGAGACCTTTGTAATCCACACCAGTAAAATTTGCTGGGGTTTATCTGGGACAAAACCCAGGTAGCTCTTGAAGATGTCTGGCAAACGAATCTCTCATTGCTCAAGATGCTCAGTGCTTTAAACAGTTTGGTATGAAATCGATAGATATCACGGTCACAAATTCCTAAATTACTTTTGAATGCCGTTTGAATGTAACGATTCAGTGAAACCCTACACCATTCCAACCAATCAAGGGAACACCCCAAAGTCATTGAAAATCATTCGACTTAAACAGGTAGAATTTGGTGTTGCTCTTGCTTGGTTGGAATGAAAACCTGCACCCAAAAAAAACGTAATTTCCGGACTTTAAAATGCACCCATGTATAAGCCACACCCACTGAATTTGACAAAGATTTTTATTTTAAACATAAATAAGCCGCACCTGTCTACACTGAAACTAATGAACTTTACACAGGCTTTAACGAAAGACAGTGTTTGTTACATGGTGTAACGGGTAAAATATGTTGTGGCTCCTTTAAGAGCAGAGCGGCATTTTGGGAATAGCCTGCCGCCGCATTTTTCTGCTATTACTGCATGTGTGGAGACCAAGGAATATGTCCTTATTATTTTCTGACGCTCATTTCTAAGTTTCTTTGACTAACCCGTAACGCTGTTGCCAAGAAAAATAAAAAAGCACGAGTTTTGGAAAGCTGTCTGTGCTTATATGATTTCTGTTGCAACTGGAGTTAGAGAGCTATCCCTTCACCCTGACCAGAGGTGGGATGTAACGAAGTACAAATACTTTTCTGTATCAGTACTTTACTCCACTATTTATTTTTCTAACTTTTTACTTTTACTCATTACATTTTTACACAAATATCTGTACTTTTTACTTCTTACATTTTCAAAACAGACTCGCTACTTTAGTTTTAATCCATTGATTTGGTGAAATGTATATTTTTTTTTCACTGCGTGCCGATTTCAGCCGAACATTTCTGTTTCCCCAAATGTAAATACATAAATAAAAAACTAAATAAAAAAGAGGTGAAATTAAAACCTTTGGCAAAAAATAAATGTATCCACAACTTCCTTTCTTTACTTAGATATAAAATAAATAAATAAACTCCAGATAAAAATATTTTTAATCAGTAAACTTTTGTTTTATTTATGCGCCAAGTCTCAAATCTAACACCAAATCCGTCATGATTCATACAATTTACCCTCTAGGTGGCGTTTTGTGGGGTTTTCCCTCATAATAGCGACACAAACTTAAATTACTGTCTTTATCATTCAAATCTGTAAAATGTCTATAATTTTCTATATATAAGCTTCCTGACTTGACTTGAAGAGGTGCAGTCTCTCCTGTATCACCTCATTAACTGTCCGTGTGGAAACAAAGCAAAGGCTTTTAATGATGTCCACACATCTCTGCACTGATTTAGCCTTTATATTTAATCACTGTACATATGCTTACATATCAAGTCAAGTCAAGTCAAGTTTATTTCTATAGGACTTTTCACAACAGAAATTGTCTCAAAGCACCTTTACAGAAATCAACAGTTAAGGTAAATGGTGTGGATTTATCCCTGATGAGCAGCCATGGCGACTGTAGCAAGGAAAAACTCCCTTAGATGTTATGAGGAAGAAACCTTGAGAGAAACCAGACTCAAAAGGGGAACCTCATCCTCATTTGGGTGACATCAAGAGTTTGATCATAAATCTTTCAACAATACAGAACTCTGGAGAGTGAGAACTAACATGAGTAGATGGTTCTAGATAGTTCGGGATGTTTGCGAGTTCGGCATCTACTTCTTCAAAGGTCCTTCCCAGGATAGCCAAGGAGTGGCTCTGTAAGAAGCATATCAAGGTTCTGGCATGGCCTAGCCAGTCTCCAGAGCTAAATCCAATAGAGAATCTTTGGAGGGAGCTCAAACTCTGTGTTTCTCAGTGACAGGCCAGAAACCTAACTGATCTAGAGAAGATCTGTGTGGAGGAGTGGGCCAAAATCCTCCTGCAGTGTGTGCAAACCTGGTGAAAAACAACAGGAAACGTTTGACCTCTGTAATTGCAAACAAAGGCTACTGTACCAAATATTAACATTGACTTTCTCAGGTGTTCAAATACTTATTTGCAGCTGTATCATACAAATGAATAGTTAAAAAATCATACATTGTGATTTCTGGATTTTTTTTTAGATGATGTCTCTCACAGTGGACATGCACCTACGAGGACAATTTCAGACCCCTCCATGATTTCTAAGTGGGAGAACTTGCAAAATTGCAGGGTGTTCAAATACTTATTTTCCTCAATGTATCACATGCTGTAAAAATGATACATGTTTAACACCTCCAAGCTGCCAGTTTTGGGCACCTGAGCAAGCCCTTAACTCACTACTGCTCATTTAGTAAATGAGATCATTAAGAGTCGCTCGGGATAAACACTTCCAACAGGAAGTGGCTATATCTCGCTATCTTTGTCTCTCTATTTTCTCTGTCTAATTGTCTCTGTGACTCTTTTAGTAAATGTCTTTGTCTCATTGTATATGTCTCTCTCTTGCTGTCTCTCTATTTGTTTCTCACTCTTTCTAAAGCTGTGTCTGTGTCTCTTTGTCTTTGTCTCTGTCTTTCCTGCTTATTTACATGTCTAACAAAGTTTTGAGTTTTGAAGTAATGCCATTAGCGTTCTATGATGAGACTTTCCTGGTTAGATTTTTTCCTCTAGTTTTATATTTTTTTTAAAAACAGAACAATGAAAGGTCATTAAAATTGGTTGCTGGTAAATCATGGTATATCAGTGGTGCAGGTGTTGGAGATGTGGTTCTTGTACCTGAGTCACTTCTCATAGACTTCGAGTTACTGAGAGAATGAACAGGAAGGAGAAGTTTTGACCCTCTAAAATCATGATCCAAGAGTAAACAGTGGTCTCTTAACTATAGAAAAACCAAGAGTCCAAAAAGCAAAGCCTTGTTTGCCACCCCTGTGGTAGTGTAGTGGTTAGTGATGTTGTCTCTGCTATCTGACTCACCCGGTTCGATTCCTACCGCTTAGCTTTCCTTTAAATTGTTTAAAAATTTTTAATAAAGAACTATAAAAGGTCCTAAAAATCAGATTCTTGCAGGAGATCCTGTGGCTCAATTGGAAGAGCTTTGCCTCTGTGTTGAGAGGTTGCCGGTTCAAACCCCGGTCAGGGCTCAAAGTTAAGAGTGTGGAAGGTATCGGGAATGGCTGCGTGGAAGGTTGGATGTGGATGGTTTCGGAGGGCGTATCCTGAAGCAGGGGGGCAATATCCGGGCATCTGCCCCCCCAGCGTCTGAGAAGCTGAAAACAGGGGGTTATGAAGCAAAAACGTCCAAAAAAGTATCGACTTAGTTTTGCATATATAGGGAAAAATTCTGCCAAAAACCTATCACCCTCACTTTTTCCTGAGTCTATGAAGCAGCAGATCTTCACAGCCTTTAGTCACAGTCAATCGCCATTGTTTACCACACACTACTTTCCACAGAGGTTACCCAGTGTGGGGACAAGCCAGATTTGAACCAGCAACCTCTGAGCTCAGAGGCAAGGCTTTTACCACAAAGCCATCAAGTCCCACAACACACCTTCTTTTTTTTGGGGGTTTATCCTTCGTTTCATGCTTCAAAACAAGAAATTCAGACCAGACAGAAACACAGAAAGCAGGATTCGAACCCTGAACCCCACCAACAGCGAAATACCAGTCTTAACCCACTGAACCATCGGGAAGGACCGGCTGTGACGATTGTTTAGAGCAGGTCCATCTTTTCTTTCAAACCATCAACACAAGAATATAATGCTAAAGACAGACGCAGTAAGCAAACCCATATCGTGACTACCAGGGACAAAGCAGGAGTCGACACCTGATTCACACCATTAGCGAGGCACCAGCATTAACCCACTGAACCATCAGGAAGGACAAGCTGGAAAGCTTGTTTAGAGCAGGTCTATCTTTCTTTTTAACCCATCAAAACAAGAATATGTTGTTTGAACCCTGACCACCAACATTAGCAAAGTACCAGCCTTAACCCACTAAGCCATCAGAAAAAAACAGGATGGGAAGCTTGATTAGAGCAGGTCTATCATTCTTTTCAAACCATCAACACAAGGATTTAATGCTAAAGAAAGATGTAGGAAGCGAATACAGATGTAAGTAGCACAAGTTGAACCCACATTGTAAATAGCAGGATTCAAACCCTGATCCTCACCAAGTCAAGAGGCTTTTATTGTGATTTCTACTGTACACAGTGGTACACATTACACAGTAAAAACGAAACAAGGTTCCTCTAGAACCCTGGTGCCACACTAAACAACAGCAAGCTACATAAAGTGCATCGAGTGCAACCTAGTGCAAACAGTGCAGACAAAAAAACAGTACAGACAGACAGTGCAGACAGAAAACACAAGACAAGACACAAAACCTGAGCTAGCGCCAACTAGTAAACCTACTGTATACTCTGAATATACAGTACTGTATGAGGGGAAGTGTAAAAACTATACCTGGGAGTGAATATAAACAGGCACAATGTAGTGGAAAAAACAGCAGCAGTCAAGAGGTGCGAAAGACAGCATGTAAACGGTATAATAGAGCCAAAGGTGCAAAAAACAGCATGTAAACAGTGTAGTACGGTAGAGTATAAGTAATAATAAATAAATGATGGTGGAATGGGCTGAGATGAGTAATGAGTGTGTGTCGAGTGTTAAGTCTAGGACTTCAGCGAGGCACCAGCCTTAACCCACTGAACCATGGAAGAGATCAGACTGGGCAGCATGTTTAGATGAGGCACAAGCCTTAAACCACTGAGCGACCACTGCTGAAAAGCATGTGTGCTTTTTGGAGGGTTCATACTTTGTTTCATGCCAGCGCAGTAAGAAAGAAGGCATGTAGGACTGGCTTTGAATCCTTATCACCAGTGTGGACTATATTAAGGACCATGTTCAGGCACAAGCCTTAATACACTGAGCTACCACTGAAGTGCTTTTTTTTTGTTGGAGTTATCTTTCATTAAAGACCAGGAAATCAAAAAATTAATCCAACACAGAATTGAAATGTTTTCAGACTGAACAAGGTCCAGAAGTTTTATTTACCAACACAGCAACCAGCTTGACCAGGAATCAAACTCTCAAACTCATCCTCATGGGGACCCTGACATTAACCCACTAGGCTATCACATCTATCTATCTAATATGATGTGAGGTCCAGTTAACAGCTAAAACAGGTAGAAGTAATAATTACTTTTTACTTAAGTACATGTGAGAGCCAAGACTTCTTTACTTTCACTTGAGTAAAAAGTATAATCAGTACTTCAACTTTTACCCGAGTATTTTAAAACATGAGTATCTGTACTTCTACTTAAGTAAAGGATGTGTGTACTTTTGCCACCTCTGACCCTGACTCAACACATTACAACGGCTTGTATCTAAACAGTAGCCTACCAAGTAAGTCATTGTTCACTGTCTTCCTCCTTCCTTTCACAACTATTTCGGGAGTTTTTCTTTTGGCATTGTCGCGCGTTTAAGAAAAACGTTTTTTTCTCTCGATGCCGTGCAGCCCAGAACACAGGTGAGGTGCGTTTTTTCGTTTCCGTTCGGAAATTTCATTGGTCTAATGTTATGTCGCTCATTTTTTAGGGCTTGAAGTTTGTGAAACCGGGAAAAACCCAGGAAAAATTCATAAATAAGCCACTTCGTTGTTTAAGCCGCGGGGTTCAAAACGTGGGAAAAAAGTAGCGGCTTATAGTCTGAAAAATAGGGTACAATGTTAATAAAAACAGAATGCAATGATTTCCAAATCTCATAAACCCATATTTTATTCACAACAGAACATAGAAAACAACATGGCCATCCAATATAGATTTTCATCCATATCTCTTGTGCACAGACGTTTCTCCAGATTCATTTGGAACTTTTGATGATATTATGTACTGTACATGATGAGATATTCAACAGACTTGGCTCCTGCAAACTTTACTCGCTTCCCAAACATATTGATCCAGCTTAAAGGTCGGCGTTTTGACGTCATTGTTGATAGCCAACGCGAATCACAGAAGGTGCTTGACACGCTTCTAAACGTAGACTTCATAGACGCGTTCCGGAAGTGGCAGCAACGCTGGGAGCGCTGTATTGCTGTGGATGGAAACTATTGAAACTTTTTAATACCACCTTGTGTGCAAACAGATCTATGTGCTTTACATTAGACTCACAAATCATTTAGAAGCTAACAAATACACACGATTGGTCAGTTTCTGTGATTGACCTTCTCCCAATAGAGCACTGCAAATTTTGACTCTCGGTTATGATTGGCTGTAGCATCGTCAGGATTCTTTTGAGCCAACGTTTTTCCAACATTTTCATTCCCCACTGTTTTTCCAAATAATGATAGCAGAGTTTTTAACTGTTTAGTCAAATGATGTTATTTGTTGCTCTCACACACACAAAATTCTAAAGAAATGAGCCACCATTTCATGGCCCTCAGTACACAACACCACTTACAGTGTCGGCTATTATGAGTGAAATGATTCATTGACTACAACGCAGCAGTGACTTCACTAAAACTGACTCTCTTGTCGGACTTTTTCTAAAATGGCCTGGAAAGTTAAATAATGTCGCACCACTCTTTCAGCCCCGTCCAATCAAAACAGACTTTCCCTCCCGACAGCTCCGAACTAAATTCGCCCCACCTCTTTGTCTTCTGGAATCTAAATTGACAAGATTTTTTTTTCCCTATAAGACTGAATCACCTTGTTTGCTTGACAGACCTTTTATAAATAAATAACAGAATTAAGTAAGTCGGAGTGCTAATATTTACATAGAAAAGTTTGCTATGGAACTTCAGGAACTGCATGTAACAGGGGACTTTCATATAAACATTACAGTACAGTCTTTCCTCGTGTATCCCAGTGATGTTAGGAAGCTGGGGATAGAGCACAGGGTCACTCATGATATGGCATATGCTTAAGGGCCCAAAAGTGGCAGTTTAACAATACTGGGGCTGGAACCCTCGACCTTCCATTAATCCAATGCCAATACTTTTCAATCTTCTGGATTTGAAACAAAGACTTTGCACTGCCTACCATAGTAGTACCTAAAATACCGTATAATACAGCATGGAGATGCCTTGCAGAAGCAAATCAAGTAAGTATTTCTTGCATAGCAATGACAGCTGTCAGATCTCTACATACTGTGAATTTATGCTTAATACAGTGGTTTTTTGAGATACGAGTGCGCCCCGTGCCTCAGTCAGTGTTGCTGATTCGTCTCGATGACGAATCTCAAGATGAATCAGCAACACTGGCCTCAGTCACTGTGCTTGTTTGCCTCGCTCTCGAAGCATTGTTGATAAGTTGTGCTCGCGTTTTGTGCTTTTTGTACATTTACAGTACACATTTCTTTTTATAACCATGGGTCCGAAGAAAGTGAGTGGAAAGGTCAGTGTTCGGAAGAAGATGATGTCTATTGAATTAAAGCGTGAAATCATAGGAAAACATCAGCAAGGTGTGCGAGTGATTGACTTGGCGAGGCAGTACGGGCGTAGTACTTCAATTATATGTACTATGCTTAACCAGTTTATTTCTTTACATTCTCTTTTATTATGTTTTTATAAAATATTTGTCATTTATAAATACATTTTTCTCATTCAAAAACACGTAACAAAAACAACTGGGGTGGCATTTTAGGGGCTGGAACGGATTAATGGCATTTCAATTAATTTCACTAGGGGAAATTTGCTTTGAAATACGAGCAAATTGACATACAAGTAAGATTACGGAATGAATTAATCACTTATTTTCAGCATTTGCTCTTATCCAGAGTGACTTACATTTATCTCATTTATACATCTGACCAGCTATGGGGTTAAAGATTTGCTCAGGGGCCCAGGAGTGACAGCTTGGTGTGGCTGGGTTCAATGCCTTAACAATTAAGCTACCACCTCCCCATATCCAAAGCCAAAAAAGTGTATGTGAAGCCTTTGAACTTTGCCGGTATTGACAAAATATTGAATGTCAATTAGCCTACACAAGGTTAATTAAATGAATAATAATAATAATAATAATAATAATAATAATAATAATGACGATTATTATTATTTTTAATATTGTTCTTATTACACAGGTCTACAAGGGGAAATCCTCAGAAATGAAGCTAAATTTCACCAGAATTTGATCACTATTTAAAAGAAAAATTGAGTGTTAATTGGCTCCAGTTTTCAAGATACAGCTTCAGGTGAAAATTGCATCAAAATAGTACAAAATTAGAAGGGGGTGTGTGATCATACTACATAACATTTTTTCGATGTGATATAGCAATGAGAATGGTGCTACACCAATCATTATAGATTTATCATTTTATTGATACCAATAACATTACTTTCCATTCAATTATTGTTTTTCTTTTCCCATGTAACTTTTTTAATGCTTTTGAAATATAATGTGAATATCAGATAAGCCGAGAACACAAGCTTTAACATCAGATTAAACGAAAAGTCTTTATTTGGTATCTAAACTGCGCTTTTTGGCTTGTCTCTTGTAAACTGCAGCAGAATCATCCCTGGAGAGATTTCAGCAGTAATTGCATGAATGGACTCTAATTCACCTGGTATCTTTTCTCCATGCCTGCAATATCCTGGTGGAATCTCTCCCCATGCTCAACACTCACTGCCTCACGGTTCAAAGGGAAATAGTCTAAATGCGAGTGTAAGAAGTGAGCTTTCAATGACACGTTCATGTCACGTACCAAGTGCTCTAAAGGACCAAAGCAAATTTTCCACAGGTTTTTCACAGTCATCTTTTTCCCAAGAAACTCGGTTGCCACGGACTTGAAAGCTTTCCAATTTGGAATTGCTGTTCTTGACCTCCCAGCCTTAATCCTTGATATTACCTGGTTCAACAATTTAACTAATTTAACCATTTAAACAATTTAACCATTACCTTTGCATACTGCCACTTTATTAACTGTGCTGATACCCGAGTCTCGTCAATGTCATTACAAGGCTACAGCTGTGGTTTTGCACAGCTTTAAAATAATGTTGCAGATGGATGCTGTGTTTCAGCATAAGCTTCTTTTTTTTGTAAGTTCATAGTGGTTAACTAAGAATGTGAAATTGTTTTCTCAAATCACAGAGAGTGTGAGGAAAATGAATGACTTTTCCTGTGGGTTATGAAAGCCAAGCTACTCCAAGCATACACTTATTCATATAAAACATTTCACTGATTAATCAAATTAGATATCGAAAGAGGCAGGAGGAATTTGGCATAGGAATATAGACTGTAAAATTCACTGTGTTTGTATGCAAATGTATGCATTTCAACTTCTTATGATGGTTGCTTGGGGATGTGGAAGCTCAATGGTTAAGGTTCTGGGTTGTGATCAGTATGTTAGCTGTTAAAGCCGCAGTACAGCCAAGCTGCCATTGTTAAGCCTTTGAGCAAGGCCCTTAACCCTGTCTTCTTTAGGGACCTGGCATCATGGCTGATCCTGTACTCTGACCCTAACTTCCTAATCACCTGGGATATGCAAAGAAAGTATTTCTCTGTGCTATAATGTACATGTGACAAGTATATATGCTTCTAATATATTGTGTTATTCATGGTGCTATCTGTAAAATGACAGTTAATAGCTAAGTAGGCTTTTTTAGGATAAAGCCTGCCAGCTATGGTCATGGTCACCATTAGCCTCAAAAACAAATCATGGAGGAATAAATGTCAAAGCTAAATTGGTTACACAGTGTAGTGGGAAGATTGTCCTTTTTAATTAAAATATGTGGTTATGATAAGGCCAGCACTCGGTTCTGTTTTCCGATCATTCACCCAAAATGCTTGTAAAACCATATATTACATTTATGCCATTTGGCAGAGGCGCCCTTATCCAGAGCGGCTAACATCATAACATCATACAAAGGTAGGCCTTTAGTCATTGTTTGAAGATTGTTAGTGACTCAGCTGTTCAGACGTCAAAAGGAAGTTCATTCCATCACCTATGTGCCAGAACAAAGAAAAGTCTTCATTCGTATCTTCCTTGTATCCTGGGTAGGGATGGGCTGCGATAATGCTCCTTATAATTTGGTGCAAAAAGACATTATGTGAAAAGATGCTGAAAATTTCAAGTTATTTTATTATTCCTGAACCTGACTACTGCTGTTTCCTAGTAGTGTAACCGTAAATAAAATTCACAGTTCAGTACGTACCTCGGTTTTTAACTCACGGTTAAGTAGAGTTAGGGGGAAGAAATGCAAAACATAAAAATGCTTGTCATTTTTTTATTAACGCAGTTTATTAATATTAAGATTTTTGAGCAACAGTTTGCATTTTTAAAACGATCTTAAATAAAAAGCCAGCTTGGTTATAAAATATTATTTTATATATTATTTTATATTTTATAATATTTTATAAAAAAAATTAGAATATATAAAAATTAATTAGAATAAATCAAATTAATGTAATACACTTTTATTATATTTAATTGAGTAATTGAGTAAATTGGCACAAATTAATTTGATTCAATCAAATTTAAAAAATATATATAATTATATAATATTTAATATTCTAAAGACACAGTATCTCACAAAAGTGAGTGCACCCCTTACATTTCAGCAACCATTTTAGTGTATCTTCTTAAAGGACAATACTATAGAAATGAAACTTGGATATATTTTAGAGTAGTCAATGTGCAGATTGTATAGCAGTACAGATTTACTGTCCTCTGAAAAATAAACTTAACATACAGCCATTATTTTATAAATAACTGGCAACATTGCGCATTGCTTGGGGTCGATGGCATGAATTGTTTGTTAAGGTTTCATTATATTACTAATCAATATTACTTCTAGATCCCTTTTAACACAGAAGTACACCATCCAGGCATATTATTATGACATTATAACATTATGAACGTTAAGTGAATAACAATAATTTCTTCATCGTGGGACTTGTTTGACAACAGACAAATTGTAATGGCTAGATGACTGGGTCAGAGCATCTCCAAAACTGCAGCTCTTGTGGGCTGTTCAGTATTTATTGAAGTGTTTTCAAAGGAAGGAACACTGGTAAACCGGCGATAGTGTCATGGGCGGCCAAGGCTCACTAATGCATGTGGGGAGCGAAGGCTGGCCCATGTGGTCCGATCCAACAGATGAACAGTCCAAAAAAAATTTTCCCTGTACCCATCGCTTTGTGATCAAACACTTGATGTCGCCCAAATGAGGATGGGTCCCCTTTTGAGTTTGGTTCCTCTCAAGGTTTCTTCCTCATAACATCTAAGGGAGTTTTTCCTTGCCACAGTCTCCATGGCTGCTCATCAGGGATAAATACACACTGTTCACCTTGACTGTTGATTTCTGTAAAGCTGCTTTGAGACAATGTCTGTTGTGAAAAGCGCTATAGAAATAAACTTGACTTGACTTAACTTTGTGGGCAACATTAGTGCTTTAAATCTGTCTATGGTTACCCCAAGGTTGTGATGCAAAGGTGATAACAAAGAGTACATAGAGATCCAAAAAAACCTGATTTGTTAATTGTTCACAAATATTCATAAATATATGCAACGAAAAGACTTAGCCAGCAGGTTCATTACACTCCTGCTTGTTTAACGATGATTCATAATTTCCTTATAATCGCAAGTCTTCTTGAGAATGTTTATAAAATTGATGACTCTCCAGTAAACTATTCGTGATGTTTCAGTAGAGTTTTTCCATACTTGCAACAAGAATGTTTTATTTGTGTAATGTGTCATACATTACACACATCAAGTACGAAAGTTAAAAAAAGTACTTATTGCAATTTTTTCCACCACATATGAGGATGAGAAGTCAGAAGGATTTCTTGAGGTAGTTACACTGAACAGATAAATGTGCTCGTGTTTTCTTAAGAACCCTGCGCATGACCAAAATCCTGCCTGTGAACTAAAATTAGATAAATCATCATAGAAGCTGCTTTCGAATCAGAAACGCAGGCATTCCGGCACAGCATTCCTGTAGTGAGGAAACATTTCTGTTTAATCCAGTGAGGTAGAATGTTATTCACCTTTTTATGAATCATTAGTAAACACGTGATGACTGACCTTTAAGAGTGCTAGTTCTTGTTAACATTAACATATGATTAGGTATAAACTCATGATCACTATGAGTCATTGTTCTAATAGCTATCACAACATTACCTTTTCCGCTTCTTTCACATTCGCTTCTTTCACATTCTCTCATTCTTTCACAGGCTCCATGGTTATCAAGCTCACGTGACTCTTTGTAGGAATGCAACTGTGCAGCAAAAAGTTTAAATAGCAAGTAGGTTCTTTAAAAATATTCTATCACAATGTTTTTGAAAACTATAACACCAAAGGGTGATGATATAAAGCTGACAGAAATCTGAATATTTCATAACTAAGTACCAGTGGTAGGCTGTCAGGGTCAGCAAGGCCTTCTCTGCTAGCCTAAACACCATCACCACCATCCCTGAATTATGTTTTAATATATTATTGTTCAATAATATCTATTTATTATTCCTAATAGTCAATTCTCTCCACTTCATAGCTTTCTCTCAGTTACGCTGCTACCAGGAATGTATACTTTTATTTTTATCCAATCAGCTTTCAGCCATCATGTGTTGCCAGGGTCAAAGAAACCTGTCATGATGCCTTCAGAATCATCACTGAGGGCATCTGTAGTGTAAAATCCATGAGAATGAAGCTGATTTTTACTGATTTCAAGTTGACAACACTGGGGCCATCTAACAAGGGGAAAAAATAAGGTCAGCATTTTCACGGTCTTTGAGTGGATGGTCAGAGTGTGCAATGGTCAAAGCTCACAAACAGCATTTGTAGCAAACTGCATGAGCTCAAATATATTAGTGTGTATTTAATAGCTTTTTTTCATTCCATAATAGCTGCCAGATTAGAAGAAATTGATTTGGTTGCATATATACTTACAAGAACATTCTTGAACATTAAGAAAACCCATAATCCCAAATGTTTTCAAGGGTTAAGAACTCAAAAGGTACTACTTTCTTTCGGCTTCTCCCATTAGGGGTCGCCACAGCAGATCCTCCACACGTTTGATTTGGCACGTTTTTATGTTGGATGCCCGTCCTAACCCAAACCTCCCCATTTATCCGGGCTTGGGACCGGCACTGAAAGTGTCTGGGGTTGGTTCCCTGACCGGGAATCGAAACCGGGCCGCAGCGGTGAGAGCGCCGCATCCTAACCACTAGACCACCAGGGAACCTTACTCAAAAGTTACTACAAAAATGTAAAAAAAAGAAAAATGTAAGAATGCAGCTCTCCCTTATACTGCATTTTTGTATTTATAGTTTTTTTGCCATGGGATCATAATTATGGTATTATGAAGTGGATTGACTCAGGATTGTGGATTGAAACAACTGAAGCTCTAGGCATGATATTTACTGCCCACCACTGCTTGATAAAGACAGGCAGTCTGATAAAGCAGGTCATTTAAACTGTGAAACAATAATTTGTTGAGATATGCATAGAGTCAGGCAATGAGCAAACAATAATACAAAGGCAAAGTAAGATTCAGGAATGTGAGACACAAAAGGTCAAATTATATGATGTGTTTTGTGTTGCTCACTTTCCATTTAATTAAAATAATTTTCACAAGGACATGAGATTTCAGAGATGCCATTTCAGTCATAAAACCCACTCACAATCCCAGCATTCACAAAAATACAGCACCAGCATATTACACCTAAAAGGTACTAAGTTGTCAGGTTGTACGCAGTATGTTTCACATTAGGCAGTGTGGTCACTCGAATAATGCTTATCTGAAAAGCTATTTTCACTTTCTTTCCCCCTCAGAGTGCATGAGGTCTTTCAGTAAATGATTGGCACCTTGAGTGTAATGCTGATCGTTTAGTTTACAGATGGAGGTAAAGGCCTGCTGACTCAACATGACATGTAATAGGCCAGCAGTCAAAATCAGCAACACTGCAAGGTTTTCAACTCGAACTAGTGGCTTAAGGGCAGGTATTATTCACCGTTGCCTGGAGTCTGATGATTGTGTGTATTTGTAAGGCCAGGGTTGAAGGGCTCATGCCAGCCAACAGCTCTGTCTGCTACTCAGCGTCTGTCTGCACCAGCACAAATAGTTCAAACTGCACTTGGCATAAGCCTTAGTGGAAACGAGATGGTGAAGATTTCGACCTGACAGTCCATCTAGTCGAGCATTGCAAACAGTCTGGGCTGTATCCCAGGTTTGGAAAAGGGTCTGCACTATGAATTCTTTGGTGCCCAATAAGATCTCAGAGTATGCATTTTACTGCCCTAAACTGCATACTAAAATATAAAAAATTGTATTAACTAAGAATAGGAATTAGGACCAGGAATTAGACGGCCAAAAAAAAAATCATAGCTGACATGACAAGTCAAGTAATTAAACAAACAAAACAAATGTATTACTGATATCTTGTGTTTGTTTATTAAATAGTGTCACATTCAATATGTCAGCCTAGATATGAACACAAGACATTAAACATGGCATGTATATAATTCAGGAGCCATTCTGAATTAGGATCAATGTAGTAATTATTTACTGAGTCTCGGTAGATACGGTTTTGGTTCCTTTGTACTGTAAACTTGATGATTTCCAACCTGATGTTTTACCTAAGTGCAGAAAATTTGCCAACTTTGGACTGAATGGGGAATTGTTCAAGCAAAGAAAGCAGCCTTTTTGCTAAAGGTTTAGGGGATACGCTGGATCCAGACAAGTGTAAGATCCAAAAAAAAAGGGGGGCTAGACCTCATCAACCCCCCCCACTCTTTTTTAGAAAGACACAAAGAAACTTTGTCTGTTCTTTCTATTTGCATTAACTGATTGTACAACTAATGCGTTAATGGAACTACAGTATATAGAAAAAGGGACTTTGGGAAGGGTAAGGGTCTTTCCTGTAACTGGCTTGGTGTTGGAAATACACTTACCGTAAGACCCTTGATGCCATACAAACGTCACGTATGCAGGCATATGCAGACTGTAATGATCTGAACTGAATTCGTAGCATATTCAAGTGGATTTTGAGACTTCTCAAGTCAAGTCAGCGTCTGTCTACACTAGCACAAATAGTTCAAACTGCACTAGCGTTTATTGTTATTTCAGCCATATACAGTATACAGTGAAATTAAACATATTATGGCGTGACCCCAAACAGGAGCATCTGAAAAAAGAAGACATTATCCCAATAGTATTTCAATATTAAATAATTATTAAAGATCAACTAGGAACAGATTTCTCTGTAGAAATGTCAGAAATATTTTATTAGTTTGAAATATCCATTAAAAAAACATTATAATTAAAGTCTTCTCACTTGAAGATTATTTTCTTATTTTGGTCCGGTTGCCAGTAACAGGCTGCAAAAAACATATTTACAGCAAATTATTATAATACATTTAACCAATTTTACCTCTGAATTCACTGTATTTTTAAATTGAATCTGTTTAACTATTTGTTTGCTGGCTCAGTAAATAAGGCTAATAATTTGCTACACAAAAGTTTGTGTGTTCAAATCCAAGTAGTTTCCTGCATCAGCCAAATGCATTGTATTTATTGCATTTAAAACTGTGTAATATATTACACTATATTACTGCAAATATGATTTATAGTTCAAAATTACTGTAAATGGTCAGTAATGTAAAATATTAGGGATGTAACAATGCACCAAAAATCACTGATAATATGTGATGATTTAAGTTGGGGAAATGTTAAATGAATCACATTTTAAACCACTTTACAGGCTGCTTCACAGGCACAATAGCAGCAAGCAAATTGTAGCATTTAACATTAGCAAACATGGGAGCAAAAAGTGTAGCTTTTGTTGATGAGAATGCTCCATCCTTATTTAAAATGGAGGCATAGAGGCATTTTAGCATTCCAAAGGTTTTAAATAAAAACAATGTGGTGGTAACAGACAAAACAAAAACTGTGTTGATACTGCAAGATGATGTTAATATACACCAGTGATGTGCTGCATTTCACACCTCATCATTATGATGCTACGGCTATAGAAACCAATATTATACAGAAACGCAGTATAACAGCACTGCATCACAAATAAGCATTTAATACAGCAAGGATGAATTGTATTACTAAAGGAAGAAACCCAATGAACACAATTCATCACAGCTGCAACACCCACCTCTCTAGCGAAAGCATCAATATTAACCTCATAAATTGACCTTCGCCGCATTTTTTTGTGTGTTACGGTTTTCCTAGGGATTTGAAATGAAGGCACATCGTGTGTTATGAAAATTCTACAGGAAAGAAAATGCAAAAGTACAAAAAGCTTTATTGTTTGAAACTGTGCAGCAAAAAGAAAATTACAAATAAATAATTACAAATAAATAATAATAATTGAATCCCTATAAATATTCAATATTTTTTCTACTGTGGCTCAGGTCAAGAGTAGTAACTCGAACTGCTCAAATTTACTAACATGTATTTTACATTTATATATGGGGAATTAATACATTTTAAATATTTATTTATAATGTATATTTATAATCAATTTATTTCTGTAAAGCGGCGATTGGACCATGCCCATACTTAAAATCGCTATACAAATAATATTTAATTGAACTGTACTAATGTAGCCTTGAGTCTAATCTCACATCACTGGAGCAAGGGCATGATTCATCCCTGTACACCATTTATTAAAAAAAGACAGTGGTGGGCCGTGCATTTGGTACCTGGGCCTTAAGTGGGGACTTATCAGACTTAATCCACCTCTTAAAACCACCACTGTCACGTCGCAATTATAAAAAACATCAATACTATACAAAAACGCAGTATAACAACACGTGGCATTACAGAGAGAGAGGCAATTTACATATGGAGGGTAAATACCATTTGACTCAAGAAAGAAACACAGTTAAGACTCCAAACCTCTACACTACCATCGCATCTGTGCCACCTACATAATCTGGAGCAGTTCAGAATCAATATTTGTCTAATAACATGACATAAACATAAAAAAATTTAATTTAAATACAACCTACTCACCAGAGATGCAGACTCATAATTTGCACCGCTCCTCAGAGGCTGTAAGCCAGTGGTACCGCTTGCATTCACTGGCCTGGAAGTGGTGAACAAACCCTTTCCTGGGCTGAGACACGCTAGCTAGCTTCGGGGTTGACCGACCTCTTCACGATGTCTAGCTTTTTCTGAAAATGTGTTTTTAAGTATGTCCAAGACCAAATTAACCAATCAGATGACGGAAAAATGCTGACGGTATTCTGGGCCAGCTAGCTGCCCTGTGAGGCAAACTTGAAATCTGATTGGTTAAAGAAACAGACCTATTGGTAATAGAGACTAAGGTACTAAGCAGTACTGACTTTAAAGGCCCGGGGCAGATTAGATTAACATGGCAGCACATAGAGGCTAAAATTTGATTGAACAAAAAATCTAACATCCACATACTCATACAAAATGAAAGGAATAAACTGTTGGGAATAAATTAATACAATTTCATGAAAACCAATATTAGAATTTAGGTTGTAAATGTAGGTCAGTACTTCTGATCCACTACTGATAAAAATACCTTTTTTGAAACTCTATGGATTTTGTAATTATTTTTTTAAACCTGAAAGCATATATGTACACTATATTTCCAAAGGTATTGGGTCACCTGACCTTTCCTGCTATATGTGGATCTTTTCCAAACTGTTTAACTTGGAAACCCAAACCGGTTTCCGCATGGCAATGCTCCTGTGCACAAAGTGAGCTCCTTGAAGATATTCTTTACATGCTTTGGAGAGAAGGATCTTGAGTGGCCTGCTATAGAGCTCTGATCTCATCCCTACTGAACACCTTTGGGATGAATGTGAACGCTGACTGCACCCCAGGCCTGGGAATAAATTGGGACTAAATGTGGAATGCAATGCTCAAAAATCACATACCGTTCTTATGACCAGGCGACCCAATACTTTTAGAGATATAGTGTATATTGTATTGCCTTACTGCGAGTCCTATGTTTTGCTGATATATGATTGGGGTCTACTTCTGTGAAAGCCTACAATCAAAGCAGTTATACTATTTTTTATTTTGGATCAGCTGTTTCTCCTCATTAGCATATGTACTCTAAATATATATTATTTACCCTTGACTATAATTATACCTTTATTTAGGCCCACACATTGGGGAGTACTTGTGGGTGGCATGTTTACAGTAAGGGGAGGTTCAGGGAGAGATGCATGCCCTTTAGTGGATGTTTTGCAGTAATGTAATGCTGGTATGTAGGAGCTGATATTTGCGCTAGAAATCAACCAGAATGACAAGACAAAAAAAAGGATAGAAAAGACTTTTCAAAGTGAACAAAGGATCAAGAAAAGCAAGTCTTCTCCGGTGTCCATAGGCTGGATAGTTGAAACAGTTTGTAGGATGTTTTTTTTGAAAGACGATAGACAGTTAAACCAAAGGGTCTCTAACAGTTCTGTTGTTTATTTCTTTTGCCTTCACATTTACATGAGCTGTGACAGCAAACCAGAGCTTCAACCAGATCACAACGTCTCCTCCTAGGATGCTCTAAATCTAGACTTTAGACTTTTTTTTTCTCCTCCCACAAAAAAAAACAACTGTTTGTCAGATGATAAAAGCATTAAATATTAAGACGAAAGGCTGCTCTGTGACGATGTTCTGGGAGCTGTTCTCCTGCAGGAGAAGTGTGTGGGTTGGCACTGACACACGTAAATGAGCAACATAAAAGTAGGCCTTAAGAAGCACTGCACTGGAAAACTCATTACGAGAGAGACAAGGAAAAACGGCATGCATCTGGAGAGCTGTAATATCAGCCCAGTCCACTGACCTCCAACACTAAAAAGCTCGGGGCTCAAGTTTCATTGAATCTGGGCACTGGTTCTAAAGTAAAAAAAAAAAAAAAGACCTGTAGAATTCAAGAGTTGTTATCAGTTTAGCCTTCTTTAACTACATACGTAATAATCATCATGCACACGGGTAAGTGTTGAGTTTTTAGGTAAAAAAAAAACTAAAAGGTAACAGGGGTGTTACCACTACGATAACTGCTATAGTAGTTATATTAATACATAATGCTATAGTGTAGATGATCCAGATCTCTGCTAATGTAATGCATGCATATATGCATGAGTAAAAGGGAGGGGAAAATTCAAGAAAAAAATCAGTCCTCCGACTCAGCTCTTAACCTCAGCTGCATCTTATACATAAAAAAATTACAACTCTGCTGTAAATGGAAAATAAAGAATAATAACTCCCCGTTTTGTGTTTATGTGTGTTTAATAATGTTTTGTAATACACTGTAAAAAATATATATATATAAAAAAACTTTTGCCAATATATATTTTTTTATTGTCTTGCCAGAGAAAGTGCACCGAGGTTTGAGGTGATATTGGAAAACCTTTGTGGCTATACTGGCTCATCTACGAACGTTTCTGATTAACTTGAGCTGCTGCTCTTACACACTGTTCTCATAATGTTGTAATGATGTCACTTATATTATGCCATTAATTGCTCACAGTGGCAACAAAACACAACACACACAAAGAGCTAGTATCACTTATACGAGTTTCTTGTCAGACAGTAAGGAGCCCCTGGTCCTCAGGCACATTAATGCGGTTGCTGGGTAGATAAAAGCAGACTGGCCATGTTGCGTCTGTCAATAAGTGAAGCGAAGTGAATTTGTGAAACTTCCCAGAGCTGTCTGACGTTGTAGCGCACCTCTCCTCATCCCTGCTGGCAGACAGATGGAGAGAATGTGGCCCAGGCCTGAGCTGTTTTAGCCATCACAATGTACTGATAGATAGATAGATAGATAGATAGATAGATAGATAGATAGATAGATAGATAGATAGATAGATAGATAGATAGATAGATAGATAGACAGACAAATAGATAGACAAATAGATAGACAAATAGATAGACAGACACAGATAAGTGGACAGACAGACAGACAGACAGCCAGCCAGCCAGACAGACAGACAGACAGACAGACAGACAGACAGACAGACAGACAGACAGACAGACAGACAGACAGACAGACAGAGACAGACAGACAGATAGATAGATAGATAGATAGATAGATAGATAGATAGATAGATAGATACACATAGATAGATAGACACAGATAAGTGGACAGACAGACAGACAGACAGACAGACAGATAGATAGATAGATAGATAGATAGATAGATAGATAGATAGATAGATAGATAGATAGATAGATACAGATAAGTGGACAGACAGACAGACAGACAGACAGACAGACAGACAGACAGACAGACAGACAGACAGACAGATAGATAGATAGATAGATAGATAGATAGATAGATAGATAGATAGATAGATAGATAGACACATACACATAGATAGATAGACACAGATAAGTGGACAGACAGACAGACAGACAGACAGACAGACAGACAGACAGACAGACAGACAGATAGATAGATAGATAGATAGATAGATAGATAGATAGATAGATAGATAGATAGATAGATCGATCGATCGATCTATTGAAAATGCAAAAGAATTATTTTCTTCTCTATGGCATTTAAAATGTCAACAGCACAAATGTACACATTACTGTATGTACTCTATATTGATTGCAAAAGACCGGACAGGATTGACACGTTTACTGTACTGTAATAGTGTCCATTCATTTCCTTGTTGTTCATCTATTTTCAGAAATTGTGATTCGATGTTTTACTCTGTCTGTATCTGCTCACCAATTGAAGGTTCACGAGATTTACCTTTGACCAGTTTTAGTGAACCTGTTGATCATTAGTTGATCTCGATGCCGTACACTCGCCTTTATTAGTGACATTCAAGATTCATCTGCACAATTTATCAATACAAGACACATTTACAAAAATTTTTTTATACAAATATGAATACAGATGATGACAACTGGTTTAACCATTTTGCATTCAATGACTTGGTGTTTTGGAGGTTTAGACTAATCGGGTGAAACCAGTATAATATATTATGATCAACATGACAAACAATTGATAAACAGCAGACACTTGTACACAATCGATTAAACGAATGTACCAAAGCATTCACAATTTGTTTAAAGCAATGAGAAATGGTTTTAGGATGTGCACAAGTTCATGAGATGGAGGTTGAATAAGTAGTTTTGAGAATTTCATTTCTGATCTGAACAATGCTCCAAAGCAACTGAGAAAAACTCTGAAACTCAATCTAAACTAAAAAAAGAATATAAATAGGATCAGGTATTTCGGCCTACTGTGTTTGCAAACACACTCAAATGAAAGCAAAGCTTTCCGGTGCTCTGTTCTGCTGTTGGTTTGTTTCACTGCAAATCAGTGCAAAGTTCTTCTGTCAATGTCCGCACAAGGACACATGGAAAGATTTGTTGAAATAGAAATGGTGTAAATCATATTCTTTGGCTGTTACCATTTTGGATCATCATCAAAACCCAGTTTGAGGAATCCTTTTATAAAGAATAGTCTCCATCCACGACTACAGTTCCAGAAACGTGTAAAATTTCCGACAAAACACCCTCAAGCTGTTCTGTCTGCTTGTAATGGCCCATCACAACACCTTATGTTGATTTGTTCTTTTGTTCAGTGTAATTCTTTCCACAAAGAAATTCCTCTGAGGATTTCCAGCACTTTTCCAAAATTAAACGTGTTTCTGCAAACCAGAATGTTACGACCATCAATTACACAAGCTAAAAGACGTATTAGTGTTCAGACATCATGAGTCAAGATTCAAAACAGCACCTGGATCGAGTCAAACACATCTCTTGGTCTAAATTTTACACGTTTATTCAGCTGAGCTACATTTGAGCTGACAAATTTGCGTAAAAAATCTTATTACATGAAAGCACATGAATGAGCATTGCATACCCGGAAGTTTACACTTTCTTTGTTTGTGTAATAATAGACACTTCAAGGTTTAAATATAGCTAACATCATTGCCTGAAATCTTACTGCTCTGTAAATGAACTTTTCTGAACTTCTGATATGTTTATACCAATTATATTGATATAGTAAAAATACACTCTGGACAAAGGTTTGTAGACACCATACTATAACAATTATATTTGCTTTTTGAACATCCCATTTCACATTTAGTCCCTATTTGCTGTCATAATAACCTCTTCAAGGAAGATGTTCTGTGTGATTGAACAGACTTTTGCACATTCAGTAGGTGAAGTGAGGAGGCCTGGGGTTCAATCAGGGCTTCAATTCATCCCAAAGGTGTTCAACAGGGTTGAGGTAACCCTCACTTTATGGAGCTGGCTTTGTGTACAGGGGCATTGCCATGCTGGAACAGGTTTTGGTCTCCTAGTTTAAGTGAAGGAAAAATTTAATGCTACCGCACTAAAATACATTCTATATAATTGTGTGCCTCCTACATTGGGGTAACAGTTTGAGGAAGAACCACATATGGCTGGAAAATTCCCAATAATTTTGCCCATGTAATGTAGATTTTAATTTCTGTATTCCAAATATAGACTTTTTGACTCTTTTTGAAGGTAAAAAAATTCAATCCTGAGATTTGCGGTGTGAATAAGCAGCTGGGAGCATCATGTGAGTCTGAGCTCCATCTGCGAAACATTCCTGCCCTCTGTCCTTTTTTTTTCTAACATTTTAGTTTGGTCTGGTGAAGTGTCAAGCATGACCCATAAAACTTCTGTCTGCCTTTTTCTTCTCCACCACACCCTCTCTGTCCATCCTACACCCTAATTGTCTCGGGAATAAGCTCTGATTTATTTATCTTCAACTCATCTGTCCAGGGCAGCTCAATACCACCTTTCCTTTTGAAGGCCTGTCATTAGACACACACATTACTGGGTGGAATTCTTCTCAGTACAAGCTCTGTGGATGGTCCTAGAGCATTCATTTGTATTCCCTGCCATGTAAATGTGTATAGACCGCAACTCTGGATCTATAGCATGTTTAAATATGAAAAATCAAAAATGCATACAGGATCATATGTGTGATCTTTGCTGATGAGAATCTAATGTACACTTAATGTTATTTAAAGCTTCTCTTTATCCTTTATATGTTAATGCGACACATTTTCATGCATTTCTTTTCTATCATCCACCCCTTTTCTCATTTCAAACCTAAAACTACACAAAAAAGCACTAAAACATACATTAATAGTGTTTTTACTGCTTGCTTCCAGTTTTACATTGAAATTTGTTTATTTTTTTATCACATACAGTCATGATGTTTACACTTGTGTCTATTCAAATACCTGTTTATAGAATAGTTTTTCCCCTCATGCATTCCGGTTCCCAGCTACCATGCACGAGTGGATGGACAGATTGCTCCCTCTCTCTCAGTGCAGATGATGGTCTGCTGCTGGGCAGATGAGGCCTCGGGTTATTTTCTTTCTGGTGCTTGGGTTTTCACAGCGCTCGTGTGTCTGATTCAGGCGATGCAAGAGCGGCGAGCTGGAATGAGGACCCCCACGCTAATAGCCTCACAGCGCAGCCAGACTCTGACCTTACGACCCTCACCATCACCACTGGCACGAGCCTGCAATAGCTCATCACTCACTCAACTGCCAAGTGTTTTCATGGGGAAAATACCCATTTAGAGCTCGTTAATCAAGGCCAGGCTATATTTAGGCAGCTATGAGCTCACTTACAAGCTCTGCGCTGAACCACTAGCGATTGTATATGTAGAATGTGCAGGACGTACATGCTGTTCATGAGTTTTTGAGGAAAAAGCAGGCCCATATATTGCTTAACAGGTCTTGCCGGGAAAGGCGACAAATTTTGAAAACCGCAATATAAAATGCTTTTTTAATCCAATGCTACATATTTAGACATGCTACAGAGATACAGTGTCTGGCATGAAATTTCCACATGGTCATGTTTTGCTTCTCACATGCCATGGTACTCATTTTGCCTACAATCTGAAATAATGCCATTAAATAATTCTAAATAAAGACTGTGTGATTGAAGAATCTGCTACAGAAACTTTTAAAGTTCAGCAGTTGTCAAGGTTTAGGAAAGTAATATTCACTATACAGTATAATATTGTTTTTTGTCACCTGATGACCCCTGCTATATCAACTGCTTTTTCACCAGTGATCTTTACCAGTGATCACCAGTCTCACCACTAAATCCTAAAAGCCATTTTTTCTAATTGGGCATATTTCCACTTGTAGAATAATGAATCAACAGTAACTGGTGCAGGCCTCACTTTCAGGATTACACTTTACCAGTATCTGCCATGTGGTCAGTTCCATGCCTTCAAGGCAGTAAATCTAGTACTTAACGACATCCTTATCCTTCCTGCATGGTTCACCATGGTCCCAGTTTCCAAGAAACCTGTTGTCTTGTTGTCTGACAGGAAACAGTGCTGCACTACCATGAAATACTTGAAGCAGCTTGTTAAAGCCTAATAATTGTTCATAGCTCATGATCAATCCATAAAATGCTCATAGATCATGTTCACAGCTCATACAAACTCATCAAGAAGTGCAAACAAACAACAGGAACTAGCTCTCAAAACATGATAATGGACTACAGGGAGTTGTAGGGAGCATATGTTGGACTTCTGATCAGAAGGTCATGAGTTAAAATCCCAGCAACACCAAGGTATATGTAAATGTAATGGGACACACCATGTTGATGGCAATGTGGGATGGTTTTTAGTGCGGGTCGGGCTTTTTTTTGTAATTTATCGTTGGCTCTAGTCGGATAGCGTCAGCTATTTTTCAGCTGATTCTGCAAATCAACTCGACAGCGGAGCTTGTCGGCTAGAAAGAGAACTCCGATTATCTATTCAGCTTAGCTAATAAAAAACAAAACTGAAGAAAGCAAAAAAAAACAACTGAGAAAAGAGGTCACCTCATTCGACCAGAGGAATATTTTAATAAAAACATTGGTTTGTGGATGCAAGACTTTGCAGACACAATTGAATAAAGCTAGAGGAATCCATTAGTAATGACTGTGGCAGGTGTAAATGCTGCTTCCTATATATATTTACAGTTCTAGCTCTTTCGGTTTCCCTTTTGGGATGCCGAATACAGAGTACTGCCACCTGCTGGCATGGGAGAGTTATGTTCTCTCAGTTTTGGAGTATCCCAATTAAGGACCCCAAACAATCAAATATTCAATGCTTTGATTGGTAGTCGAATCGGACTCCTCCTATCTCACCGTCAAATCTTTGCAGAGGTGCTATTAAATGAGGATCATACTATTTTGGTTATATCGGGTTGTTCATCATAGAACTACCGTTTTTCTCCCAGTGTGTTAATATACAGCCTATCATGTTAATGCTGTGAATAAAAATGTGGAAAAAAGAAGCTTGTAATAAATATTTTGCGTGAATAAATCCAAACCCCCTGGCAGTTTCACTTTCTATTCACTTTCGATTATTTGGGGACACCTCTAGTCTCTACCTTCCGACTGTCAGACATCACGGTATCGTTATATCCTGACAGATTCATGGAGATGCTTGGAAAGAGAGGAATAATGTTCTGTACTGACCTCACCGGTTTCCCCATACTAAGACTATCATAAAGAATGAGTGTGTTGCGTATAGTTTGACTTGAGCCCAGCCTCAAACATTTCAGCATTCATACATGTAGGCATTCGTTATTGCTTAGAAAATACAACCGTTACATTGTTACATTACATTAATTTATAGTAGCGGCTATAAACTAGTCATGATCATAGTGAAGCCTGGGAATTCAGTAAGACACCCTGGATGGGAAATTTGCAGGACACACACACCTAGGGCCAATAGAGTATAAACTGGGAAGTGTAAAACTCCAAACAGTCCGTAGCCAAAGCACAAGATCGATCCCAAGAGCCTGAAGCTGTGAGGCGGCAATGCTACACGCTCCCTCGCTGCGCCTATACGGCATGTAATAGTTTTAAATAAAGTTCACAGCGTACACAAAGCAGGAGTGTGTGGTTATAATGGATTTGTACTGAGTTTATGTTTTACTCACACATATAAATGAGACATGGCACATAAAAATAACCCAGCAGGACAAGCGGGCTTCAGTTTTTACAAGCATCTTGTGTGTCCAAGAGCGCTGCTATAGCTTTATATGTTATACCAGCAAATTAAGCTTGAGCCGGCATGACAGTCTAACCCTCTGTATATATAAACACCTGTTTCAGTCATGCACTTTGTCTGGGCTTGTTGTTTTCAAAGTCTAATTCCCGTGTAATAAATGCTCTTTTGTCTCCTCGCTATATATTCATCTAGACAGCGTGCATTTCACTGTTTTCATAAAGCAAGCAGTAGATTTGCTGTTTGGATTCGTAGATTAAACTCAGTGCCTCGATCCCCATGTGAGTATGATGAGCAAGAAATCGACTTCGGAATGACTCCAACTGTCTCTGTGAAGTGTCAATTCTTGTGCAAATCACTTCGAGTCTGAACTTCACTCACACCCTGACTGACTCATTCACTTCACACCTGAGCCTTGTCGATCCCAGGGGTTAAACATTGCCAATTCCCAAAGGTATAGCCAATCACCAGAGAGGAAACAGAGTCTCTCCATTATTGCAGTTTCCCTGTTTCTTTTTTGTGTCCACATGTGGTTCTGATTTTGCTATGAGGCAAAGTGTTTTCTTTGGAGGCTGTGGTCAGCAGCTTGGCTGAGTTTCCTGTTCTCTCTGGAGCTGCATGCCTGGTTCTCTCCTCACTTACTTCCTCCAACATGGAAGATGATCCCTGCTCACAAAGGACTGCAGCCACTGTCCAACATTACTCCCCCCACCCCTCAAACACGCTAAGGGAGGGGAGAGGAGAAGCTTCTTGGAACGAGTGATGGAGCGCTCTTGATCTCATTGTGGTTTAACAGGTAAAGATGGATGCATGATTCATGCCTCAGCGTTTGAAATGAACATAAGGATCCCTAGAGATCTCCTGCTTGGACTCTGAGGGCCTGGACCACCAGCACAGACCAGCTGTAGCTGTCAACAGTTTCACAACAATGTGAAGCGTGAATGGGAAAATACTAAAAAAAGAAAAATAACTCAATGAAGACCAAAGTATGCGTCGATGGATGGCCTCCTAGTGTCATAAATAGGTGATTGTCAGATAACAAATAAGGTAGAAGAGAAACAAACAATCAACATGGGTACTGGAAGCAATTTTGGCCAGGCTGTTGTGTAGCGTTTAGCACATCTGAAAAACACATTAGTCCTGGTTTGCCCCTGCGGACCCTTTTGTAATTGTTCATGTGTGGCACACACCTACACTGCAGCATTCCAAAGGGCTTAACCTAGACCCTATTTTTAGCTCAGTGCAGGTCATAGGTCAGCACAGCTGATTTAGTTTACCACATTAGGGGGGAAGAGGGTCTCCAAATGTGGCAGGCGCTACAGTGGAAAGCCACGAAGAAAGACTGGCTTAGTCAAGACTGATTTATCCAAAACAGGAGAATAAATATTTGAACAATGTAATAAGTGTAATGTATCACATTTCATTAATTTCACTACACAACACAAAGCAACAACAAAATCCTGTTGATTTTATAAACAATGGTATAACATGGTAATGTAATATTTTTGCAACTTTACCAATTTTTTATTTAATTTTTTTATCTCTGATTAACAGAAGAGTTTTTCTCTACCTGGATTTACAAATGGGGGATTATGGGGTATTCATTCATAATGAAATGAGTTTAAATCCCAACTAATAATTTTTTTATTAAAAAGTATACAGATGCTGAATTTGTTCGTAAGTTGTTACTGTGTTTGTTATCTCCTTATGATGTAAGAGCTATAAATACTCAAATACACAATAAAATATACTAAAACAAAAAAGCGAAATAATTGAAATAAAATTAAGTATTAAGTAATAAAAAAAATTATAAAAAATCAATAATAAAAAAATTCAAAATTATTCGCCCTGATTCTTCCAGTGTGCATCATGTAGACTGATTACGGTCGACCGCTAGCTAGCGATGGCTCTCCTCCGCTTTGAATTTTTTCAACTCCGAGCAAATTTCACTTTGAGGACAGGTTTGTTTATTTCCACGAAAGTTCGTAAAGTGAATGTTCACAAAGTGAGGAGCGTCTGTAAATACACACTGACCAGGCATAACATTATGACCTTATAACATTATAACCAGTGAAGTGAATTACACTCTCTCATCATGGCACCCATAAGTGGGTGTGATATGGGTGTGGTGTTGATGTGTTAGAAGCAGGAAAAATGAGCAAGCGTAAGGATTTGTGTGAGTTTGACAAGGGCTAAGTTGTGATGGCTAGATGACTGGGTCAGAGCATCTCCAACACTGCAGCTCTTGTGGGGTGTTTCCCAGTCTGCAGCGGTCAGAATAAATTAAAAGTGGTCCACGGAAGGAACAGTGGTGAACCGGGGACAGGGCCACGGGCGGCCAAGACCAATTGATGCATGTATTGAGCGAAGGCTAGTCCGTGTGGTCTGATCCAACAGACAAGCTACAGCAACTCACATTGCTGAAGTTAATGCTGTTAATCCGCTTCGGGTCTGGAGTGTTTTGGCAGCAAAAGAGGGACAAGACAATATTAGGTTGGTGGTCATAATGTATATACACCGATCTGGCATAACATTAATAAAGAAGTGAAAGTAATTGAGTAACATGCACATTGTTATCTATACATAAGTGATATTGCACATGTCGATCTAAGATATGGTACAGAAATAGACAGTAGAAATGCTAACAAAACAAAAACCCTTTTACTTTTACTCATTCAATCTTTTACCCAAATATCTGTCATTTTTACACATTTTCAAACCAGGCTCTTTACTTTAGATTTAATTTATTTGGTGACATAATCAATATTTTTTCTTCTCATTGTATGGCTAACATGGATGAGACAGAGGGAGTCAACGATGTAAACATGACTGAGAACATCGACATTGCTCATCACCTGATCATAATCTTCTGAGGTTATCTCCATGTTCTTGCCACCCTGCCTGGTGCTCTGGTTCCTGTTCCTGCCCGTTTCTGGTTTGGACTTGTTTTTTTCTTTGTGCTTCTGCTCTGCCCATTATTGCTCTGTTTGCCGGTATTTGGATTTCGGACTGTTTTTGGATTCTGAATTTGCCTGTCCTGCATTGCTAGGTTTTGCTCTATAGGTTTGGAGCTTTATTTTTTATTTTATTTAATTGTATAATTTTTTTCCCCTACCTCTTACACTAATTAAAGACTATTTTCAACCCCTGTTGCGTTCTACGTTTGGGCCGAGCCTTGCCGTCTACATCGCTTCACCCCAGGTTTCTCCAAGGTGTTTTCCTGGCCCCTGGGTTTCGCTGATGTTGTGGTCTCCACAATGGGCGTCACTCCACCTCAGACCTTCACGAAGGGCGTCCCTCCAGTAGTTTGTGTTTTTCCGCAGCGTGGTACACTTATTAAAGAACATTTTCACCATGCCCCTGTTGTGTCCTGCATTTGGATCCTGCTTCCAGTCATCCTTCTCTGACAGAATAATCTGGTCTTGCATTGAGTTTGACATTGAAATTCATTTGTATAAATATATTATTATATATTATTAGGTGCAGTTATGACATGACATGAAACTAAAACAGGTATTGGCTACTTTTTACTTAAGTGCATGTCAGAGCCCAAACCTCTTTACTTTAACTTGAGTGAAAAAGTGTAGTCTGTACTTAAACCTTTAGTCTTTTAAAACATGAGTATCTGTACTTCTACTTGAGTGAAGGATGTGTGTATGTTTGCCATCTCTGACACAGGGGAGCCGCATAGTGGAAGATATGATCTTGTATTTTGTCAAATATACAAGATCTTTGTCAAGGTCTGTCTATCATGCTTATTAAATGATTACCGACAGAGTTCAGTCTCAGATCACATCACAGATAGATGAATAATGTGAGAAAGACAAGAAGAAGGCTTTGATGAACATTTGGACTGCACAGCAATGCATGTTCATTTATGTTGTCTGACTTTGGACCTGGGATTGAGTTTGGATCATGCTGACTGACTGTGGACCATGTCTGATTGTAAATCTGTGACTGTGGATTTTCAGTTTTTTTTTTCAATTCAAAGTGATAATTGCATATGGATGAGGAAAAGCTCAAGACTTAATTAGGTTTTTAATTTCAACCTAAGCCAGCAGCGAAAACCATGAAAGCCATGTGAAGTCTCTTTTTGTGGGACATCACCCCATTAAAAATTGTAATCTACAAACTTAAAACACATTTTATGAACATTTTGTTCATAAAATTGTTTACAGACGACTTTGAAGTTTTTTCTTTTATCCTTCTTTGTGGACTAAGAGATTTCGCCCAACATTCATGCTCAAGAGACGACCGTTTAAAGAGCAAATAGTGTCTAAGTTAGGACTCAAATAAATGTTATTCAAAGCATACAAAAATGGAGCATTAAACAGCACAGCGGTAACAACAACGTGTCAGGATCATGTCATGAATGACATTTCCCATAGGCCACTGTGCACCTGAATCACGTTGCCAGATAATTAACACTCGTTATAGAATCAGCGTTTGCTGCTACTGTTTTCTCTGGTTCATCTTTCTATGTTTGTTGTTCATGCTCAGTTTTGCACCCTTATCCAGGGCAACTTATAAGTATTTCATTTATACAACTGAGCAGTTGAGGGCTCAAGGGCACAGCAGTGGCAACTAAGCGGTGCTGGGATTTGAACTCACAACCCTCTGATCAGAAGTCTGCTATCTCAACTACTTAGCTACCCCTTTTTACTACATTCAAAGAATTGTTACATTCATCCTGGTTACATGAGTGTTACTTGTGAAATCCCTTTGAATATGTTTAAACTTTATTTTCACTAGTGGCTTATGAAGCTAAAGGGACAACCTTCAGTGAACCTTTCAGTTTCTTTTTATGTAAATGAAGGTGAAGTAGTTAGTTTACAGACTTTACCTATAATGCACAACTCACTTACTAGTTCATTGTTCTACTCAATTCAACTAATTAAACTAAAACCCGTTAAAGACACATTTACCCCTCTATAGTAAACTATGTTTCATTTGCATCTTGTGTAAATATCCAATTTAATAAACAACAATTCCAAACAAATAGCACAAAATTACCATAAATTATGGCCATTTGTTCCTCATTCTGTTGCCTAATGTAGGTGAACATTTGAAAGGTTTGTAGACATCTGACCATAATATTTGTATATACTTTAATTAAATTCCACATTTACTCCCCATTTGCTCAGAAGATGCTCCACTAGATGTTGGAGTGTGCTTGTGGAGATTCAGAACCCTATAGCAGGAGAGTTTCTATTTAATGCTACAGCATCCAAAAACATCCTGTACAATTGTTCATTCTCAAATTTGGGGTAATATTTGGGGAGAAACAGTGAAAACAGTGCAAAACAATGCAAAACCATTTGCAGTGGTGATGGACAGGTTGACGGATGAGGTCAGACAGGAGTCTCTGTGGACCATGATGTTTGCGGATGATATTGTGATTTGTGGTGAGAGTAGAGAGCAGGTTGAGAAGAGCCTGGAGAGGTGGAGATATGCTCTGGAGAGAAGAGGAAAGAAAGTCAGTAGGAGTAAGACAGAGTACATGTGTGTGTGAATGAGCGGGAGGGCAGTGGAGTGGTGGGGTTGCAGGGAGAAGAGGTGGAGAAGGTGGAGGAGTTCAGGTACCTGGGGTCAACAGTGCAAAGTAATGGAGAGTGTGTTAGAGAAGTAAAGAAAAGAGTGCAGGCAGGGTGGAGTGGGTGGAGAAGAGTGACAGGAGTGATTTGTGATAGAAGAGTATCTGCAAGAATGAAAGAAAAGTTTATAGGATTGTGGAGAGACCTGCGATGTTGTATGGACAAGAGACAGTGGCATTGAGTAAAAGACAGGAGGTGGAGCTGAAGGTAGCAGAGCTGAAGATGTTAAGGTTTTTGTTGGGAGTGACGATGGACAAGATTAGAAATGAGTTTATTAAAGGGACAGCGCATGTAGGATGTTTTGGTGACAAGGTGAGGGAGGTGAGATTGAGATGGTTTGGACATGTGCAGAGGGGGAATATGAATTATATTGGTAGAAGAATGCTGAGGATGGAGCCACCAGGTAGGAGGAAAAGAGGAAGACCAAGGAGGAGGTTCATGGATGTGGTGAGGGAAGACATGCAGGTAGTTGGTGTGAAAGAGGCAGATGTAGAGGACAGGGTGGTATGGAGAAGGATGATCCGCTGTGGCGACCCCTAATGGGAGCAGCCGAAAGAAGAAGAAGAAGAAGATTTGGGGAACACACTTGGTTAAAAAGTCGGGTTTCCAATACTTTGGTCCATATAAAGTATTTTTTAACCTTTTAAAGTTTTACAGAAAGTAACATCCTTTCAGTGTGTATGAGGCTCTGGGGTTCGGTCAGACTTGTCAACAAATGTTGTTTTGTGTGGAACAATATGTGAAAATGGCACTAATACACAACATGTAGTGATGGTTTTAAATTCTTTCATTCCTAATGTGAAAACCACAGTAGCACGGTACAGAAAGTAGAAATGATCGGTTCAATCTCTTCTTCTGTCAATTAGTTGTGATAGCCACAAATATTCTATATAAAATACAGAAATTAGTTCATAAACCCAACCTTCCTCGCAAACAAGCAGATAGTTAGGATTTACACTTACTACCGCACAACACGTTTCAGGCCTCACATTTGAGCTTTTAATTTCTATACTATTGTATTTACTATAAAAAAAATTGCGAATATGACATTGAATCTGGTAATTAAGATTTAGTTACTATCTTTATCTGTAGCCCTTACTTTCACAGGGAAAATCATGTAAAACTATTCGTTTCTGTTTCCTGTACAGAGATTTTGCAGTTTTTACTTTAAAAACTGTGCAGTCAACACTATTAAAAGTTAAATTGTGAACTAATCATTTTCTATTTCTCTTCATTTTTTCTTGGCTGCATTATCAGGTCCACTAAATGTTATACAGTGTGGGTGTAGGACAAAACAAATGTAACCAGAATATATATATATATATATATATATATATATATATATATATATATATATATTCTGACACACAGCACGAGGCACCTGACACACAGCACGAGGACTCAACTTCTTTGATGGACGCTTCCGAAGCCTGTTTCGAGTGGAACCAGTCTTGGAAAACCTCTGTATGACCCTGGCAACTGTACTGTAACTCAGTTTCAGAGTGTTACCGATCTTCTTATAGCCTCGGCCATCTTTGTGAAGAGCAACACTTTTAATTCCTCAGAGACTTTGCCATGAGGTGCCATTTAAACATCCAGTGGTCAGTATGAGAGAATTGTAATCAAAGAACATTTTAACTGCTGTAATACAAGATACACACATTTGTATGGTCCTGTCAGATATATATATATATATATATATATATATATATATATATATATATATATATATATATATATAAAAACATTAAAATTTTCTAGTATAAGGCTGCAACATAATATTGAAAAAGTGAAGGGGGTCTGAATACTTTCTGAATGTACTGAATCTACCCGCAGTTCTTTACCGTTCACCAACTAAAAACTTTGCTGCATCATGAAACAAAAAAAAAAAAAAAATACAACAAAGAAGACCCAGGACTGTTGAGCAACAAGAAGAATAATCCTGTATTTTCTGATTTATATGGACTGTTACCCGATGTATAGAGGTGGCTACACAGTGATAACCACAGCTCTGTCCCAACTTTTTGTTACAGAATTCAAAATTATCATACATTTTCCATGAAACGGTACATTTTCTCAGTTTAACATTAGATATGCTATTCTATTGTTAATAAAATATTGGTTTGGGATTTGCATTGGGATAATATTGAAAAAAAAAAAAATATATATATATATATATATATATATATATATATATATATATATATATATATATATATATATATACACCCTATAAGATTATATTTTTATTATTGTCTCCAATTTTCTAAAAGATATTCAATAGACACTAGAAGGTGCGACATAGAAGGTCGTACTGTGCTGCGTACCCTCACATACCATCTGGCACATGTAACTCTAATGTTTGGTCTCTAGAGGGCAGTAGTTATATACACAAAGATCCACAGGAGTTTTGATGAACCCGCCAAAAAAAAAAAAATCCTGACTGGTGCATTGTATCAAAGAGGAGAAAATACTTAAGGTAGAATTTTTTATATTTCACTGCAGCCTTTAGCTTGAACAAAAGCTAGATGTTACAAAGCTTTTTGTTTCCTTATCATGGATTATCAAAAAATAAATAAAAGGCACAAAAGCACAATCGTTTGTGGATCTACCTCGACATGCAGAAGTTCTTGCCCCAACACACGTCCTATGTAAATACAGGAAGTTCCCATAGGGAAACTGAGAATTCATACAATGTGCTGGAACTGTAAAGATCTGCTGTATTCACTTTATTCTTCAGAAAACCATTGCTTTATGAGATGTTTGTTCTGGACTGAATGTTCCAAAATTGGACAATTAATAAAGTGAATATAAATATTTAGGTGATATTTAAGAGAATTGATTCAGAAGATACTAGATCAAACTTTTTCATAGTGGACATCTACAAAATGACCTCAAGTATTAAGTAGTAAATGATGAAGGTTGTGTTTTCATGTAAAAAAGTGACTCATCTAACACTATTAGAAAACTATTAAATGTCTAGGTATGCAATGTTGCCTTACCAGTTATGTTAGCCAGAGGAATCTTTGCTACTCTAACACAGTTATTAATAAGAAGAAGAAGAAGAAGAAGAAGAAGAAGAAGAGGAAAAAGAAGCTAATCTAGTAAAATATAGCTAACTAATAAATATAGACAACTAATGTAAACAAATTAGCAAAACATACCCAAACATGCATACATTTATTTTTCTTAGGTTACAGTTGGTCCCTGAGTTCCGATGGTTTGACTTACGATTTTCCAATCCTACGATGACTATTGCGATCCAAAATTGTAAACATTTAAGTTTCACGTGGCAGGCAAACGTAGCAGCGTATGCTACGCCCTCTACTCACAAACCCACACTCATTCACACGCCCGCTATATATATATACTGTATAGTTTTTACGGTACTGTAAATTGCTCTGTTTTGCTAAATTATGTATTGTAATTTATTTATTTATTAACAAATGTATGTACTACCCCATACTGATTGCCATTCTGAGTAGGCTAGGCCATGTCTCGACGTACGATTGAAATGGATCTCCATCGTAAGTCTGGGAATATCTGTAATTTGAAACATTTTAATGAAATAAGGCTAGTTGTGCTAAACCTCTAGTTCCATGCTCCAGTACATATAGGTAAACAATCACCAAATGTATATAATGAGCTGTTGTTAAGGAACATGGTGATTCACTGGGTGGAGAATAGTGTAAAATGGAAAAGAGTTACATTTTTACCTTGCATTACATACGTTGAATGTGTAGCGGTTACAAAGCCTGTGATCTTCTTACTCCAAACTCGAATGTCCCTCGATTTAAGCTTTCCTTTAGTGATTTGGATAGAAGGTATAAAATTCCCAAGAAGGCAGCCAGAAGAGGGAGGAGATCAAGGCACAGAAAGGTTTAGGTGATGTGGTGTACTTGGTGGGTGGCAGGTGCTGGAGATGGTGTAGAGCACGAGCAGTGGAACAGAGGCCTCCATTCAAATACGGGCAGCTCCAACAGTTCCCAAGCCTTAGTCAGGGCTTAGTCTTTGAAAGGAGGGGAAGCAGTTAGTCAAACTTCAAGTTCTCTGCAATGACAGTCCCAGTAGTTCTCCAGCATGCGGTTGCCTTGTCACCCTCTCAGGTTGCACAGGAAAAAAAGTCCACTTATACTCCTAGAACCAAGACCTCCATCAGGATTTGGCTCACCGTCATCTAGGCGGAGCGAACTTCAGGTACACAACGACCTTCCACGCTAGTTCTCTCTCACGTTTGTTAGAAATCGTAAATCACATGGAATTTCTTGTGAAGGTTCTGTTACATTCTGCTAACATTTTTTATGCTCATGCATTAAACCTGTGGTGACTGGTAATATTTTATAACCAATGCTTTATGTAGAATGAGGTAAAAACAAAAGAAAAATAGTCAAGGAATCATATTTCGGTGGTTATGTATTAAAACAAGTGCTTTTTTGAAGCACTTTTGGTCCACTACTACACATCGGAAAACACACTTTTACTACGTGTGATGCAAAAGTAAATATTTACAACTATATGAACATAAAAATATTTTTTTTATTACCACAACAGATGCTGCATTACATTTCTATATCACTTTACAAAGTTACTTTGCTATTGATAAAAAAAAGGACAATTAAATATAAATATTTATTCCTATTAACAGATTTCACTGATTCTGTTAATCATTGCAGATAATGAAAAATCTATCCATCCATCTGTCTCTCTCTCGAAACACCTGTATATCAACGGCATAACCTTGTGCATAAGAAATCAGTTCTACACAAATGTTAGTGGTAACTGTAGTATAAGCAACAACTGACTGTGGTCTGTTAGGTAAGTATTAAAAAAATAATTCTGACCCCAGGCCACTGGAGGTCATGACTCCTTTTCCATATCGAGTGCGTATTTATTTATTTTTCCTAATAATTCAACAGACCGGAGCCAATTATTACTTACATAAAACATTCACTGCAGATTTATTTTTGTAGATAAGTGGAATAAACACAAATGAGTATTGTATGTATAAGAAGTTGCTGAGACTCGTGTGTGATTGTTGTTTTCTTGCTAGAACAGGATAAATATACTGTTTAAAAAATTGATAAATACATTTGTATCTAAACTCAACTGCAACTAATCTACAAATTTGAACAAAAGAATTGGGATCCCTGTTTTTTCCAGCCATATGTAATTCTTTCCTTAACTGGTACCACAAAGTTGAAGAAACAATTGTATATAATGACTTATGTGGCAGCATTACATTTTACATGAACTACGGGACAAAAACATATTTCAGCATGACAATGCTCCTGTGCACAAGTGTGAGCTCTATGAAGATATGGATTACATGGTTTGGAGTGAAAGATCTTCCGCTATGGAGCTCTGACCTCAAACCTATTAAACACTATTGGAATGAATTGGAACGCTGACTGCTCCCCAGGCTTCCTCACCTCATCTACATCAGTACCTGGCTTTACTAACACCCTTGTAGCTGAATAAACGTAAATCTCAAGAACACTACAAAATCTAGTGAAACATGTTCCCAGTCAAGTGGAGGTTATAAAGGCAAATGGTGACTAAATGAAAAATAGGAAAAGCATCTTATGGCCTAGTGTCCACAAACTTTGGTCCATACTGTGTAATATATCTAGTTGCAATACAAATAAAAACTAAATAAAAATTCTTCCTATATTTGTACTGTTAACCTGGTTCTACTGCAGATGTGGCTGAGGTGTTTTATTCCAATTTATACCTTATTATTATATTCATATATTGAATATAACAAAATATACTAAATACAAATATAATAGCTGTATTAAATAAAAAACAGCAAAATTCTGTTCTGTTACTTTTGTAGGTTGTTGTAGATATTAGATCTTTTTGTCTTATTAAATACTTATTGACAAATCACGTAAATCTACACGAACAAGGGTCCGTAAGGTTACCACTGAGAACTTAAGAACAATGAAAATAGATTTGGACTGTAATTTTGGACAAAAATGTAAACTGTTTGCTACAATGGCTTAGAACTACAGTTGTCATGAATAGTATTACATTTAAGTCTTCATGAGAGAACAGTTGATAACCTCAACAATGACTGAACTATAATGAACAGTCATTCAGTGTCACCCTGATGAGGATGGGTTCCCTTGAGTCTGGTTCTTCTCAAGTACCATTTCATGGAGCTTTTTCTCACCACTGTTGCCACTGGTCCAACACTACTGAGACCGAGGAGTGAGCTGGAGTAGAATATAGATTAACATGTCAGAGGTAGAGCTGCATCTTATTGCAGACAGAACTGTAAACTTCTCTTTTTTTTGCACAACAAAGGCCTTGTTTATGAAAGGGCCATGCATTAGAAGTCAAACGGCACTTTATAATTTGCTCTCTGTTTAAACCAAGGAAATACAAGCAAACTATTTTGTACCATATTAATTTGCATAGCATCATATTGAATCATGTGTTGAATCAAATCAAAATCGGATCGAATCGGGGTGCAACTGAGGCTGATGAACTGCATCAGCCTCAGTTATGGAGATGCACATCCCTACATCATAGTGAGTAAATGCTGTAATGCTAAAAGTAGCCAATAGACACATATGGGATTACAACCCAAAGAAAGACACAACTAGTTTAAGACCTTGTGTTCTGACAGATATTAAGAGTCAGGTCTAACTAATTGAAAGTGTTTTAATGTGTACAAAATTAGATACTGAAAATGCTTTGTTGCTTCTCGTTACACTGTTTGCCTGATAAAACACAACATGTGGTTTGAAGAATGAGGAACGGTCAATAAAATACAAAGCAGTTTTACCTCAGAGAGAGAGAGAGCATAAAAGAGAGAAAGAGAATGAGAGCCAGATTATGAAAGATAGAGTATGAGAGAATAAAATACAAAGTATTGTTACCTCAAAGTGTATGAAAGAAAAAGAAAAATGGATAATCAGAGAGAGAGAGAGAGAGAGCGAAAGAGAGAGAGAGAGAGAGAGAGAGAGAGAGAGAGAGATGAAGAGGGAGAAACTGATGTGAGAGAGCATGAAAGAGATATATATGGAGAATGAGAGAATGAAAGAGTGAGGGAGTGAGAAAGAGAAAGATGTTTCCAATAAATGTACATCAACTCATTTTACTTTATATTAGTGTAACATTATTATACACTGTTACTTCAATGCATATTTTTGCTTTTTTGTTAATATTTGTTTAAACTATTTTATTTCTGTTTTTATACACTATATATTACCATTTTCCTTTTACTGAATTCTCATCAAAATGCATCTTACTTCTTTCTAAGTGCAACTTACTTTTTTTTTTGTAAACATTTATATTTGTATGCAGTTGCTTTAACAATAAAAATGTAAAAGTTTTGTCATGCCAGTAAAGCACACTTACATTGACTGAGAGAGAGAGAGAGAGAGAGAGAGAGAGAGAGAGAGTTGATTTTCTCCAGAATATTTTATGAACGATCCACAATCTAAAGACCAGCCAAGGGCACGAGTCACTGATCGGCCTCTGAGGAGTGCATGTTACATGTTCCTATGCATTGCGGATGCCAGGTGCATGCCTTCAGACCAAACCACAGCATGGTGGGTCAAACTGGAGCGACAGCCAGCAATAATATCACTTTATTCTATCTGTCTCTCCTGCTGAACTATGAAGTAATGTGAAATAGTTTATTCTTCACTGGTTCACGATTCTAACTTCTTTCTTCTGCAAATCCAAGCTAAACATTATGTTTTGCTTCAAATAAAAATATTGTAGAAAGTACAAATCCTAATAAATTAATTGAGTAATGCTTTCGGACTAAATGAAAGACAGAACGGCCGGATCGACATTTCATACACATATACATAAACATGGGACATTTCCAAGCATCGTCAGCTTGTAATAAATACGTCAAAATGTTCTGCCATTTATTAAAAGTGTAAAACGCTGTCAACGCTTGTTAAATATGTGGAAGGTTTGGCACTTGAAAGAATGTGTTCTGGGGTTTTTGATCGCTTCGGAGTCGTTCCAAGATTTTTTTTTTCCCTTTTTCGAACATTTGTCCAGAACTGTAAAGGGACTGTCAGCGTGCACATTAATATTCCTGAAATGTTAGAATTCTGTCTTTGTGCTCTCAAAACTCTGTTTTCTATTTATTCTGGACAGGATGACTTTATTCTAATAAGTGCCGTTTACATCATAAATAAATATTACAAGAACAGTGGGGTCCAAAAGTCTGGAAGCATCGAAGGAAATGCCTTTAATTTAGAAATTTTTTCGAATATAATGCCACTAATTTAATCACAAATGATAGATTAAAAAGTTAAATCTGAAATATTTACACAGATTTCTTAGTAATTTGATGAATCTCTTTTATATTTTGCTTCAATCCACTCATGTCATCTGATTCGATGCTCCAGTAGAAGAGATTAGACATAAGGAAAGTCTGATCTTTTGTGCGGTGCGGCTAACACGATCAAGGTCACACATTTGCTGGATGTCAAGAGGTCAATATGGCCGACTCTGAATCCAAGTCATAGAATACTCACACACTCGGTCGTCCGTTATCAACTGTGATTAACACTTTGAAAGAGATTTTCATTCAAAAGACTTGTCAAAGTACACGTTCTCTATGAACTCTGTGTGTTTCACAGGCCTTTAGTGTTGTCCTACCTGAACCAGTCCACCTCTTAATACCATCATTATGACACAGTGGCTGTAGAAACTATCTATATTACAGAGAAAAACAGTTTAAGAGAGAACTGCATCACAGACAGGTCACTCATTCACAAACATCAATATCGACAGCATAAAATAGCGTCCACCCCGGGTTTTCCATGCATTTTTGTGATTATCACATTTGATATGATGGCGAAAATCTGACTGGAGAAAAACTCAAACGTAAACAGAAACTACTAGATGCAGCACAGTGTATAAAAACAAAAGCTATGAAATGAAAAGAATAGACTATTGAGAATAATTTAATACATATTTATGAAACAAAATATTAATGGATTTGTATGTTCAACTACACCGACCAGGGTTAATTATGAACACAGATGATAGCATAACATTATGACCACCTGCCATATTGTGTTGGTCCCCTTTTGCTACCAAAACAGTCCTGACCCTTTGAGCATTAACAGCATTCTTTAACTTGTTCAGCAATTTGAGCTCATCTGTTGGATTGGACCACATGGGCCAGCCTTCGCTTCTCATGTAAATCATTGAGCCTTGGCAGCTCATGACCCTGTCAGGGTTCACCACTGTTCCTTCCTTGGACTACTATTGATGTATACTGACCACTGCAGACCGGGAACATCCCACAAGAGCTGCAGTTTTGTAGACGCTCTGACCCAGTTGTCCATCAATCTCAAAATGGCCCTTGTCAGACTCGCTCAAATCCTTACGCTTGCCCATTTTTCCTCCTTCTAAAATATCGACTTTGGGGAAAAAATATTCATTTGCTGCCTAAAATATCCATCAGTGTATGCACACATTTTTACTCCATCATTGACACCTTTCTCTTGGGACATTTATGAAATTTGGCAGATGCTTTTATCCAGGCGGCTTACATTTATCTAATTCATACAACTGAGCAGCTATGGGGTTAAAGGCCTTGTTCAGGCGCCCAGGATTTTGAGCTTAGTGTGGTTGAGATTTGAACTCATGACCATTAGAGCCAAAGTTCAAAGTGTTAACCCATATCGTACATCTGTACGTGTCTGTATTTATTACATGATGTTCACCTGGCCCAAATAAGTCACAAAAAAACAGGGCAGAATCTTGAACATTTACTTTAATTATTTTAAATAAATTGAAAATTCTAAAGCATTTTCTGAATTATTAAATCACAAGATTTTTTTAATATATATTGCTAGAGATTATTCATGAGAGTAATAGTATGAATATTTTCTTAAGACACTACTGGATATTGTACAGTATATATTTTCATTAGTCTGAACTAGACTATGTTTTGCTATTATATGTTTTGTTATAGTGCCAAACAATATGTTTCCCTTTGCTTGGGTTTCCACTGGGTATTCATGTTTCCTCCTCCAAAACCATCCAGCGGTTTGATTGGTTACTCCAACGTGGAAATGGATAAAAAACAATGGGGAAATAGGAAAAACAGGAAAGGAGTTGCTCAGTGGTTAAGATGTTGGACTTCGGTTTAGAAGGGTGTGAGTTCAAATTCCACCACCACTAAGCTGCTACTGCCGCCTTGAGCAAAGCCTTTAACCATCTACTGTTCAAGTGTGAATGAGATAAGGGCGTCTGCCAAATGCAATAAATGTACATGTGAATGAGTGTGTGATGGACATGTCCACTGCCTAGGACATGCTCCAGATCTGTTTCCACTTAAGCACTTAGATTAGATAAATTAGGATGTAATAGATTTGATTAGAAGTGAACTATTCTTTACTTACAGTAGGAACATGCCCCCCCTTCAACCCCCCCCGACCAACACACACATACCGTCTTACCCACCCATTAATATCACTTTGGCTAATGTACAAACTGCTGTACAGGGAGATGCGAGTTTAACTGGGTGCAAAGCTTTAAACACACACCATTTCACACTGTTTTTTTGTAAGATTTAACCGGGCTTTATTTATACAACTTCGAGCGAACTGCGGGTTCCATTCGGCAGGAATTTTTCTCATGATTGTCTCGTTTATTTTAGCTTGCCTGCTTCTGCTCCTCAAATTAGAATTTGAAACGAGGTTATGTCCCTCTCTCTCTCCCTCTCTCGCTCACTCTCTTCTCCACAGGAAATGTCCTCCACAAATTAGCTATCCAAACATCATTCTCAAAACGCACAAATTGAATAATTTGCCCCAATTCCCTGGGCAAACACACACTTTTCACGCATGCTGATAGGATTAACTGAGTAGGCTGAGGTGTGGGCAGATCTTTCAAGCCAACAATTTAGGATTTCACCCAGCTCACCACCCATACCACTCTAATTAACTTATAACCACAACATTATTGCCACTGATTCCTTTGAATCCAGCCATCTTTTTCATTTCTGAGAGATATGCTAGCTCGATTTTTTCTGGTTTTAAATCATGGTGCATGAAATGCAATCAGGGGGAAGGAATGCAAAACAAAATTAATTGACGTTTTAAAGCAGTTTACTATTATTATTAACATTTGTGATCAACATTTAAACAGTTTTAAAACAATTTTCAAACAATTAAATAATATGCCTGCTTGGTTCAATAATATATAAAAATTTATAATATTTTATAAAAATAAAAGTATAAATCATATTAACGTAATACATTATATTGATTAAACTAATTTATCAATGAAATGAACAGAAATGTAATTAATTAATTAAATTAAAGGAAAATTTTAATTAAATAGTTTACATTCACCCATTTGAGTAATACTGGTGTGTTTTAATATTACATTTTCTAAAGATATTTATACTTAACTGTTCTACTTATTTCAGCTTACTTCAACAAATATCTTCATTCACGCTCTCGATATGTGGAATTGTCAGGATTTTCTCCTTTTAAGAGAAAATCTTAAAGCTAGAAAAAAAAAAAATAAAGAACGCTAAATTATTTAGCATTTTCATGCATGCGCAAAACAAATCATATTTCCAGTATGGACTGAGTAGCCACAGTAACACTGCACTAACTCCAGTTTCTTTTTATATCATATATATATATATATATATATATATATATATATATATATATATATATATATATATATATATATATATATTTTTTTTTTTTTTTTTTTTTTAAATGCACTCAAACTGCGAGGCGGAGACCAAAACTTGTAGTCTGCCACTTAAAACGTTCCTGAGGAACCTTGGATATTAACTATGTTCCAGACTTGAAAAGGATTGCAGAAAATTTTACCGACCCATTAATCTACACTTAGTACCCCATTATGTAGTATAACAAAATTCTAAAAATGTCTACATTTCTTAAAATAAAATTATTGAAATATCACATAAAGAATATGGGTGTAAAGTACACAATATTCATACTGAACCATTTTGGTACAGGGCTTCCGGTTTAGTGTACGTGTATCGAATGCAACCCTTTTTTACATGCAGAACATTAAAACCCGAGTTCTCTCACAAATGTATTAAGTGGTGGACCAGAAGTTTTAGTCTCCGCCTCGCACTTTGACCCAGTGTCACTTCTATTTACATTTTTTTATTAAACTTTAATACATACACAACAATGTCAGTCTTATGAAAAGAAACTGGATTTACTGTGACTACTCACTCTGCACTGGAAATACGATCTGTAGTGCACCAAAATATGATTTGTAGTGTGTTGTAGAACCCAGATATTGTTCTGCGCATGCTCGAAATCGCTGCCTCTTCCTTTTTACGACAGTCAAGTGATTTTGATTCTTTAGCGTTTTATTTTACAGCTTTTAGGATTTCTCAAAAGAGAAAATCAATTCCACATTAAGCTGGCCCTTATTTTATTAATGTTTGTGTGAAATCAATTAAATTCTTTTTTCTTTTTTTTTTTTTTTTTTTTTGCAGCTTAAAATAATTGAAAATTTTTTTAAATTCTTTTCTCATGTATGGCATGGCAAACTGGATTAAAGCCGTTATAAAAGAATGTACGAGTTTGTTTCTTATAATCAAATTCATCCCTAATGAGAGAACCAGTGGTGACTGTGGCAATAAAAAACTCCATGAGATGGCATGAGGAAGAAACCTTCAAAGGAACCAGATTCAAAAAGGAACCAATCCTCATCTGGGTGGCAGCAAATGTCCACCGGCCAAACTAGGGCATCTCTGAATTAGAAGGATTCTGCAAACAGATGAGGGTGCAGTGGGTAACAGGAACCAAGTCAAGAAAATAGTACTGGTACTAAAAACACCAAGCCGAAACAAGATGGAATTTAAAACCAAATTCAGAACAGAGTGATGAATCACAGTTCAACAAAGAGAAGCAGAAAGGTTTTGACATTAGGTTTTGTCAGAATGTTCGCTTTGTATTTTTGTCTACTCAATATTAGAATGGTTTTGAGAAGTCCCAGATTTTAAGAGCCATTCAGAGACTCACATGAGAATAACAGGAGGCAAGTCTCAGTTATGTTTTCCTCATGACCGTTCTCCTTGTGTGAGATCTGCTTCATCCAGCAACCCAACTTGATTGATGGACCCACAATATGCCAAAAGGTCTATGAAAATTTACTTTTTGTTGGGATGGAAACACATTCACAAAACTGCTAAGGCCCCATTTTGAGGCAATGCAACATTCATAAAAAGGATACTGTTAACTGACTATTCATTTGATCTCCCAAAAGCTTCGAAATCACAGTATCTTGTAATTGAAAGACTAGGGAGTGGATGCAAGTGCAGATAATGTAGTGCCAAGGTAAAAATCTAAAAGCATGAAAACAGTAACCACAAACCATACCTTCTCAAGAAGCCATATACCATGAAACTCAACAACATGCATAGAAGACAAACATGAAACCAAGATTGGTGAAAGCTGAGACTTATATATGTGCTTTAATCAAGCTGTGTGAGCGATTAGTGACATGTGACAGTGGTGTAGTGGTTGATGGGAATTGTTGTCCAGGGTCACATTCCTGACAAAGGGCCGATTTTCTATTTTTTTTTAAATAAAATTATAACCAGAATATTTTCTTAGCAGGATTTTTTTTAAATAAACAACTCAATATACAGAGCTCAAAGTATGGTAAAATAGCCACATCCTTTATTACACTGTGATTTCATGACTTTCATTATATTAGAACATACTTGTATCTAGTGATATTTTATAACTTGCCAAAAAAAGGCCATTCTGAGAAAATAAGTCTGGATTTGTCACGATCACTGTGATTATACAATTATGTCTACACATGCCACAAAATATTATCAATATCCCAAACGCTTATTAGCTGTTTATTGTAATTCTTGCCATATTCTAATTGATATATATTTTATATAGACAAAAGTATTGGGACACTTGACTTTTCCAGACATATTTGGGTTTTTGCCCAAACTGCTACCACAAAATAATTGTATAGTCTTTGGATGCGGTCGAATAAATTTTTCCTTTACTTGAACTAGGAGATACTAGGCTAGTTCCAACATGACAATGCCCCTGTGCACAAAGCCACCTACATGAAGAGACCTTTGGAATGACTTCAAAGACTGCACCCCAGGCCTCCTCACCTCACCTAATGACTTTACTAACACCCTTGTGTCTTCATGAGCAAAATTTCTACAAGCAACCCCCAAAATCTAGTAGAACATCTACTCAGAAGAGTGAAGGTTGGTAACAGCAAATGGAGACTGAATGGGGAATCGCATGTTCAAAAGTACAGAATCCTATGGTCAGGTGTTCACGAACAGTTCTCCATTTAATGTATCTTCTTGTCTATCTCATATTTTACTCGTGTTTTTAAACAAAGAGGTCTAGATGCTACTGGAAATCCCTTCTTGTGGACATCTCTAAATAAGACAAATCTGGCAACCTCTGGAATACACAGCTACCAACAGTTCTGATTCCATTTAAATTTTTATTATTCATTTTCTTACTCTGCTTTTTTTTCCCCAAAGAGTCAAAACCTTTTTGAACTGCTTCTTTTTTAATCAAATTTCAAATTATAGCATTAAATATTACTAGCTGTTAGGTAAGAAAGGAAAAGTTAGAATTTTGTGACCCATACATTGATTTGCCCCTAAATCTATCTGAAACACAACTAAAAAACATAATAAAATCTTTCTATAATGTGACAGTTTTGGGGTTAACAGCATTCACACTTTTTCTAGAGATGTTTGCTAGCTGGAAGTGGTTTAAAAAAAATGCTTGCAGTGCACTTTAACCATCTAGAACATTAAAATAAGCTACAGTGTGCTCTTTCGCTCGTTCTTTTCCTCCCGCTTGTCTGTGAAAATCAGGAGGCAGATATATTTTAGCGCCACTCTGGCGCGAGGATCCGGAGAGACTGACTTTCCCTCTGTTCATCCTGTGGTCGCCGTTGGCAACTCTTGCTAGAATTCTCCTGCTGTCAACCTGAAAGGCAGGGCCTTCTTTCTCTCTTTTTTACTTAATGGATCAAAAATCCATTTGTGGAAAGGCTGCTGGATCTTTGGAACAAAAAAAAAAAAAAAAACGAGGGTCAATTTAAGCTCGATGAACATACTGAAACTACTGTATTCATCTCTCTCTCTCTCACCACAGCGTAGGCCAAGAACTGGGCTCCTGATAATGGCTGCTTTATTTGAGAATGTAAAGGAGGGGTTTGTGAGAAAGTTGTAAAGAAACCCTTGCTGGCACAAACTGGCATGATTTCAGGACCCAGAGACGTTAGTGATAATGAGTACATCAGAGCTCCCATCATCACATAATGTTATTGCTGAGGGTTTAATGCTGAACCTGAAACTATGTATATATAGCATTTTGAATGAGAAACACATCTGCAAAAAGAATTCGGCTGAGGGGAAACTGGAGCACTGTGTCCTCATATTTTAGTTTTAATAATGTTAGTATCAAAAATTTGTAACAGGCCAACAGATGGCAGTACAAGGCTGCCCGCACAGTCACAGGAAGCACCGACCTTCATACAGTAAGTCAGTGTCCCAAAAGTCATCGTCTACTCTACATCGAGAGTAACTGGTGCTGATCTGACCATGTCTGCAATTTCGTCATGGACAGCAGAAAACAACGTGATCTGTTTGCCCTCTTCCTGAAAATGAAGCTAAAAGGTCGCCGTTTTGACACCATTGCAGAGATCCAGTGCGAATCGCAGAAGGTACTTGATATGCTTAAAAAAAAGACTTCCAGGATATTCCAGAAGTGGCAGAAACACTAGGAGTGCTGTATTGCTCTGCTAGGGGACTATTTTGAAGGTGATTGTGTGTAAACGCAAAAATAAAAGAGCCCTTGCCTAACCTTTCCTATTGTATTTAGTCTATATTATAATCTTTATTTATCCCATTACCTCTTATTGTGCTCTTATGGTGTTCTTACAGAAATTATAATGAAGGTATGATTCCTCCAACTTAATATCTCATGATTTTATTTACATTTATGGCATTTTGCAGACACCCTTATCCATTGAGATATTCATCTCATTCATACATCTGAGCAGCTATGGGGTTAAGGGCCTTTCTCAGGGGCCCAGAAGTGGTAGCTTGATGTGGCTGCGATTTTAACTCACAACCTTCATATCAAAAGTTTAATGCCTTAACCACCAAGCCATTGCCTCCCACTTCTTTAATAATTACTAATAGTTACTTAACATGAAATAAATAACTGAATAAACAAACTTGTGTATAGAAAAATGAGGAAAATTGGTTGCAAATAAAACAGTCCCTCTTCAGTACTGCATCCATTAAAGTCCTTTTCCATGTTGTTGTTTTTTGAGTGCTGTTAGACTGGCATGAGATATTAGCCCTAGGGCAGTAAATCGTGGGAGGTTTTAGGTAAAAGCTCTAAAAAATTGAAGCAAGGTGAAAAAGTTCAAGTGTATGTAATTTAAATACCAGCTCACAGTCCAAGACTAAGGTCTGTGCTTTTTTATTGCTTGTCCTGCAAAATGCTCTCGAAAACCAGGCAAGTTCAAATCAAATCAATCAAAATGGCTGCCGCAGGTCGAAAGCTGCTGGCGATGCAGGATCCTGTTCAGGTACAGTGTGGGAAAGACACTCATCTCTGTCATGCTACTGATAGTTTTGTTTGCATTTGGCCTCCCCGCTTTCCGCTGACCGAGGCATTTTTTGTGTCAAATAAAGGCTTTTTTATATATATGGGGAAACTGTAAAATACTATAAAAACACGTTCTGGGTCGAATACAGTGTGGTTTTTATATATTTCATATTCTCAATAACCCTGAACCTCTAGTGTGTTCAGATCTTCTACAGATATCTGAACAATGTTTCTGAAAGTGGATTCTAATATACCGCATGGACGTATACCTTACGTTTTGCATTTCTCAACTGATCATTGTTAAACAATCAGTAGAATTGCAAGGCACCATTATACTATATGCACTTTGGAGATTTTGAAGGAAATGCAAGTCAGGACCAATGAAACGGAATATAATTCAGTCTCAGTTTGATTTATTTGAGTGGTTAATCTTTCGCACTTGTAAATGGATGTTTACGTATTTTTGACTAACCCCAAAAATGGAAGATTTTCTTTAAAAATGGAAGATCAGTGCAGTAATGACGGGAATACAGTCATGAGAAAATGAAAGTGCACCCTCTTTGAATTCTGTGGTTTTACATAGCAGGGCATAATAAAATCATCTGATCCTTAGAAGATCTTAAATTTACTTCAGGTGAACAATGACGTACAGTGTTATTAGTAATTTTTACAAAAATAAAGCCAAAACGTTATAGTCGTGTGTGAAAAATTAAGTACGCCTTTATTGCTTCCATAGGATTTATAAAAGCTAAGCAGTAGCCACGTGCTGTTAATGAAATGCCTTTGATTATTTGATCATCAGCAAGTGTGACCATCTCTATAAAAGCCCATGATTTAGTAGTTTGCTGATCTGGAGCAATCAGATGTGTTAACACAATTTCAAGAAGATCAATAAATCTAATTATCTGGAAGCAATTGCTGCTGATTGTCAATCTGATCTTTTCAAACAATTTTCAGTGCATCATTCTATAATAAGGGAACATTATTTACAAGTGGAAAACATTCAAGACATTTGCCAATTTTCCCAGGAATGGACACCCAAGCAAATTCACCCCGGGGTCAAAACTGTACATAGAAACTGCAAAAAACAAAACAGACAATCTTAGAACCTACAGTGAGCATGGTAAAGTTCACAACAGTACATTTAAAAAAGATCGAGCAATTATTGGTTTGTTTGGGAGGGTTGCCAGGAGACAGCCGTTCTTCACTCGAGAAAACAACTTTTACATTTGCCAAATGCCCTTCATTCATACATCATTCATACAAGTGAGGGTTAAGGGCTTTGCTTAAGGGCCCAGCAGTGGCAGCTTAGTGGTGCTGGGATTTGAACGCATGACCTTCTAATCAGTGTTCAACCACACTGTTCCAGACCTCTGGAACAATGTCCTTCAGACAGATGAGATCAAAGTGCAGATGTTTGGCCATAATTTACAGAGAAATGTTCGGCCAAAATCAAACAGATTATCAGCACAATCACCTCATACCAACTGTCAAGCACAGTGGAGGCAGAGGGGTTAATGATTTGAGCTTGCTCTGCAACAGGAACTGAGCTTCATCTGTCCATCAGCTAACACTTGTCCAGAATTGATCCCAAGCACACCAGCAAATCTACAAAGAAGTGGCTGGGGAAAAAAAAACAGAATCAAGGTGTTTGGCTATGTCAAAGTTCAGACCTCAACCTGACTGAAATGCTGTGGCAAAACTGTGCATAAACAAGTGCCTACAAACCTAAATAAACTGAATTTTATAAGAGTGAGCCATATTTTTTTACAAGCTAAGCTGTACTTAGTGTTTCACAAATGGTTTCTTCATTCCTGCTTGATTTTTGTAAAAAATAAATAATGACACGCTGTAATATGTCACTTATTCCATCTGCAGTTGTATTTATCTAATTCTAAGGCCTGACAAGGACCAGGTGATTTTTATTCTGTCCTGATATGTAAAAACCATAGAATTCGACGAATGTGTACTTTCATTTTCACGTGACTTTAACAAATCTTCTTCTTCTTCTTCTTTCGACTGCTCCATTGGGGGTCGCCACAGCGGATCATCCATCTCCATACCCACCCGTCCTCTACATCTGCCTCTTTCAACACAACCACCTGACTGTATAACAAATAATAATAATAATAATAATAATTTTTATTTTATATAGCACCTATAAAAGTTACATTTCAAAGTGCTTTCCAAGCATAAAAATAGAAAATAAAAATAAAAATTTTATATAATAATAATAATTACTAAATAAAATTAACATCGCAGATACATCACAAAAATAAAAAAAACCTGAAAGTTTTAAGAACAGATTTCAAAACGCAATGATTCAGCCTGTCTAATCTTAATGAGAGAATTCCACAGAGTATTCCACAAAGACTTGTAATTATCAGACACAGTATTGTAGCAAAACTTTGCAAAGTAACACTGAGTGCCCGAGTCTATTTAAAGGAAATGGTGTGATTGCTATACGCTCGGACAGGAGGTCATGTGGGCTTTTTGACATGGGTGAAAGTTGTGACATGGGTGTTACAGTAAGCTGCATCACCAAAGAAAGCAATCCAGGAGTTGAACAGGTGTTTTTCTCAGGGTTTCTGGTTTGTGCAAATAAACTGTACAGAGAATATGAGTCTTGCAGGAATGCTGAGATATTGGAGTTGCCCATAGTGGTGATGAGAGTCAAGAATCAACATTACAGAAGATAGTGGTGTTCCTTCAATGTCTATCAATAAAGAGGGGGTTTGGTTTAGGGTGGTATCATCTAGCACAGTGGTCCCCAACCTTTTTTGCACCACGGACCGGTTTAATGTTTTCACGGCCGTTAGCAGTTAATATGTTAAATTGTTCAGTGTGATATGGTATGGTGTTGGTTCTCAAAGTCTTTATGCCATTCCACAATTTAAATAAGGTGTGGATTTTCGTATAATGTATAATGAAATACTTCAAGTTTTGAAATTTTAAGTCTAAATCAATAACATCAGATGCATTAAGTTAATAGAGAAATTAATTAATTAATAAAGAAAATAAAAGTTTAGTTGTGTTAGGTATCCTAACTGATTTAAATGTTTTGATTTACTTGCATTAATGACCTAATTGCTTGTTTGTGGTTGCTTTGAGAATACAAACTTCATCTTTAATAGGAAAATCACAAAAAGGAAAATCACAAAAAAAATTTGATAAATCCTGTTCATTGTGTCCCACCTGTCATGTCTTTATTTTCCACTAGAGGGCCACACCCCACACTCTGAAAACCACTGCGGCCTAAGATTATCGGATTCTTTCCTTATGAAAGGTGTTTATACTGTATGAGGGAGTGTAATTGTAGGTTTGCTTCTTTTGTTAGTAAAATGCTCGGGGTAACTGTTGATATGCGAATTTTTATGCTACCTCTATTACCCCTAACTCTACTTCTCATACATCCAGACGGCAGAGGCCTATTCAAGTTTCTTCCCATTGAACTGGATTACTTTGTCAGACTTGAGTGCATGTGAATAGAAGTGCAGTAAGCACTGAACACAGCAGGAATTCTTGGCACTTGGAAGTATATTTTGTGTGATGAAAAGACTGGGCGTTATCATGATGGCAGGAGGTGGTATTAAAAAAATATCCACTAATGGTGCTCACTGGTGCTTTTCTGATAATGTGCGTTATGTGATTTAATCATGAACAGCAAGTTAGAACAAAGAGCAAACTGGACAAATCTGCCACAGAGATGTTTGACATGACATACGTTTGACATACAGTACTGCTGCAATGAGTCGTTCGAGGTGTTTTGAGCGGCACACGCACTTCAAGAGAGGAAGGACATCACTGAAGGACCACAAGAGATCAGGAAGAGCTGTAACAAGCTCAATCCCCCCAAAATGTTGGAACCATTCAGCAACTTGTGCATGATGATCGTCAGAGAGCAAACCACATGATCTCACTTCCGCACCCACCCAACTCATGGGATTTGGTACCTGCGGACTTTGCCCTCTTCCTGAAGATGAAGATCCAGTGCTTGATAGGCTTCGAAAAGAAGCCTTCCAGGACACATTCCAGAAGTGGCAGAAACACTAAGAGCGCTGTATTGCTGTGCAAGGTGAATATTTTGAAGGTGATAGTGTGTAAACATAGATAAATAAACTACTTTGTTGTAAACAGAGCTAGTCTCGAAACGTTTTGATACAACCTCGTACTTGGATTTACCACTTGTTCTGGTTGGTTCACAGACACCAGTCTTGGGCAGAGAGTGGATTTCAGTGAAGCTTGCTGTATCCATGCATTTAGTGCAGTCTTCTGTCATGGAGCAGGCAGTTGGAATTTTAGATATTGTTGTTTTATTAAACCTTGTATAGCAAAAAAACACAGCTATCCAGCTGACAAGCAACATAGGCAAAGTGCTAATTGACTAATCGACACGGGCTGGTTGAAGAGACTACTGACCTTGACCAGGGACAGGATATTGCCTTCAGCCATAATGATGACGTAAGCCAAGAGTTTATGTCTTCTTCTCCTCCTTCTTCTTCCCTCTACATCTGCCTCTTTTAAACCAAGCCTCTAAACCCAACACATCCATAAACCCAATCCTTGGCCTTCCTCTTTACTCGTGCCTGGCAACTTCATCCTCAGCATTCTTCTACCGATTGGCCCCATGTATATACCCCTCCTCTGACCAAACCACCTCAATCTAGTCCCTCTCACATTGTCTCCAAAACATCCTACCTGTATGGTCCCTCTAATAAACTTATTTATAATCTAGTCCAGCCTCCTCTCCCGATGAAAATCGCAGCATCTTCAACTCTGACACCTTCAACTCCACCTCCTGTCTTTTAGTCAATAATGCAGCAATTCAATGTATAAGAGTGAATTTTCCGAGTGAATAGGAATGAAAACTTTCAGAAAACTTTTTCAGCAGTGTAATCGCATTGTATCAGGACTCAATTGCTCATCTTCTCTAGCTACAAGCTTCTTATAAATCATTTTGAAATAATAATAATAATAATAATAATAATAATAATAATAATAATAATAATAAATGGGAAATTATTGCTATTTATTTTCTCGTTCGGATGTCAGAACCCATATTTTCTATATTTAGCATAAATTATTCAACCACTCATGTTCTTTCTGGTAGCAGGAAATTCAAAGCGTGTGTGTGTGTGTGTGTGTGTGTGTGTGTGTGTGTGTGTGTGTGCGTGACCTAATTACCCACTCCTAACCCTAACCATCACTCATAAACACACGTACGCACCAAATCAAACACAACCGCCATGCACCTCTGTACCTGCCAGCCAGCCCTCGAAACTAAGAGCCTTTATGTTCTGTGGATTTTGTGGCCTGAGGCTCAGGCACACAGCACAAGGTTCCTGGAAAGTGCACACCATCGGGGGATTCAAACATTTACTAATACACACATTCATACACATACAGTAGGCTGCATCATGCTGCACCAAACCATCCCCCTGGTGACCACAAAAAAAAACACCTGCCACCCACACTGACCAGACGCTGGTCAGCAGGAATTAGACTCTCACCCCTTAAACCAAAATCTTTACCAGTACTATAGACTACAGTTTACCTCCATAACTCATTTCGCCACTTCTGAAAAGACCAGTTTGCCAACTTACATCCCCCCAAAATTAAAAGGTTCGATGGAATGAATTACCATTTCCCTGAAATATATGCTGTCATAAAATGTTTTAAGAAGGAAGCAACTGGTGTGGGAACAGGATATTCAGATATATTTCTGTGTCATTACTAGTTTTTCACGACTGACGGAAAAAATCTGTTCGCGTACCTGCTCGGAGACGTTACAGACTGCATGTGTTTTAGCTGGGCTTGTTGTTTTCACCAGCGTGAAAGAGAAAGCCATGTTCCTGATACCCGTTCCATATTCTTTCCAAATGCTTTCTGCATATGGAAGCTACAAACAAAATGTTGACTGCTGAATAACAAAAGCACAGATAAATACAGGGAGATTCCTTTTTTAAAGGGACTGACAGGAAACACCATGCAGTTGGGTTTTATGGAGAACCTTTTATGCTTTGCTAGAGTCTTACTAGTTTGTTCAGATTTTCTTCTATGTGGTTGCTTGGGGGTTCAGGTTAATAGGTAGGGCTTTGCTAGTCTACAGGTTGGTTGCTAGGTCATGGCTAGTTTGTTCATGCTGCTAGGGGTTTGCTAATGTGTTTAGGTTGGTTGCAAGGGTGTTGCTAGTGTTCATGTTTATTGCTAGGTTGTTGCTAGTGTTTAGGTTATTTGCTAGAGCCTTGCTATTGTTCAATTTGAAAGCTAGGTGGTATTTTGGGTGTTCAAGGTGGTTGTTCGGTTGTTGCTATTGTTCGTGGTTGGTTGCTAGGACATTTCTCAAATCTGGGTTCAATGGTAGGGCCTTGCTAGTTTTCAAGTTGGTTGCTAGGGCTTTGCTAGTTTGTTCAGGTTGGCTGCTAGGAATCTATTAGGCTTTCCAATGTGTTCAAGTTGGTTGTCAGGGTGTTGCTAGATGGTTACTTGGGTTTTGTTAGTTTATTCAATTTGGTTTCCATGATGTTGCTTATGTTAGGGTTGATTGTTAGGGTGTTGGCTAATTTGTTCTGGTTGGTTGTTATGGTGTTGCTAGTGCTAAAAGTGTAAGAACTGACCAAAAATAATGCTGTATGTACCCATTTCCTGAACATGACATTAACAAATTTGTACACCTGCCAATTCATCTGGTGAACTCACAAAATCATGCGGAAGCAACTCAAAGCATTAAATCAATCAGATAAGTGTGAGAATTTCAGTTAATGTTCACATCAGTTGGTTGGTGGTACAAGATTGTCTCAGTTTACATGTTTGCATAAAACTAAAAAAATTCAGAAAACAGCAGGTGAACATTCCAGGTCAATAAAAGAAGCCAGACTGGATTAAGTTGACAAAAAGGCTACGAGAACTCAATGTCTTCTTTTGACAAGCGTAAGGAATTGTGACAAGTTTTCTTTCTTTTTTTTAAAGAGTGATAACATTCCTGTTAGTTTAAACAAGTCTAGCCATTCTCCTCTGGCCTTTTATAAAGTAGGAATGGATTGAAACAAACAACAATTATTTATTAAACCATTCTGTGTAAGCTCTAGAGACTGTTAGGCATGAAATTTAGAGGTTTTTGAAATAATGCATGAGCATGTCACAATCAGAGTCACTGAAATCCTAATTTTTCTTCTGATGTCTGATATGAACATTACCTAAATCTTTTGACCAGCACGATTTTATACAAAAAACACAATTATAATAAATTCTTGTAATTAAATGAATTGCAAACTGAATCCCATAAGGAATGTATTTCCTAAAACTTTTTAATCCTCTTGTGGATTTCAGTCAAACACTGCCCCCATGTGGTGAGTTTCTTTTATACGCTTATAGTGTTATCAGATCTTTGAAGAAGTTTGAAGTTTTATGGAAAGTCACTGACAGTTTCATCATGTTTGTTTATCTCATGAAAGCTGGATAGAAAAGTAAAGCACGATACAGACTAGGCTATATATCTGATCACTTCTGAGCAATGAATAATGAAGTGATTAGCACGTGTTAGCAAAAATGATACACATTCAGATCGTAGTTTTGTTACGCACACACAAGTAAAGAAAACGTTAGCTTGCTAGCAAACATAAATAAATGGTCACGTTGCTTATGTTACGATTGGTCAATAGGTGGTTTGTGTATTCAGGTTGGTTGCTAGGGAGTTGTTTGGGTGTTCAGGTTATTTAAAAGGCCTTTCTCTCTGCTGGAGAGAACACTGATCAAAATCATTGACTTACTGTTTAATATATTTTTGTCCATCAATATGTATAAAATGATTCCCAATAGTCTATTCTCTTCATAGTTAGAGCAAGGATGGAAATGTGTTGACTAGTGAGGAGAGTGTGTTGAGAAGATGGAGAGAGTATTTTGAACAGCTGATGAACGAGGAAAATGAGAGAGAGAAGGTTGGATGATGTGGAGATGGTGAAACAGGAAGTGGATAGGATTAGTAAGGAGGAAGTGAGAGCAGCGATTCAGAGGATGAAGAGTGAAAAGTCGGTTGGACCAGATGACATACCAGTAGAAGCATGGAGATGTTTAGGGGAGATGGCAGTGGAGTTTTTAACAAGATTGTTAGATGATGTTGAGAAGATGCCTGAGGAATGGAGAAGGAGTGTGCTGGTAGAACATGTGTGTGAATGAGAGGGAGGGCAGTGGAGTGTTCTGGTTGCAGGGAGAAGAGGTGGAGAAGGTGGAGGAGTTTAGGTACCTGGGGTCAACAGTGCAAAGTAATGGAGAGTGTGTTAGAGAAGTGAAGAAAAGAGTGCAGGCAGGGTGGAGTGGGTGGAGAAGAGTGATAGCAGGAGTGATTTGTGATAGAAGAGTATCTTTGAGAGTGAAAGGGAAAGTTTATAGGACTGTGGTGAGACCTGAGATGTTGTATGGTTTAGAGACAGTGGCATTGAGTAACAGACAGGAGGTGGAGCTGGAGGTAGCAGAGCTGAAGATGGTAAGATTTTCATTGGGAGTGATGACGATGGACTGAATTGGAATAGATTTTATTAGAGGGACAGCGCATGTAGGACGTTGTGGGGACAAAGTGAGAGAGGCCAGATTGAGAGGAGGGACATGGGGTATATCGGTAGGAGAGTGCTGAGGATGGAGCCACCAAGAAGGAGGTTTATGGATGTGGTGAGGGAAGACATGCAGGTAGTTGGTTTGAAAGAGGCAGATGTAGAGGACAGGGGGGTATAATCCACTGTAGCGACCCCTAATGGGAGCAGTGGAAAGATGAAGTCTATTTTCTTCATATTGAAGCTTTTTTCTCAGCTGTGCTGCTGCAATTTCAGTCATCACATCCCGTGTTCAAAGGACTCAGTCTGCCTTGATCCTTCATTGTAAAAAACTACAGGTGTCCTAACGCTTACAATCCATGTTGCTTGACGCTGTTGCTTTAACCAATCTGATTGCGAGTTGACCTCTCTGGGGCCAAACATGTTGGCATTTTCACGTCCTTTGATCGGATGGTCAGAGAGTGCACAAGTCAGAGCTCGCAAACCGCATCTGTAGCAAACTGCACAAGGTTTAATAGTTAATAGTAATGTTTTGTCGTTTCACAATGGGGAACAGAGAAGAAATTGAATGGTTGCAGATACACTTACAAGGACATTTAAAAGACAGACTTTTTTCAAAAAAAGCTGGACATCGTGAGGTAAAGTCGGCCAAAGCAAGTTAAAACAGTTGCTAAGCTTTTTTTTTTTTTAAACCATTTATACAAAGCACATGCTTTACCTTCATTTTAAACGCACAGAAACCTGGTGTTATATTATGAGGGAAATATGCTAGAAGATGTATGCAGGTGCGCAGCAGTGGCTGCAGTAAAAAGATACTTATTAAATTATGTTCATTGGGTTTCTTCTTTTAGTAATGCAATTCATGCTGCATGAGATACCTGTCTGTGCTGCAGCGCTCCGTTATAAAGCGTTTCTGTAGCCATGATGGTAGTAAGAGGTGGACTGTCCACTTGGGCACCACTGAAGGCCTTGGAGTGAAATGCATGGCATGCAGCTGGTTGCTTGGGTGTTCAGGTAATTTGTTCCCTTCTATTGATGGCATGTTATGTTAGAACTTGATCACATGCTGCTATTTACTAGACACCAATAAGAAGCCATTAAACATGCAGGTACCAGTAAGTATCTAATTTGTATCTAATGATGTATACAAATACATGGTATAATGGTACCATGTGGTAATGGTTTGGTCATATGCTGCAAAAAAAGTCACATAATACTTTTCCCAGTCATGTTTTTTTTCCAAATCTTTTACCACAAAATTGGAGGCACACACTAGGTCTTTTAATGTGTTGGAATTCAAGTTCCCTCGAATTAGGAAGAACCAAACCTGCGCAAATCCAGCTCCATGAAGATCTGATGTACATGGGTTGAAGTGGAAGATCTCCAGGTATAGATCTCTGACAAACCCTATTGAACACCTTTGGGATAATTGAAACACTGACTGCTTCCAAGGCCTCCTCAGATCACTTTCATCAGCACCTGTCTATACCAACACCCATGTGATTTCCAAAATCTAGTGGAACATCTTCCCAGAGGAGTGGAGGTTTTTTTGTATAACAAAGACTAAATATGGAATGGGAAATTCAAAAAAGTACATGCAAGTCTTCTTGACATTCATCCATAGTGTATTTACAAAGACATTTGAAAGCACTGCATGTCACTCTGGATAAGGACATCTGCCAAATACCATAAACGTAAAAATGTTTGGTCAGGTTGGTTGCTGGGGTACAGCTGGGCATTGCAGAAAGACTGATTGATGAATAGTGCATCAAATATTTCTAAATCAAATCAGCTAAAATGCTGAAACATCAGAAATAGTAACCTTTTTAGCTGATCATATTCAATGAAGCAATAATTAGATTCCTTTTAATTAAAGGTATTTTGTAAATACATATAATGGAGCTACAAGTAAAAATATTTAGGCCTGAAAAGTGGTCTGTGTGTAATTTTAAAACATCTGTAAATGCTCGTTCCTTGGCTTCAACAATCCATTCAATTTCTAAACAGTACATCCTGCATCAGAAAGAGAAAAAAAAAAAAAAAAAAAAAAAAAAAAAAGGCAGACAAATGTTTAATTTTGAGTCTTTTTTTAATTCTGCAATAAACAGGACTGCAAACATACACTTTAGAAGAATGTTTTTGGTCTCCTGGTGGTGAAGCGGGGCTTGTGCTGTTGACGCAGGACCCTGTGAGGCAGAGGGAACTTGATCTTGGAATCCTGCAAGATGGAAAAAAAAAAAAATTTTAATCATGAACCACATTAGCCGATAATCTTGTTTCCTTAAATAAACACATTTGCAGCGGAATGTCGCCAGTTTTCAAAGCCGCCAGATTTTAAGACTTAACACTTGATCTGGAAGAGATCTCTGGTCATTTCTTTTTGCAGGTATTAAAGCTGAACTGGCAACAGAACCAGTCCAGTGAGAGACCTGCTGATAAGCACCACTGAACCCACTGCAAATGCAGCCTTAATAGTACCAGGATAGTCCATAAATATTAGTCAGCAGATGAACAAATAAAGACGCAACACTTACGTGGAACTGCTTGATGGCGGCTCTGCGGCACTTGTTGGCTGGAATCACCTGCACCTTCATGATATGAATGGCATGAGCGCGAGCGCGGTGACGGGCTCCCATATCCCGGTCTGCACAAATCGAGCAAAAGTTTATTATTTGACTAAAATCAAACCCGATCGAAATTGATCACACAAACATGATCCTGCAGTTCGATGTTGAACCAAGAATTCACTTCCATTGGCACGCAAGAGCTTATGAAAGGCGACAAGGTCCTATTTCTTTGCGCACACATAGCAAGAGCATTATATACAAGAACAATGATCTTTGGGTTTGCGTGCGGTTTTCATCAAGGCTTCGAAGTCAAGTAATCATGATACTCACAGCACTGGGTAACGGCTCCGGAGGTGGTGAGGTCTCTGTACTCGCGGTACATGTTGTGGGTGCCACTGCGAGAGTCATAACGCAGCCAGATGCCAAAGTTTTTCACCTTCAGTGGAGATTGCTCATGAACCTAACGACAACAAAAAAGACATTAGACATTTCCTTTCGACTGTGACAAAGGTGCAGCTCAGACCAGGGTTTCTGGAGGTTTCACAAAGTCACATTTTTTAATTAAAACCTTTCAGGGTGAAATTTAAGACCATCACATCAAAAAAACAAATACGCTGTTAGCAAATGGTCCTAACCGAGCCTAAAATGTATTTCCTTTCACGCCAAGTATCTCTAAACTTGCACCTCCCCATAGCTGAAAAATAAAATCAGTTTTATGTCTGTGGTACAATCCAAGAGACAAATTCACTCCAATTAAAGAAAGCTGATTGGCTGTCGCATGCTGGTCTCGTTTGTTGCATTATACAGCAAATGATATTTGGATTAGCAAAAAAAAGAATGAACTAAACCACATGGGACTTTGGAAAATCAAGACCTGTAAACTTAGAACAGCAAATTTAAGACTACTGCAGTCTTTAAACTCATCTGTGCACCATATTTGTCAGGAATGTTTGGGCAAAACACTAAAGCACCAAACACTTCCTCAGGGTGTAATCCACTCACTGAGAGTCCTGTTTTTAAGGATTTAAACAAAAGATTTTGCATGCCAATTCGACCATCACCTGTCTGATTTTAGACCAGTTTGGTATTTTCCCTGCACTCTCTCCCCCCCCATCTGCATCAGTAACTTCTGATAGACAAATCAGGCCACGGTGTCCGTATCCTTACCAGGCCGCAGTACACGGTCTCTCCTGAAGCCTTCTTCATCTTCCTCAGCTGGGAGACGAAGTACCAGAAGCGAGACTTGGCCACCACATGATTGGGGGCGAAGATCCTCATGCGGTACAGAGGAGGAGCCGGGTTCTTGGCGGAGGGCAACAGACGCCCGACAACTTTGTACTCCCTAAGCTGGAATTAGGAAAAAAAAAGATAAATACCAAATTATATATATTTAAAAAAGTACCCTATTATACAGCTGAAACAATTCCCTGAGAAACTTGAGTTAATTCGAACACAAAAATGCACCAAGGCAAATTTGCTTTGTTTAGTCCATTTAAAATCACATCGTTCCAACGTTTCCCCACGGACCATTATAACTGACGCACCACCCGCCAAACTCTAGAACATGTACCACAGAAGATGCTACAGAATGAGGAAAAAAATAAATAACTTTGGGATAATTTCAAACTAAAACAAAGAAAAAAAAACTAGTGCATTTACCCATTTTTGTTTTAGTTAAATTGATTGTTTTTATATATATTTGTATTTTGACAATATGGCAATTGAATGCACTTACTGTATGCAATTTTTTTAATTTTTAATTTTTTCTAAAAAATGAAACAAACCACTTGTTCATTTTAACAAGCCGGTCTTATTTTCTTGTATATTTAGTATTGCTTTCTTTAATAAAGAAAAACTCATCCGATTATTTAATTAATCTATGGAATAATTGCTAGAACGCTCCACTACTAAAATAATCTATAACTACAGCCCTACACTATTATAGTCAACATCCTATTAATAAAATGACATGTTTAAAGTTTTTCATTACAAGATTTAGACCAAAAAGCATGGAAGAAACCATGAGCACCAACTTACTGATGTTTGAACATCTCAAAAAATGACTTACACCAAACTCTAAGGATGTTTCGCTTACGAACAGATCGATCAGGCTTCATGGTCACTATATATTCACACCCACTTAATTAACTGCTTTTAAACCCTGGTAAATTTGTGCAGATGATCCGAGATGCTGATTTTCACAATATCCTGCTGATCAACTCAATAGTATGATCATTCAGGTGCATCATGTGGACACGAAATCCCAGGTTTCTCACACAGTGCGTTTACTAATCATTAAAAAAAAATCAATAGATTTTGCTTTTTGTTTTTTATGAAAGCAGATATCTGCACTAAATACTCCATAATAAGAGAAGAAACAGGCGACCAGCACCACATGGCTTCCCAATTGTCGGCCGCCATGTTGTAACTCCAACGCGGCCGTGAATTTATTAACTTTATAGCGCGTTTACGTTACATATACAACCAGAAACACCTCCGTGCCTATTTTACGGAACTTTCATAAGCATAAATACGCAATTATAGTCAGTAAAGCTGCTTTAAAAACCGCTAAATTACGTACGGTGCCAGACGCCTTCATGGTGTCTCGCTGACGGCCGCTGGGAAAAAGGAAGCAGCAGGGCGGAGCGACGCTACGTCATACCCTCCGCTCTACTTCTTCTACGGCTGTGGTGCGGAATCAGAAAAAGCCGCTTGCGCGCCACCAAGTGGCAGTTTAGATTTACTGCTATTATCATGTAGAAGGTCTGATCACTGATACTTATACAGTGGATACAGGGGTGATTTGTGATAGAAGAGTATATGCAAGAGTGAAAGGGAAAGTTTATAGGACTGTGGTGAGACCTGTGATGTTGTATAGTTTAGAGACAGGAGGTGGAGCTGGAGGTAGCAGAGCTGAAGATGTTGAGGTTTTCGTTGGGAGTGACGATGATGGACAGGATTAGAAATGAGTTTATTAGAGGGACAGCGCATGTAGGACGTTTTTGGAGATAAAGTGAGGGAGGCGAGATTGAGATGATTTGGACATGTGCAGAGAAGGGACATGGGGTATATCAGTAGGAGAATGCTGATGATGGAGCCACCAGGAAGAAGGAAAAGAGGAAGACCAAAGAGGAAGTTTATGGATGTGGTGAGGGAAGACATGCAGGTAGTTGGTTCGAAAGAGGCAGATGTAATGGACAGGGGGGTATGGAGACGGATGATCCGCTGTGGCGACCCCTAATCGGAGCAGCCGAAAAGCAGAAGAAGAAGGATACAACCAGAGGATCACTGAAACTTTGAGGGTTATTCAAGACCATACTTAGCGCCCCCCTCACAAAAAAGAGGGGTAAAAGGCGTCACCCTATGTCCGGCACCTCAACGTACTGCTATACCGCATACCCCATTTTTGTCCCCTGCATACATAATAGAACAGTGGCTCCTGACTTGTCAATGTGAAAGTCTTTACAGTTTTAATTGCATAATAACATTATATGATGTACAATGAAGCATGGTGGTGCCTGTATAATGATTTGGGGCTGCTTCTGTTCAGCTATACAAGAAAGAGAATTACTGACAGCTCCATATTGTAAATCCTAATCTAATTTGTCTATCTCTCCTTGTCTCTTATAACATAAAGGGGTTGGACTGACACACACACATAACTTTTGGAGTGCAGGGAGAGCTACTGAAGACCTTTTTTGACTCTGTGGTCACCTCAGCCATCTTCTATGGTGTGGTCTGCTGGTGCAGCAGCATCTCTACTGCAGACAGGAAGAGATTGGACAAGCTGATCAGAAAGACCAGCTCAGTCCTGGGGATTTTCCTATAGACTGTACAGAAGGTGGGAGAAAGGAGAATGATAGCTAAACTATCATCATTGCTGGAGAACGACTCTCACCCCCTGTATGAAACAGTTTCATCTTTGAGCAGCTCCTTCAGTGACACACTGTTACATCCTAAGTGTCTTATGGAGCATATGGTCTTTTCTCCCTTTCGACTTTACAATCAGAGCTGCTCCCAGTGAACCAGTCACCAAATTATACACTGTTATTGTTTTTAACTGTGCAATAACACTAATTTAAACTGTGCAATATTACCTATGTGCAATATGTTTGAAAGCTTTATTGGTGGTCTCTTTTTCATTTTTTTTGTATTTACACACTGATGTAAATACTTGTATTATGTCTCTAATTTTTATATATTTCTTTTCTTTGCTGCTGTAACACAGAAATATCTTATCTTATAACCCCAACAAACCTATACATCAAGATCCCTCGGGGGCTGCTAAAGAAAAAGCTAAACAGGCATCCAAAGAAAGCACAGCTCCTGATGCAGCTATGTGAGCTGTCATCATGTATTTTTTATTGTAATGTATTATTAAAATAAATGTAGCCTTATTCTGCTGATTCGTGCCAGCAAATTTAAGGATGAATTATTATTTGCAGCCGGTTTCTTCTAGGTTTTGAGGGCTTAGAGTTAATACATGACAAGCATCGTGACTGGTTGAGACTTTAAATTCTTTCTTTAAATTTTTTCTAAAGACGTTTAAGGAGATCTTTCCTACCATTGGCCATCAAACTCTATAACTCCTCCCCTTTCAGTAGGAAGCAGAGCTGACACAATGATCACTGTGCCATTATATGCACTATAAATCTCACAATTATTACAATGTAAGTAATAAAATATGCAAGTCCTTAATATGTGCAATTTCATATTATGTGCAATATCATATGTACAATGTTTTTAGTTCCCCAGCACATTTGACAATTGTATGCATAGAATATATACAATCTTATCTTATAATAAATTAAAGTATGTATGAAGCTCTGAATCCACGCTGATTGACTGTACAGTGACAATGTGTCATGGGCTGTTTTTCAAAATACTCAAGTCAAGTCAAATCAAGTCAAGAAGCTTTTATTGCCATTTCAACCATATATAGCTGACGCAGTACACAGTGAAATTGAACAACGTTCCTCCTGAACCCTGGTGCTACAAAAAACAACTATAGAAAAAGTAAAAAACTGTAAATAAAAACAGCAACAAGAAAAAGAACAGCTGGTCCAGATAACCTCCTCTTTAAAGATTAGAAATTATATTTTCTTCAAGTGCTTTTTAGTTACTCTGAAAAGTAGAGGGAAGGAGGCTGGTGGATCTCCAATATAAACTTTGTATCGGGCCTCCAAATAATAATATAATTACAATTTACTGTTTAAAGTTTGCTGCTATAGGATTGCTTTATGTATAAGATATTACAGTAATGATAATTATAGACTAGAATAATTATACTGTAACTAAATAAGCATTAAGTGGCTAAGCTGAAACACACACAACAGGCACTTTTCTTTTACATTAAAACTTGATTTAAAAAAAGTGAAATTCGGTAAAATGTAGTCAAATAAGGAACACCAGGCAAAACACAGTCAAGTACACTATATTTTCAAAAGTATTGGGTCACCTGGTCATAAGTATGGTGTGATTTTTGAGCACCACATTCCACATTTAGTCCCATTTTGCTCCTATACTTCCCTCCACTCTTCTGGAAAGATGTTCTACCAGATTTTGGAGTGTGCTTATTGATATTTGTGTTCATCAGCCACAAGGGTGTTATAAAAGACAGGTACTGATGTTGGTATGGAGACCTGGGGTGCAGTTAGCGTTCCAAGTTCAAGTGAATGCAAAACGTTATTATAGCACATCTAAAGTCCTATACATTTGAATGCCTCCAGGTTTGTGGTAACAGCTTGGAAAAGAACCACATAGTATACTTTTGGAAATGTAGTGTATTACGTTGGGTTTAGATTAAATGACAGCAACCGGAGGCCGAAGAGAGCCGAAGGGAATCGAAGAGAGCCGAAACAAGCCTAAGAGAATAGAAGAGACTGGAAGAGAGCCGAAACGAGCCGAAGAAAATAGAAGAGACCCGAAGCGAATCGAAGAGACGCGAAGATAATCGAAGAAACCCGAAGCGAGCCCAAAAGAGCCGAAGAGAGCCGACACGAGCCGAAGATAATCGGAGAAACCCGAAGCGAGCCCAAACGAACCGAAGAAAGCCGAGTGAGATCACGTGACAGTCACGTTGGTCGGTCAATTCAAGATGGCTCCTCTTGCAGAGGAACACTTCAGTTCATTACAGCTCTTATTAAAGGTATTCTATATATTTATTGTTATATATTTACATGTTTATTATATATTTATTTGTACTATCCTGCAAACGGATAACAGGAGCAAAACATTAGGAGGCAACAGCACTGTGAGATACGCGTTAAAGTGCAGGATTTGTTTTGACATCTCTCTTACTCCGTCTCTCTTAGTGATGGGAAGATCGGATCAGTTTAGTGATCAGAAATCAAATGAAATTTTACATTTTCAATAACAGATCCCCTAACACGTCTACATACACGAACTTTGACCAGGTTTCCAATCATTTATATAGTATATGACAACGCAGCTAAGGTCAAGTTATGCTAAACAGAATGAAGAGCTCACCTCTCAAATCTTCTGGTACATGTCATTGTCACGTGACTCCCATAATTATTATTATTATTACAATAACGTCAAGATTCTAAACAAAAACTGATCTATTGTGTAGCGTCTACAGGAGTCACGTGACAAAAGAACGAACGGACCAGAGGGCTCACGAGACGAACTACTCAATTCTGTTTCCTAACCCACGAAGATTCTGCGCATGCGCGTCCAGTATAAAAATGAATCACTTTTAAACGATTCATTCATTAAAGACTCGTTTAAAATGAACGAATCGTTCCCTATTTTCTGTCTATGACTTATTTCCTTAGTCTCTCTCCCTGCTTTATTTTTTGTGATGAAAAATTATTACAAATAATAATATCTGTATTGCCAAAGCAATTACAAACAAATGGTATTAAATGTAAGTAAATTAAGGAAGGGATGTAAATTACTGTCTCGCTCATTATTAGTCTTATTAAGAAGAAACTAAACATCATATCTGTAAAGCTGCTTTGGGACAATGTCTTTTGTTGGAAAAGCTAACAAATAAAACTGAATTGCAATCATAAAATTGTGCTGTATTGTGTGTTTTTATATATTTTTAGGCTCCCTCCAAAGATGTTGTGCGACAAATATGCATGGACAGTTTCCCGGCGCAAGCGCACAAGTCGCAGAGTCTGATGGACAGAACTGCTCGAGCCCTGTCTGTGTCCAACAGTGAGGCCATTCAGGCAAGTCATCTGGAATCGATCGAAACTATTTATCTGTCTGTCTGTCTGTCTATCAACCATGCACGTCTTTCTTCCTCAGGTTCTGACGGCATTTCATTTGCTGTCGCATCATGTGATCTTCCACAATTTCACAGCACCGGAACAAATCCAGTCCGTTTTCCCAGCAACGTTCCACTCGAACCTCAAAAACCTTATCACCAAGATCCTGCTGGAACAAAGGTGACTAGAAAGCTCCAGAGTTTGTTCAGTAATTAGGAGTAAAACATATGTACTTGAGCAGCGATTATTTGTGTTACTTTGTACGTTTTTTTTTTTTTTAGTGTAACATGGAGAAATGAGGCTTTGTCCAGTCAGAGTGAGTATTTCCTGTATTCTACACTTTATGGACACACATTTGCAGACACCTGAGAATAGGATTCGTATGTGCTTTTTGAACATCCCACATTTGGAGTCCTATTCGCTGTTATAATCACCTCCACTCTTTAGATGTTTAGACTAGATTTTGGAGGAGATTTGTGCGAGATTTATTCAGACACAAGGGTGTTAGTAAAGGCAGGTACTGATATAGGTGAGGTGAGGAGACCTGGGGTGGAGACAATGTTTACATTCATTCCAATCACATATGGGTGGAAAAGTCAGGTGTCCCAATACTTTTGTCCATAGAGTATATATTATGCATGGATAATGAATATATAGTGGATTATTTTTATGTAATCACCTGTCTGTCATCTGCTTTTACTGCAGCACTTTGCCAATGAATACAAAGTTTACTTTATGAATAAATGGCACGTCACCTTTGACCAGTTTATACAGTTGCTCCAGCATCTTTTTATTTCTCTCTGGTACAAAGATTCAGCTTTCTTTTTTTTTTTTTAAAGCAAAAAACCCAAAAGAGGAAAGGTTTCTCTGTAGCACTGACACTGGAGAAAAATTGTTCATTTTTTTTGCTCCTATTGCTATTGAGTGTAAAATACAATGGCGTTTAATTGGCACAATTAAAAAAATAAATCAAAGATTACGAGAATAAAGTCGTAGCACTCCTCCTCCATTCTCCACTCCATCCTCATAGTCTCTTAAAAAACAACAAATACTCTTAAAATAGCATGCATTTGTAACCATCGATGACCTTCAGGCACTAAAACACCGTCGTAGTTAGATGATATGGAGCATCAAAACTACAACCTGTACATTAACCTGTTTCACACCTTAGTCAGATCCATCTCACCAACACCTAAGCAATCAGATAAGAGGCTTTACCTGCGCTTTAGCTGTAATGGGGGACGTGGTAGCTCTAGATTTCTGCACCGCCAAGATGCACTGTTGGGCCCTTGAGCAAGGCCCTTTCTTGTATCACGGCTCACCCTGCGCTCTGCTTTCTAATGAGCTGGGATACGTGAAGAAAGAATTCCACTGTGCTGTAATGTACATGTGAGGAAAAAAAAAAAAAAAGCATTGTTCTATCTTTATAATACACCATGTAACTTGTTCGTGCTGCAGTCTCTTTGCCTCAGCTCAGAGATTTGGAATGGAGGGTGGACATGAAGACGGCGTCTGACTCCGTGAGCCGCATGGCCGTGCCTACCTGCATCCTGAACATGAAGGTAAGACGGACAGCGCGTCAAACACCAGCACACGTACAGTGCCGTGAAAAGTATTATTATTATTATAAAAAATTTTTTGCATATGAGGTGGTATCAAAAAGTTTTGAGACTAGCTCTGTTTACTATATTACTATATATAGTACTATATTTATGTAGGTTTGCACACTATTACCTTCAAAATCCCCTTCAAGTCAAGTCCCCTTGTCCTGGAAGTTTTCTTTTCGAAGCGTGTCAGGCTTCACCTACACTAATCCAGATAAATATCAAAGCCTTTATTTTCAATCATTTCAAAAGTTGCTCATCCACAATGAAAACTTTAGAAATGCTACGTTTTCATTTAGTGACGACGGCGTCTCGACGTGGATGGAAGGCCAAAACGGAGAGAAAAATATGCATTTTCAAACCAAAAAAAAACGTGTTAGTGTGGACACGGCATCAAGCACCTTCTGAGACTCGTGCTGGATCTCCGGGATGGTGTCAAAACGGCAAGAAACTCGTGTTTGAGGAGAGCATGGTGACAGCGTGCACATTGACTTAAGAAGGTCGGTGCTCCGTGTGACTGTGCGTGCAGCCTTGTGCTGCCATCTGTTGGCATAAAAAAAAAAACTAGTCTCGATACTTTTTGATACCACCTCGTATTCGTCAGACATATGATTCAGCTCATCAGGCACCTTTTTATATTACACAAAGATGACCAGCTTAAGAGTAAAAACCTGGAGCAAATACTCGATCACGACACTAAGCATCGTAGAGCAAATAGAATCCGTTTTGTGTACAGATCCAAGACGATGGCAACGTGAGCAGCAGCCCTAACGAGTCTTCAGTCACTGTGGAACTGAGCAAAGAAACACTGGACACGATGCTAGACGGCCTGGGACGCATCCGAGACCAGCTGTCAGCCGTGGCGGGGAAATAACTGGAGGGGATCTGAACATTAGTGTCATTAACAAATCATTTACATTTGTACAACTCACACAGTCAGAGTACTGGGGTATGGAATGAGAGATTTATATACATTTTCTTGTCATGAAAAACAGCTTGTTTATAGTTACGTGTACAGAATATACAATTATTTGCCTAATGATTTGTAACCAATATTGAATATGAATTTGGGAGAAAATGTTTTTTCTTCTTAAATAAATGCTGCATTAAAAATATACGAGTGTGTAGATTTGGTGTCACCTGATTTGAGAAGGAGGTTCCTGAGTAGGAATCCCAATTTGTAGGAGTTTTTTTATTGTACATCGGATTTTTGCAGCCATATTTCCAGTTTCTTACAGTTTGTTATATATTTCCAATTGTATAGGAAGTTTTCCAAATAAATTGAACTAGGAGACCCAAACCTGTTCATGCATGACAATGCCCATGTGCACAAAGCCAGCTCCATGAAGATATGCTTTGCATGGATTAGAGTGGAAAATCTCCAACTATAGAACTTAAGCCTATTGAAAACATTTGGGATGAATTGGTACCCAGGCCTCCTCACCTATATCACTAAATTATTTCACCAAAACCCCTGTGGAATATCTTCCCAGAAGATGTTATTATAACAGCAAATGGGGACTAAATATTGAATGGGATGGTAAAAAAGAAGCACATAGCAATCATAAGTTCAAATCTTTATATTTTACAGCTTAAAATGTTCAAAACCTTTTTACAGTTCTTTGCAATATACACAATCCACTGCAGTAAAAAAGTGGCAATTACACGTAACATTTTATTTAGAAGTACAGCTTTAAACTTATATTCAAACTCTATGTATAGAAGTAACAAATTTGACAGCATACAAAATTAGAGCTTTAAAAAAATATATATATATATATATATATATATATATATATATATATATATATATATATATATATATATATATATATATACACACACATACATATACATATATATACATATACATACATATACACACACACACACACACACACACACACACACACACAGTGGTACCCCGCTTATCGGCCTTAATCTGTTCCTTAAAACCGGTCGAAATGCGGAAAGGTCGAAGAGCGAATGTAATTATCCCATAAGAAATAATAGAAAACCAATTAATCCGTTCCCGACCTCCACCGATACCCATTTATTAACAATTTTTGCCCTGTTTTTAGCAGTATTAATACAGGTACATAAATAATACTGTATATAATTGTTATGCAGCATAATGAGCGGAGGCAAAGCCGGAGCGAAAACACTGAAAGTTTAACACAAACACACACACACACACGGCAGTCCATAGAATCCCGACAAACGAGAGAGATACCTGTGGTACGCCCTGGAGGGGCGAGGTCCACGGGCGAACGCACGGGAGGAAAAAGGTAATCCGTGGTGCGTTTTGGAAAGAAAGCGCAGCCGTGGAGAGCGTGTGGAGTCCGGAAAGGAAGAAATGCATAGGAATATGTGTGACAGCGAAAACACAGACAAACATGCACCAAACACCTTCACATACCAACAATAACCGACAAGGAAAATGAGGGGTTGTATAAGGGGTTTATATAGGAGCTGGGGATGAGTGAATAATGAGCCCCAGGTGTGCATTGTTGAAGCCGGGGGCTTCAGGGAAAGCGGAGGTTTTGACAGCCGCCAAAGGGGACGTGACAGGTGGATTCCTAATAATAATACAGTAAATAGTATAAATTAAAAACATTACAAAAGTAACAAAAAAAAAAAATGCTCCATGTGGGTCGGGGTAAAAAAAGATAAGCGGGCATTTGGTCGTTCAGCAGGTGCAAATTTCGGTCGAAAAACTGTTCGCTAAGCGAAAAGGTCGATGTCCGAGCCGGTCGATGAGTGGGGTACCACTGTGTGTGTGTGTGTGTGTGTGTGTGTGTGTGTGTGTGTGTGTGTGTGTGTGGAATTTCTTTAAAAAAGCAAATTTTCTGTATGGTAGTAGAGTAAAAAACATATATTATGCAAAAGATTTTCCAAAATGAAAATACTCTGATAAATTAAGGAAGGAGATAAAAATCTTAACCAATGCAGTCCTTCTATTAGAGTTTACTATAATACTGCTAAATCAAATGTGATGCATGTAACCATATGGGAATGTCTGAAATCTATTCAAATACTGGACTAAAATATTAAATACTCCAAAAGACATCTTTGACCTAGATCTCAAACCAAATCCACACATATTTTTGCCATGTTGGTCACGGTTAGCCTTTCATTAACAGTATAAAATGCGCTAGCATTGGCTAGTCTGTTAGCAAATGGCCTCGCTAACAGAAATTCAAATTCCCACCCCTTGGGGCTCAAAGAAGTGTTTACTGGCATTAAACTGGAAAAACTCATTCGACTGGCACTCACTGGTTCTTTATAGACAAACTCTGCCGCACCTTCTGGGATTATATGTTAGCATATATATTATACGCTAACTCTCTGAATGATTAAGCTTAGAACTTATTTTTCCCCTTTTCTTAGGGGTTTAGTTATAGGTAGTTGTTCAAGAGATGTGTTTATTGAACTGTTAATCAGTGTTAATGTTGACTATTTAAATCGAACGATTTGACGAAAGGAATAAAAATAGAAAAATAATCCCAAAATTATCCGTTTTTAGGTCATACATGTTCAATCCTTTGGCCATTGAGGATGTAAATGGACATATGTGGGTTAAAAGCTACTTGTTTTATCTGGAAGTCCTGGTTAATTTTTCTCTAGGTCTCAGTTTTTCTAATGATTTCTAATGATATTTTTAAAATAAAATTTGCCTGGAGCTGCAAAACATATTTGACCTTTAAATGAATACAACACAATTTGTTGTTTTATGCAGATATAAGGTAGTTGCCTAGTTGCACCTCTAGTTGGCACTAGTTTGACTTGTATTTCAATGTTAGCAATTTATAACTTTTTGTCCCTGGCAAGATGTGAGTGTTGGGAAATTGTGAAATAGATGCTGATATTTTATTGAACATTTCTTTCATATGTTCTCCCTCTTTAAACGGCTTTTGGCACTTTAATATCTCCTGAGGTTGCCACAAAATTCGCAACCGTTGTTAAGATTAGAGACGTTAATCCACCCTATGAAGTTCAATTTTCTCTGCGTTGTTTGGCAATTTCTCACCATGTAAAAGTATCGTTGGCAGTGAAAGCGAATATATCTGTCCATGCAAAATTACACTCTTTACATTACATTACATTTAAGATTGATATATTTTTTAAAAGATTTATCCATAGTTAGCTTACGAGAGCAGGGGTCTGGACCTTGATATCAGCTACCGAGGGTCAAGTTGCTGGAAGTAGACAAGAAGCAGGTTGCCGACCCCCAGTATATACAGTGTACATACAGACTTTGCAAACTTGTGAAGCAAAATAACATTTCAAAACACACCACACATCAAGCCTTTATGGCGCCAAGTCCTGGAAACCTGATGCTACAGCAAGCACAGACTCACCCGAACCCAAACCACAGAAGATTGTCTTTTTACAATCAATTACATCTGGTACACACCTTCAGGATATCTTCATCTGCTCCGCTTAGCTTAGCTCGCTGCAGTTTGTGTAGTTTAGCTGGGACTCTGGGCATTACCTGGGTTCTGATGTAAAACGGTAATGCCTTCGAGGTCGATCTGCACTGAGTGCACAGTGAAATCAGAGAGACCCTGTCAAAATCATTACGAAATCAAATATGAACTTCGGGAACAACTTCAATTCAATTAACAATAATAAATATTGCAGATCGCAATTATTAAAACGTATAGATGAAAAAAAATCGTTCTCTCTTTCTCTCTCGCACACCTGTGTATTGTTGAGAATATGTCGTACACTCTCTTCCTGCTGGCCCTGCCGTGTCAGAATAAACAGGAAGCCCCCGCCTCCTGCCCCTGCCAGGCTTTGGCCCAAGGCTATCGGTTGAAGGGCATCCATCATGGTTCTCACTGCAGCTGGTTCACATCCGGGAGCCATCGCTTTCTTCTGCTCCCAATAGCGGTTCATGCAGGCCCCAAGTGCGCTAAGGGATCCTAAATAAAACAGCAAGCCCGTGTGAAATAGACAGAGAATCAGATAGATCAGGGGTCCCCAAACTACTCCCCGTGGGCCTCATACGGCCCAGCCCCAAATTTGGAACGACCCTCTAAACAATGGCAGAAACATATTTTGAATATTTAGTTTTAAATCTTTTAATATCATATCTGTTTTTTAATATAAAAGCTGGCGTTTAAACAAAAATTTCCCTTAGTTATTAACAGAGGTCAAGGCATCAATAGTTGATTGCTGGAACTATCGGCAAAAATCCATACCAATAGTTTTTCCTGCTTCCGGTCCACTGTCATTACGAGAGCGGCCTCTAGAGGTGAATCACTGACGCTGATTGTTTCTACACGTGAGACTGTGCATATATTGTATTTACTATGTATAATTTATTGATTGTATAATTATATTGACTTAATGAATAGTCATATTAATGGATTCATATTCATATTTATTTTTTTAGCACACGTTCAGGATTCAGTACTGTTCTCTTTTTGTAATAAAGATCAGTACTATTTTACATGGAATGTTATTTTTGTTTTTTATCCAGTATCCATTTTCCATAAAATCCTCAACCTCCTAATAATTAGTTAAATTCACCCACTAACTATATGCATAAGTATGTAAATGTTTTGATTTCAATAGCAATGAATATGAAAAAAATGTCATAGTAAAAATGTTATAGTAATAATGCACTTTTAATAGGCATTTGCGTACGCTCACCCTCCGTACAGGCACGTGCACACTCCTCAGCATTGCTCACCAGCTGCTCTGCGTTCCGCACAATCGACGGGAGACGGCTGTACCAATTTCTCACTACATCCTACAAAATATATACACCGGTTAGGAATAACTATACAAGCATGGTACCCATTACCTTTAACTCCACTGAATAAGTCTCACAAACACTCTGTCACACACTTTTTATTCCACATAAATTGCACATATAAAGGTAATTTGCAGCTTGGTGTGTGTTAGATGATTTTAAAGTAACTAAGTGCCCGATACGAAGCGTATTATCCTGTTTATAGCATGTTCATTTGCCAGCAGTGACGAACTGAATCACACACAGAGGTAAAGTAGTGTGAGAAGATATAAATGTTACTTAATTGAATGGATTTGAATAAATAATTGTTAGAAAGAAAAGATGTGCACTTGTATGTGTGTGGGGGTGTTTGTGTGTGTAAATTACAAACATCTGGGCTGCATTTCTATTATAACAATGAAGCTGTTGGCGTTAACGGCCGTCGTTTCTTTGGTTATATGTTAATGTTTTCATCTCCAGTTCCTAAAATCTCATCTCCTCTCCAGTCCTTTTCTTTAAACTCATTTCCTCTCCTTTCCTTTAATCTTCTCTCCTGTCCTCTAATCTCATTTCTTACAACCTGAATTCCGGAAATGTTGTGCCTTTTTTTTATTTATTTATTTTTTTTTTATTAAATGAAATCTAAAAGACGTTCAAATCACATGATCTGATATTTTATTCACAATAGAACATAGAGTACATAAATGTTTAAACTGATAAAATTCTACACTTTTATGCACAAAATGAGTTCCTTTCAAACTTCATGCCTGCTTCAGGTTTTAAAATAGTTGGCACGGGGTTCATGTTTAACCTGGTGTAACATCTCTTCTTTTCAAAACAGTTTGAAGATGTCTGGACATTGAGGTTAGGAGTTTCTGGAGTTTTGCTGTTGGAATTTGGTCCTATTCTTGCCTGATATCGGTTTTCAGCAGCTAAAAGTCCGTTGTTGTCTTTAGCATTTTTTTGTTTAATTAAACGCCAAATGTTCTCTATTCAGCAGCCAGACTCTTCTTCTACGAAGCCATACTGTTGTAATAACAGCAGTATGTGGTTTTGCATCGTCCTGCTGAAATACACAAGGCTTTCCCTGAAACAGACGTTGTCTGGAGGGGAGCATATGTTGCTCTAAAACCTCTATATATACACCTTTCAGCATTCATTCTTTCGGCTTCTACAGTATGGGCAGCTTGCATGTTTTATAAAGCATTCATTGTGCCTTCTAAAACATGCAAGCTGCCCATACTGTATGCACTTGTGCACCGCCATACCATCAGAGATTCCGGCTTTTGAACCTAACGCTGATAACACGCTGGAAAGTCCCTCTCCTCTTTAGCCCGGAGGACACGGCGTCCATGATTTCCAACACGAGACACTTCTGAGACACTCTGCCTCTCTAAGATATCATTTTATCTCATCTCCTCTCCTTCAATCTCATTTCCTCTACTCTCCTTTAATCTCCTCTCCTCCTCTCCTCTCCTTTAATCTCATTTCCTCTCCTCTTCGTTAATCTCATCTCATCTCCTGTCCTCTAATCTCATTTCCTCGCTTCTCTTCTCTTCTAATCTCATCTCCTGTCCACCAATCTCATTTCCTCTCCTCTCTTTTTTCTCTCATTTGATATCATTTCTTTCAATCTCATCTCCTGTCCTTTAATCACATCTCATCTCCTGTCCTTTAGTCACATATCATCTCCTGTAGGTGGATCTCATTTCCTCTCCTCTCTTTAAGATCATCTACTGTCCTGGAGTCTCACTCAGACCTGAAGCAAATTGCGTGCCAGGCGTGTCTTGCCCGTGTAGATCAGCTGGAGTCGCTCCTGCAGCGCAGTGAGGAAGTCTGAAGGGAGCACAAGCTGCTCCACGTCCACTCGGAGGGGCAGCATGGCATGAGACCTCGCCACCTTCACTCCACCGACAAGCCCTCCGACCTGGTCCTGCCACCCTCCACCTACAGCACACATCTAGTGTTTTAGTTATTTCACCCATATGTGTGTATACATTATCATAGAGTTTTGAACGAAATATGAAAAATCTCTTCTTTATTAAGAAGACTGAAACAAAGTGGGGTTTGGGAAATAAATGTTCATGATAATGTCCAATCAACCAGCAGCATTAAGCTAGTATTTATTGGGTTATTAATTTGTCTGGGATCTGTAGTGTATCATTTACAAGGTAGAAAAAAGTCACATAGAACAATAAAAGATAACATTGATTGTACCCTGAAGGCTGAAACCCAGGGTCAACTAGATAAGTGGCATCTTAGTGGTTAAGGTGTTGGACTGATCAAGGTCATGAGTTCAAATCCTACCCCCACTTGGGCTGCCACTACTGGGCCCTTGAGCAAGGCCCTTAACCCAGTGGTGTAAAGTATTTGAGTAAATGTACTTTGTTACTGTATTTTAGTATTTCTTTTGGGTATTAAAGATATAAGCACTTTTACTCTCTACTCAGCTACATTTAAGATTTCATTTATGTACTTTTTACTTTACTATATTTTAATTGAGAATGACCAATATCAATTACTTTTTGCACCTTTGTTGTACCAAGGCTCAACATTCCCCTTCCCACAACTGCAGCCTGTGACCTTTCTACCACAAAAAATTGGTCCCTCTCTGAGACTGAAAGGTGCATCAAATCACAATCAGCTCTGAATGTTTGGTTTTATGTGTCCATTTAATACTAATAGTTCTTCTAATTTGTGACATGATGATAATTCTATTTGTATTAATGTTAATTGTAGATTCCCTTTTGAAAGTTTGCTTTACTACTTTGTCTTTTTTTTTGGACCGACTTGTTTGAGCTTTGCTTCATTCTGGCATGTTGAAGAGACTGTTGTGTTGATTTTTGGTTAATGCACTGTTGAGCTGTCCAATTTGATTTGTATTTTAGGAAATCAAACCTCACAAATCAACGGTTTTTGGCTTTTCACTCATGACTTGGTGTCGAGGACTACTGCATCTTTGAGCCTATGTTCTATATTAGTCAAATGCTCAAGTACTGTTCAAATCTCAAGACGTTTACTGAAGTCATATTGGAATTGGTGACTTTTAACTTCCATCAGTTAATGGTTTCCAGGTACTTTTTTACTTTTTAGATAACTGTAAGTTGCTCTGGATAAGTGGGTTTGTCAAATGTAAATGACCACACTAACCAGTGGTGAGTATCTGCTCCAGGTGAAGTACAGCATGGATGAGAGAATTGTTGTCATAACTCCGCCCGGTGCACCTGTACACGGCTGCCAGAGCCGCACCCGCCAGGATACTGCTTGTACCTAAACACACACACACACACACACACACATATACACACTACACTTACTAAGCTAGGAAATAAGCTTCATAGAAATAGTTCCTCCAGTCTGGCTTTTTTTTTTTTTTTTTTTTTTACATCAAAGTCAAATTTTTACATCCAGGATTTTTCACAGCCACTGTAGTGCAATTTAGCTCCCTCTGATGTTCAGTTCTGGCACTCTATTACTTAGACAGTGCTGGATGAAGTACACAAACCGTGTACTCGAGTTCAAGTAGAAATACACTCGGTAAAATATTACTCCAGTAAAAGTGCTCCCTTTAAACTTTCACTTGAGTAAATGTACAAAAGTATTTGCCTTCAAATGCACTTTAGATCCTATTTTAGATTTGGTCAGATTTGGACTTGTTATTATCCTGTTCAGTTTTGGCTTCACTATTCTGTTGTACTTCCTCTTTTGTATTGCTTTGTTTTGTATTCTTTCTCTGATCTTGACACTTCTCTTTTTGTGTTACTCTGTCGTGAATATACAGTGTGTGCATATTCATTTATTTATTTATTTTAAATGCATATTTATTGTAATATTATGCATTTTAAATAATGTTTGAAATATTTTAGATAATAAGTACACCAAATTTTGATTGATAAAAACAGGTCTCGGACATATGGGTCTAATTGTGTGCCCTCTTTTAAAAACAGGATGTGAAAAATGTTATACATTGTAGAGTTTCCATTGTGTCTCACCAAGTCCTGAGCCATGAGGCAGTTGAGACCAGCTGTTCAGCTCCAGTCCTCCCCCAGCGCTGCAGCAACTGCTGCTCCAGAGTCAGAGGAGACGTAACACACACTACATCACCACACACACACACTGCCTTTAACAGGGCACCTGCAACACACACACACAGAAGCATTTCAGATATAAATAAATCACCTCTTCTTATTTATTATTAAACTGTATCTAGTGAAATACATGTATCCATTATTTTAAAGTTTTTCACGCTCACATGGAGCATGGGGCTGGCAGTGGTCCTCTAGGTCGGTGAGGTCATTACACACTGTCTGCGTAGTCATGCTGCAATCCGGAGGGCCGCTGCGGCTCAAGAGCACAAGCCTGGGCTCTGGAATGCGGCGCACTCGGGCTCCGATCGGCCGTTTTCCATCAACCTTGATCGACACGTTCACCACCACACCTCCATGCTCGAACGCAATGGGAGGAGTATCGCTCCAACCACCTACACAGCGAAAGAAGCAAAACATTCTTATTCCTGTTTAAAAATAATAATGGCAATAAAGTATATGCAATAAAGTACAGAATAACAAATTTGCATTGAAGATGGAACTCACCAGCGAGGTCCAGCCTGGCAGGACACTCCACCTCCTGCCACTCTCCCATTGGTGGCATCTCACCTTGTCCAATGTGCACAAACTGACGTGCTGACATCACTGCTTTCCTGAGAAGAATCTGTCCTGCACCCTCATAGTGTCTAGCAGCTCTTACCAGCAGATCTGGTCTACAGGAATTGATCATTTACACCAATAAATCGCTGTTTACAAATACCGGTACAGCTTCTGTACTCTAATCTCGTACCTGTTGAGCCAGCGAGCTCTCTGATTGGCCAGTTCTAGGACACCAGCCTCGAGCTTGCCTTGTTCTAGCAGCCTGAAAGCAGGAGCCCAGGATGGATTAGCAGCAGGGCCGCTCCTCAAACCGCCTTTTCCCTCACCGGCCATGCAACCAAGAACATCCGCGATGCAAGCCAAAGTGCGGGCAGCTATACCCAGATCGGCAAAACTCTCTAAAGCCACTGAAATGCAATGGACAGAAATAAACCAGACAGAAAAACAGAAAGGCAGAGAGGATGTCACATGAAAAGACCTAAGCTTTAGTTACTGAGCAACTCAATAACTATGAGGGTGGACTTGGACTGTAATTTAATATCAAAAGTCAACAATGATGGAACTGTAATGAATGGACATTCAGTGCATCCCAGATGAGGATAGGTTTCCTTTTGTGTCTGGTTTCTCTCCAGGTTTCTTCCTCATTCCATCTCAGTTTTTTTTGCTCTCCACAGTCACCACTGGCTAACTCCTTAGGCATTTGCTTTGAGACAATGTACATTCTTAAAAGCGCTATACAAATAAAACTGAATAGAATTGAAAATTATTTAAATGCATATATGCATAAAAAAGCAATGATAAAAGCTTACATGACTAGTCTGGATTTTCAAGTTCTACATATATCACATTTATATATACCGCAATTTCCGGACTATTAAGCACACCCAAATATAAGCCGCACCCACTGAATTTGACAAAGATTTTTATTTTGAACATAAATAAGCCGCACCTGTCTATAAGCCTAAAACTGTCTACACTAAAACTAATGTGTAAAACTAAAACTTTACACAGGCTTTAATAAAAGACAGTGTCTGTTACACGGCTTGTATCTAAACAGTAGCCTACCAAGAAAGTCATTGTTCACTGTCTTCCTCCTTCCTTTCACAACAGTTTTTCTTTTGGCATCATCGTGCGTTTAAAAATCACCATTGGTGAAGCTTTTCTCCGATGCCGTGCAGCTGAGAACACAGGTGAAGTGTGTTTTTTCATGCCCGGTTGTTTTTAGCGTGACGAATGATTCGCATTTCCTGTTGACAGTCCGAGTGAGCGGCAGGTCAAACATCAGAGGAACCTCTTCCATATTTATGATGTGGTGCGGCCCGATTCAGTTGGAGCGCATCTGATTTAATATAAAGAGTTTCATTGGTTCACCTGAACCCGTTCGGGCAATTTCATTAGTCTAATGTTATGGGGCTCGGTTTTTTGGCTTGAAGCTTGTGAAACCGGGAAAAACCCAGAAAAAAATCCATAGATTAGCCGCTTCGTTTGTTTAAGCCGCGGGGTTTAAAGTGTGGGAAAAAAAATATCTGCTTATAGTCCAGAAAATACGGTACATGAACAAATCACAGTATGGGAGAATCTGTGAGCTCTTGCATAGAGACTATGCGAGTTAGTGCTCTCCTCTAAGCACGTTCAGCTCATCTTCGGTTTACCCAATCACAAATTAAATCGCCTAAATTGACTGTGCGAGCGTACTCTAAATCCAGTGCAACATTGTTGCATCAAAAATCCAATTAATAATCAAATTAAATTAAAACAGAATATACCTTTAAACAATCTCCCAGACATTTGTTAAATATTTAAATCGCTTCCGCCAAGATGCTCCTGTGAGGGTCACGGATCGTGGGTCGGATTTATTTATTCATGCACGTTAGAAATATTTATTACAATATTTATTTACAGTATTTTCGTAATAGGCTGGTATCTTAGCATATTGGAAGAAACTGGTAGTTCTATGTGAAATCCCACAATGAGCACCCCAATAGAACAAAAAAATGGTATGATCCTCGTTTTGTAACACCTCCGATCGAAGCATTAAATCTTCGACTATTCGGGGTCACCCCTAAAAGAATCTTATATAATAATAGTGAAAATCATTTTTAAAAACCTCACCAGAGTCGAGTGTGCTCAGCAGATCTGACTGCCTGCCTCCCAGCACTACTGCTCTCATACAGGGCAGAAGGTTGTGAGATTTGTGGCCCTTTAATGTGTCCACCGCTCTTCTCCGTGCTGCACTAAACAGCATCTCCTCTCTCCACTGAAGTTCAGACTGCTGGTCAGTGAGAGATAGCACCTCCCTAAGAGACAGTCTCCATGCTGACCTCCAATCTTCTATACTCCCAGGGCTTCCTAGCAAAAAGCGAATACCATCCAGTCCTACTGAGCCTCGCTTTGGCACAAAGGCCAAAAACAAGCGAGCGTCCAGCAGAGTCTGAGACGCTCCACTCGCTGCTCCCCACAGATCCTCTCTCCTGAGACAACACACACACACACACACACACAAAACACACACACGGATTACAGATGTAATGAATTTCTCAGAATTGATCTGGGCGGTTTTCTGACTCTTACTGGATTTCGGTGCTGGTAAAGAAGTGACTCCATGTTTGATTGAGAAATGTCGCAGTAACATCATCACACTGGGCCTGCAAAGAAGGGAGTAGTAGCACTACTTAAACATGATGCATTATGATGCACTGTGTGATTCCCATCTTGGGAATTTGCACTCCATTAATGAGGCATGTAATGCATCTGCACAGTTTAAACACTTACAGTTAAAATCTGCACAACTGGGAATAAAATATCTAGAAAGCACACTGACAGACTGCTCTGGATCATTATATCTGCCAAGCATTACATGTTGCAGGGTTACACAATTATTTTTGAATTTCGGACATTTAGTTGTTAGTAAAAGGCTGTAAGTCAATCAATGAGATTGCTCTGGGTCAGAAACTGGATTACATTTGCAGAGATGTATTTTATTTATTTATTTTTACAATTTACACTCATGTTGTATATATATATATATATATATATATATATATATATATATATATATATATATATATATATATTTTTTTTTTTTTTTTTTTTGGTTTATTTAGACAAAAATGAACAAAGTTTTTTTAGAAAAAAGAAAAAAAAAAGCCTTTTTAGTCATAATTTTTCTTCTTTTATATATATATATATATATATTTTGAAAATCAAACTAAATTATGTTGTGAGGCAGAAGTATTACATTTCAAAGCCAAATTAAATATTTTCATGACCAGACTGCATCAGTAACTCTGTTAGTTTTAGCTGCATATAGAAGACTTAAAATTTAAGAGAATAAGCGATCTGATTAAAAAAAAAAAAAACAATCCCTGTTACAAACTCAAATGCATCAGAGAGCAGCTTTTGCACAGAAAAACAACCAAAAGTTATCTACTGTACCTCCAAACTGTCATACGCCCCAAACACTGTAAACACTGTTAACTTCAGTTCTCCCACATTCACCCTCTGCCCCTGCACAATGATGTCGCTGCTGAGAGGCAAGCGGCGTAGTTGATCTGATACGGTCTGGTCCAGGCCGGAAAAGAGGCACCCAGAATTCACTTGAATTGGTCCCTGGAATATATAAATATACATCCTTGTTAGCTGCATCCTACCCACATATTATTATTTCTTAAAATCAAACATAAATAAGTAATGCTGAAACCATGTGGAGAGACAGAGTAACACAGTTACTTCCTGGGGTAGTAAATTTTTTAGCTTTAGATCGAATAAACTTCAGAAAAACATAAAACACACAACTGAAATGACAATTTCCATAAGGCAAACTGATGTTCAAGTCTAAAACAAAACAGAAATGTATTAAACTGGTATAAAAAGCTTTACTGATATGTTCCTTTATGGTGATCCTGATTTCCAATTCAAGAGTTAGACCGATTCATCAGTCCTGGGAATTAATTGGCACTGATAGTTGATTGCTGGAGCTATCAGCAAAAATCTATACCAATAGTTTTTCCAGGTAGCGTCCGTTGGCAGCTGAGAAGGTCCGCTGTCATTATGAAAGTGGCCTCTAGAGTCGAATCGCTGATGCCACGTGCGGTTTGTTTTTACACGCGAGATTGCACGCTGCACAGAGTGCGCACGGTGCATAAAGAGCATTATATTAATTATAATTTATGAATGATATAATTATATGTATTAATATATTCATATTTATTTATTCGCATTTTCATAAACATGGTAAAGGTTCATATGACTGGTAAAGGGAGAGAGTTAGCTGATATGATGGAGAGGAGAAAGGTAGATATTTTGTGTGTTCAGGAGACCAAGTGGAAGGGGAGTAAGGCCAGGAACATTGGAGGTGGCTTTAAACTGTTCTCTTATGGTGTGGATGGAAAGAGAAATGGTGTAGGGGTGATTCTGAAGGAAGAGTACAGTAAGAGTGTAGTGGAGGTGAAGAGAGTTTCTGATAGAGTGATGAACATTAAGCTGGAAGTTTGAGGGGTGATGATAAATGTCATCAGTGCTTATGCTCCAAAAGTGGGTTTTGAGATGAAGGAGAAGCTAGAATTCTGGAGTGAGTTGATGGTGTACCTAGGAATTAAAGATTGGTGATTGGGGCAGATTTAAATGCGCATGTAGGCGAAGGGAACAGAGGTAATAAGGAGGTGATGGGTAGGTATGGCCTTAAGGAGAGGAATGTGGAAGGGCAGATGGTGGTAGATTTTGCTAAAAGGATGGACATGGCAGTAGTGAACACTTATTTTAAGAAGAAGGAGGATCATAGGGTGACGTATAAGGGTGGAGAAAGGTGCACACAGGTGGACTATGTTCTATGTAGGAGATGCAACCCGAAGGAGATTGGAGACTGTTAGTGTTGTAGCTAGACAGCATCGGATGGTGGTCTGTAGGATGGTTTTGGAGGCGAAGAAGAAGAGGGGGAGAGTGAGGACTGAAAGAAGAATAAGATGGTGGAAACTGAAGGAGGAAGGCTGTAGTGTAAGATCCAGAGAAGAGGTCAGACAAGGGCTTGGTGGTGGTGAGGAGGTGCTGGATGATTGAGCAACTACTGCAAGAGTGATAAGGGAGACAGCTAGAAAAGTACTTGGTGTGACATCTGGAAATAGAAAGGAAGACAAAGAGACATGGTGACAGCACAAGGAGAAAGAGGTTGGCAAAACAGAATTGGGATCGACAGAGTGATGAGAAAAGTAGGCAGGAGTACAAGGAGATGCGGCAGCAGGTAAAAGGGATGTGGCGAAAGCCAAGGAAAAGGCATATGAGGAGCTGTATAAGAGGTTGGACACTAAGGAAGGAGAAAAGGAGTTATACCGATTGGCCAGGCAGAGGGACCGAGCTGGGAAGGATGTACTGCAAGTTAGAGCAATAAAAGATGCAGATGGAAAGTGTTGACTAGTGAGGAGAGTGTGTTGAGAAGGTGGAGGTTCAGGTACCTGGGGTCAACAGTGCAAAGTAATGGAGAGTGTGTTAGAAGTAAAGAAAAGAGTGCAGGCAGGGTGGAGTGGGTGGAGAAGAGTGACAGGAGTGATTTGTGATAGTAGGGTATCTGCAAGAATGAAAGGAAAGTTTATAGGACTGTGGTGAGACCTGCGATGTTGTATGGATTAGAGACAGTGGCATTGAGTAAAAGGCAGGAGGCAGAGCTGGAGGTAGCAGAGCTGAAGATGTTAAGGTTTTCGTTGGGAGTGACGAGGATGGACAAGATTAGAAATGAGTTTATTAGAGGGACAGCACATGTAGGATGTTTTGGTGACAAGGTGAGGGAGGCGAGATTGAGATGGTTTGGACATGTGCAGAGAGGGACATGAATTATATTGGTAGAAGAATGCTGAAGATGGAGCCACCAGGTAGGAGGAAAAGAGGAAGGCCAAGGAGGAGGTTCATGGATGTGGTGAGGGAAAACATGCAGGTAGTTGGTGTGAAAGAGGCAGATGTAGAGGACAGGGTGGTATGGAGACGGATGATCCGCTGTGGCGACCCCTAATGGGAGCAGCCGAAGAAGAAGAAGAGATGAGAAAAGTAGGCAGGAGTACAAGAAGATGTGGCAGAGGGTGAAGAGAAATGTGGCGAAAGCCAAGGAAAAGGCATATGAGGAGCTGTATAAGAGGTTGGACACTAAGGAAGGAGAAAAGGATTTGTATCGATTGGCCAGACAGGGACAAGGGTGGCTGCAAGTTAGAGCAATAAAGGATGGAGAGGAAATGTGTTGACTAGTGAGGAGAGTGTGTTGAGAAGATGGAGGGTGTATTTTGAGTCGCCGATGAATGAGGAAAATGAGGTAGAGAGAAGGTTGGATGGTGTGGAGATGGTGAAGCAGGATGTAGATAGGATTAGTAAGGAGGAAGTGAGAGCAGCGATTAAGAGGATGAAGAATGGAAAGTCGGTTGGACCAGATGACATACCGGTAGAGGCGTGAGATGTTTAGGAGAGATGGCAGTGGGTTTTTAACCAGATTGTTTAACAGGATTCTGGAAGGGAGAGGATGCCTGAGGAATGGAGAAGAGTGTGCTGGTACCGATCTTTAAGCATAAGGAGATGTGCAGACCTGCAGTAACTACAGGGGAATTAAGTTGATCAGTCACACCATGAAGTTATGGGAAAGAGTAGTGGAAGCCAGGCTGAGAGAAGAGGTGACCATCTGTGAGCAACAGTATGGTTTCATGCCGAGGAAGAGCACCACAGATGCCTTATTTGCTTTGAGGATGTTGATGGAGAAGTATAGAGAAGGACAGAAGGAATTGCATTGTGTATTTGTGGATTTAGAGAAAGCGTAAGACAGAGTGCCAAGAGAGGAGTTGTGGTATTGTGAGGAAGTCAGGTGTGTCAGAGAAGTATGTAAGGGTGGTGCAGGACATGTATGAGGACAGTGTGACGGCAGTGAAGTGTGCAGTAGGTACGACAGACTGGTTCAGAGTGAAGGTTGGACTGCATCAAGGATCGGCCCTGAGCCCTTTCCTGTTTGCAGTGGTGATGGACAGGTTGACGGACGAGGTCAGACAGGGGCTCGGTGGTGGTGAAGAGGTGCCGGATGATTGGGGAACTACTGCAGGAGTGATGAGGGAGGCAGCTAGAAAAGTACTTGGTGTGACATCTGGAAATAGAAAGCAAGACAAGGAGACGTGGTGGTGGAATGAGGAAGTGCAGGAGAGCATTAGGGAAAGAGGTTGGCAAAACAGAAGTGGGATCGACAGAGTGATGAGAAAAGTAGGCAGGAGTACAAGGAGATGCGGCAGCAGGTAAAAGGGATGTGGCGAAAGCCAAGGAAAAGGCATATGAGGAGCTGTATAAGAGGTTGGACACTAAGGAAGGAGAAAAGGAGTTATACCGATTGGCCAGACAGGGACAAGGGTGGCTGCAAGTTAGAGCAATAAAAGATGCAGATGGAAAGTGTTGACTAGTGAGGAGAGTGTGTTGAGAAGGTGGAGGAGTTCAGGTACATGGGGTCAACAGCAAAGTAATGGAGAGTGTGTTAGAGAAGCTAAGAAAAGAGTGCAGGCAGGGTGGAGTGGGTGGAGAAGAGTGACAGGAGTGATTTGTGATAGAAGAGTGTCTGCAAAAGTGAAAGGAAAAGTTTATAGGACTGTGGTGAGACCTGCGATGTTGTATGGATTAGAGACAGTGGCATTGAGTAAAAGGAGGTGGAGCTGGAGGTAGCAGAGCTGAAGATGTTAAGGTTTTCGTTGGGAGTGACGACAATAGACAGGATTAGAAATAAGTTTATTAGAGGGACAGCGCATGTAGGACGTTTTGGAGACAAGGTGAGGGAGGCGAGATTGAGATGGTTTGGACATGTGCAGAGAGGGACATGAATTATATTGGTAGAAGAATGCTGAAGATGGAGCCACCAGGTAGGAGGAAAAGAGGAAGGCCAAGGAGGAGGTTCATGGATGTGGTGAGGGAAGACATGCAGGTAGTTGGTGTGAAAGAGGCAGATGTAGAGGACAGGGTGGTATGGAGACGGATGATCCGCTGTGGCGACCCCTAATGGGAGCAGCCGAAAGAAGAAGAAGAAGAAGAGAGATGAGAAAAGTAGGCAGGAGTACAAGAAGATGTGGCAGAGGGTGAAGAGAAATGTGGCGAAAGCCAAGAAAAAGCATATGAATAGCTGTATGAGAAGTTGTACACTAAGAAAGGAGAAAAGGATTTGTATCGATTGGCCAGACAGGGACAAGGGTGGCTGCAAGTTAGAGCAATAAAAGATGCAGATGGAAAGTGTTGACTAGTGAGGAGAGTGTGTTGAGAAGGTGGAGGTTCAGGTACCTGGGGTCAACAGTGCAAAGTAATGGAGAGTGTGTTAGAAGTAAAGAAAAGAGTGCAGGCAGGGTGGAGTGGGTGTAGAAGAGTGGCAAAAGTGATTTGTGATAGAAGAGTGTCTGCAAAAGTGAAAGGAAAAGTTTATAGGACTGTGGTGAGACCTGCGATGTTGTATGGATTAGAGACAGTGGCATTGAGTAAAAGGCAGGAGGCAGAGCTGGAGGTAGCAGAGCTGAAGATGTTAAGGTTTTCATTGGGAGTGACGACAATAGACAGGATTAGAAATAAGTTTATTAGAGGGACAGCGCATGTAGGACGTTTTGGAGACAAGGTGAGGGAGGCGAGATTGAGATGGTTTGGACATGTGCAGAGAAGGGACATGAATTATATTGGTAGAAGAATGCTGAAGATGGAGCCACCAGGTAGGAGGAAAAGAGGAAGGCCAAGGAGGAGGTTCATGGATGTGGTGAGGAAGACATGCAGGTAGTTGGTGTGAAAGAGGCAGATGTAGAGGACAGGGTGGTATGGAGACGGATGATCCGCTGTGGCGACCCCTAATGGGAGCAGCCGAAGAAGAAGAAGAGATGAGAAAAGTAGGCAGGAGTACAAGAAGATGTGGCAAAGGGTGAAGAGAAATGTGGCGAAAGCCAAGAAAAAGCATATGAATAGCTGTATGAGAAGTTGTACACTAAGAAAGGAGAAAAGGATTTGTATCGATTGGCCAGACAGGGACAAGGGTGGCTGCAAGTTAGAGCAATAAAAGATGCAGATGGAAAGTGTTGACTAGTGAGGAGAGTGTGTTGAGAAGGTGGAGGAGTTCAGGTACATGGGGTCAACAGCAAAGTAATGGAGAGTGTGTTAGAGAAGCTAAGAAAAGAGTGCAGGCAGGGTGGAGTGGGTGGAGAAGAGTGACAGGAGTGATTTGTGATAGTAGGGTATCTGCAAGAATGAAAGGAAAAGTTTATAGGACTGTGGTGAGACCTGCAATGTTGTATGGTTTAGAGACAGTGGCATTGAGTAAAAGGCAGGAGGCAGAGCTGGAGGTAGCAGAGCTGAAGATGTTGAGGTTATCGTTGGGAGTGACGAGGATGGACAAGATTAGAAATGAGTTTATTAGAGGACAGCACATGTAGGATGTTTTGGTGACAAGGTGAGGGAGGCGAGATTGAGATGGTTTGGACATGTGCAGAGAGGGACATGAATTATATTGGTAGAAGAATGCTGAAGATGGAGCCACCAGGTAGGAGGAAAAGAGGAAGGCCAAGGAGGAGGTTCATGGATGTGGTGAGGAAGACATGCAGGTAGTTGGTGTGAAAGAGGCAGATGTAGAGGACAGGGTGGTATGGAGACGGATGATCCGCTGTGGCGACCCCTAATGGGAGCAGCCGAAGAAGAAGAAGAGATGAGAAAAGTAGGCAGGAGTACAAGAAGATGTGGCAAAGGGTGAAGAGAAATGTGGCGAAAGCCAAGAAAAAGCATATGAATAGCTGTATGAGAAGTTGTACACTAAGAAAGGAGAAAAGGATTTGTATCGATTGGCCAGACAGGGACAAGGGGTGGCTGCAAGTTAGAGCAATAAAAGATGCAGATGGAAAGTGTTGACTAGTGAGGAGAGTGTGTTGAGAAGATGGAGGGTGTATTTTGAGTCGCCGATGAATGAGGAAAATGAGGTAGAGAGAAGGTTGGATGGTGTGGAGATGGTGAAGCAGGAAGTGGATAAAATTAGTAAAGAGGAAGTGAGAGCAGCGATTAAGAGGATGAAGAGTGGAAAGTCAGTTGGACCAGATGACATACCGGTAGAAGCATGGAGATGTTTAGGAGAGATGGCAATGGAGTTTTTAACCAGGGTGTTCAACAAGATTTCTGAGAGTTAGAAGATGCCTGAAAAATGGAGAAGGAGTGTGCTGGTACCGATCTTCAAGAATAAGGGAAATGTGCAGACCTGCAGTAACTACAGGGGAATTAAGTTGATCAGTCACACCATGAAGTTATGGGAAAGAGTAGTGGAAGCCAGGCTGAGAGAAGAGGTGAAAAGAGGAGTTGTGGTATTGTATAAGAATGTCTGGTGTATCAGAGAAGTATGTGAGGGTGGTGCAGGACATGTATGAGGACAGTGTGACAGCAGTGAAGTGTGCACTAGGAACGACAGACTGGTTCAAGGTGGAGGTTGGACTGCATCAAGGATCGGCTCTGAGCCCTTTCTTGTTTGTAGTGATGATGGACAGGTTGACGGACGAGGTCAGACAGGAGTCTCCATTTACAATGATGTTTGCGGATGATATTGTGATTTGTGGTGAGAGTAGGGAGCAGGTTGAGAAGAGCCTGGAGAGATGGAGGTACATGTTGAAGAGAAGGGGAATGAAAGTCAGTAGGAGTAAGACAGAGTACATGTGTGTAAATGAGAGGGAGGGCAGTGGAGTGTTGCAGTTGCAGGGAGAAGAGGTGGTGTAGGTAGAGGAGTTCAGGTACATGGGGTCAACAGCGCAAAGTAATGGAGAGTGTGTTAGAGAAGCTAAGAAAAGAGTGCAGGCAGGGTGGAGTGGGTGTAGAAGAGTGGCAAAAGTGATTTGTGATAGAAGAGTGTCTGCAAAAGTGAAAGGAAAAGTTTATAGGACTGTGGTGAGACCTGCGATGTTGTATGGATTAGAGACAGTGGCATTGAGTAAAAGGAGGTGGAGCTGGAGGTAGCAGAGCTGAAGATGTTAAGGTTTTCATTGGGAGTGACGAGGATGGACAAGATTAGAAATGAGTTTATTAGAGGACAGCACATGTAGGATGTTTTGGTGACAAGGTGAGGAGGCGAGATTGAGATGGTTTGGACATGTGCAGAGAGGGACATGAATTATATTGGTAGAAGAATGCTGAAGATGGAGCCACCAGGTAGGAGGAAAAGAGGAAGGCCAAGGAGGAGGTTCATGGATGTGGTGAGGGAAGACATGCAGGTAGTTGGTGTGAAAGAGGCAGATGTAGAGGACAGGGTGGTATGGAGACGGATGATCCGCTGTGGCGACCCCTAATGGGAGCAGCCGAAGAAGAAGAAGAAGAGATGAGAAAAGTAGGCAGGAGTACAAGAAGATGTGGCAAAGGGTGAAGAGAAATGTGGCGAAAGCCAAGAAAAAGCATATGAATAGCTGTATGAGAAGTTGTACACTAAGAAAGGAGAAAAGGATTTGTATCGATTGGCCAGACAGGGACAAGGGTGGCTGCAAGTTAGAGCAATAAAAGATGCAGATGGAAAGTGTTGACTAGTGAGGAGAGTGTGTTGAGAAGGTGGAGGTTCAGGTACCTGGGGTCAACAGTGCAAAGTAATGGAGAGTGTGTTGAGAAGGTGGAGGTTCAGGTACCTGGGGTCAACAGTGCAAAGTAATGGAGAGTGTGTTGAGAAGGTGGAGGTTCAGGTACCTGGGGTCAACAGTGCAAAGTAATGGAGAGTGTGTTAGAGAAGTAAAGAAAAGAGTGCAGGCAGGGTGGAGTGGGTGGAGAAGAGTGACAGGAGTGATTTGTGATAGTAGGGTATCTGCAAGAATGAAAGGAAAAGTTTATAGGACTGTGGTGAGACCTGCAATGTTGTATGGTTTAGAGACAGTGGCATTGAGTAAAAGGCAGGAGGCAGAGCTGGAGGTAGCAGAGCTGAAGATGTTGAGGTTATCGTTGGGAGTGACGAGGATGGACAAGATTAGAAATGAGTTTATTAGAGGACAGCACATGTAGGATGTTTTGGTGACAAGGTGAGGGAGGCTAGATTGAGATGGTTTGGACATGTGCAGAGAAGGGACATGAATTATATTGGTAGAAGAATGCTGAAGATGGAGCCACCAGGTAGGAGGAAAAGAGGAAGGCCAAGGAGGAGGTTCATGGATGTGGTGAGGAAGACATGCAGGTAGTTGGTGTGAAAGAGGCAGATGTAGAGGACAGGGTGGTATGGAGACGGATGATCCGCTGTGGCGACCCCTAATGGGAGCAGCCGAAGAAGAAGAAGAGATGAGAAAAGTAGGCAGGAGTACAAGAAGATGTGGCAAAGGGTGAAGAGAAATGTGGCGAAAGCCAAGAAAAAGCATATGAATAGCTGTATGAGAAGTTGTACACTAAGAAAGGAGAAAAGGATTTGTATCGATTGGCCAGACAGGGACAAGGGTGGCTGCAAGTTAGAGCAATAAAAGATGCAGATGGAAAGTGTTGACTAGTGAGGAGAGTGTGTTGAGAAGGTGGAGGAGTTCAGGTACATGGGGTCAACAGCAAAGTAATGGAGTGTGTTAGAAGTAAAGAAAAGAGTGCAGGCAGGGTGGAGTGGGTGTAGAAGAGTGGCAAAAGTGATTTGTGATAGAAGAGTGTCTGCAAAAGTGAAAGGAAAAGTTTATAGGACTGTGGTGAGACCTGCAATGTTGTATGGTTTAGAGACAGTGGCATTGAGTAAAAGGAGGTGGAGCTGGAGGTAGCAGAGCTGAAGATGTTGAGGTTATCGTTGGGAGTGACGACAATAGACAGGATTAGAAATAAGTTTATTAGAGGGACAGCGCATGTAGGACGTTTTGGAGACAAGGTGAGGGAGGCTAGATTGAGATGGTTTGGACATGTGCAGAGGAGAGACATGGGGTATATCGGTAGGAGAATGCTGAGGATGGAGCCGCCATGAAGAATAAAAAGAGGAAGACCAAGGAGGAGGTTTATGGATGTGGTGAGGGAAGACATGCACGTAGTTGGTTTGAAAGAGGCAGATGTAAAGGACAGGGGGGTATGGAGACAGATGATCTGCTGTGGCGACACCTAATGGGAGAAGCCGAAAGAAAAAGATGATGATGATCACATTTTCATAAACCAGTAGTTTTTTTTTTTTTATATACATTTTAGCAATATTTTATTTTATTAATTTTTTTACCAGTATCCATTTTGATTAATCAGTTATCGGCAAGTACGCTCCAACCTAGCAATCGGTAAAATCTGTCGGTCAACACCTAATTTCCACATAATGCTATTGCTAATCTAATTAGGTTGCAATGAATTGTTATGAAACCACAAAAAAAAATCAACTCCTTGACACAGAACATTTATTTGACTTGGCAGAATCTCGGGAAGGAAATCGGCTAACAGCCACTCCACTTATAGATTTGATTACATTAAATTAAGGTACCGGTAATGTCATAAAGGTTTTCTGTGATTGTGATTGAATAGATCCTGAACTGTTCAGTAAGGGGGAATGTCTAGTGCAGCTTAGAAGGCTCATTTAAAAGACATGTATTATAAGGATATAGATGTTGTATGTATTTAATGCCACTAATAGCCAAGGAGTTTTATGGTTCTTGGTTCTGAGAGTTTGATAAATTGTGCACAATGACATGTGTATTTAATTGTGCAATAAATGCATTTAGAGTGATATTTCCACATGAAATGGAGCTGTCTGAAATGTCTCCAAATTTGTGGACTGTGCTGAGAATATGTTCATATTCATCCAGTTACAGTAGCTAAAGCAGAGTGAAGCTTCTCAAAGCTAAAACTAATCAATGGGGAAGACGTTGAGTCATGGCGTGGTTCACACAGGGTCTCATCCAAGCTTGAACCGCCATTGCTGCTTGGTGGTATCTACTTAGCCCCAACATTCAGTCCAGCGTCAGTTCAACTGCAAGCAGAACATTTTTAGAGGAATGAATGATTGAAGAACTCCTGATTCTAACTTGCCACAACACCTGTGGTCTTATTTGTGTGGGCTTTTTTTGTAGGAACATTATAGTCATAATAAAGCATAGTACTTTGGATACTTAAGTGCATTTGAAGGCAAATACTTTTGTACTTTGACTCAAGTAAAAGTTTAAGGGGAACACTTTTTACTTTTACTGGAGTCATATTTTACCTACTGTATCTCTACATTTACTCAAGTACATGCTTTGTGTACTTCGTCCACCGCCACTTTTTTCTACATACACTGGATGGCGGGATACTGTAAGTCCGATTGGGGGGAAAAAATGATAGTGGAGAGGCGATTGATGATGGTGCTATTTTGTACTTAAATCCTAAATAGAGCCAATGATGGTCATCAGATGTCTAGCAAATAGACTGAAACGTTTTCAAGCCCTCCTGACCTGTAAGTGGCAGTGCTGCACAACAGCCCCTGCTGCAACATGCACCTCTCCTTCCAGTACACTGTTAATGATCCTACTGTTCTCGCTCACATACTGCAATTCCTGCAAACAGAAAGAGATGAACATACTAGTGAAAGACATGGTTTATACAGATGCAATACTTTGGATAGACAGACAAATCCCACACTTCGAGTCACCTGTATGTGGGAAAGAATCTGTGTCTCTGGTCCTGCCTCGGTCAGACGTACAATATGTTCCCTGCCAGACATCGTCAAGTAATCATAGCGTCCGTTGGAAGCGTGTACTGCAAACACAGTGTGAATGAATTCATCCAACCCCCCAAAAAATTAGAGATTAAATAGACAAAAAAAAGAATGGCCAAGTACCCAGAAAAAGGTGAACGCCTCTCAAAGTCCTCCACAGCACAGAGCGAGCGCTTCTCAATGCCTCCCCTTGTGGACCTATAGGTGAACTGCAACCTGCACTCGATCCGTTCACAAACTCGGTTTCAGTTAGGTCTGAGCACAGGCACATCAGTATATCCAAAAAGAGAGAGATCTGCAGGGAGACGAGTAAACACAAAAGAACATGTATGAGGGAATAGAAAAAAGAGACACACCCTTGCAAACCCCTGACATGCACCCCTGAGACGCCTGACCTCTTCAAAACTATCATCAGAAAGCGTCAATAAAATACCTTAGAAGCCATATAACTCCAGTAGAAACCTAGTGAAGGATGGTTTCTATGAGCTGTAACACAAGATGCTAGTACATGGAGCAACAACTGGCTTTTACACAGAAAAAAAAGTCCCCAAGTTTAAAATGCAAACTCGAACACACTACTTGGGGTAAGAAGCCCCCCAACACCGCTCCTTCTGGTCCTAAACGTAAACGGCCAACCTGATGCTCAGTCACAGGGGGTTTTCGGTCCACGTTCATGGGCGGCCAGCCCTCCGGACACCTGCTCTGCCCTCCAGGTTTACACGTCCAAAAGATGGAGGCTCTCTTTCGGCAGAGTCAGCCCCCCTCGCCGGTAAGTGCCGATCTCTGTTTCGCACAGGCTTCACTGTTCCCCGTGTCGTCCAGAGTGCTTTTCCCGTTCCAGAGGGGAAGGATGTGAGAAAAAGTGCAGAGGCAGTGTCACAACACAGCCCCCTTCACACTCCTCTCACAAATTTAATAAAAGCTACGGACCCAGTCTTTCAGAAAAACAAAAAGATTAAAAACCTGACGAATCAAATGAATTGCACCATTAATGAGCGATCCGGCCGAATCGGCTTTCAGCAGTCCACCAGGTCAACCAGGCTGCGTGGGGACGCTCGGGAGTCACGTGGCTGTCTGTTTCAGCCCACGAATGGGTAATTCCCACAATCACGAGGGGTTACAGACTTCAGTTTGCCAGGGCGCCATCGCCTTCCAACTGAGTTATGAGCTCCGCTCACATTCTAAGAGACGAAATCTCATCCCTCCTCGAGAAGGGGCGGTTCCAGTTGTAGCTCCGCACCTAAGCAATCAGGGCTTTTACTCTTGTCCTGGTCCCGAAAAAGGACAGTTCTTTCCGTCCTATTCTGAATCTCAGAATGTTGAACAAACATTTGAGGAAATACAATTTTAGAATGCTATCACACGGCTCTCTTGCATGTTCGATAAAGCAGAACATTTGGTTCTGCTCGATCAATCTGAGCGATGCTTTTTTTCCATATAAGCATCTAACCTCCGCACATGAGATTCCTTCATTTCGCCTACCAAGGAGTGTGTTACAAATTCACAATCCTTCCATTCGGGCTCGCACTGTCTGTGTGCGGAGGCAGGGCTTGCGCCGCTGAGAACAGCGGGTCTCAGGATCGCACATGTCTCTGATTACAGGGTCTTATAGCTTCGGCTGTCCGTGTCTTGCCTCTAGGCCTTCTCAAAATGAGGGGTTCTTATGAATTGACCTTTCTCTTCATCTTAACCCTGTTGCGCTACCTTTGAGGCCTTTGTCACCTTTGTCACGGTGATGCTGCACCACTGGAGAGGCGTGGAGTTTTACGCGCATGGGATGCATCCTTAACAGGGTGGGAAGTCACACAGGAGGGCAGATCAGTGAATGGTGTGGCCAAACACACTTACTGTGTGGAAGGCTCAAAATCATTTCCTGCCTCACTTGCAGGGGCATCATGTGCTGGTGCGCTGCAACAATACGACAGCTGTAGCACATATCAACCGTCAAGGGGGGATGTGCTCCTCCAAGCTTCATGCTCTAGCTCACAAGCTGTTGCTATGGAGCAGAAGGCATTTTTTGTCGTTCCGGGTGACTCACGTCCGGGGCCCTCTGAACAGTGGTGCAGACCTTTTGTCGAGGGGGAACCCGCAATACGGAAAGTGCCGGCTCCACCCTCAGATAGTGGGGCTGCTACGAGCGGCCGTCGATCGGCCTCACACAAAAATGCCCACTGTTCTATGTTCTTCTCGCTACGGGACAAGGATGCCCCCCTCGGCGTGGACGCACTGGCTCATCCATGGCCACACATGCCGCTCTACGCATTTTCTCCGCTCTGCCTGATAACCCCAACCCTATCCAGGGTGGTAGTACAGGGTTTGTCTCTGATCCTCATAGCACCCA